>NC_132918.1:24155766-24786404 GCF_047675955.1 Chlorocebus sabaeus | reverse complement strand
TTCTGTCTCCTATTAAGAACTTTTTATTCCAAATCATGTTATCTCATCCTAGGTACAGGATATTTGGCAGGAGTATCATTTTTAAAGTGGTTGGTTTACCTTGATTTTCAATTATTTTACCATATCTTCTAAGAAAACTAAGAACAGTTTTCTAACAACGATGCTGCGGCAAATATCTATGGTTCTCATTTGGCTGGATGTCATAGGACTGGACTTACATTGACAAATATTTAATCATCTGCCAGCCTTCTGTTGGTGACTTTGGGCTAATCAATATCCAATCACGCACTTATGTCCTCTGTATTCAGTTCATCTTCTAGCATGGGCCTGATTCTGTTTAGATTGACTTTGAATGCATTCTACTCTCAAATCCTGTTATTACTATTATATATTTCTTATTACTCTAGTTTTTGGAATTCTCTTTATTTTCTCCTCAGACTTCCTCCTATAATGCTGATTCAAGATGCCAAAAAAAATTCTCATTATACCTACAAAGTCTAGTTGCATAGAGATGTAAATCATCAATTAATATTTAAGTTTACAGGATTGACAAAAACTGTAGAGATCTTCCAATCCAGGGGGATAATAATCTAGGCATCACTGAGTCTCTGTGAGGACCTACTGCAAGGTCAAAACTACTTTCTCAGTAATATTAAAACAAGGCCGGGCGCGGTGGTTCAAGCCTGTAATCCCAGCACTTTGGGAGGCCGAGACGGGCGGATCACGAGGTCAGGAGATCGAGACCATTCTGGCTATCCCGGTGAAACCCCGTCTCTACTAAAAAAAATACAAAACACTAGCCGGGCGAGGTGGCGGGCGCCTGTAGTCCCAGCTACTTGGGAGGCTGAGGCAGGAGAATGGCGTAAACCTGGGAGGGGGAGCTTGCAGTGAGCTGAGATCCGGCCACTGCACTCCAGCCTGGGTGACAGAGCGAGACTCTGTCTCAAAAAAAAAAAAAAAAAAAAAAAAAAATTAAAATGATGTTATTTCCTTGTTACCTTTCATTCTCATAGGAGTATACCCCCATGAGAAATTTTCCAGGGGTTACCTAATTGATCCAGCTGCTTTTATTAACCCAATACAGATGTTTGCAAAAATGTGTTTATGAATTCATATTAAAATAACAAAAGTAAACCCATTTCATGTTAACATAAAAATTGTTTATAAGAATGAAACAAAATTATTCTTTTCCATAACAAAAAAATTATTGAAAATCGTGACATTATTTTGCAATTTTGCAAATGTTTTATTGACATAAACTAAACAACCTATGATAAGTTAACTAACCATGCTAAGCCTACTATTTCTAAACTGGGCATCAAAATAGTACGAACTAAACGTGAAATAAATGCTATGTATTACTATTACGATTCAGGATATTTATATTGTGTTTTCTTTCAGAAAATTTGAAAGCATTTTATACACATCAAAGTTTTGTAAGAATATTTTAGCTGATTTTCATTAGTATGCAGTAGTCTGTATATACCCAAAATGAAATAAAAGTGCATAATTTCCAGAATCAATATTCCAGATACCCTGTTTTCTACTTTTTCTGTGCCTAGGGATGGCACTACTTTGTCTCATGGCTTTACTGTTCTGGTAGTAAAACCAAACAATTATAGTAGTGCAAACATTTATCAATATTTTGAAAAGATTTTAAAGCTATGCTAAAAGTAATGATAAAATAATCAGGACCTTTTCCAAAAATGAGGGTATCAAATATATTTTGTTATACTTTCTTTTTGTAACATTGATTAGATGTTTTATAATGTCTTTATTTCATGACTCTCTATTTTCCAGGTTTGTATGCAAAGTTATGGAAAATTATTTGTCTATCACCACACTAAAGAAAATCATATTTGTAGTACACAGGATCTGCTCAGTTACAGAACAACTCATAGATAAGCAAAGTAATGAAATATTGGTTAGTTGAATAAAATATTTAAGATGATTCTCCATATTTTCTTTGAAGATTTCTCTTTTTCACGTTCTTTCAAGACTTTATAGTGTGAGTGATTACCTTGAATAATTGTATCTGAGTCTCTTTTTTTTTTTTTTTTTTTTTTTTTTGAGACGGAGTCTCACCCTGTTGCCCAGGCTGGAGTGCATTGGCAGTCTCTTGGCTCACTGTAAGCTCCTACTCCTGGGTTCAGGTGATTCTCCTGCCTCAGCCTCCTGAGTAGCTGGGATTACAGGTGCCTGCCATCAGGCCTGGCTAATTTTTTCTATCTTTAGTAAAGATGTAGTAGGGTTTCACCATGTTGACCATGCTGGTCTCAAACTGCTGACCTCAGGTGATCCACCTGCCTCAGCCTCCCAAAGTGCTGGAATTACAGGTGTGAGCCATCATGCCTGGCCCTGAATCTCTTCTTAATGAGAGGGGTTTATCCTGTGGTATCAACCTACAGCAACTAGCTTCAGTTTCCAGTGCTATTAGAAGATGGACTCCATGAAAAATCAGAAATCCTGAATATATAATTCAGGAAAATTTATATTAATAAAGATAAGATGGAACACATAACAATATACTATACTTTCAGTTGTGGAAAAGATTCTTTGCTTTGGGTTTATCTTCTATAATACAGCTATTCTCTACACATGAAAAAACATTCAAGTTTTAACTAGAAATAAATAAATACATTTTAAGCAATGACAATAACAATTTTGTGACTTCACCAACTTTTATATGCAAAGTTAATATAAAACCACCAATTGCTCTAGACCTCCTATCAAATAAGGTTGTATCATATTCTTCATGATAGTAGAAGGATAGATAGAGGTCGTGTATCTTTATACTGTCTCTATTTCATTTGGGACAGTGACTGCTTTCGCTTGAGGGCACTTAAGAACAGTTCAGATCTAGATAGACAAATTGCAGGCTGGTTGACAATAGAGTTAAATTTCTGATCCTTTCATTAATGTCCTAACAAATGTAAGGCATGGCAGTCTAAAGCATATATTACTCATAGTAATTTCAGGAAAACAAATGCATCTGAATCAAATCTGTGAATAACTCATTCCATGATGTGAATGTACAAAGAAAAAAGTAACTACTTTACTTTTGTAATATCTAATTTGTGAATTTTTCTTCCGAATCCCATTCTCTGAATAGGGTGCCTTGCAGGGGCAGGGGTTGGGAGTGACTGTTCTAATGATTCTATTAGAAACAATTAAAATATGTAAACCTTACTTTAGTATTTGTTTATTTTTGGACTAAAAGAATAGTTTCTCAAATAAATTTTCTTCCCTTACACTACCATCATCTCATATGAGCAAGAAGATTGATGTGTTTATGACTTTCTAAATTTGAGGATAAAGGGACTTCTTGCTGGTTTTCCAGTGCATAAAGACAGACACTGCTCTCCAGGGCAATTTTTTGTTTTTGTTTTTGTTTTTGTTTTTGTTTCCTGCTTACAACACATCCTACAGGTAAATTCAGGTGATCTTTTTTTAGTATGCATATACAGGGACTCCCAGCCTGCTGAATGCTGACTCAACTTCTCTTCAGGTTTCTTGAGCTATCAGCTACCATGATCCATCCTACAGTCTGAAAGAAGTCCCCTCACTACATCATGATATACATCATGGTGGTTCCTCTGGCTTTCAATTTATTTCCAATCCATATTTGAAATTAAATCATCCTGGAAAGATAAATCCCAAAGCCTCCTTTTCCATGATCACATTTTGTTCTTGACTATTTATAAGATATACTGCAAAGTTCCCTCCTGCCAGTTGTTGAAATAGGTAGTTGCCGGGGAGCCTTGCTGTTGATGCTCTTTTACAACAAAGTATTTCTTCTTGTGTTTACAATTTTCCAGGATTCAAATGGGCGAAATTTTCCTTTACTTCAAAATCATTGTCTCTTTCTTCCTGAATCAAGTTAGGTCTTAATGGTGAACACAGAAAAATAAATTTTTTAAGAATGACTCTGCAGGCTTGTCCTTGGTGTGTTACATCAGAACTAAAAAACAAATTCAGGTTAATTCTTTCTTAAGACTGTAGCCAGGCTTGCAATTTCCATATGTATGTCTGCATTCATGTTAAAAAACAAAACAGAACAAAACAAAACAAAACAGTATAAAAG
Source organism: Chlorocebus sabaeus (assembly GCF_047675955.1). Lineage (NCBI taxonomy): Eukaryota > Metazoa > Chordata > Mammalia > Primates > Cercopithecidae > Chlorocebus > Chlorocebus sabaeus. The sequence continues at coordinate 24,782,320 of NC_132918.1, read as the reverse complement.
AAAGACAAAATAGAAATATCTCAAGGTACTTAGCCCCTGGATGATGAGATAATAGTCATGGTAAGCATATATTATGTGTATATGTTATGTATTTACACATTATATATATGCACACCTACATGCATGCACACAGACACACGTATACACCTTATTTGTTATACTTTGCATTAATTGTGTGGGCAGAGAAAATAACTTTAAAAGATCCCTTTGTTTTTAGACATACCAACTAAGGTGATTTTTTTCCAGAATCCCTCCAACGCTGATAACATAGAAAAGAAAATGGAACAAAGAAAAAATAAGATATGATGAGGATATTTGGTCATAGTTGAGAAGAACGTTTTTATGACAAAACAATAACTTAGAGATGTAAGTTATGAACATTACTATGTATGACATTTTTTAAAAACGTTTGTTCTTTTTTCTCTCCACAACATGGTAATACCTGATTGAAGCAAAATAGCAGTTAGCAGACCTTATATAACAATGGGATTGCTTATATGAACAAGACATAAGAAACTTATTTAAATGGAGCAAAAAAGGATAAACTTTAATCAGAACACAAGAGTTTTTTTTCAAAGGCAGTATCTTTCTAAAATCCTTTTATAATCTCTAAATAAAGGGAATGGACCAATGATCTCTGAGGCCCTTTCCTAAAATGCTATCTGATAGCATAAAATCCGACTTCCTAATAAAGGATAATGCTGCACTGAATCAGGCCAAAGCGATTTACTAATACAAAAATATGAGAAACCCCTCGTAATCAGCAGAGTGAGGGAGTCTATGACTGGCTTATGGCTTTTTTTTTTTTTTTTTTTTTTTTTCCAGAATAACAAAAACAAATAAAGTAGAATTGAATCTGAGTTAAAATAATGCTGTTAAAATAATATTGTCAACATGAAACCAAAGCTTTCAGTATTTCAATTTTAACATAAGATTAAATTGCACATTTGGATAACATGTGTTTGCTTATATTTATGAAATTAGGTTTTAAATATAATCAATGCTAGGAGCAAATATTTTCATTATTTTATTTTGCCATATCTCACAGCATTCATTAGGGTGAACTAGATGGAGCTTGATAGCTCTAGTTTATTGCAGTGACACTTTATTTATCAGGAAGCACATTTTGGGCTGACTCAACTGTCTAAAACCCAGTCATAAACCCCAAATATGTGGGAAATTGCCCTTAAAGAATTTTATATCCTAGTTGCATACACACACATGCACACACAAATTGTGCTGATGAGTAAACTTATATAGACTATATATGTAATATAAATGTTTGTATGTTATATAGTATTAGCTATAACATTTATTTATATTTATATGTATAAAACTTAATGCTCATTTGTTTGGATGAAATGACCTAAAATCCATAATTCACTCAAAGTTGTTAGTCCTAAGTAAAGGATAGATGTGGGGGAAAAAAACAAAGAAAAATTTGGTTGGGTAAGATATTTTACAAGCAAAAAAAAAGAAACTGAGATGACAGGCTGATAATAAGAAAGGGGAGAGATGACTATAAAAAACAAACACAAAAACAAAAAGTTTATTGACTTGAGAGCACTAAAATATACAAGAAAATCATTCTTATATACCTACCTTAATGCCAAATAAAGAATTGTTGCATTAAATCTTAGCATAATAATTGAGGACTATAATGATGCTGATTAAGAAACCATTGAAGTTTATAATATTTTTAAAGATTCTCTCAGAGATTATTAAATAATTTCACTTTTAGCTCTTAAATGGATATTTGTCAATTGTCTGAAAGATACACTTTTGTTGATCAGTCTCATTATATTGTAACAACTTATAAATAATACTGTATTATAGTGCTTTTGAAGTGCATTCCCATCAATACAGAGGCAGCATTATCTATTATTTTCCATAGAGTCAGCTAAAATTGGTTTAAAGGCTTTTTTTTATATTTAAAATTATTTGTTTGTTTGTTTGTTTGTTTTAGTTAGAAGATTTTAAAATTCTGAGAATATCTCTTTGGATGGTAGTTGTTTTGTAATCTGAAAGACTATTTAAAAAATCCTGCAATTTGTAACCCCTTGTTGGATCATAGCTACTGTAGGTTTGTAATTCAAAAGTGATAGCTATAAAACAAATAGGAAAAGTACATTACAAAAACTTTGCAGTAATTATTATATACTTTTGCATATATTCTAAAAAGGAAAAAAATAAATATTTAAATAAATAAAGGATTCTGTTTAATTATTTTTCCCTTTTATATGGAGAATTGTTAGGAACTGACTGGAACTGACTTAGGTGCTGAGAAGGGGCAGGGACACTTTTATAAGAAGTTGTATGAAGCTGATTGGTAGATCCAGATATCTTTTTGTTGAGTGATGCAAAAATTTAAATCAAGTACTAACAGCTGTAAATAGTAGCTAGAGGAAGTTTGGGAGCCAAGGAATGGTCCTAAACATTGGTTATGGAATGAATAGTATTGAGTAATTAACAATAACAGAGAAAGTAAATGAGAAAAATATCAGAAATTTAGGGACAATTCATGAGATATTTGGAAAATGTGCTGAATATGTATAAAGGAACTGGAATGAAATAAAAAGTTTCTTCTGAGACCTATACTTCTGAGTGCCTAGCAGAACATATTTGAATAAAAATATTGTGCAACTTAAGTTTTAAAAAGTGTACTTTGCACACAATGACTTTTGCAATATCTAAAAATATGATTCCAATATGGAATATATAATGTAATATTCCTTGGTATTATTAACAAAATATACTGATGATACTTTCCAATACTAGTTCCAGGGTATTAATTCAGTAAGGCAGTTTACCCTGGCATACTGAAAAAGTCAAATTCTAATTGTTGCAATAGGGACCCATCTAATAGTGCCATAATTAGAATCACCATTTTCTTATAATCTGGCAAATTCTGTCATTCATTAAAAAACAGTATTTTAATTTAATTATACAAATGACTTTCATATAGAGTTACATTCTTTCATATAGAACAACGATTCTCTTCATTTTAAAGAACATATGTTAAGTTTCTATGTTTTTTCAACTTGAAGTCCCAAACCTAGACTTTATGCAGACTATTGTACATTCACAATAGTAGAAAATTGGCAATTGTTGGGCTAGCTAAATGTTTCCTTCCAATTTCTCCATTATCTAACAATAATGCTATTGCATCATCCTTTTGTTTCATCTATTTCTAATTCTTTGAATAACTAGACTGTAAACTCCATGGAGGCTAGAAGGCTAGGACTATATTTTAAAATTCATCATATAGCGGAGAACTTGGCATGTCGTATTCATTATATACTTATCTAGTGATCAAAATAATGAATGAATGAGTGAGTTTTCCCTTCTTTTCCCAATTCATTTGGCTGAGTCTTGAGTACTCTGCCTAATTCTATTCACTGCCATTCCTGACCGGTTCTTGAAAGCTAATGCTGACTGAAATAACATATCACAGAATAATGACTTCCCATTTCATCATAATGATCTGTTTTCCTGAGTAATAATTCTAGAACCCTTCACTTTTACAGTTAAAATGGTTTGTTTGACTCCTCAAATCCTAAGACCTACAGTTAAATTTCTTCCCTATAGCTGAGTTAGACTATGTAGTTTAACACATTTAAGCTGTTTTACAAAAATTGATTGGTTAATTTGATTTTTCAGATTTTTGTACTGTTTGTCCTCAGTGTCTTGTTGGTAGTGATCATGTTTGGATTAAGTAATCTTATGCAACATTTGAAACAACTTCTTGAATGAGTTTGATACATTGGTCCACATGTATTGATTCATTTAAAATTAATTTTAATTATTTCTCTCCTTCAAATAATGAACTGTTAAGGTTTGTAGTCATCTTTGTATCAGATAAATATAGTCTTCAGTATATATTACACATAACTATTATGTTAAAAATTTTAGTTGTTCATTCATCCATTTATACATACGTTTATTCATTTATAAATATTTACAAAATAGTCAGTAAATACAACATTCCACATAAGGTAGAATGGTAAAAACAGTAATAGCTACAACAGTATGGACTCTGACCAGACAATTTTGTAGCTTAGCAGAGGATGTGAATAACACAATCTAGTAAAAGTCCGAATATAAAAATCATTAAAAAAAAAAAAAGTGAATGCCACAAATTTCAGAATTAAAGGATCTGGTCTTATTCATTTGTCTCCTTATTTCCTAGCACAAAGTCTAATTCTATTATTAAAGAATTCGTTTGTATTGTTTTTATTTATTTATGCTGTTTTTTAAACAGTTATATTTTTAAAATCCATATGTTACATAACTTACCAAATAAGACAAAATTATTCAACCTTTTAAAGATGTAAAAAATTACCCTTTCTATTGCTGATGAAGTCTTTCTGTACTCACTTATTAACCATTACACCAATTAAAGGTCATATTATGTTTTTACACTGCATATTTCTTCTATGCATAAATGAACTTAAATATGGTCTAGGGTTTACAATCTAGGCATGTATGCTAAGGTTGATCATCAATACCTCATTATTGTAGTCTTGTCATTAATACATGGGTAGTTTCTGCTTTAGTGGTCATGGTCTTTTATTCCTGCTTTGGCCTTTTTAAAAAAGTCACATAAGATTTATTTTCCTAAAGTTTCAAGTGTCTATTTATATATTTTTATTTTTCTTCTCACCTGATAGAGATTTGGAAACATCACCTCTCTTTCACCTTTTGTCTTTGGAATCAGAAACTTTTCTCTTTGCAACAAACTCATGTCTTTTATATTGAAATGCACTCAATTTTCCCCTAACAGATACTTTAACCCCCAATCTTGATATTAGATTAGGTGAGGCTGTTTACATGAAACTAGCAATACGGAGGTCATAACAAATGCATGAAACCCTTCTAGCATTTTTAAAAATGAGGAACTGGTTTCAAATGTCTAGGTCCTTGTGATCTCTGGTGCCAGTTTCAAGCAAACAAGCAATGTTGCTATAAAAGGACTTACTATAAGGAAAGTACCAAAAAATTCCCTGTAAATTTCTCTAAACCTCTCTCACCTGAAACATAGAAAACCATCAAAGCATTCCATGATCTAAATCAACCAGTATTACAAATAAAATCCTCATATATTCAAGGTATGATAGTAATACTTATAAGAAATAAAGTATATTGAGAGTTGTCCTAAATATTACTACAATTCTTTTTATTTCCCCTCTGGAAAGGATTTTTATTAAAACCTGTATTTTATAAAAATATAACCATTTCTTTTTTTCTTTTGTTTTTAACTGATACTGATTATATTTTCCATTAATTAATTTTTTAAACTTTTACTTTTGTTTCAGGAGAGTTCATGTGCATATTTTTTTAGCTGAGTATATTATGTGATGCCAAGGTTTGGGTACAAATGGTACCGTCACCCAGGTAGTGAGCAAAGTATCCAACAGTTAGTTTTTCAGCCCCTGCATTCCTCCAACAAATTTACTAAAATTAAAAGAGAAATAAGGTTTTCAGAAGAGTTAATGGATGAAATAGAAAAACTTATCATATTTTGAGGATGTTAGAGTCCTATTTGTAAAACAAGAAAGCTGCTACCTCCCTCCTCTAGTAGTCACTAGTGTCTATTGTTGACATGTTTATGTCCATGAATATCCAGGGTATAGCTCCCACTTATAAGTGAGAATATGGGGTATTTTGCTTTCTGTTTTCACATTAATTCACTTAGTAATGGCCTCCAGTGGCATCCATGTTGCTGCAAAGGACATGATTTCATTCATTTTTATGGCTGTGTGGTATTCCATGGTATACATGTGCCATATTTTCTTTATCCAGTCCACAATTGATGGGAACCAAGTTGATTTCATGTCTTTGCTATTGTGAATAGTGCTGCAATGAACATAGATGTGCATGTGTTTTTATAATAGAACAATTTATATTCCTTTAGGTATAAACCAGTAATGGGAATGCTGGATCAAATGGTATTTCTGTCTTTTAAGTCTTTGAGAGATCGCCACACTGTCTTCCACAATGGCTGAACTAATTTACATTCCCACCAACAGTGTAAAAGCAGTCCTTTTTCTCTGCAATCTCACAGACATCTGTTGTTTTTTTGACTTTTTAATAATAGTCAAAAAATAGTCTGATTGGTATGAGATAATATTTCATTGTGGTCTTGATCTGCATTTCTCTAACCATCAGTAGTGATGACCATTTTTTCAGTTGTTGACTGCTGATATGTCATCTTTTGAGAAGCGTCTGTTCATGTCTTTTACTTATTTTTAAATAAGGACATTAGTTTTATGCTTGTTCATTTGCGTAAGTTGCTTATAGATTATGAATATTGTACGTTTGTTGGATACGTAGTTTACAAATATTTTCTCCCCTTCTCTGTGTTGTCTGTTTGTTGATAGTTTCTGTTTCTGTGCAGAAGATCTTTAATTAGTTCCCACTTGCCAATATTTATTTATCTTGAAATTCCTTTTGACAACTTAACCATGAATTCTCTCCCAAGCTCAATGTCCAGAATGATGTTTTCTGGATTTTCTTCTAGGATTATTGTGGTTTGAGGTCTTATATTTAAATCTTTAACCCATCCTGGGTTTATTTTCATATAGGGTGAAAGCCCCATTAATTAAATATGGATTCTTTTCCCCATTGCTTGTTTTTGTTGGCTTTGTTGCATATTAGAAGGCTATAGATTTGTGGCATTATTTCTGGGTTCTCTTGTTCTCTATTCTGTTCTATTGGTCTATACATCTGTTTTTGTACCAGTACCATGCTGTTTTGTTTACTGTAGCCTTATGGTATAGTTTGAAGTCAGGTAACATGATGCCTCTGGCTTTGTTCTTTTTACATAGGATTGCTTTGGCAATATGGACCTTTGTTGGGTTCCATAGGAATTTTAGAATAGTTTTTTTCAATTCTGTGAAAAATGACATTGGTAGTTTGGTAAGAATAGTCTTGAATCTGGAGATTACTTTAGGCATTGTGGCCAATTTAATGACATTGATTCTTCAAATCCATGAGCATGGAATGTTTTCTATTTTTTTGTGTTATTTGTGGTTTATTTTAGCAGTGTTTTGTAGATTTCCTTGTGGATATCTTTAACTTCCTTGGTTAGATGCAGTTCCAGTATTTTTTGTGGCTACTGTAAATGGGATTGCATTCTTAATTTAGCCCTCAGCTTCAACATTATTGGCATATAGAAATACTACTGATTGCTGTACATTTATTTTGTATCCTGAAACTTTACTGAAGTCATTTATCAGTTCCAGGAGCTTTTTGGCAGAATATTTAGGGTTTTCTAGGTTTAGAATTAGATCAGCCATGGAGAGAGACAGTTTGATTTCTTTTCCTATTTGGATGCCTTTTATTTCTTTCTCCTGCCTGATTGCTCTGGCTAGTAATTTCATTACTATGTTGGATAGAAGTGGTGAGAGTGGGCATCCTTGTCTCGTTCTAGTTCTCAAGAAGAATGCTTTCAATTTTTCCTGTTCAGTATAAGGATAGTCATTTCTGTATTTAGTTTTTCATCTTTTGTTTTCATTCTATACGTTTTTTTTTTTTTTTTCATTTATTTTCTCAATAAGTCACTAAAATTCAGCAGGAACAGATTTACTAAAATTAACAGAGAAATGAAGTTAGATTTTAAAAGTGTCAATGAATGAAATCAAATATTTTTTTAAATATTTTAAGATGTTAGAGTCATATTTGTAAAATAAGAAAGCTGCTATAAAAAAGCAATCAGAGAACATTAAAAAGTTATAAATTAAAAGTGTAATTACTAAAATAAAACAAATACACACCTAATGTAAGAGAGTAAAAAAAAAAGCCATCTAGAAAATTGAACAAAGAGTGTAACCCACATCATTTTTTTTTTAAATTTTTGTGGCAACTATGATAAGTTAACTAAAAATTTTCCTAAGATTAGAATTCATGTGATATACACTTCAAATGCAATAGATACATAAAATACTTAGAAAAATACAAAACCATTTAAGTATTTTTTAACTTCCAAAGTAAGCTTGAATTAAAGAGAAAGCAAAGCTAAAGTTACAGGATATTTAAAATAAAATATATTTTAAGAATACAGCTAATCAAAACATATAAAGTAAAGTCTGAGCAGGGTTCTAGATAAAACGTTTTTCAGTATTTTCATTATAGAAGAAGAGACTAAAAATATGTGTATCAAGCATTCAGCAACTACAACGACAGAAAGAGAAATAGAAGAGTGAGTGAAAGAAAATTGTTGGATTTGTATGAAGAAATCAACAACTTTCTTCTGTCTAGTGGGAAAAAAAATTAAGATTTAAAAAAAGAATATTCCCATAGCAATAAAAACTGGAATTCTTAAAATGTATACAAATATACAAGACCTTTTTAAAGAAAATTATAATTTGTTACTTTCAGTCAAATTAAATACCAGAATCAATAGATACTAATATCTGAATGAAAAGAGGCAATACTGTGAAGTCGTGTAGTTTAAAGTGGTGTAGTCAATACTGTGAAGTGGAATAGTGAACACTGTGATGTATCATCTATATTCTTCTTTAAGTGTCATTGCCATAGCTGCCACAAATGCTGTGGAAAGACCACCTTAAGTTGTCACCCACTTTAGAAGTTGCCTTAGGTAAAAAAAAAGCCTCTTTGCCCAAAACTATGTCCTTCTCCTAGTCCCTTATACTCAGTGACCAACTGATGAAGTAACTTAATCTTTTCAGCCCATTGCAGGACAAAACTGACTTGACATTCCAAGTCCAGAGTTTTCTATTTGTTGGCTGAGGCTGACACTAGATCTGCAGTACCTCATCTTCTTCCTCTGACCACTACAGCTTTCATTTAGCTTCTTTTTCAAAGAGATCTTCCTAATAAACTTTGTGCATGCTGTCTCTGTCTCCAAGTCTCTTTCCCAGAGAACCTAGCCCATGATGGTTATCACTTCCTGTGAGGAATTTAACTTCTTCATTTTCATCAATTAGTCAAAGAAACTGAAGAACTCAAATTCCAAAAGGAATTGGTATGGGAGTGGGTTTACAGGCTATGTTTAAAGTTCATTTATTTGGAAGATTTATATGTTAAACTTTTGAAAAAAAAAGTATTGGTGTGGAGAAGAGTAATACTTTAAGACCAAACATAAAAAATTCTTGAAAATTACAGTAGCTGAAACAGATACCAATACAACACTGTAGACAGACAAATAGGTAAAGGAAAGAATCCAAAATCTTGTCTATTGTGTTGCTGAATATAACATATGATGATTCATGAACTGAAAAGAAAAAGATGGAATATTTAATAAAGGTGTTGGGGAAAATATCTATACCTTTGGGGGAAAAAGTTTTCTGGAAATTGTCTCACATCATACCCCGAATGACTTGCTAGATGGATTCAAACACATAACAATATTCAGCTTGGGCAACATGGTGAGACCTTGTCTCTAAGCAAAAATTTGATAAATAAAAAAGTTAGACGAAGGAAGGAAGGGAGGAAGGGAGGGCAGGGCAGGGAGAGGTGAAAGAAAGAGTGAGAGAAGGAAAGAAAGAAAGAAAAGACAGAGAAAGAAAGAAAGAAAGAGAAGGAAGAAGGAAAGAAAGAAACAAACGAAAGAAGGAAGGAAGGAAGGAAGGAAGGAAGGAAGGAAGGAAGGAAGGAAGGAAGGAAGGAAAGAAAGAAAGAAAGAAAGAAAGAAAGAAAGAAAGAAAGAAAGAAAGAAAGAAAGAAAGAGAAAGAAAGAAAGGGAAAGAAAGAAAAGAAAGAAAGGGAGAGGGGGGAGGGAGGGAGGGAGGGAGAGGGAAGGAAGGAAGGAAGGAAGGAAGGAAGGAAGGAAGGAAGGAAGGAAGGAAACTACAAAAGATGTAGGAATTTAAAGCTACTATAAAATATAGAAGAATTTTTAAAAATAAATCCTTCCAAAAAATAAGATAGCAATATTAGAACTCTAAAAGATAAGAATTTAAATTTAAATTTAATGAAATTTAAAGCTTATGATTGACAAAGAAAACCCTAACTTCCACAAACATGAAGAGATAAAGCACAGAAATTAGAAAATGTTTTTTAAAACTTATAATAGATAGGTGATCGGCATCCTTAAAATCCCGAATCAGTCTACCAACATTATTCATTTTTTCTTGTGAGTCATAGAAAATTCATAGCATTTACAACTTTAATTGTTAATTTAAATCTCTATTAAATTCACAAGAAAAGTGTATAATTTCTGTCCATCTTTCCATCTGCACTCCAGTTGAGATTTCTTTCTTAGTGGACCTGGGTACTCCACACAAAAATCTGAAATATAACTGGCACATTTAGCCAGTGAATAGTGGGTCATAAAGTTATTTTACCCAAGTCCAAATATACTGATTTATCCAGGAGCTTCTTGAAGATATTACGCTAGGAACCAGGGTCACTTTCCACAAGGCCTTCTAGATACTGATTCTCAAGCCAGTATTTTGACATTCATCTGACAGTTTCTGAAGGCCACGTTTGGGGAAATTTGTGACTCCAGTACAGCTTGATGCTAGTATATCAGTTTTGCTAATCCTTATCTAGGTAGTAACAGCCTTATAGATACAGAAATTGAGGAGTCAGAGATTGAAGGATTTTTCAGGAAATCTAAGTGAGCTTCTGTTTGCTTTTTAGGAGGGCATAACCTGCATGTCCTGAAACACACAGGAAAAGCTACACAATTTTTGAGATCTCATCTTTATTTACATTATTGCACTCTTTGTGTTTCTGTTTTACCTAAAACTCTGAAATCAACTACATTTCCAGAATATATTCTTTATTAACAATTTTTTCTTATTTTTAATTTTTGTGGGTATATATGTTTGGGGTACATGAGGTGTTTTGATACAGTCTTGCAATGTGAAATAAGCACATCATGGAGAATGGGGAATCCATCAACTCAAGCATTTATTCTTTGAGTTACAAACAATCCAATTACACTCTTTTAAGTTATTTTAAAATGTACAAGTAAGTTATTATTGACTATAGAATATATTCTCATAAAGCATATACTTATGACACACAGTCTACTATTCCTTATTTCAGCACAGTCTTGCCTAAAAGAGCAGGGATCTAGGCACTTGATGTTAATGTTGCTGACCTGACACTCACAAATCGCCCTTTGGCATACCCCCAGACCCAATTTGAAGTCTGTGATTAACATATAAACAGCTTTTGTTGCTGTTGACATTGAATTTTTTCTTGGCCTTTTTATCTAGCCATTTTGCTTTAAGCAACACATTCTCGTTAGAACTCGTAGTCCCATTGTTTTTCTTAGTCTAAATTATTAATGTGCTGTTAGACTAAAGTACTGTATCTGAACACTGATTATTCAGGACTGACACCATACTAAAACCCTTGCAAGAATAATAACTAATATTCGTTGAATGCCAACTGCCATATGATACTGTGCTAAGACCTTTGTCTTTACCTATATGATTACATTTAATCTTCATAAAACCTATACAATGTGTATTAATAGCTTTGTTTACAGATCGTGAAACTAAGGACAGAATTCAGATGACTTAGGAAAAGTTACGAAGCTTTGAGTGTGAGAGTTTGAAATTTAAACCAAGGCCTCTCTGACAGAAAGTATCAGAGTATCATCTCCCTAAACTAACTGTTATTGCTACCTCCTTTATAGTATGGCAGTTAGAATCAAAATCTATCCCGTGGCTGACATCTTTCTGAAGGAAGTATAGGTATTTATCTTTCCTTCAATGATATCTATCTTTCCTTCAGTGAAGTTCAGATAGTCACACTTCTAGCCACTCTGTGACATTTTCTAGTTCTCTATATTTTGTTCTTAGTGGTTGTAAGACTCTGGGTTCATAACAAACTAATCACTTATCACAAAATGGTTTAGAATTTATTTCTTTATAGAAAGTTACTCTACAATATCCTTTTTATTCTTGGTTATAAAATACTTATGTCATATAAATGTTACAATTTTCAAGTAATAAAGTTGTATTTCTCATTGTTTAATTAAACCAAGATACGGGGCACTGATAATCATTTTTTGACATTTTTTTTAAATTATTTTTTAATTTTCCTTGTTTCTTCATTTCTTGCTGCTTCATTGCCACAGAAGCTAAATCCATTAACAAAGACTGTCTTATTTCTTATTTATTTATTTCTTATTTCTTATTTATTTTATTTTCCCAATATTTTGACCAAGTAGGCTCAGAGATTTTTTCAGTCCAACTCTTTTCTTCCGTCTTTTGAGTGAATGTTAAAAACATGTATTCATTACCTTTCTTAGGATTCATTGTTTTATTTTTCATGAATTATTCTTTTGAAATATTTATGAAACATATCTTAGTACATTCAATTTAATTTCTGGCCTTCTAATTTTCACTTTGGTAATTGTTTGTAGAGAGTTATCCACTTAGATACTTGAAGGACTTCAGAGTAGGTGGGAAACTATGTAAACTGAAAAAGGAAGTGTTTAACCATAATTTTTAAACTCCATTGTTCTTAATCTTAGTATAGGAAAATAGAACATTGATTTACTTCAGAAAAACTTGTATTTGTGAGAACAGGAGGATAAACAGTGGTATTACTTTTAATAAGTAATACATATCAAAAAGAAGATGTTGACTCTGTTGTTTCAGTGAACTAATAAATTTCTGCATACAAAAAAGGTTATCAATATGAATGGACTCAGTAATATTGTACTTTCTTTATTCTGGTAGATTGTTCTTCCTCTTTGGTTCTTGACAGTAATCACATGCGTCTACTTTGCATAATGCTACAAAATGTTATTCTTATAACCACATCTTAAAATCAACTCAGTACTTTTGAAAAGTACTTTTACTTAACTTAGTTTTACTTTGAAATTTTATTTTATTTTTAACTTTACTAAAACTGGAGTACGTTTAAATAAGGAGACTGTCTAATTTTGGATGCATTAAGTTACTCTCTCACAACAATGAATTTGTTACTTCTTTTTAAGTAAGGTGGAAGCAATGTTTTATGCTTTATTTTGTTGTTCAATCTGCTCTCAAATTATGTATTTACTAGTGTTGTTGCACTTAAGTCAGCGTTTTTGTCAAAGTTTTCCAGAATGGGGGGGGGCGGGGGGGGGAGAGAGAGAGAGATTGAGAGAGAGATTATGGGAATTGACTCATGTGATTATGAAGATTGAGAAGTCCCATGATACAGTGCCTGCAAGTTGGAAAATCAGGAATGCTGGGGGTACAATTCAGTCTCAAATGCAAGTCTAAAAGCCTGATAACCAGAGGGGAACTGATGGTGTAAATTCTGGTCTGAGTCAAAGACGTGAAAGCATAAGGGTGCATAAGTAATGGTGTAAGTCCTTGCCTGAATCCAAAGACCCATAAACCAGGAACAATAATGTGCAAGGGCAGGTGAAGATGGATAGCTCAATGCAAACAGTAAGCAAATTTGACCTTCTCCCTTTTTTTCTGTTTGGACCCTCAACAGATTTTATGATGTTCACCCATGTTGGTGAAAGCAATCTTTACTCTGCCTACTGATTCAAATGCTAATCTCTTCCAGAAACGTTCTTGAAGATATACTCAGAAGTAATGTTTTACCAGCTATCTGGGCATCCTTTAGCTCAGTCAAGTTGATGCATAAAATTAACCATCACAGTGAGTGTTTGTATTCTTCCTTTGTTTTCCTTTTATAACCATTACAACAACAACAAAAGAAACTGTTAACCCTTTCCCTGGTTAGTAAGAAAATGTGCAGCTCACTGCCAGTGCTCATTTAACTTTACATAAACATGCTCTTTGAGGCTGAAGCAAATCTGACTGGTTTTCAGTTTGAAAATAAAATATACAAACTGTTCTTGGAGTTACTTCCAAACAAAACTAACATCAGAATCGTCTAAATCATCACAATTGTCTATTTTGGAAAAATCGGATTCATCAAGTGAATCTCCAACCAACAACTGCTACAGAATGATATTAACATCATGCATAGGAATGCTATATTTTCTAGGATATGACATTTAGAGCGATTGAGAATTACTATATTTTGTAAATGTAAATCCCACTACCAAAACCAGAATGTTATAAATAGAATGATGTCTTTTGTTTCCAAAGTCGATATACTAGAATGCTGCACAAATAATAATAAAAGTGAGATATTGTGTGACAAAGTTATCTTGGGGTAAATGCTGCAGCTGCAAGCACCACTAGTGAGTATTCTTGGGGCAAATGGAAAAGGGGTTAAGAAAGTGTAATTGTTCCATTTCCATAAATGTACTGCATCAAAAAGGAGGAATTAGTGGAATTAGCATAAATATTAGAGGACCTACTTAGTATTTGAGAGCAATTGGTGTCAGTTTTCCCAATTTTCAGAATTTAATGATCAATAAGAATCAATAAATATTTTTAGAATGAATGAATAAGATTAGCTTTCTTCTGAATGAGCTTAATATCATGTGGGAAATGAAATGTCTGACAGGCAGAGAGTAGGTTCACCTGAGATGTTGCTGTCTGCCTCCCTCAACTCACTGTTCTCTATTCTGGAATGTGATCTAATTGATCTTTCTCTTTCACTTTACAGCCATTTCAAAAGTTGCAATAATTTTAATTAGTGGTTTGTTTATTTTGTCTCTGTTACCCTATTGTAAAGTAATACCCAAGTGAGTTATGGGCCATGTCTATCTTGTTCAAAATTTTAGCTTGGTAAATGTAAAGATGAGGCTCTCAGTTAAAATGTGTGGACAGGATAAATAAGCTTCTGCATGGGTTCTTTTGCATCTCATCAAAAAAAGGAAAGTGATTACATAATTTTTTTTTTTCTATTCTGATAACATCTGTTTGGTCTGGTCTGTGCATCAAACTTGCCATGAACTCACATTGGCTATCAACTTCACAGGGTGTTTGCAATGACAATTACCCTCAAAAACCCTGAATATTTATATACTAGGTCAATTACTTCACTAAATATGTAACATTACTAACAGCTGTGAGTCTGGTACTGCTGAAATCTAGTTGCCTATAAACCATTTGGTACTCAGATATTTTATTTGGGAAAATCTGCATACAAATCTGGATTTCTGCTACCTTCTCTCCTTAGGAACTTAAGGACTCCTAACAAGTTAGGAACTAAATTAGGGAACCCTAACTGTTTCATCCTCGTTGAAATTTATACTAAAAAGCAATATGATAAAGGGACCTAGTCTAGAACTCATTTGAAAGAAGGAAGAGTATCTCCTACAGATGTCCAAGGTAATATAGCTAAGAAAAAAAATCTCATGATTAACTGAGGTTTTTCTAAACATGGTAGATTGAAGTTGTCAGCTGTAAGAACTGCTAGTTCTGTAGCATACCCAGAAGAAAATGCAGAAATTAGAATAATGTTTGCAGGAGAGTATAGGCAAATGGAAATTTTATATTGTCTAAATAATAGTGCTTTATAAACATATTGCGCATACCAGGTGGATCTTGAAAGATTTTTGGACACAGGAACCCACACACAAAAGCCGATAATGTGCTTACCCTGTTCTTGACTGAGCTGTCACCCTGAGATAGTCATTTGGGCCTGGCTTCTCTCCACCTGCAGTGCCACTGCCAGAGTTAAACTCATAATCTCTCACTGCAGCTTTTCTAACTGCTTACCCTTTGGTGTACCTAGTCTTCAGTTAGCTCCCCTTATTAGTCTTCTCTATTGCTTTTTAAAATGGTAATTGACACTCCCCATTAGCTTACCTTTGCCTTCAAGAGCAATCAGAATTCATTAGCCTGACAAATAGGCCTCTACCCAGTATGTTTGATTTTTACTTCTCTCCAGTTATTGTATTCTGTCTTACCCTTTGTCTTGTCTCCTATAAATGTCAATTATTAACACATTTTTCAGCAATTTGCAAACACAATACTTTTTTTCTTATACTTTGCCTTTTGCCATGCTTATTTTTTTTTTTTTTTCTTTTCAGAGTTGCTTCCCCCTTCTTTACTATGAAAAGTCAACTTTTGAGCCTTTTCTTAAATGCCATATCTCCTGGGAGGCTTTTTCTAACTCACAGGTAGAGATGGATATTCTGAAGCCTTAAATTTGTACCTTGGTCACAGTAAGTATCACCCATATTGTAATTTATTTGCTTATATACCAATCTTCCTCCAGTAGTCTGAGAAATTATTGATAAATTTTCACTGGCAACTACTTTATCTTTGTAAGCCTGGTTTATTTGTTGATTCTCATCAAGCTTTTGTTAAATGAATAATTATCTTGAGAAGCCAATCCCTCATAACATCAGGTAGTAAAATTTCCTAGATATCTTGGAAGAACACTTTTGGAAACAATGGTCTAGAATATTCAAACAAATTACATAATAAATTGTGAAAACAAAAATCTTAGAGCAAGCATAGAGCAACTACAACCAAGCAAATAGGAATGCAGAAATGGCTTGAAATAATTACCAACTGGTTTTGGAGTGTTATACCTTTTTTTTGGTAAAAACACTGACTGACTGAAGAATTTAGTGAATGTTCCAGTAGAGGGATATTAGCTCACCAATGCTTTTGTTTCCACAGAAATAACTGCTGCTAATATAGTCTTCCATAATTGGTATCTGGGGGCTTGGGGGAATAAAAAGGGAATAGTTAATGGATACAAATTACAACTAGATGGAAGGAATAAGATCTAGTGTTTGGTAGCACAATAGAACCATAGAGTCAACAATAATTTATTGTTTATTTCAAAATAACAAAAAGAATATAGTTGAAATGTCTTTAACACAAAGCAGTAATAAATGCTTGAAATGTAGGATATCACAATTACCCAGATTTGATCATTACATATGGTATGCTTTTATCAAAATACCACATTATTTCATACATTTTTTTACAACTATTATATACCATATTTAAAAAAAGTAAAATCTAAGTTTGTGGGCTGAGCGTGGTGTCTCATGCCTGCAATCCCAGTACTTTGGGAGGCAGAGGTGGGTGGATTACTTGAGGTCAGTGGTTTAAGACAAGCCTGGTCAACATGGTGAGACCCCATCTCTACTAAAAATACAAAAATTAGCCAAGCATGTAGGCATGGGATTGTAGTCCCAGCTACTCAGAAGGGTGAGGCAGGAGAATCGCTTGAAGCCAGGAGACAGAGGTTGCAGTGAGCCGAGATCACACCACTGTACTCCAGCCTGAGCAATAGAGTGAAACTCTATCTCAGAAAAAAAAAAAAAAAAAAAAAAAAAAAAAAAATCTAAGTTCATTCATCCAAAGTGAATGTGGATTAATTGGTTTCTCAGGTAGATTGTAAAGATTAATAAAAACAGGGCCTGAAATCAGAAAACTATATACTAATAATATTTTTGAATATGCAATTTTTAGAATAGGTAGAAGAAAGCCATTCCCTGCACAAGCTGATATCTGATCTGCTAGAGTAGATAGATGGATGGATATCCCCTGCAGTTATTCATTTTTAAACATTAACTTATCTATTATTGTTTACTTGGATGGCATTATAGATGTAAGTTTGTGTATCATACTTCAGCACCATATTTAAATTAAAGCATCATCATCATCTTCTTTTGAAACTTGCCTCAATCTACGCACACTGGACATATGCTACCTATTTTTTCCCTTGAAGGTTATGTTGTTGGCTTAAGCAATTCCCTGGGTGAATTCAAAACGAAACAACAAAGAAATCTAGAAAATCACCAGGTTTCCATTCACATATCCATTGTAACCCAAGGTAATTGGAAATTGTTCCTTAGGAAATATCTGCAAAGCTCATAGTTCACCAATTTAAATTTGAGAACTAAACTCAATACTCCAGGGTATTGATTAAATTCTGCTTTCACATATGTATGTTTCAGAATAAATATATGCATTCTCACATGATTTTTTTATTCTAGGGAATTTTAATTTTGGTTGATAGGTAAATATCAAATAAGTATTAGTTCATTTCTTAACTGAGGACTAGAAAAATCTTAAGTTTCTCTAGGTGATTCTATTCAATTAATGAAATTCTAGAATGTATCCTCTAATATGGTATTGATGAAGTTGTACATATGTTTATTTGGATATATCAGAATCCATAATTCAAATTTATTGTACAACAATCATAGTTAATAGCACATATTTTTACAGTTGGGATTGTTTTAGAATCCGACAAGTTTTAAAAATTCGCAGTTAGGGATAGTTTTGGATATTTATTGGATATAGCCTCCACAGAGTTAGGAAAACTGTAATGAGGAATACATAAAGAAGACTTTATAAAAGTCTACACTAAATATAAGTACTATTATCTATATGGAATGTATGATAGAACATGGAGAGAAACAACATAACATGAAGTATTATAGCACTCCAAAAAGAAAACAAAAAGTTACAAGAAAGATTATATTTGTATTATGCAAACAGAAAATACAACATTCGAGTAGTTCTGCTAGAGGCAAGTGTTGCTACCATATATGCTTCAATTGTGTTCAGTTCTCTTGTACTGTTATCTCTCAGTACCTTATTATTTTACCTGCTACATCAATCTGTGTGGCAGTCAAAACACCGCAGTGTGATATGACAGAAAATACACAGGAAAAACGGTTCATTTATTTGTGTCTGATGCTTGCTTTCAGTTTACATCAGAACTTTGAGTTATGAAAAGAGTTGACAGATGGAAGCAAGGGTAGGGCAGCTGGCTTATATTACAGTCTTTTGTACCTTTGAATCACTTTGTAAAAAAGAAATTGTTTCTGCACACTTAAAAAAAAAAGCTTTTAAAATTAATGCGATTTGAAGAATTTTGCTTTTACATATGTATTTCCGTGTATTTTTGAACATAATTGGAAGGTTATGCTATTGACTCATGAAAGTTCCATTTACCAACCTCATATTTCTATAGTGTTAAATATGTGGCAGACTGACTCACAGAATCCGACACTAGGGCATCCTAGGATTGCCTGTGGTGCCGTGTCTTTCAAGAATGCCTCAATATAATTTTAATGAAATGTGCTTTATTTCAGTGAATTTAACATAAGCACCGTTATTAAAGAAAGATGTTTTAAGAGGATTAAAACACAGTGATTTTGTATTTTTGTAATAAGAATTTTGTTTTGTAAAAGAGAATATTTATTTTATAGTATCTTTACTTTAACATAGCAATTTTAATAACCAAATTATACAGACAATTGTTTGCACTGCTATTAATATCTGTGGCTTTTTCTTATCCAGCAGTGTCAGCAAAGCAGAAAGTAAATCCATTGCTAAAGAAATGGAAGTTAAGATGGTCTTACCTGAAAACAGAAACAATTTAGTATTGTAGTGGAGACTGGTGGTTCCTTCACTGTATGAGTTAGGAATACAATTCTGCTATGACATATCTCTGCTAATCATAGACTCAGGGTTTGTGGGAACTGGAAATGAATGTTAGTAGAAACTGTATTTCATTAACTCTAAAAAACGATAATAATTCCTTGAGTTCTCAATTTTTCTTCAAATGTTGACAACTCTATTAACAGAATATAGTATTGAAATGTTTTAAGTGTGCCCATGTTAGAGATCTGAAAAATTAATTTTGTACCCCAGATAAAGAAATAATTTGAATTCAAGTCTCTAGAACTTACCAGGTCTGCTTACATCCTGCTGTGCTAATGCAAGTTAAAGCAGATGCTTTCTATGGAGGTAAAAGACTAACAATATAAGCAAGATAATATTCTTCATTTTGAGATAAGAAATGAATAATGCTTCTTATTCCATGCTTTTTCCCTAATTTATATATCTTAAGATTTTGGGGGCACCATCAATACTATATGTTCCTTCTGTTATGAGAGAGACACGCTTTCAAGTCCTTAGGTTCTGCCTCGGCTAAACTCTCATGTTTGTGCCTTCATAAGATCAGATGGAGAATATTATTTTCTAAGTAATTACTTCAGTGAGAAAGTTAAAGAAAATAGTCTTTCCTAAATATGAATGACAGATTATCAGTCTGCTTTTGTAGATAAGTAAGCCAAGTTTGTGACAGATTATGGAATTGTAAAGGTAAATGAGATATGGTAATTTATTGGAAATATTTTCTGATAATTTCATTAATTATATTTTCCAATCTCATTTAAACCATTGGTCTCTCAGGTAGTTAGGTGACAGTAAATTTAGATAAAAGCTAATCAGACTGTCTTCAATTTCTTAATGAGGTAAAATACAAGCAGTAAGAGAAACACAAAAATAATTCATCTTTTGTGGGGGAGTTGAAATGAAAATTCTATAAATTGATTGTTTCCAAGCTTACTAAAGATGAGTTACAGGTAAATAAAAAAAATAAAAATTAAAAAAAATTGGAACTGGAAGTTTTTAGGGAGAACAATAGTTCTATAAGGAGGAAAACTGATCAGCCATTGCAGTACTGTTCTTTACCCCATTTATAGCCAATGCTTGTTATTTAGTTATTTATTCTTTGTTTTAATATTTATTGCAGGCTAATTATGTGACTAACTTTTACTTAGGTACCCTCTGAGATACCTCCGTATTTCCATCAAAGATCTTAGAATATAGAAAAATAGGGATCACATGAACACAGAGTCATATTAAGACAAACGTGCAATTACAGGACATATGATATACATGTGCTACATATCTTAAATATTTTAAACATGTAAAATTCATTAAAATAAATATTTATACTATTAAAATGCCGTATACATTTTAATTGTGAAGTTATATAGCAACTCATTTTCCTCTTCTGCAAAAAGAAATAACAGTTGTAGAATATAAATTTTTCTCCTCAGCACAGGGAACATTTTCAAGGATAGACTATATGTTATGCCACAGAACAAGTCTCAAAAATTAAAATAAAGAAAATTATATCAAATATATTTTTGACCACAACAGAATAAAACTAGAAATTAATAGCAAGAGGTACTTTGGAAAGTACAAAACACATGGAAATTAAACAATATGGTCCTGAACAACAATAAGGTCAATGAAAAATTAAGAAGAAAATTCAAAAAACTTTTAAATCAAATGAAAATGGAAATGCAGAAGCAGTACTAACAGGGAAGTTCGTAGTGATAAACATCTATTATTCATCAGAAAAGTAAAATTTAAAAAAGCTTCAGATAACCTAATGATGCATCTTAAAGAACCCAGAAAGAAAGAGAACCTAAATCCAAAATTAGTTGAGAAGAAAAGAAATAATAAAGATCAGAGCAGAAATAAACAAAATGAAGACTAAAAATACAAAAAAGTCAATGAAATGCAAAGTTGTTTTTTGGAAAGATAAACAAAATTATTGAGAAACTTTTACCAGACTAAGAAAAAAAAAGATCCAAATAACTCAAATCTGTGGTGAGTAAGGGGACATTTCATTTGATAACACAGAAATTCAAGGGATCATTAGAGACTACTATGAGCAACTATATGTCAATAAACTGGAAAGCCTCAAGAAAAGAAATAAGTTACTAAACACACACAACCTACCAAGATTAAACCACAGAGAAATTCAAAATTGAAACAGAACAAAAACAGGTAATGAGATTGAAGCAATAATAATAATTAAAAAGTCTCCCCTTGAAGAAAAACCCAGGACTTGATGGCTTCACCGCTGAATTCTGCCAAACATTTAAAGAAGAACTAACACTAATCCTACACAAACTATTCAAAAACATTGAGGAGGAGGCAATACTTCCAAATGTGTTCTGTGAGACTAATATTACCCTGATACTAAAACCAGAAAAAGACACAACACAGTAGAAAACTAAAGATTAATATATCTGATGAATATTGATGCTAAAATTCTCAATGAAACACTAACAGTTTGAATTCAGCAACACATCAAATAGGTCCTTCATCATGACCAAGTAGTATTCATCCCAAGGATGCAAGGATGGTTCAACATACACAATCAGTAAATGTGATATGTTACATCAACAGAATGAAAGACAAAAACAATGTGATCATTTCAATTTCTGCCAAAAAGCATACTAAAAATTCAACAACCCTTCTTGATAAAAAAATTCTCAAAAAAACTGGATATAGAAAAAACACATCTCAGCACAATAAAAACTATATATGACAAACCCACAGCTAGTGTCATAATAAACAGGGGAATGAATAATCTGAAGATCCTGTAAGATATGGAAAAAGATGAGGATATCACACTTTTGCCACTTTTATTTTATCAATAACATAGTTCTGGAAGTCATAGCCATCATAATCAGACAAGAGAAAGAAATAAAAGAAACCCAAATTAAAAAAGAAGAAATAAAATTATCTTTGTAGACAATATAATCTTTTATTTGGAAAAACCTAGATTCTGCCAAAAAAAAACCATTAGAACTGATAAATTTGGTAAAATTGTATGCAGTAAACAAGATCAGCATACAAAAATCAGTACCATTTCTGTATGGCAACAGCAAACAATCTGAAAAAGAAACCCAGCAAGTAAGTTCATTTACAACAGTTACAAATAAAATAAAAAACCTAAAAATTAACCAAAGAAGTGAAAGATCCCTATGATAAAAATGGAAACATTGATGCAAGAAATGGAAGAAGACACACAAAAAATGAAAAGATAGTCCTAGATGAATCAATATTGTTAAACTGTGTATGTTAAATAAAGCAATCTACAAATTCAAAGCAATACCGCTTAAAATCTCAATGTCAATTCTTCATATAAATATAAAAATAATTTTAAAATGTATACGGAACCCCAAAAGACCCAGAATATAGTCAAAGCCATCTTGGGCTATAAGAAGAAAGCTGGAGGAATCACATTACCTGACTTCAAACTATGCTATTAAACTATAGTAACAAAAACAGCAATGTACTGATGTAGAAAAAGGCACATAAACCAGTGGAACAGAGAAGAGAACCTAGAAACAAATCCTTACATTTACAGGGAATTCATTTTTGACAAAGGTGCCAAAAATGTATATCAGGGAAAGGACAGTTTTTTTGTTTGTTTGTTTGTTTTAAATAAATACTGCTGAAGAAACTGTACATCTGTATGTGGAGGAATGAAACTGGGCCCCTATCTTTCATTACATAAAAAATCAAATAAAAAAAAGACACATATATGGCCAACAGGGACATGAAAAAATGTTCAATATCACTAATAAGAATAGAAATGCAAATCAAAACTACAATGAGATATTATCTTACCCCAGTTAAAATGCTTTTATTCAAAAGAAAGGTAAAAACAAATACTGACAAAGATATGGAGAAAGGGGAACCCTCAGAAACTGCTGATTGTAATGTAAGTTAGTATAGGCTGGTACAAACGTAGTTGGAGCATAATAGCAATAAATTGCAGCTTTTGCCATTAAAAGTAATGGCAATAATTGCATATATACACACTTAGATACCACAGAATATTACTCAGTTTTAAAAATTGAAATTATGTCTTTTGCACTGACATTGGTGGAACTGGAGGCCATTATCCTAAATGAAATCATGCAGAAACAGAAAGTCAAATATTACATGTCCTCACTTATAAGTGAAAACTTAACAATGGGTACATATAGACATACAGAATGGAATAATAGACATTGGAAACTCCAAAACACAGGATAATGGAAGGGGAGATGAGGGATGAAAAATTAGCTATTGGGTATAATGGACACTATTGAGGTGATGGGTAAACTAAAAGTCGCTAATCAATATATCCATTTAACAATTGTATCCCTAAATCTATAAAAATTAAAACTAAAAAATAATTTACCACAATTTATTTATTCATTCATCTGTTGATGGACACTTAGATTGCTTGCAAATCTCATCTATCATAAACAGTATTGCGACAAACATAGGAGTGCAGACAACTTTTGGATATACATATTTCCTTTTTTTTGTTTGTTTGTTTTCGGCATCTACCCAGCAGTGGAATTGCTGCATCATATAGTAGCTCAATTTTTAATTTTTCAAAGAACCTCCAAACTGTTCTCTATAGTGATTTTACTAATTTACATTCCCATCAACAGTGTACAATAACTTAATTGTACATTTTTAAATAACTTAGAGTATAATTTGATTGTTCATAACTCAAAGGATAAAGGCTTGAGGAGATAGATACCCCATTCTCCATGATGTGCTTATTTCATATTGCAAGACTGTATCAAAACATCTCCTGTGCCCCATATATATAACTACTACGCACCTACCACAATTAAAAATAAAAAATAAATTTTAAAAATGGGAAAAAGATCTGAATAGACATTTCTGAAAAGAAGACATACAAATGGCCAAAGGGTATATGAAAAAATGTTCAACACTACTAATTATCAGATGAATACAAATCAAACCTATAATGAGATACCATCTTACCCCTGCTAGGCTTTTAACCAAAAGATGGCAATATTGAATGCTGGTGAGGATGTGCAGAACGGGAAACCTTCATACACTATTGGTGAGAAGGTAAATTACTACAGCCACTATGGGGAACAGTAAGGAGATTCTTCAAAAACTTAAGATAAAACTACATATGATCCAGTAATCCCAGTGCTGGGTATAATTTCAAAAGAAAGGAAACGGTATATCCAAGAGATATCTGAGCTCCCATGTTTATTCCAGCACTATTCATAAAGCCAATATATGGAAGCAACCTGTGTCCATCAACAGATGAATGAACAAAGAAAATATGGTACATAAATATAATGGAATATCATTCAGCCATAAAATGACTCAGAACCTGTCATTTGCAACAACATGGATGAAACTGGAGGTCATTATGTTAAGTATAATAAGCCAGTCACAGAAAGACAAATACTGGATGTTCTCACTTATATGTGAGAGCTAAAAAAAAAATAAATTGAGCTCATAGAGCTATAGAATGCAGTGATGGTTACCACATACCAGGAAGAGTAGTGGGGAGAGAAGGATAAAGTGGGGATGGTTAACGGGCTTAAAGATACAGTTAGATAGAATGATTAAGATTTCGTATTCAGTAGCACAATAGGGTGACTATAGTTAACAATAATTTTTTGTACATCTTAAAATAACTAAAAGAGTGGGATTGGAATGTTCCTAACACAAAGAAATGACAAATGATTGAGATGACAGATACCCCAACTACCCTGATTTGATCATAATACATTGTATCTCTGTATCAAAACATCACATGTACCCCATAAGTATATACAACTATTATGTACCACAATAATTAAAAATAAAAATTTTAAAAGAATGATAAAAATAAAACCTACGCAATAGAATTATCTTGATACTAGGTGAAATTATCAAAGCATTTATAAGGGTACTTGCTTAGTAAACATTGTTATTTCAAACAGATTACTATTTATGAATAAACATTGATACAAAATGTAGTTTCTCATATCTGTCTTCAACACATTTTTATTAAAATTATATGTGAATTTTTTCCTATTAATCTTACATTTTTAATTTTCTTCCAGTATTTAAACCATTCTTTTAACCACATCTTGACTATATACAACAAAAATATGCTTATTTTTCTTACTGACATGATAGAGGGTGAAGAATATAGGGAATAGAAAAAATAACCTCAGGAAATAATAAAAAAATGATCCCTCCCCTGAGACAGGCAGCATTTTGCAGTAAAAATCTATTGACTGAATATGAGAAAATAAGTTTTTACTAACTAGAAGAGTAATCTTGGGTAATTCACTTCATTATAAGCTTCACTTTCTTCTGTAAAATAATAGGGAATGGTCCGCATGATTTCTAAGTGTATGATTCTAAGAATCCTACCATGGAATTTGAATAGATAAATATATTACAAAAATACTTAAAGAAAATTTGCCAATAAACCTAAAGCAAGTATGTAATAATATAACAAGTCGTGATTTATGTATATATTATAATTTCAATGGCATATATGTAAGCCAGAAGATATCTTTGTTGAAATAAGATGATGTATTTATATTATAGAAATAAATGATCTTTGGCTTTATCATTCATAAAGCTGCACACTGCACAAGAAAATGATAAAAGAAACAAGAATAGTCTTCTTTCCAAAAATGAACATAGATGAATTTATTCTGCAGATGCATTGTAATTATGCAACATTTCTGTTATCTCATCTACTCTGGGTTCAAAGCCATGTTCTGGTTCTCATTAGAAAACATAGTATTTTGGGATTTATCCCAGCTAATGATCAATGCAAGACCCTGTGGCAAAAAAAATTCAGCACAGATGTTTAGATAGATTGGGACCTCATGATATCTACAGAATGCCACTTCCTCTGGTTTGACTCCTAATGAAAGTTTGGGCAGTTTAATTCACAGAGGCTGAAAGCAAGTACAGGCAGTGGCCTCAAGAGATGTCAGGAACAATAAATGCTAAAGATCTGGAAATGTAGTATTTGTTGATGGTCTGAGATAGTGTTCCAGCACAGTGAGTCCCAGAAACTGACAGGCAGATATCAAAGTGAAAAAGATAACTTCTAGATTTTTACGTAACTGAGGGAAAAACAGCCTTTCCACAAGAAGTACAGATGTATATAAGCAGAGCATTTCTTTTTTGAGAAAGTCGTTTTCAAAGGCTACAGAGAGTTTATGATTTTGTGCTATTAATACACTTTTATAATAGATTTTATATGCCAGAAAAGATGACCCTAGCTGACTGTTACTCTGAGATCAAGAGTTTATACATTTTTTAACAGTCTCAGTTTAACCTCATTGGATTATCTCATTTTTCTCACAAATAAATCTTTTTTTGATGCTTTTTTTTAAGAGCCTTGAAAACAGAGACCAATGCTCTATTATTTTATCTGTTTGTAGCCTCAGAAATGCCTAGTAGATTAATTAATAGATGATAAGGCAACAATAATAAAGCTGTATATTTTTAAATACTCTCATTTAATTTTTTCTTACAACAGTATCATAATGAAAAAAAAAAACGGTATTATCCTTGTTTTACATGGAAAAATACTGAGATCCAGGGATTTTAAATGACTTGCTTGAGGTCAATAGCTATTAAATGATAGAGCAGGTATTTAAATATTATTATTCTCATTTTAAACTGAAAACACTGTCTGTCTCATTACCTTGATTTTTCAAAGCACATGCTATTTTCCCCTTGAACTAAAACAGAGAAAGCCACCATTCACTTAGCACCTCCTTTGTTAGGCACTAATTTAGGTGTTTTCATTTTTAATAATTTATTCTTATTTTTATAATTTATTGTAAGAAGCAGGTTTTGGGTTTTTATCCCTATTCCATTATGTGTGTTAAATTATATTCAGGTATCTAAATACTTTTCTCTCAGTGAAATTACTAACAAGGAGATGGGCCAGAATGCAAGCCCAGGGATAAATTAAAATGTAGGACATAACTATGAGATTGGGAGTAAGACTATATTGAAAATGAAAGTATATCATTTTACTAAAGACTTTAGGCAGAAACAAAGTTTGTCTCTAGAGAGCAGTCCTAAAGAGATTTCTGGCTTAATTTATGCTTGTTTCCTTTGGCTATATATATATATTCATATATATATATATATATATATATGAAGAGTGGAGAAAAAGAAAAAATATTAAGGAGAATTTAGCGTGAGGAAGACGACGGCATGTGAAGAAATGTTCTATCTTGCAATAGTCATAGAAAACAAACAGAAAAAATCAGATTGTATTTAGTGAGATAAAAAATTAACTAGCTTCTGGTGGACAGGAGATAAGTTTTTTATTTCTCCTAGATAAGTGTCTTCATTTGTAAATTTTCATGGCAATATGACATTTTTTCCTGTACTAAGTGGAAAGATGGATGCGGTTTTGGGTATTTTGGCCCTTCACTTATTTAGTCCATAGAGTTTAAATAAAGCAAAGATTATTTGAATATCTTTTTTGCTATACATAAAATAATCTTGTAGTAGTTGTGATATCCCTAATGATAGTGAACTTGGTTTTTCTCTTGACTGTTGGCTACCACATAGCTACCACAGTCTACATTGTCCGGAGATGTCATTCTGTTCTGGCAAACTTCCAAAATACATGGACATTGTTTTGGACCGGAATGTAAGTCAAAATTGCTTAGATATTCTTGAATTTACTCATGTGTTTGGTTCCACATGCTCACCAGAGAGCAATTCTAGATATAAGTTAAGTACCAAAGCATAAGGCCTGAACAACCTACAAAACTCAGAGTTACAGAAGTCCCATTTATAGCTCTAAAGATATGCAAAAATACTGAAAATTATTATACTATGTTTTCATTAACTTTTCTTGTGATAAAAGTTCCTTCCTTACTGTACTCTCTGCTATGCCTTCTTGCCACTTCTCTTGAATTCCAAAGACCCACCTTTGCCTAAATGTCTTTGGTTCTCTTTGTTCAGACCTATTACAATATTAGAATATATGGCAGCTTAATTATGAAAATCTTAGGAAAATCTTAATTTTTTCTGCCCTATCCAAAACATTAGTGTCTTTCTCTTCTATTGAAAACTAATAATTAATAAAATTATTGATAAAGTTATCATGCTGAGATCTTTATAATTATTTATAAATGAACATGTAACTTGTAAGGCAGTACCTGTGATATCTGAAATACTAAATGTAACACAGTGTATGTAAGACTTTGTTGCATAAATCCCAACAGTGAAATTTTATATATTAGAACATATTGTGCTTTGATAGTGGGTGTGTTCATGGATTAGCATTGATAATATTAGTTTAGTGCTATTAATAATTAGAATTTTGCCATATATTGCAGTTTAAACATTTTTGTGGGTGCATAGTAGGTGTATACATTTATGGGTTTCATGAGCTATTTTGATATGAATATGGAATGTGTAATAATCACATCAGAATAAATGGGATATCCATTATCTCAAGCATTTATCCTTAGTGTTACAAACAATCCAATTACTCTCTTAGTTATTTTTAAATGTACAATAAAATTATTTTTGACTATAGTCACTCGTGCTGGCAAATACTCAGTCTTGTTCATTCTTTCTAAATACCTTTTGTAACTATTAACTATCCTCAATTTCCCCAAAACCCCCACTACACTTTGCAGCCTCTGGTAACCATCCTTCTACTCTCTATCTCCATGAGTTCAATTATTTTAATTTTTAGCATCCACAAATAAGTGAGAACATGCCAAGTCTGTCTTTCTGTGCTTGGCTTATTTCACTTAATATAATGACCTTCAGTTCCGTCTATGTTGTTGCAAATGACAGGATCTCATTCCTTTTATGGCTTAATAATATACCATTGTGTATATGTACCACATTTCTTTATCCATTTATCTGTTGATGGACACTTAGGTTGCTTCCAAATCTTAACCGCTGTGAATAGTGCAGCAACAAACAAGTAAGTGCAGATATCTCTTTGATATACTGATTTCCTTTTTTTTTTTTTTTTTTTTTTTTGCATATATACCTAGGAGTGGGATTGCTGCATTGTTTGGTAGCTCTATTTTCAGTTTTTTGAGGAACCTCCAAACTGTTCTTCATAATGGCTAACTAATTTACATTCCTACCAACAATGTACATGGGTTCCCTTTTTTCCACATCCTCTCCAGCATTTGTTATTACCCCACCTTTGGATAAAAGCCATTTTAACTGGGGTGAGATGATATATCATTGTAGTTTTGATTTGCATTTCTATGATGATTAGTAATATAAAGCATATTTTCATATACCTATTGGCCATTTGTATGTCTTCTTTTGAGAAATGTCTAGTCAGGTCTTTTGCCCATTTTTAAATTAGATTATTGATTTTTTTTTCCTATAGTGTTGTTCGAGCTACTTATGTATTCTGTTAATTAATCTCTTGTCTAATGGGTGGTTTGGAAATATTTTCTCCCATTCTGTGGGTGTCTCTTCACTTTGTTGATTGTTTCTTTTGCTGTGCAGAAGTTTATAATTTGATGTGATCCCATTTTTCCATGTTTACTTTGATTGCCTGTGCTTGTAGGGTGTTCCTCAAAACATCTTTACCAAGTCCAATGTGCTGAAAAATTTCCTCAAGGTTTTCTTTTAGT
The DNA here is from genome assembly GCF_047675955.1 of Chlorocebus sabaeus. NCBI lineage: Eukaryota > Metazoa > Chordata > Mammalia > Primates > Cercopithecidae > Chlorocebus > Chlorocebus sabaeus. The sequence continues at coordinate 24,752,478 of NC_132918.1, read as the reverse complement.
AGTTTCATATTTTGAGATCTCAGATTGCAGTATTTATTCCATTTCTATTTGGCTTTTGTATATGATGCGAGATAAGGTTCGAGTTTCATTATTTTGCATATAGATATCAAGTCTTCCCAGCACCATTTATTGAAGAGACAGTCATTTCCCTAATGTTTGTTCTTGGGACTTCGATAAAAAATGAGTAGCCTGTAGATGTATAGATGTATCTCTGTGTTCTCTATTCTGTTCTACTAACCATGCATCAGTTTCTATGCCAGCACCACGCTGTTTTGGTTACTATCATTCAGTACTATAATTGGAAGTCAGGTGATGTGATTTCTCCAGTTTTGTTCTTTTTGCTTTTAATAGCTTTGACTATTCTGGGTATTTATGGTTCCATATACATTTTATGATAGTTTTTTTTTTTCCTATTTCTGTTAAGAATGGCATCAGTATTTTTATAGGGATTGCCTTAAATCAGTAGATTGCTTTGGGTAGTAGAAACAGTTTACCAATATTGATTCTTCGAAACCATGAACATAAAATATCTTTCAATTTTTTGTGTCTTTAATTTTTTACATCATCTTTTATAGTTTTCATGGTAGAGATCTTTCACCACTTTGTTTAATTCCTAGGCATTTTATTTTATTTGCAGCCATTGTAAGTGAAATTATGTTCTTAATTTCTTTTTCAGATTGCTTGCTGTTGGCATAAAGACATGCTATGGATTTTAATTTTTTAATCAGTTCTAATAGTTTTTTGATGGAGTCTTTAGGCTTTTCCAAATATAAAATCATATCATCTGCAAACAAAGATAATATGACTCCTTTCTTTCCAATGTTGGCCTTTATATCTGTTTTGCGTCTGATTGCTCTAGCTAGCACTTCCAGTACTATGCTGAATAAAAGTGGTGAAAGCAGGTATCCTCATAGCTTTCACCATCTTAGAGAAAAGGCTTTAAGTTTTTCTCCATTCAGTATGATAATAGCCATGGGTCTGTCATGTATGGCTTTTAATATGTTGAGATATGTTCCTTCTATATTCATGTTTTGAGGGTTTTTATCATGAAAGGATGTTGAATTTTATCAAATGCGTTTTCAGCATCAATTGAAATTTTCATATGATTTTTGTTCTTCATTCTGTTGATATGGTGTATCACATTAATTGATTTGCATATATATGTTCAACCATCCTTGAATGCCTCAAATAAATCCCACATGGTCATGATGAATGATCATTTAATGTATTGTTGAACTTGATCTTCTTGAATTTTGTAGAGAGTTTTGCATCAATACTCATCAGTTATATTGGCCTATAGCTCTCTGTTTTAGATGTGTGTGTGTCTGGTTTCAGTATCACAGTAATACCAGCCATCACAGAATGAGTTTGAAAGTATTATCTCCTCCTGTTTTTCAGAATAATTTGAGTATGATTGTATTAGTTGTTCTTTAAATGTTTCAGGGTCCAATCTTCATAGATTGTATACATCTAGGAATTTATCCATTTATTCTCGATTTTCCAATTTATTGGCATACAGTTGCTCATAGTATCCACTAATGATCACATGAATTTCTGTGGTATTGTTATAATGTCTCCTTTTTGCATCTCTGATTTTATTTATTTGGACCTTCTTTCTTTTGTTTGTAGTTTGCCTTAAGGTTTGTAGATTTTGTTTATCTTTTAGAAAAACCAAAATTTTGTTTTGTATTATTTTCTTCATTTCAGATTTATTTGTTTATTTCTAGTCTGATCTTTATTATTCCATTTTTTTTCTACTACTTTTGTGTTGAGTTTGCTTTTGTTTTTCTTGTTCTTTAAGATATATCATCAGATGGTTTATTTGAAGTTTTTCTTCTTTCTTGATATGAGCACTTATAGCTATAAACTTCCCTGTTAGTACTGCTTTCACTGTATCCCATAGGTTTTGGTATGTTTTGTTTTGTTTTGTTTTCCCATTATCATTGGTTTTAAGAAATTTTCCCATTTTCCTCTTAGTTTCTTCATTGACCCACTGGTCATTTAGGAGCATATTAATTTCCATGTGATTGTATAGTTCCCAAAATTCATCTTTTAATTGATTTCTAGTTTTACTCCATTGTGGTCAGAGAAGATGCTCTATATTATTTCAATTTTTTGAATGTTTTAAGACTAGTTTTGTGACCTAACATGTGGTCATATGGTCTATCCTCGAGAATGATCCATGTGCTGGGGAAAAGAATTTGTATTCTGTAGCTATTGAGTTAAATGTTTTGTAAATAAATTTTAGGTCCATTTGGTCTATAGTGCAGATTAAGTACAGTGTTTGTTGAGATTTGTCCAATGCTGAAAGTGGAGTGTTGAAGTCTCCAGTTATTTTTGTACTGAGGTATCTCTTTAGCTGTAATAATATATGATTTATATATCTGAGTGCTCCAATGTTGGAAGCATACATATTTACAATTGTTTGTTTGTTTATTTATTTATTTATTTATTTATTTATTTATGTATTTATTTATTGAGATAGTGTCTTACTCTGACACCCAGGCTGGAGTGCTGCGGCACAATCACCACGCACTACAACCTGTACCACCTGGGCTCAAGCGATCCTCTGCCCCAAATATCTGAGACCAGAGACATGCATCACCACACCCAGCTAATTGTTGTATATTTTATAGAGATGTGGTTTTACCATGTTTCCTAGGCTGGTCTTAAACTCCTGAGCTCAAGCGATTTGCCCAACTCGACCTCCCAAAGTGCTAGAATTGAAGGCATGAGCCATCACACCTGATCCCATATTTACAACTGTTATATCCTCTTGCTGAATTGACCACTTTATCATTATATAGTGATGTACTTTGCCTCTTCTTATAGTTTTTGTCTTGAAATCTATTCTGTCTAATGTAAGTATAGCTATTCCTGCTCTTTTTTGGTTTCCCTTGGCATAGAATAACTTTTTCCAACTCTTTATTTTCAGTTTCTGTGAGTCCTTTCAGTTGAAATGTATTTCTTATAAGGAACAGATCATTGGGTCTTATTTATTTATCCATTCAGTCACTATATCTTTTGATTAGAAGTTTAGTCCACTTACATTCAATGTTATTATTGATAAATAAGGACTTACTCCTGCTTTCTTGTTGTTTTCTAGTTGTTTTGTAGTCCTCTCCTCTTTCCATTGTGTCTTCCTTTTAGTAATGGTGAGTTTCTCTGGTGGTATAATTTAATTTCTTGCTTTTTATTAATTTTTGTGTGTATCGGTTGCATGTTTTTTTACTCAGGTTTACCATGAGACTTTCAAATGCTATCTTATAACTCATTATTTCAAGGTGATAACATTGTTTCATAAATAAACCAACAAAAAGAAAATTAATAAAAACTCTACACCTTAACTCTGTTCCCCTGCTTTTTAACTTTTTGTTGTTTCTATTTATATCTTATTGTACTATGTCTTCAAATGTTGTAGCTATTAGTTTTGAATGGTTCATTCTTTGATCTTTTTATTCAGAGTAGTTTACACATACAGCTACCATATTACAATATACTGTGTTTCTCTGTGTACTTACTATTACCAGTGAGTTTTGTACCTTCACATGATTTATTCCTCACTAACATTTATTTTCCTTATTAAAGTACTATCTTTAGCATTTCTTGTAGGACAACTCTGATGTTGATAAAATCCCTCAGGTTTTGTTTGTCTGCAAATGTCTTTATTGTAGGAACAATCATGTTTGATGGATATTTTCACTGAATATAGTATTCTAGGGTGATATGTGTGCCCCCACCCAAATCTTATGTTGAATTGTAATCCCAAGTGTTAGAGGAGGGGCCTGGTAGGAGGTGATTGGATCATGGGGTGGACTTCTCTCTTGCTGTTCTTGTAATAATGAGTGACTTCTCACAAGATTTGGTTGTTTAAAAGTGTGTAGCATCTCCCCGCTCGCTCTCTTCGTCATTCTCTGGCCATGTAAGATGTGCTTGCTTCCCCTTCACCTTCTGCCGTAATTGTAAATTTCCCGAGGCCTCCCCAGCCATGCTTCTTGTACAGCCTGCAGAACTGTGAGTCAATTAAACCTCTTTATATTATAAATTACTCGGTCTCAGGTCGTTCTTTACAGCAATACAAGAACGGACTAATAAATAGGATAAAAGATTTTTTCCTTCAGCACTTTAAATATGTCGTACTACTCGCTCCTAGCCTGTAAGGTTTCTGCTGAAAAGTCTGATGTCTGTTATATTGAAGCTCCATTGCATGTTGTTTCTTTTCTCATGCTGCTTTTAGAATCCTTTCTTTATCCTTGACCTTTGGGAGTTCGATTACTAAATGCCTTGATGTAATTTTCTTTGGGTTAAATCTGCTTTGTGTTCTATGACCTTCTTGTACTTGGATATTGATATTTTCTTTAGGTTTGGGAAGTTCTCTGTTATTTTCCCTTGAAGTAATCTTTCTACTCCTATCTCTTCTTCTACCTCTTCTTTAAGGCCAATAACTCATTTGAAAAGACTTGAGTGTTGAGATCTAAGCTGCATCTGCATTATGGTGGCACCCCAAGCCCAGTAACACTATGGTTCTTGTGTACTCCTAGAGGTACCAACTTGATGGTCTTGCATAAGGTCCAGAAGAATTCCATAGATTACTAGGCAGAGATTCTTAGTTCCACTCTTTTTTTCCCCAAACAAATAGAGTCTCTTCCTCTGTTCTGACCCATCTGAAGCTGGCGGGGGTGGGGGCGTGACACAAACATCCCTGTGACCACCACAACTGGTATCATGTCAGCTAAGGCCTGATGCACTGGGTCTCACCCAAGGCTCGCTATAACCACTACCTGACTACCACCTGTGTTTGTTCAAAGCCCTGAGACTTTACAATCATCAGGTGGTGAAGCCAGCCAGGATTTTTTTTTTTTTTTTCTCTCTCTCTCGGGTGGTGAGTTCACCCAGGTTCTGGATGGGTCCGGAGGCGCTACCTGGGGGTCAGGAACTGAAGTCAAACATCTTAGAAGTCTCCCTGGTGTTCTACTATGGCTGAGTTGGCACTCAAACCACAAGCTGCGGTTCTTCTCACTTTTTCTTCCCCTTTCAACAGGAACAAGAGCTTCACTCCATGGCCATCATGAGCATAGGGACATGGGAGGTACTCCAAGGCTTCTTGGGTTCCTTAGAGCCCAAAGACTCTTTAGTCAGCTTGCAGTGAATGCTGCCTGACCTGGGACTCACACTTCAGAGTAGTGGACTCCCTTCTTTCCCAGGGCAGGTCTAGAAATGCCATCCAAGAGGCAAGGCATAGAATTAGGGACCTCAGGAGCTCGCTTGGTTCTCTACTCCCTTTTGGCTGAGCTGGTACTTAACATGGAAGACAAAGTCCCCTTTACTTCTCCTTCAACTTTTGTCAAGCAGAGTCTCTTCCTTTAACCACAACATATGGGAATGTGCTGAGTCCCACCTGAAATCAGCAAATCTCAGAGGCTCACCCAAGACCTTTGGTGTTGCTACCTGGGTATTACTGCTCACTATTCAGGGCCCAAAGGTCCTTTAGTCAGTTGATGATGTGTCCTGCTGGGAATTGGCCCTTTCCTTTAAGGTGGTTGGTTCCCTTGTGTCTGCTTCCCATCAAGGTTGTCTAGAAATGTCTTCCAGGAGCCAAGGTCTGGAAAGGGGCCTCATTACTCTGGTGCCCTATGCTGTTGTGGCTTAGCTGGTATCCAAAATGCAAGAGAAACTCTTGTTAACTCTTCCCTCTCCTCTCCTCAAGTGGAAGGAATAAATCTTTTTTGGAGCCACAAGCTATGCAACCTGGTGTTGGGGAAGAGGTGGCATGAACCTTCCCTTAGTTGCCCCAGCTAGTGTCTCAGTAGACTGCATGCACCCCAAGTGCACTGGGTCTGAGCCCAGTTCAGCACTAAGACTCATCTGGAAGTTGCAGTTCTTGTGGCTTAGATTGTCTCTCAAATTTATTTAGAGCTGCCAGAGCACTTCAGCCCTCAGTGGCAATGCTTGCTGGAACTTCCAATTGCTTAGATGGGCGATGCTCCTCTTACTAGGGATGGTTTAAGTACCCACTCCATGGGGTGCCATCAGCTGAGTTCAGCCTCATTTTGCTTTCTGCCATGGCAAGGCAGCACTAAGTTCAATGTTATGTCTCACAATTGCTGCGCCTTCCCTCTGCCAAGTTCACAGATTCTCTCTGCACACCATGTGGTCACTGCTGGGATATTAGCAGGAGGTTGGCAGATGGAAGGCCATTGACAATTCAGGACTGCCTTTTCTACACAATTTCAGTGCCTCTTTCAGCAATATGAAGTTAAAATCAGGTACTGTGTGCGCTCATCTAATTTTTGGTTCTTATAAATGTGCTTTGGATACGTGGAGATAGTGGTTAAATTTGTGTCCTTTCCAGGAGGGAGATCTGTGGAGCCTTCTATTTGGCCATCTTGCTTGACATCTTTCCCACTTATTATATTTTGATAGGCAGTGCTTTCATATATTAATACCAATAATATAATATAAATGTTTATGTATTACTTATATAAATGTTCATATATTAACCTTGATATATGAAAGCACCCTATACCAAACCAGAGTGCATGTTAAAATATTATTATTATATGTAATATATAATATAACGTATTCTAAGCATTCCTCAAACACATTGTATTAGGTAATCACCTACTCTACTTTCCCTACAAACCAACTCTTCTCCAAACTGAAAGGTGTCTATTAGAGAGCCCAGCTATTGTTGGCCTACCAAGCATGCAGCCAGTTGGCTATCGCTTTCAGTGCCAGAATGTCACAGGATCTTCTGAAAGTTGTTTGGTCAATTGTAGACTACAATTATACAAAACTAATTTCCTCTCCCTATAGAAATATGTCATGAGAATAAATGAGATAATTTAGGAGAAACACTTTGAGATGTTACAAAGAAAACACATTCTATTTTTTCAGGTTATTGTCGTTTTTAGTATGATTTTTAAAATGCTATGTTGAAATTGGCCTGAAGGTAAGATCCAGCACTTTGCTATTATTGTATTCCAACATAAAGCTTCTGCAAAATAGGTTGCAATTTGCTTCAAGACTACGAAGATATGGTGGGATCTCTAATTTCATTGAATTTGAGGTTGTGGAATTGCTTCCCTTTTTAAATCTGTGTGTAATGTACACAGTTTACTTCATAAACAAAGGGCATTTTTCAAGTTGATATATTGCAATTTTCAGTAGAAATGTAAGGTAAGTTGATGAATTCATTAGGAGGCATACAATAAGGTGATGCTCATTTATTTCCAAGGGATGAATACTTCATGAATCCTAGTTTGTTTTTATTTTTATTGTTTTATTTCTGTACAAAAGAACAAAAATTCTAAATTGCCAAAGGGAGGAAATACAGGTAAATAGAAGCCTATGAATGGAGAAAAAGAAAAACTTGCTACAGCAAAGACTGTATTAATTTAAATGCTATCTTCCCATTTTGTGTATGTACTGAAGGCAGAATCTTTTCTGCTCTGAGGCATTCCCACATTTCTGTTTTCTGAGAGTAAGTCTCCTCCCTCAGTTACATAAACTCTACAAAGAGATACTACTCAGGGCTGCTAAATCTCAGAGCATAAATGTGGGATCTAAATAGCAGGTGGTCTGAAGCATTACTTTAGCCTGATGACAGATCAATTTTTCCCCCTTTAATTATCTCCTTCATTCTTGTGGGATCATTTGTATCTAACAGAGAACAGCCTGCCTTCTAGAACAGGGATATCCTTATTTATCCCTGAACCATGCCTTCCCAGAAGCAGAACTTCCACTTCAAGGAAAAGTTAGGGATCCAGTTTCACATCTGACATTTCTGGATTGACAAAAATATAAAGTTTTCCTCTATTTCTATATTTTTTTCTGTGAAGAAATAGGCTGAGTTGCACAAAGGGTCATAAGGTGTTTTATAATTGAGATATTAATATGTTATACAAAGAATTGTAACCCACCAAAATAATGTCACAGACAAAATTTAGACAATAGAATGAAAACATAAATGTTCTGATATAATCCATATACAGTCATAAATCTCTTTAATTAAAATGTATATGTTGGCCGGGCATGGTGGCTCACACCTGTAATCCCAGCACTTTGGGAGGCCAAGGCAGGTGGATCATGAGATCAGGAGATCGAGACCATCCTGGCCAATGTGGTAAACCCCGTCTCTACCAAAATACAAAAAATTAGCTGGGTGTGGTGGTGTGCACCTGTAGTCCTAGCTACTCGGGAAGCTGAGACAGGGGAATCACTTGAACTGGAGAGGTGGAGGTTGCAGTGAGCTGAGTTTGCACCATTGCACTCCAGCCTGGTGACAGAGTAAGACTCCATATCAAAAAAGAAAAAAAAGGAGATATTAAATGATACTCTTCAAATATTAGAACATGATATACATTATATTCATGAATATAATGAGAATACTATTTTCATGTCTGTATTCTATTAGCACTATCAACATAATGCATTCATATTATTAGAGTTAGTAATACTAATTTAAATCTACATTAACAGAAAATGTAAGAAGGATGATAAAAATCTGTTTTAAGAAGATAAAACAGATATTTGTAGTACACATTTTCAAGCAGTTGGCACAAAATAGAGGAAGAATGCACATATATATATTAAACACATACCATATACATATATTTTTGTATATAATTAAAGAGATGAATAAGTGTAAATTGTGTGGGTAGTTTATTGTAATAAGCAAAGGAATTTGTTTCCCTTTATATCTGAAATAGTTTTGGCATGAAGTTACTAACCTAGGAAACCATAAATTCTCCAGACCATTAAAATCTCTTGTAGTTCAAGGCTTCCAAATTTTGGGACTTAGTTGATTATTTCTTCTAAATCATCAATTGTAGATACCTGCTTATAAGGACATTTCTAAACCTGAACTGGAGTGGTGAGGGAAAGGTAAGTTGAGAATTTCCTATTATGCGTCTCCCTATTAGAAATGGCTATATTTTGCAAAGAAAAAAATTGAGGTTAATCTTTATCTAAACTTTTTTTTAATGTAAATGCCTTTAGAAAGAGAGTTATGCTAGTTGCTGACTTATGCTTAAAAGTTACAAGTTCCTTGACTTAACATAATGACCTCCACTTCCATCCATGGCATTGCAAATGACAGAATCTCATTCTTTTTTATAGTATTCAATTGTGTAAGTACAACATATTGTTTATCCATTCATCGATTAATGGGACACTTAGGTTGCTTCTAAATCTTGGCTGTTGTGAGCAGTGCTTCAGCAAACGTGGGAGTGCAGATATCTCTTTGATATACTCGTTCTCTTTCTTTTGGGTATATATACCAAGCAGTGGGATTGACAGATGATATGACCAAAATAATATAAATGAGTTGCTTGTTACACAAAGATAAATGCTAGAGGGGATGGATGCCTAAATTTTCATGATGTAGTAATTATGTCTTTTATGCCTGTGCCAAAATATCTTATGTATCCCCATAAATATATGAAGCTACTATTTAACAACAAAAAGTAAAAATTTTAAAAGTCATAGACAAAATTTACAAGTTTTTAAGATTTATTGTTGACAAGTCTTTAATTTGATGTATTATTTCTGTAACTAATAGTGAATCTGTGGATATTGGAACAGAAATTTCCATCATATAATTCTGATTTTTAAAATTTTTTTTTTGCTAGAAAAGCAATCTTTAAACTTTTAACTAACTTATAAGAATATTTTGTGCTACACTCTTGGGGGAAGTTTTTTGTAATAAATTTTATATTTAAAAAGTTATTAATTGATGAACCTGAGATGAAAAATATAATACCACTGGCTTGCACTGTTTTTATGTTTGAATTTTTTCATAATTTATGCAATATAATTTTGTTACTATTAATGTAAATAATCAAATCTATTTTATTAGAACAGGGCTAACAAAAGGTCATGACCAGGCTATTAGCAAATTTATTTCTTACTTAAAATTACTTTAAAATAGATAATCACTATTGACAAAACATGAATGCTTTTTAAAAACCTGCTTTCTATGGGAAAAATGTGGTGTATGCAATTCAAATATTTGGAAAATGCAAGCGTAATTTCTCTTAATAGTAGAAAGACTTCCATTTAATCCAACAGTCTTTATTGTTAACAAGCATAAACAGGATCCTAATGAATTCCTGGCATTCAAATTTTACAGAGATATTCATGATTTTGTTCTGAGGTGTTTTTGATTCTCATATAAACAAAAATTATGAAGAAGTCAGTTTCAGGAGAGGCAGCAATGACCATTTTAAGGTAAAATAATTAAACTAACATCTGTCAATCAGTGAGTGTTTACTATAATACGGGCATCATAAATTCTTTATAATGGTTGATTTTTTCAACACCTGTGAGAAGGAGGCAATATTTTACCCATTTAAATTGAGAAAAATAACTTTGAGAAGACTGAATAACTACTCACAAAATCATAGAGTTAACAAATTGTATTGTCAGTTTGAATATCCAGGTATTAATTATTTTAATAACTATGACCTTAACCACTTTTCCATACTGCCTTTTGAAGTGTGGTTCAGAATGAAAAAACGAATTGTCTGATTGGGCACTGGAAGTAGTCACCTGGTGTTTGTAACTTGGGAGAAAACATAAAAGAATATAAAAATTGTGTCAAATCATAGAAATTTAAAGCTGGCAACAAAATTTTGAGTATAAAAATTGTGTCAAATCATAGAAATTTAAAGCTGACAACAAAATTTTGAGTCCATATAGTTCAAACCCTCTAATTGAGAACACTGAGACCCAGAGTGGAAAATGGTCAAATGTCATTACAGGCAAATCACATCAACTAAGTATCTAATTCATCAATAGTTGCTTTTATAATCTAACTCTGTAATGAGAGCCTAATACGTTATAAGACCAGTCCTTGACTGCATTAAAGGGATGCTCGGTGACATGAGATTTTGATGAGAAGGCAATGATGGAGAATTTTGAACCTAGTCATCAAGTTATCCACAGCAGTTACAAAACAAAACAAAATAGAAACTGTTAGTCATTATAATTAGGTTTTGTTTTCAAATTTAGAAAAAAACATATTGAGCATCTTCAAAGCAACAGACTCTGTTTCAGGTGTTACCACATTATTACTGCATTTAATATAAACAGATTTGAAACTATTAACATGATCAGTTACATAGGATTAATATTAAACTCTGTTAGCAAGCATAGTCATTTTAGAATTATCCACCAATTCCACTTTCATAGTTAGAAATTTACAAATTCATTTAATGGCAGTATAGTGTGAATACTAATCCTTTTTACTCCTGGTTTTGTTGAAATATAATTGACAAATAAAAATAATATATATTTAAAATGTACAACATGATATTTTATATATGTGTAACTTTCTTCCAAGAATTAAGCTAGTTAATATATCCATCACCTCTCAGTTACCATTATTTTGTGTGTGTGGTAAGATACTTAAGAAGATTAGCACATTTAAAATATACAATAAAGTATTGTTTATTATAGTCACCATGGTGTACATTAGATCACTAGAGCTTATTCATCTTGCATAACTTAAACTTTGTATCCTTTGACCAATATCTCCCCATTTCTTTCCATTCCTAGCCTCTTGCTACCACCATTCTACTCTCTACTTTTATGTGTTTAGCTTTTTTTGTATTTCATATGTAAGTGAGATCATGTAGCATTCGTCTTCTTGTGTGTGACTTTTTTCACGTAGCATAATGCTCTCCAGTTTCATCTATACTGTCGCAAATGGTAGGATTTCCTTCTTTTTTAAAGCTGAAAAATATTCCATTATATGTGTGTAATATATTTTTAATATATATGTATTGTATGTACATATAGTAATATAGGTGATATACATGCATATGTGTAATGTATGCACATGTGTGTGATGTGTGTACATATCTGTGGCCTGTTTATACATAGTATATATGTACATATAAGTTAGAAATAGGGGTACATTCTGAGAAATGCATCATTTGGTGATTTCATCCTTCTGTGCACATCAGAGTGTACCTACACATCCTGGATGATATAGCTTACTACATATCTAGGGTATACGGTATAGCCCATTGCTCCTATGCTACAAACTTGTACAGCACGTTACTGTGCTGCATACTGTGGGCAATTGTAACACAAGTGTAAGTATTTGTGTATATAAACATATCTAAATATATAAAAGGTATAGTAAAAGTATGGTATTAAAATTTTGTGGGACCACTGTCATACCTGTGGTTCACTGGTGACCAAAACATCATTATGTGGTAATATGTGTATAGTGCATTACTCACTCTTTCTCTCTCTCTCTCTGTATATATTTGCATACATATGCACATACACAACATATGAATGAATAAATTGTGTGAATGTGTGTATATATACATATTTGTACACACACACACACACACAAATTTTCTTTATCCATCTATATATTGTCAATGGACACTTAAATTGTTTCCATATCTTGACTATTATGAATAATGCCACAATGAAAGTGAGAGTGTAGATATCTCTTCAATACACTGACTTTATTTCCTTTGAAAATATACCCAGAAGTGGAATTGCTAGATACATGGTAATTCTCTTTTTAAGTTTTTGAGGAACTTCCATACTGTTTTGTGTAACAGCTGTATCTATTTACATTTCTATCAACAGTGTACAAATGTTCCTTTTCTATACATCCTTACCAACATTTATCTTTTATCTTTTGAGAATAGCCATCCTAACAGGTGTGAGATGACATCTTCTTGTGCTTTTGATGTGCATTGCCTTGATAATTAGTGATGTCGAACATGTTTGCATATATCTATTGGTCATTTCTATGTTTTCTTTTGATAAATGTTTATTGAAACTGTTTTCCCATTTAAAAATTATGTGGTTTTGTTTGTTTGTTTGTTTTTGCTATTGAGTTGTTTGAATTCCTTACAGTGTATGCAAGATATTAACACTGTCTTACTTTAGGCCGCCATAACAAAATACATTAGACTAGGTAATTTGTAAATGGGAATGTATTTCTGAAGTTCTTGTGGCTGGAAAGTTTAAGAGCAAGACACCAGCAGATTCAGTGTCTGGTGTAGGTTCTTTCCTCATACATGGCGGCTTTTAGTTGTATGCTCATGCAGTGGAAAGGCAAAGGGACAATCAAGATCCCTAGTACCTCTTTCATAAGGGCACTGATCTCATTCATGATGGCGGAGTCCTCATGACCTAATCAACTTTCAAAAGCCCCAAGTCTTAATACCATCAAATTAGGGATGAAGTTTCAACATATGAATTTGAAGGCGATGCAAGCATTCAGACTATAGAAAACCTCTTAACAGATGTATGGTTTTCTTTTCTTTTCTATTTATTTATTTATTTTGGGAAGGTTCTGTCTCTGTCACTTAGTCTGGAGTCCAGAGGTGCCACCTCGGTTCACTACAACTTCTGCCTCCCAGGCTCAAGTCATCCTGTTATCTCAGTCTCTCCAGCAGCTGGGACTTCAGGTGCATGCCACCACGCCCAGCTAATTTTTGTATTTTTTTTGTAGAGAAGGGGATTTCGCCATATTGCTCAGGCTGGTCTTGAACTAGTGAGCTCAAGTGATCTGCCCACCTCAGCTTCCTAAGTCCTGGGATTACAGGCCTGAGCCACGCCACCCAGCCACATGTATGGTTTTCAAATATTTTCTCTCATTCCACAAGTCATAGGTTGTCTTTTCACTCTGCTAATTGTTTCTTGTGGGATGCAGAAGCTTTTAAGCTTGATCCAATCTCAGAATTCTAATGCTTTTTTAAAAAATTACTTTTACTACTTTGGTATATCAAAATAATTCTTAAGCCATCCATTGTGTTTACATCACTATACAAGTTTTCATATGCCACAATATTCTACTGTATTTTAGGAGTGATTTAAAAGAGGTTTAGCAACAATTTTGTTTATAAACAATTTTTTCTGTGATGATTTTATGACTTCATATTCATAGAATAGTTTAATTATGTCTATCTACCTATCTATATGATGTATTAGAACAAAAATATTGAGTAAATATACATGTGGCCCAGAACTAAAGTTTCTAGATCATTGTTTCTGATATTATTGTCCTTAATCTGCACTGTGGCATGTTGCTGAAAATACAGATTATTGGATCTACTTCAGACCAACTGAATCAGTATCTCTTAGGGCTTGATCCATGAATGTGAATTATTTATTATTATTATTATTATCATCATTATTTTGGATGGGGGGAAGGAGTCTCGCTCTGTCTCCCAGGCTGGAGTAAAGTGGCGCTATCTCTGCTCACTGCAAGTTCCGCCTCCTGGGTTCACTCCATTCTGCTGCGTCAGCCTCCCGAGTACCTGGGACTACAGGCGCCGGCCACCACGCCTGGCTAATTTTTTGTATTTTTAGTAGAGACGGGGTTTCACCATGTTAGCCAGGATGGTCTCCGTCTCCTGACTTCATGATCCGCCCGCCTCGGCCTCTCAAAGTCCTGGGATTACAGGCGTGAGCCACCTCGCCCGACCTGGATCTGCATTTTTAACACAACTTTTAGTGATTTATATGCAGGCTAAAGTTGAGAAGCGTTACTCTATATTTTCAGTCCAAAACTTTCCCACACTGCTGGAGGTGGGTTAAGTTAGTAGCTATATAAAGTTTTCCCTTGCTTATTTCTGCTAAATAATGTTGGAGATTTCATTTCACATGAAATCAAAGCTTTTGATAATGGATAAGAGTGTTCAACGCTCAATGGGTTTAAGGGATTTTAAAAGATTACAATTGTGGAAAACTTTTAAAAACAGACTTTTAAATATATGAGGCCTTGAGGTCAAGAGAAGGACAACATAAAATGACCTTTTACATGGGTATGTTTCGTGAAATAGAAATGAAGAATGCACTGTTTCCCTCATTCTCACATAATGAAAACCTTTATACAATCAAATTAAATAAATGACTTCAAGAAGAGAAGTTATTATTTAGTGATTAATGGATATCCTGCCCTCCTTTGTAATAGAGTCTTTGAATTGCAGTCATGGAAATCATCTTAAGAGGTCATCTTGTCCTTCTCTTGACCAGCAAACCTCATGTAGTTAAGTCTATTTTTAAAAGATTTCCATAACTGCAATATTCTGAAATCCTTTGGAACCCACTTAGTGTTGAACAGCTTTTTCCATTATCAAAAGCTTCTTTCTTCCCTCCCTGTTTTAACAATTAAAATTCATTTTTCTCTGTTATGTTTTCAATGAAAATGGGAAATATCTGGACACCACAATCTGTGGAACAACTCTTCACTGAAGACTATTAATAATGTCCCTTTCAAGAGTCCTTCTGAAGTCTAAATAAGTTCTTTTAACCCTTCTTAGAATTTTCCTATTTTGTAACCTTTCATTTATTTCTTTTATTCTGTTCTGAGCTCACTTCCTTCTTCTTAAGTTCTGGAGTGTGAAACTAGACACAGTAGGATTTCAGTGGTGCTGAATATAACGGGAGGATTACCTTGCTGTTCGTATTTAGTCTACTCCTGTTTATGCATCCTGTAGAACTCTGAGAAGTGCAGATAAGATGTAAATGGATGGCCTGATGTTCATGGTCTCGAATAATTTCATAGCATTTCTCATAAAGATATGGATGTTATTCCCAGGAACCTGGCCAGTTTGTATCATAGGTAATTACTTTCTGCCTATCTATAGCATTCCAAGTTTCAATTAGATGAATTATGCCTCACTTTCACTGGTAAAGCCATTATTGCAAAAGTTGTTTGAGCAGACCAGAACAGCTCTGCATTTTAAAAGAAGGAGAGAGGATCACTTTATACTCTGCTTGTAAAGAGGCTACCATTCCTTAGGAGTATGAAAGACAGTAATAAAGAGTCCTGCTTCCCCAGCTAATGCACAGGGTCCAACGTGATCATTATTTATTTTTGTTTTACCCTTATATGGCTTAATTATCCTGAATCTTAACAAGAAAATATTCTTTGTTAATGGCTCTTCTTCACCAATTCCAGTAAAATTTTTGGTAAAATATGTTTAAAATAGAACATTATATTCACAAGTCCACAAGTCAGATTTGCATATGTTGCATTGATCGAACTAAAAATAGAGAGAATTTACACTTGCTTTTGCTTGTTTTCTTTGTTGTCTTCTTTCATTCTGGATAAAGGCAAAGAAATTATATACACTCATAGTTCTATAAAACCATATTGAGTATTTATGTATCAGTGCATGCATCAATCTGTCACCAGAGGTTCTAAAACAAGTTAGAGCAGTCTGGCTTTCTATGTGTTCTCTGTCTTTTCAGAATAATTTTTCCTTTGCCATTTCTTTTAAAAACGTTGTCTTAGGTATTATCTCATTTGAACCTGAAGACTTTCTTTTTGTATTCTCTCTCCTTTACTCCCTGCATCCCTTAGAATTTTTCAAGTCTTTGTTTTAACCCATTTGTATTTGCGTGCAGTCTGCAGACCCTTGAATGTAGGGGAAGACCAGATGACCTGTGCAGCCAGTTTTCTTGTGAAGAAAGGTAACTTCACAAGCACATCCTTAACATCTCATTCCTCAAGTCTTTCCCTGCTTTCCTACTCTGTTACATTCTTTCCACTCTTAAGTCTGCTTATGGGAACTTAGGGAAGTTTTACAAAACATTAAATGTTTACACTCCATCTTAAAACTCTAAATGTCACCTTGCCATTCGCATGTTTTAATAGAACCTACTGCCTCTAGGATAAAATCTCTATTTCTTTGTTCACATTTTATAAATTGTATTATGCTCTGCTGTGCCAAAATTATCTCCTTTTCAACTTCTCTGCTCTCTTCCACACTGCCCCCACCCCAAATTGTTATTTCCCAGTTTATGTTTGTTTTCCTCCTATTGCTTTTAGATGCATCTTGGTATGGCTCAAAAATTATATAATCTTCCTAGTAATAAGGTGCAACTCATGTATTTAATGCGTTTGTGAGGCTTCTCCAAGTTTCCACTTGCAGAAAATTGTTTCCTTCTCAATGTTTCTATGGCCATTAGAAAATATTTTTTACAGCATTTAACATGTTTTAAAATATGTTTTGTTTTGTTATCTGCCTTTTGTTCTAGAATTTTTTTAGATATCCGGATTATATAATCATTTATTTATTAATTCATTCATTTATCAAATAATGAAGACATTCCAGAGGTCAGGTACTATATTGAGTGATGTAACACTGATGAAGGAAACAAAGGTCATGTTTTCATGTTGTTACTTTTCTTTCTTTTTTTGTTTTCCTTTGGGAGAGAAGGAGATTTAAAAAAATAAGTGGAAAAATAAGTTTATTCCAGGTTGTGATAGAAAACAGAAAAATGTAATAAAAAGGGATTTCATATTTGTTCTATATCTAGGAAGATGTTCAGCAAAAGCATATCTGAGGATATGACTCTTAAGCTGAGACCTGAATGACGAGAAAGCTTTACCTCTGAAGATCTGGGAGAAGAGAGTTTCAGATAGAGGAAACAGCATATGCTGAGGTACAAGCAGTAGGAATGAGCTTACTATTTGGAGAACTGGAAAGAGGTACAGTGTGACAAGAATATGGTAAAGATAGATGAGCATAGTCAGAGATGAGATAGGAGGGATACTTAAGAACCGTACTTAACTATGTTGTTAACAGAAGTTCTTCAGTAAGAAAGAATGAGACCCTGTCTGAAAAAATAATATATTTTCAATATTATTTTAATGTTTATAATATGTTATATTTAATAGTTTAACTATGTAATGAAGGCCACTGGACAGACAAAGAAACCGAATAATAGATTTTGATTCTTAAGTTTTAAATGCTTGAATCCAAAAATGGCCAAAGCACTTCTGTATGTTACATAGCATACTATAACATAGGATCCACATCAGAGACAATCTTTTTTACACCATAAATATATAAAATGTGTTTGAAGCTGGAAAAAAATAGAGAATGTTACTGTAGACATGCTAATCATGCACACTGCTCTTTTGTAATTCTGAAACAAATTTATATAGGAGAAAATAAAAAGACATTTTAAAAGGAAGAGATCTACTAAAATGTGAAAACAAATTGGGTGATTTGTGAATATTAATCACCCAATTAATTTGTGAATAATAATTTCAATGTAGTCAACACGTATTGGACCATAATCTCTTAAAAGACAAATTATTTTATTAGTTTTTTATTAGTTTTTGTTAAGTATTTAATTAATATTCCCTTCATAGATATTTAATTCAATAAAAATATATACCCCATATTATGTTTTAAACATTCACCTTCATTTGCTTAGGCAATTAAAGTAACTTTTTAAAAATCCCAGAAATTGAAGTACAACTTTTTGTCTATTACTCACTTTCACAACAATATTAATTTCTACTTATTTTTTATAAAATGTGTTGGACTCAATCTCCAAATAATTTTCTACATTTAATTTTTTCTTTTCTGAAAAGATAATCATTGAGAGTGGACTATCATAATTAAAAGGTAAAACAAATCACATAATACTATTCTAAAGACAGAAAAATGCCACAATACAGGACTGTTTTTTGTTATGAAGCATTTGACAGATGGAGGAGATCACTGTGATTCTTGATGAGTGGGAAGTAAGAACATCTTCACATTGTAACGTGGACAAGTGTCAGATGACAAGTATATTTTTTGGTGGAAACTTTGATGGAATCTAATATTTTGCTTTTATAGTCAAGTGGTTGTGCTCAAATAATGCCCATTTTAAGATTCTCTAATGATGCCTGACATATATCAGAGGCCAGGAATTCCCTGCAATATTTCCTCAGGCTTGTCAACCAGATTTATTCATAAATTAGAATAAATGAGCATGTCAGCATAAGTTATTGTGGTAATTCGTGAAACTCTTAATGAGATATTTTCAGAGCTCATAAAAGGAAGAGCTATGTCATTAAACTACTGCACAATAATTTTATTTTGATACAGTAAGTGAACTGCTATTTTATCAGAAATGACACTCTGATGCATCAGTGAACTGAAGATGAACAATTAAATGTTCCAGTGAAAGAGGTCTGATGATACTTAAAGATAAAGATTTGTGAAAGAATGTGAAGTAAGGAAAAAAAGGTGATTATTTCAAATACATCGAAATAACATTTTTAATTTATTGGAAGGGTGGCCGGGCCCGGTGGCTCACGCCTGTAATCTCAACACTTTTGGCAGGCGGATCACCTGAGGTCAGGAGGTCAAGACCAACCTGGCCAACATGGTGAAACCTCATTTCTAATAAAAATACAAAAATTAGCTGGGCGTGGTGACTGGCTCCTGTAATCCCAGCTACTCAAGAAGCTGAAGCAGGAGAATTACTTGAAACCAGGAGGTGGATGTTGCAGTGAGCCAAGATTGTGCCACTGCACTCCAGTCTGGGTGATAGATCATCAAAGTTTGCATACCTCAAAGGCAATGCATAAAATAATTACAGCCTCTATAAATAAGGGCCTAAGAGTCAAAACAGGAAAATGTACATATTGATAGGCTTTCATGATACATCATTATAAGCATAGCTCATAAACACATTTCTTTTTACTGTGGCTTTATTTTGTCTTCCTTAATTTATCCAGATAGATAGACATGTTTCTAAAATCACTCACCTTTGGCTTTTATTTAACTCAGAAGATCCTCACTGACTTTCTTCCTTGAAAAAAAGCTAGGCCAGATCAGTAAGACCTGGTGTGTGCTAATCCTAAACCTAAGCAATAGATTGAGACTTCATATGAAAATGTCTGTTGGGAACTTACTGGAGATTGGGCTAGAGGTAAGGAACTGAGGATGCACTTAGATATAAGAGGTTGCCTGCCCAGCAGAGCCTGTAATTTAAGTAGAGAATAAGAGACACACATAAAAGAAAAGTGAGTTGTAAATGAGTGCACTAAAAAAGTGCTGTAATTCTTTAGAAAGAGAAGAAACAGAGAGGAAAGTGATAGTTAAGAAGACTGTGGAGAGGAATGCCTGCAAATGGGACATAAAGCAAAGGCATTAATAATAATTTTTGCACGCTATATAGTTAATGCAAACATTTTATATGTATTATTTAATTTCCTTGTTGCAAGAACCATGCCACAAGAACATCATTAATTTCCTCATTTTTAAGCTACTGATCCTCAAGGAATTTCAGAGTAAACTTGGGAGTCAAATTCAGGCGTTCAGTTTTATTACTTTACAATTTGTGGTACAGTGTTATTCAATGGAGTACTTAGACCATAAGGTAGGCCTTTTATGGGAAACATTACGAAAACCATGGAGTCAGGAAGTGTTAAAAAGCATGGGACCTAGCATTCAGATCCTGTCTTTACTCCGTTTTAGCTATAAGACCTCTGACAAATTACTATGCCTCCATGTTATCTATAGATCATAAAAATAGTATTATTCATTCACAAGGTTGCTTTGAGAATTAAACAGTATCTGCAGACTTATTAGACTAATATCTAGCACATATTAGACCAATAGTTCTAAAATTGGGGGTTTTAGGTAACATTTATAACTTAAAAATTATTGTACACCCTGAAGGATTTATGTAGATTATAGTTATCAATACTTACAATATAATAATTTAAAAATTTTTTTTATTAATTTAAATTTACAATAACAAACTCATTTCAAGCTAAACTAAGTAATTTTTTTAGGAAAAAAGGATTATGTTTTACAAACAAAAATATTAATTGGTGAAAATAGCATTGTTTTACATTTTTGCAGGTCTCTGTACTCTTTGACTTAATAAAACAGAGCTAAATTATGCTATCTGCTTCTGCATGCAATCTGGTACGAAATGCTGTTTTTGCAGACCTATATAAAGAAAATCTGGCCTCACACAGATACGTAGTTGGAAAAGGAATGGATATTTTCAAAAGCTTTTTATGTAATTCTGGCTATTCTCTTTTGATGCTACACCAAAACTTGGCATATGATAGTTTCTTAATGTTTAACTGCAAGGTAAAATCTGAAATCATGTCAATGAACTTTTTGAACTCTTGAAATCCAGTGATGTATCATATTCTTTGAATGGATCCTTACTGATGCGTAATTTTATATCATCACATAAGGATCATTTGAAAAATGCTGATTAATTGATTTATCCCAATCTTCAAATGTTAAACACATTTTATTGTGCAACATCAGAAAATCACATTTATTGTCACCAACAACAGCCTTAGGGAAGTCATGAATTATTAGAAAGATCTTAAGCTTATGATGACAGATGCAAGTTTTCTATACTTATTTTTGCCTGAAATCTTGAATTTTATTAACAACACTGTCAGTTGTTTTCTTTGAAGTATAAGCTTACTTTGTTCATTTTTAAAAGTATTTCTGCCAAATATCCCCTGAATAATAGTAGTTAGTCCGTCAATTGTTCTTTCAAGTAAAAATGATTTTCCATGTAAGAAGCAAAAGCAACTAGTTCAACTCTAAAATCACATAATTAAATAACTTCAGCTTCTCATGATGATCATTATACTTTAGTGTGCAGCAGAAGCACTTATACACACCATCTGATCACATAGAAAAGTAAAAAGGACATACTCAACAGATGTTATTTAGTATAATGTTTAATGCTTCATGGCCATCCTTATGTGAATCTGAATCTGGCTTTTTTTTTTTTTTTTTTAACTACGAGTGTGTGATGGTGAAGAATACAGTGACTAATAGTACAGTATGGTACAACTTCCTTGATTTGTGCCCAGAGACCACCAGTTTTCTCCATCACTGTTTTTGCACATTGAGTGCAAAAGTCAACACTATGAAAATTGGAAACTACATTTTAGCGTTACAAAAATAGTTTTGACCTCACAAACCCCATGGATGTGTTTCAGTACTTCCAGGAATCTTGACCACACTTTAAGAACTATTGCCCTAGGCTTTCCTGTTAGCTACTATTACTATTAAGAAGAAAGTGCTAAGGTTTGTCCAAAAAATTGTTAGACTAGATAAACGTGACTGACAAATTCATGCAGGAAATACATTTGGAAAGTATGAGTCAGATTATAGAGAGTTCTATTATATAAGTGGCTCTGTACTGAAAAACTACTAGACATAAAATATTACCTGTTTTCTAGACCATATGAAGAAGTCCCGATGAAGTGTAGAGGGATTATTCTATACAAAATCAATACAGCAGTCAAATGGATATAGGCTATATAGTTAAATGATCACACAGTGTTTGTGGATCTGAGTTATTCAGTATTGTTCAAGTGTGTTATTTTTGTGGATCTAATTTTATCATGGTAGATGTGTATGCCTTTACATGAAATTCCTCCCTAGCACCTAACCCAAAAGACAAGGCAATTCCGTATATTTACTGAGCAATTATGGACTAGTATGCAACTCACATTTTATGGTTCAACTCTGTGTGCTTTAGTAACATAAACACAGGAAGAGTGAGTGTATATTTAATAGATGTAATGTTTGAAAGTTGTATCCAGGTAACATTTCATCTATATGCTTCTAAAAAAAAGTATTTTCCTGTCTCTTCTATATGATCTCTCATTTACAATTATATTTACCTAGAAAAAAATGTATTAATCATGTCTATTTTGTTCATTATATTGAAATCATCTTTAAAATTTAGAATGTACTTTTTATATAGTACTTTGTATTTTATAGTAAACTTTTTGATATAACATTTTCTTATTCAATATTCTGAAGAGTTCTGTGAAATCTGAGATCTTATCCCCATGTATATGTGACCCTCAAACTCCAATGCTGAGAATTGAAAATCAAGCTTTTAACATAGAATTTTTGATATTTGCTTAATCTTAAAAACACTTACCTTCATTTTAAATTTTAAATTGAAACTATACAATTTTTCACACTGCTGTATAAAATTAAAATGTTAAAATTCTCTCCAAAATATACTTGTTAATCTGGCATGGTGAAAAAGCATTGTAAAACTACTGTAAAACTGCTTGCAGCTCAACCTCTGTTTGCCAGCAGAGGTTGCTCTTAGGTTAGCGGTTACCTTGAGATTACATTATATTAAGACTATTAAGCAGATGAATGGAGGCTACATTATGATGTAACTATGGAGAAGTTACATTTAAATAAAATAATAACTACCTGAGTGACTCTCACATGTGTTAATCTCCACATTCTAGGAAATTATGCTCTTTACAAAGATATCTCTGTAACTGAGCAGAAAGTGACATGCTTGACACAGTTTATGGTTTGCCAGGAGACAATTGCTAATTCAGAAAATCAAAAAAATTGAGGAGTATCTTTAGTTTGCTAAAAAAAATTTACAAATTAATACAAATCTGTTTGAACAAATGTGAAAACAGGTGATTGCATATATGTGAACAATATTTTGTAACATTTAAAAAATTTTTAAATTAAAATAACTGATTTATTTTGGAAGTCTCAAAATGTCAGAGAATATAATAAGGTGGACATTTTGTACTTATTGTTAGGAAAATAAAGTTTTGAAAAAAGAAAAACATCCTACAATATTTTCTGCAAATTTGAAACCAAGAAGTATTCAAAGTGCTATTTTATCTATTATCTATCATCTATCCATCTCTCTCTATCTGGCATTACAGTGTTACTATACTTTTATAGGTAAAACATAAATAAAATATAGTCAGTTTAATTTTAAAATGTCACTCTGGAAAAACATAGCATATGTATCATAATTAATACCATAATTAAAGGTATTTATTAGAAATTAGAGTTTTCATATTCCTTCTTTACATTTTTTGTGAATGTTTATTTTGCTTATAATTTCTTTTTTTAATGCTAATATTTAAAAATAATACTGATTTGTTTATAAATATTATGAATGTAGATCTCATTGACATTAGTTTTTTAGTAAGCAGGTTTTAATAGAATACCAGTGTTAAAATATTCTAGGAGAATTTGAACAAGTTATTTTAAACTTATTCTTCAAAGAGTTCAAATTCTGTCTCTGATATTTTATTTTCTTTTAAAAATGCACTATTTTAGCATTTATATGAGTGTTAAAGGGAGAAATTTTGGTTAAGCTATTTTCATTGCCCAACCAATTGGAAGACCTGGCAAGAGTTGTGGTTATTTATAACTGTTATTTATACTATTATTGTTTATTAGATATGAAGATTATGACTTCTAATTAATATTTATGATAGCATCAAATATTTATGATACCATCAAATATTTATAACATCAAATAATAATGTGAAGCCATAATCTTAATATCTAATAAACAATAATAATGTAAATAACAATTATAAACAACCATACTATTTACCTTTATGTTTACCTGCTTTACCAAGTACCTTGAGAAAATGAGAAAACTGATTCTTAGGTTTGTTCATTGTTTAGTCAGTTTCCCCAAAATGATTATTGAACCTTTTAGGTATATTATGCAGGAGCAAGTTATGCAACTTGTCCCAAAACTGAGATCAAGGATTTGCAACTCACAACAGTCTGTGCAAGTCCAGAAACAACTCTTACCTCTGTGGCAGACTGCTTCTGAGTTGGGAAATCATATGCATGTCTCTGATATGAAATTTGCCTTTCTTCAAAAATATCTGACTTCTGAAATTATACTAAAGTTCTATTTTTTGTAATTATAATCAGATACCTATTAGTTTAAACATATAGCTACCATGTTGCCATCTACATTAGTATTAAAGATATAAGTAAATGGAGATCTGCATACACATTTGTAAGCACTTTTAAATATTGAACTACATGAGGTACTGATTGTATTCCAACAATGTTTCTTTAATATGTTAAGAATATATTTTAATAAATACTTTAGAGCAAAATTGAAAGATGAATTTGTAAAGTATTTGTTACTAAGCTGTCTTTCAGAGTAAGTATCTTAGAAAGTTTTATGTTTTTTTTTTTTTTTTTTTTTTTTTTTTGAGACGGAGTCTTGCTCAGTCTCCCAGGCTGGAGTGCGGTGGCGCGATTTCGGCTCACTGCAAGCTCCGCCTCCCGGGTTCTCGCCATTCTCCTGCCTCAGCCTCCCAAGTAGCTGGGACTACAGGCGCCCGCCACTACGCCCGGCTAGTTTTTCGTATTTTTAGTAGAGACGGGGTTTCACCGTGTTAGCGAGGATGGTCTCGATCTGCTGACCTCGTGATCCGCCCGTCTCGGCCTCCCAAAGTGCTGGGATTACAGGCGTGAGCCACCGCGCCCGGCAATGTACAAAATTTAATTTTAACTTCTTGAATATTTTCCTTTGATAAACTGAATGTTTTCTTCAAACCCATTAAAGGGTTTACCTACGTATCCTAAAATTTTTCATATACTCAGTGTGTAAAAATGTTTTCCTAAGAGCTACTACAATTTAATTCTCACATAAAAATGAATATTTTCGATTAAGAAAAATAATGATGACATGTATTCTCAGAGTGTTTTTGGATTTTCATTTCTTTAGCGGAGAAAACAATGTCACAAATAGTTTTAGGAAAAAAGTTAGTTCACAATTTTCTTTTCTGCCCCCAAAAATCCAAATACAATATTTAAATCTTAGCTTCCTAATATGCATTCAGGATATGCATAACAGATATGCATATATTCATGGTATATAATTTTAAGAGCTTAATGAATATGCATGCCAATATAAGACCATTTGAATAACATACCTTGATTTCAATCTCTGAATACTTAAGTGCATGACTTGTGTTAATTGAAATGGAGTATTAGTTTTGGTCACGTTCAAATGTTACCAGGAATATACACTTGAAATAGGAACTCTGCAGACTTATTTCACAAGTCACAGGTCACAAAAACCCTGCTGATTTTCAAGGTGCAGTGGCTCACGCCTGTAATCCCAGCACTTTGGGAGGCCGAGGCAGGCAGATCACGAGGTCAGGAGATGGAGACTATCCTGGCTAACACGGTGAAACCCAGTCTCTACTAAAAACACAAAAAATTAGCAGGGTTTGGCGGCAGGCACCTGGTAGTCCCAGTTACTAGGGAGGCTGAGGCAGGAGAATGGCATGAACCCGGGAGGCGGAGCTGGCAGTGAGCTGAGACCGCGCCACTGCACTCCAGCCTGGGCGACAGAGCGAGACTCAGTCTCAAAGAAACAAACAAACAAACAAACAAACAAAACCTGCTGGTTAAACAAAGTGTGGCGCAAAGAAACACCAAAATGGCAATGGAAGCAACTTCTGGAATCTTCACTGTGCATTATACACTAATTAGAATATATTAGCATATTAAAGACACTTTCCACAGTAGCCATAGCAGTTTACAAATGCCATGGCAACTCCAGAAAGTTTACCTTACATTGGTCTAAAAAGGAGATGATCCCTTAGTTCCGGGAACTCTCCACCCCTTTCCCAGAAAAACTCATAAATAATCCACCCCTCGTTTAGCACATGATCAAGAAATAACCAAAACAATAGCCAACCAGCAGCCCTTGAGACTGCTGTGCTCATGGAGTAGCCATCCTTTTATTCCTTTACTTCTTAACAAACTTGCTTTCATTTTGTTCTGCCTGTTTGCTCTTGAATTCCTTCTTGCATGAAGCTAAGAAACGGCATGGCCTGCCTGGCTGAATCCCGATTTGGAGATTTGCCCTGTGACACACATACATAGTTGTTGGATCCACGGAAGTTATCAGTGGTTGTATGTTATTCTCCTTCAGGATGAGGCAGAGTAATATGGGGGCAAACTATAGAC
Organism: Chlorocebus sabaeus; assembly: GCF_047675955.1. Lineage (NCBI taxonomy): Eukaryota > Metazoa > Chordata > Mammalia > Primates > Cercopithecidae > Chlorocebus > Chlorocebus sabaeus. The sequence continues at coordinate 24,725,920 of NC_132918.1, read as the reverse complement.
TAGAGCGAAACTTCCTTCATGAATGAACAGATTTAGCTACGTGCTCTAGGATTAAGTCCATATCTGGAGACACTAACTCAGTACTTAAAAGCCAACCTCTACATAAAGGTGGGCTCTTAGATGTGGTTCCTAAATTTTCACTCACTACAGTGAGCATTTTTATATCTTCAGTTAATCTGCAAAGTTGTGTATATTCAAGCAATATGGCTAGGCAAGTTTTCTAAACTATGTCTTATGTATTGTATTTATCTGAAGAGTTATGAAAGAAGTTTTTAAAATGAAGAGAAAGAAAAAGAAGAAAGCAAATGAGAGAGAAAGATAAAAAAATATTTAAAGGTTAAATAGTTTTTTTTTCATCAACATATTTAGGGAGCTTAGGTGTTGGCAGCTGAAAATCTATCATACTCACAGTTACCTTAATGTACCCTACTATGGGACCTGACACAGTAGATATGTAATAAATGTATGCTGAATTAAAAAATAATAATAATAATGAACAATATAGAAAAAAAAATGGCCCTTCAAATTCTTACAAAGGGTTTCTTGTAATTTTAAAAAATGTTATCTATTTATTTTTAGAGTCACCCAGCATAGGGTGCAGTGATATCATCATAGCTCAAACTCCTGGGTTCCGGGGATCTTCCCACCTCAGCTTTCCAAGTAGCTAGGACTACAGGAGCATACCACCAATGCCCGGCTAATTTATTTTTATTTTCATTTTTGTAGAGACAGAGTTTCACTATGTTGCCCAGGCTTGTGTCAAACTCCTGGCCTCAAGTGATCCTCCTGTCTCAGCCTCCCAAAGCACTGGGATTATAGTTATGAGCCACACTACCCACCAGGTTTCTTGTAGTTTTAAAAAAAACAATGAGGCTGGGCGCAGTGGCTCACGCCTGTAATCCTAGCACTTTGGGCAGCCAAGGCAGGTGGATCATGAGGTCAGGAGTTCAAGACTAGCCTGGGCAATATGGTGAAACCCCATATCTACTAAAAATATAAAAATTGGCTGGGAGTGGTGGCATGCACCTGTAGTCCCAGCTACTCAGGAGGCAGAAGCAGAAGAACTACTTGAACACAGGAGGTGGAAGTTGCAGTGAGCCAAGACTGTGCCACTGCATCCCAGCCTGGGTGATGGAGTGAGCCTCCATCTCAAAAAGAAAAAAAAAAGAAAAAGAAAAAAAACTAGAACAACATCAACACACAATGAATAGTACATATTACATGCCAGCTAATTTTCTAAGTATTTTATACATTTAATTTTTTCTTTTCATGATGAGAAAACTGGTTTATAGGGAGATTTGGTAATTTGCCCAAGATTACGTCTAGACACCCTCTGTCTAGGGACAGTGCTCTTAATCACATCACTAATGCTATTTCACATATATGACCTTGAGCGACCTTTCATCTAATTTTTATCAAAATTCCATCTGAGTGAGAGATTTTGTGTGTGTGTCTGCATACGTGTGAGTGTGTGTGTTGGAAAAAGGGGTGTTTGAGACATAGCCTATACCCATATCCCAATATCAGTGTTTCTCAATTTTTTTTTTCTCTCTAGCATATCTGAAGTATACACAATACTCCAAGAATTGGGTAGTGCATACCAGAGATAATACTCCCTTAGGTGAGCATGTTAGAGTCTTGAAGATGACGATTGCTTATAGTAAGAAATCTATCCCACTTTATTAGATTCTTCCCAAGTGAAATGTTCCTCCCTTTTAACTCTGCTTTCTCCATTTCAATGCAGATATGTTTTCTATAAACTAGAACTTATTCCTGGATCACATAATATATTTGGATAGCACTGAGAATTATTTTTAGAATAACTCTGCACTACCTCTTCATACTAATATGTTAACAAATACTTTAAAAATGATATTGTTTGGCTTTGTGTCTTCATCCAAATGTCATCTCGAATTGTCATCCCCACATGTAGAGGGACCTGGTAGAAGGTAATTGGATCATGGGGGTGGTTTCCTCCATGCCGTCCTCATGGTAAAGAGTGAGTTCTCATGAGAACTGATGGTTTAAAGGTGTTTGGCGGTTTCCCTCTCTCTCTCTCTCTCTCTCTCTCTGTCTTTCCTGCCACCCTGTAAGATGTGCCTTGTTTCCCCTTCATCTTCCACCATGATGGTGAGGTTCCTGAGGCCTCCTAGCCATGCTTCCTGTGCAGCCTATGGAACTGTGAGTAAAGTTAACCTCTTTTCTTTATAAATTACCCACTAGCAGGTAGTTCTTTATAACAATGTGGAAAAGGACTAAGAGAAAGAAGCAGTATATGAAAGTCAGCTTTATATTTAGTGCAGGGATGTTGAGCTATATCAGAACATCCTTTAGGCTCTCTTTTTTGTGAGAAATGGGTCATTCCTAAGTGCCAAGAAATCTACACCTTTCCTCCAATAATTGACATATTTCCTTTTGTAGATAATGTGAACTGGGCAATAAATCATATTTTATTTTTTGCTTTGTCCACCACAATGTAATATTTAAAACTTGCAACTCTTTTTATAAAAATAGCTTCACACTCTATTGACCTGCACAAATCTGGCCCAGCTTTCACTCAGTTTTTGGATTTTACTTTAGTCCTTATTTTTTTATTTTATTGTAGGTATTTTTAAAAGGTATTTCTTTTAATGAAGCAGTATAAAATAAACAAACAGAATCTAAAATACAGAGGGTAGAAAAAAGAATAAATGCAGTAGTTGAGGCAGTCACTCAATGTCAGAAAATTGAAAATAAGGCGTTAAAATAGGCAGGCAATTGAAAATCCACAAACAGGCAACAACTGAAGGTCTAAGTTAGCATTCAAGCAGTCAGCCTGACGATATCTGTCATCTGACTTCTAAAAGATTGGAGTATGGGGAAAATTACCAAAATAGCACTTAATGCAGCTTATGCCTAGGCTTAAAAGCTAGCAAATAAACTAAGGAAAAATCTAGGTGAGAAACGCAGCCATTCTTGATAACTCTCTTATCCTTAGCCCCCGTCTTTTGGCCATCAGGTCTAACTGATCCAGTCTGGAAGACCTATTTAATAGTAGTTTCTTTATATCTGTCTCCCAATGGCAGAGATCTCTTCAGGAATACCACAGTGGCCTCATCTTTGGTCTTTCTCCTTCTTTTGTTTTATCTAATGAAATTATCACATTTTAGCCAGAGTTATCTTTTAAAAATAATTGGCATAAATATGTCTATACTATGCTTATATCCCTAAAGTGCTTTCTAATTTCTAATAGAGTGTTATCTCTGGGGGCTGATTTGTCCCCTCACCTGCTTCTTACTTTTGGAATGGGTTCTTTTTCTTCCTGCCTTAGGGTTATTTCACGTAGTGCTTTTTTTGGGCGCTGGTCGGGGGACGGCGGCGCTAGATTCCTGTCTTCCTTCTATCCCTGTGCCTAGTGAGTCTCTCTTATTTTTTTCATCCCATCTCATATGGCACTGCCTTAGTGATGAATTCTCCCCTGACCTCTCAACCTGGGACAAGAGCCCTAGCTATATGCTTTCAGAGCACGCTGTACTTATTCTTGTCTTAGTGATGTCTGTACCTCTAGCACCTAGCAGTTTCTGGCACACAGTCATTTCTCAAGAAATAAATGACCGATAGTGAGGGTTATTTCACAGTAATTTTCATAAAGTTGAACCAAACATCTTAAATTCTTTCTAGCTAAGATCAGAAAGGGCACTGGGGACAGAGTCCTAGCTGAACAGGTCCGATATATTTTCAAGATTTCAGAGCTAAAGGGAGATGAGACAGTCTAATCAATTGCTTCTGTAGCCACAATGAGACTCCCATCAGTTAATGGATGCCAGAGTTGGGAACTCTTATGATTCTGGATGATAAGGTCAACATGTCATCCCAACAGCATCCCAGCTAAGAGCACGTGCATAGCTGATGCTTTACTACAGCGTCAAAGTATAGAATCCTCCTGAAACCTTATACCACTGAAAAATTGTCAAGTTATTCCTGAGTGATCTTTGAATCAGAATTCAAAGAAAAAGACAGAAAGATTTTGGTCATTGAAGATCCCAAGCAATCTTATGATCGCCATATTGTCTTCATGCCCATAATTTTATATGGGAGTTAATTTATGTTGGGTCAGAAAATAGTTTGAAAAGATGAATATTTAAATGCCATTATAGGTATATACATTGTATTTATTTATTTGGTGTATTTTGTACTAATTTCATTAAATGAGTTCAGGATTTCATTCTTTGACTCAATGAATGATGCTACCTGCTAATTTTAAGAAATATTATCACATTTTAGTGAAATTATTTTATTATAAAAATCAGAGAAGCCCATATAGAAAACTCAGAAACTTCAAAACACTAAAATTACTCCAGCCATCCAAAAACCACTTGAGTTACTTGTCTGGCATCTTGCCATGTGTTTTCGAAAGGAAAACTCTTAACTTGAAAATATAACCTCAGATAAAACAAAGAATACACACTCCAATATAAGAGATAAGGTAACTCAGGAAAAGGACCTGAGGCTGTGAACTCACTGCTGTTTGGTAGAAGCTGTGAATCAATCATACAGCTTGCAGGAGAGAAGATTTTTTGTTACAAAAATGAAAGACATTGGTGTAGTTAATTTTCATGAACTGTATATTTTCAGTTAAACATGGAACTGTTTCATATATTTATTTATTTTTCAAGATAGAGTCTCACTGTGTCACCCAGCCTGGAGTGGAATGGCATGATCTAGGCTCACTGCAACCTCTGCCTCCTGGGTTCAAGCAATTCTCCTGCCTCAGCCTCCTGCGTAGCTGGAGTGTGCAACCATGCCCAGATAATTTTTTGTATTTTTAGTAAAGATGAAGTTTCACGGTGTTAGCCAGGATGGTCTCGATCTCCTGACCTTGTGATACACCCACCTCGGCCTCCAACAGTGCTGGGATTACAGGTGTGAGCCACCACGCTCAGCCTAAGCATTGAACTATTTCAATAGTTAATGGCCATGGCCATGTAGTAGTGGCCATGGCCACTACAATGACTACTCATTGATTTTTTTTTGTTTGTTTTGTTTTGTTTTTACATTTTACACAGAAGTCTTCCATCGTGGAGACAAAATCTTAGTATGAACAGCACTGCATTTTGAATTGCTAATTTTATTACAATAAAGTTCTCATTTTTAAAGTATTCTACATTATGTGTGATCTATTTGTTTTTCTTTTTATCTTTTTTATTTTTTTCCTTTCTTTCTTTCTCTCTTTCTTTCTTTCTTTCTTTCTTTCTTTCTTTCTTTCTTTCTTTCTTTCTTTCTTTCTTTCTTTCTTTCTTTCTTTCTTTCTTTCTTTCTTTCTTTCTTTCTTTCTTTCTTTCTTTCTTTTTGAGACAAGGTTGTACTCTGTCACCCAGGCTGGAGTTGCAGTGGCACAATCACAGGTCCCTGTGCCTCAAACTCCTGGGCTCCAGCAATTGTCCCTCCCAAGTAGCTGGGATTACAAGTGTATGCCACCATGCCCAGCCTATTCTTTCTATTTTCAATATTAAAAGTTGAGACTGATTCCAATATTCTTAAGATTGTGCCCTGACCCCATTAATAGGTATAAGAGAAATGGACATGGGTCACCATTTTACCTGATAAAAAATTATTTATGTTTTTATTGATTAGTGGATATTTACGTAATTAGAATGCAGGAAAATATGAGACAGTGTTATAATTTCTTTCTTATGCATTGCTAGTTTTTATCTTGTTCTGCTTTTACTGTCCTAAACGTTCTATGTAATCAGTAAGGCAAATATCATAGATTGCCAATATCGCATACATATTTTAATACATTCTTAGAAATTTGTAATTCCTATAATTTATGTCACTGGAGTCAGAAATGTAATAAACTTACATGCTACAATATGTTTGTACTGATAATTTTGACCCATTTCTTTCTGAAATGAATAAGTGTCTATCCTGCCTTAGTAAGTAGGTGATTCTGAATATAACTTATACTTCTTTTTACGATTGTGAGGCTTTTCCTCTTTTCTGAAGAAGAGACTATATATATATTCCAAAAAGTATTCTATGCCACATCCTTTGAGGTTCAGTGCTATAATTATTTTCTCTATTGGTAGCAATGGCAATTTATCTTCATCCCTTTATTTCTAAATATGCTTATATCTTCCTCTTTCTAAACTAATCCTTTGGTTAGAGCCTCCACTTTTCTATAAATGTTGTTCAAGTTCTACCTTCTTTGTTAAATGTCAAACATCCCCCATTTATCTCCCTATAGGCTTCATGTCTCCCCCAAACGATTCAGAGAACCTTTTATTATTCTTCTTCATTTTTATCTGTTCTGCCTCCTCTTATGTTGAATTTTGAATGTCAGTAACAGAAACCCAAAATAGATATTTTTATACAATACTGTACAGTTTGTGCTACACAACAACACAAACCTCAAATCAAAATATTTTATAAAAGTTATGATAATCATAAAATGAACAAAGCTATTATTGAATTCATCTATATGCTCCTACTGAAAGCAATTTTAAAACAAGTTATAAATTTTACATTGTGAGGATCACGGAAGCTAGAGTCCAAGGCCTTATGCACCTTAGATATGTCAAAAATTTGATAAAGGGACGCTTTTATTGTTTGAAGCTTTATTTTAATTGTGTTTTATAATATTAAAAGAAATTTCAAACAGAGGTAATGTAAATTTACATGGACCTTTCTCTCTCTTTCATTTAGCCATGGATATAATTATTGTACTCATTAATTGATGAGATGTCATATCTGATGCTAAATTTTCTTATCACTCTATCTTTAGTAATTCTGACTGAGAAGATAATGTTTAGTAGTCTATTAACTTGCTGTTCAGTTACTTGGACATTGAATGATGTAATCATTTAACAAAGTTTATGTTCCAATTTGGTTACGACTGCCTTATACAGAGTATCCCAAAGGATAGATATTCTGAAGTAGTGCTATAGGAAGAATAATAGTATTATTGACAGAAAACGGAAAGTCGAGATAGAAGGCTTTTTTAAGTTCTAGCTGTAGAAAATTTAGGACTATGGTGAGATATTCAGTATCAATATTCTCGAAAAGGTTGGAGAGAGATATATAACAAAAACTTACAAAAGAAGGCAGAGATAAATATATTTTAGCATCATCAATATATAGCCATTATTGAGGATCAAAACAAGAGAAGAAATACAGAGAAAGAGCATCATTTTTTCTTTTCTTTTCTTTTTTTTTTTTCCATTTTCATTTTGGGACGGAGTCTCACTCTGTCACCCAGGCTGGAGTGCAGCGGCGTGATCTCAGCTCACTGCAGGCTTGCAAGCTCCACCTCCCACGTCATGCCATTCTTCTGCCTCAAATCTCCCAAGTAACTGGGACTAAAGGCACCCACCACCACACCCGGCTAATTTTTTTTTCTTTCTTTTTTTTCTTTTTTCTTTTTGGTATTTTTTAGTAGAGATGAGGATCATTTTTTCTTTGAGCTTCAGGAAATATCCATATTTGGAGGGTTAGTGAGGAGAGAATGCAAAGAGACAGACAGGTAATGACTAGTCAGGGGAAAGGAAGTTTAAGAATATGAAATGTTAGACCAAAAAAGGATCATATTTAAGAATAAAGAGTTGGTCAGAGGTAATTAATTCTGCAGCAAAATTTACAGGACCTAAAATCTAAAAGTGCACATTTGATTACTCCATAGGAAGTTCAAGTCATATTTAAAGTATACGTTCATATGGTTGTGGGTGAATAGCCAGATTGAGAAGATTAAGAGGAAGAGGTTCTAAAATAAAAAGTAATTGGCACAGAACACTAAATTGAGAATTTTGTGGAAAAAAGTTCAAATTTTTGCCTTTGAATGTTGTCTCGCTCTGTCGCCCAGGCTGGAGTGCAGTGGCGCAATCTCAGCTGACTGCAACCTCCACCTCCTGGGTTCAAGCGACTCTGCTGCCTCAGTTTCCTGAGTGCCTGGAATTAACAGGCACCCATCACCACGCCCTGCTAATTTTTGTATTTTTAGTAGAGATGGGGTTTCACCATATTGGCCAGGCTGCTCTTGAACTCCTGACCTCAGATGATCCACTCGCCTCAGCCTCCCAAAGTGCTGGGATTATAGGCGTGAGCCACTGTGCCCGGCCTTTGTGTCTTTCTTTACCTATCTTTCTTTTCTGACGTTTTAAGTCAGTATATCTGACTAGGGAACTGGGTTTACGTTGCCTGTGCCCTTCCTGACAGCAATGGAAGCTGGAATCATAAAGCTGGATTTCCTTCTGAAACATGAAATATGTTCAAAAGGTGATAAAGAGCTAAAATGGGGCAAAAAAAAAAAAAAAAAAAAGAGTCCACCATAATATTGTGAGGATCATTTCTGTTTCGATGAAGTATAAAATCTATTTTGAGGAATAGTGTAAAATTATAAAAATACAGTCGACTAGTTAAGGAGAGTCTTAAGGGTCAGACTAATGAATTGAGACTACTTGGCAAAAGAGTGCTTTCATGGAAGCAAAGAAAGTAATACTGCATTGTTTTCAGAAGAACAGTTTGGCTACAATATATGGAAGATAAATAACAATTGGATCAATTAAACTAATCCAGAAGTATTTGCAATATTGAAGTCAAGATTCGTCATGAGTCCTGCCTCTTTGGTCCTCGTGGCAGATAGGATTGAGAAAAGGTGGGGAAAAGGAGCATAATATATATACTGTGCAAGTAGACAACTGATGTGAGACCAAGTGAAAAATACCATAGTTTGGTTGACTGTGTTAAGTACCTGAGAAGAAAGGAGGGTAAGGGAAATTCGATTTTTGATTTGATAGAATTTACTGTGGAATATTCAACATTTGAGTAAACATCAGTTTTGGGGGACAGACATTGGCAGGGAAGAAGAGAGTAGTAAGGCAAGCTTTTCAAAATATAAATGTTAGTATTGAAATTCAGAAGAGATACTTTTTTCTCTGAGACTAAACGATAGAACAAGAGATATATGTGAAAAAAAGTAATCTACTGAGTTCGGTAGAAATTTACCTGAGGAAGTTCACACTGGAAATTATTAAATAATGTATAAATTGGAGATTTCAAAAGAGTATATAAATATTGTTATTGCTTTCTTGGGAGTGTGCAAAAAAATGTGTCAACCAAAGGGGTCACATTTCGGAAGAATTTCAATGTTTAGTAGATGACAAGGTTAATAAAACCTCTAGAAGGACCGTCGTATTCTCACTTGAATTTGAGGCCTCAGAGGAAAAACTGAGCTTGCAAAGCTGCAAGCACACAAATTTACAAGGAGTATTATAAGCTTAAATAGGATGAAATAGACAAAGTAAATGTTAATAAATTATTGTTTTGCAGTTTAGAAATCTACCTTTTTCCTCCCTCTCCTCATCTCCTTTAGCAATATGTCTCCTAAATGACGTTGGAGCTAGTGGGAATATTGGTTTAAAAATAATTCTTTTACGTTTCATGTTCTTTTGTTATAAAATGTCTATGTGTAAAATCAGGCCAATGTGAACATATTTGTTGAATTAGGATATATTCTTAAAGTTAGGATGTAAGACATTTATATGATCTTCATTCAACAATGGCTGTTTTTCTGTTTGATATGCCTTCCCCATTCTGCCTCTCTTCCATTCTAAATATTGATATCAACAATGTTGAAATTGTAGATACAATTAATGAAAGCTATTTCCTCCATTCCTAATTCTTCAACCAAATACATATGATGTCTCCCTCTCTTGATCTTGGCTAACATTTATCAATAATTTTTATACTTAACATATATTTTATTTCTTATCATTACTATATCCCGATTGATGTACACTTTTCTTCTTTGCATACTAAATTGTAAATTTACTCCTCTTTGTATTCCCTGTAGTGCTTCGCATGCAGTTTTATAGAAAATAAACACCCATATTTGTTTGAAGATTTGCTATTATAGTGACTATAGTTTTTCATTTGATCCTGTCTTCTTTTCGTTTATTCAACTATATCATCTTTCAGATTATATTGTGTATTCTGCAATGTATTAACATAGTGTCATCCATTTTCTTTATATGTCTTCATAGCTTTGGAAATAAGGTTTCACATATACAAAAGATAGTTTTTGTCTATAGTTATATTAACTCACTAATGAATTTACCTTTGAATTTTTCTACTGCTTGTAATATTTGATAAAAAGAATTGCAGTAAAAATTGTGTAATTGTAGTTAGCGTCAAAGAACCTGAAGTAACTCTCTCTTAATTGATCACAAAGACCTACCTGTCTCCTCTAAAAAGAGAAATATCTTATACATCGTGAACATCTAAAATTATCTCGTAAGATGTTTAAAAAAAAGTATGTTCTCAGATGTCATTTTAGATAAACAATTGTAATATAAAATTTTAAAACAACTGAAGTATCAATTACAATAAAGTAAATAGTGGTCCTATAATAAAATGCTTAATAGGCTATATTGCAACAAAAATATTTCTGGAAGAAATATTTAATAGTAATTTATATCATAATAGCATAATCTTGACAAAATTTCTTATAAATGCCAAGATATATAAACAGAAGTGTTAATATTCATTTGAAATTCTTAAAGCAAAACAAATACATTTGATATTATGCCACAATGATATCTACTCTATGTCAATGTAAACTTTGAGCTATTTGTTCATGTGATATTAGACTAATTTTTATGTATGTAGCTTATTTATCCACATGCTCTTACACCTAATCAGGCTGCAGGTGCAATAGCAAAACATGAGTGAAAAATAACGTCAGAGCAATAGTTATTGCTTATATTTGTAAACAAAATATGAGACCCCAAACTCTGAGACTGGTGCTGTTATTTCCATTTTTCAAATGAGAAAAATTAAGGGTCCCTCAGTGAGGTGTATCACAATTTGGGTTCACAGGAAGAGAACTCTGAGACAAAATTTACAGTGCAACACAGTTATTAGTAAGTGCCTTGGAACTGGCCTCTGTGGAAGAAAAGGAAATGAAGTAAGATTAGGCAGAGGTGGCTCACGCCTGTAATCCCAGCACTTCAGGAGGCCGAGGCAGGCAGATCATGAGGTCAGGAAATCGAGACCATTCTGGCTAACACGATGAAACTCCGTCTCTACTAAAAACACAAAATATTAGCCGTGCAAGGTCGTGAGCGACTGCAGTTCCAGTTACTTGGGAGGCTGAGGCAGGAGAATGGCGTGAACCCGGGAGGCGGAGCTTGCAGTGAGCCGAGATCGCGCCACTGCACTCCAGCCTGGGTGACAGAGCAAAAGTCCGTCTCAAAAAAAAAAAAAAAAAAAAAAAAAAATTAGGCAGAGGGAGAGCACCAGCCTTGGACCTGTAAGAACTGTCCCAGGTTTAACTGAAATGAAAACATTTACAGTCATTGGATGTACCCCCAGGAAGAGTGTGAATTGAGAGAAATTCTTCAGCTCAAACAACCCCTTAAGGACCAACAGCTGTAGGCTTCTGCCAATAGCACTTTCAACAGCTGGAGCATCACGTTTTTCCTTGAAGGAGGATCTGCACTGAGTTCTGTTCATCACAAGGTTGCTGGACCAGAATCAGATACGTTTATTACTTAAGGCTTTTTTTTTCACTGTCCTCCACTGAGCATGTCTCAGGACTACAGAAAGACAAAGATCCCCACGTTTCCAAAGCCACTCCACTGAGCTGTACTTTGAAGATTTGTACTTTCGGTTTGAGAATACATTAGCTCTATTTATCTGTTGATTTATTCAAGTAAATTAACTATTATTTGTCAGCAAATTGCAAACCCCAGTTTGGGACTAGAATGAAGAGGAGAGTGGAATGATCCTGATTAACAGAGATTTTTCATGTCATTGGTTCTTTAGATTGATCACAGCTCCCTTGTTTCTGAGAATGATTGGATCACAGATTTTGTCACTACTCACTTCTACCCTCAAAATTTTTGCTTCTTCCTGGCATCCACCAAAATCTAAAGTCTAGGAACATGTACCAGGAATTTTCTGCCTCAAATGAAATTTCTTCCTCAACCTATTTATGCTATGGTGGTTAAGGGTCTTTTTTCCTGAGTTTTTGATGATGTGCTGTAACACATCACTCTTTCCCATGGGACTCACTGGTGTTTATGTAAATGAAATTTTGGTTGATCAAGGTGCTCACCAAATGTGGACTTGCCCATATTTCTGGTGTGTTTTACTCTTAACAACGCATTCTGGGACCACAGATACCTGGATATGAAGAAATGAATTTGATAGAATATTAGAATAATTACAAGACAAACATTTCTACCGTGGTGGCAATTGGCTGTTGACACTGAAATTTTTAATTGCATTTTTAGAATTTCAAAATTGGTAAAAATGTGTTGTGCACATGATGCTAGGAGAAGCTGGCCTTGCTGTTATTCACTGTTTCAATCTTTATATTTGTAGAAGTAGCTCTGTTATACAATTTTGGCCAATATCTGCTGAGAAATTTCTGGAAAAGATTTCTTTCCCCTGATAACACATCCAGATATCAGAGACACAGACCCTTCCTCTTAATTCTTCCCTTAAATGCTCACATGATGCCTTGAGCTGAGGTAACCATCTTGTGACCAAGAGAAGAAAGCTCAATTAATTTCATAGACTCTGATCCTGTTATTGTTATATAAGCTGTGAAACCAACACCAGCAGATCGCTACCTTCCGTCCTCTTGTTGTCTGGGAAAGTTAACCAGAGTTATAGACACTGTTGGTCTGGTATTCTGTTATATTATGATTAAAATATGTCTGTTAGAAATAATGGTATGTAAATTTAAAATGGCATGTTATAAATTTATAAAGAGACACTTAACTATCAAATCAACACATTTATTTCAACGTAACGAGTTCCTATTTTTGTATATGGCAAAATCAAATTATAAACTCCTTGGTGAGTATCGATTTCAAATAAATGGATTTCATTAGTTAAAAAAAGAAAAGTCTAATGGTAACAGATTCAGATAACTGATCTACCATTTCCACAGTAGGAATAGCTTTGCCTATGGAGTAAAACACTCCAAATCCATTGGATAGGAAAATATTACTCTGAACTGTGCTAGGATGAGCCCTGAGTAGTTTTTCAAAACTACTTTTTCTTAACACTTTTTCTAAATTGGTTCCAGGACTTACTAATTGTATAATCATAGACGAGTTCATGTTCCTCTATGTCCTACTTTTAATATATTAATAAGCATATTTTTGAAATAGGATTTGTTTGATAATTCAGTGAAAGATATTTGAAAAGTTCAAATATTGCCTGGAATGTAGTAAGTGCTCAATGATTTTAGATTTATTTTATGACTAGCTAATTCTTCTTAAAAACATGTGTTTTCCCCACCTATCTTAATATATTCAATCAAGATAGAATCAGGTCTTGTGACTTCGGATCCATTTGATTTTTTAAGGTGGTTTGCATATTTTTGCTCTGATTAATTATGCATTGTTATAATTAAAATTTAATTTAGGGAGGAATCTTTTTTCCACACAATTATCTCTCAATTTAAAATGTAGATAATTTATGTGTTTTTGAGAAAAACAGAGAGAAAAAATACTATTCACATACATGTATAAATACATGTTCCCTCTTAAATTTTGATACGATCCAGTATAAACAGTCATAGAATCAGGGGCTTGTATTCAGAGTAGTTCAAAAGTTCTTCTGAGTACCAAAGACATTATTTTTGTTTATTTAGTTATTTATTCAGAGACAGAGTCTCACTGTGTTTCCTGGGCTAGAGTGCAGGGGTGCAATTTTGACTCACTGCGACCTCACCCTACTGGCCTCAAGCAATCCTCCCACATCAGCCTCCCAATGTCCTGCTAATTTTTGTACGTTTTATACAGATGGAGTTTCATTATGGTACCCACACTGGTTTCAAACTCCTGGGCTCAAGTGATCCACCCACCTCAGGCTTCCACAGTGCTAGGATTACAGGTGTGAGTCACTGCACCCAGTTTTAATGAAATTATTGAAGCTCACTACCCATAATAGCCTGTTGCAAAGTACTTCCTACCCAACATTATTTCCTTGTCAATTGCTGCTCAGGTTTCCTGAGATTACACTCTGTTAATTCATGAGGTTTCTGGGCACTTTGAAAATTTCCCATAAAACTTTTAAATAAAATTATGATACAATTTAAAAATTGGGGGAGCCCTCCAGATGAAAAATCCTGGAGAAGATATCACAAATTGAACCAAAATGGTTTTCCCCTGCATTATTAAAAAAAAAAAAAATTAAAAGTTGATCAACTTCTTGCTTCAAATTAATGAACACTCATTCAGAATAATAGGACACAATCTGTCAAGATTAAATGAAGAACTAAACTGTAACCTCACTGAATAGGACAAGGGTTTCATATTTTAAAATCTAACCTCTTAATTGAAGATAGAGAATTATGTAGAGACTGCTGATGGCTAATACTATGTGAATCTTTATCAGATATTAAAGGTGATTTTATTTTATGTAGTTGTGATGTTTATATTCACCATTTCCAATAAAAAGGCTATTTATACTTCATATTCATGCAAATAACAAGAATGAGGCAACAGATTTTTTTCTTTCCAATACACTAGATTTTAAAATAGTTTTGTTTTAACCACCTTAAAATCCTCTACCATTTTCAATAAAACCAACCATTCTACTGAAAGATGGGATCATTCTATAATTTTGGGGAAAATGTTTCAGTGTAATATAAAAATTTCTGATAACTCCATTGTTTTAAATTTAAGGATCCTGGTAAGTCCGTTTGTAGATTGCTCATCAGTTATTAATATCTTTGGTGAAAGATATATGAGCATGTATAAAAGTGGTAATAATAATTACGACAGTGTTTGATGCAACAACAAAATAGCTATCACTGTTTTAACACTATGATTCAGAAAATATACTAAGTAATTAACATATAATTCTCTATTACTTGACCAACGAATGAAGTAATTTCATTATTTAAATTATCTAGATATAATTGAAGCTTTGGGGGGGTTAAGTTACAGAGTGAAATTTCATCAGAAACTAATTTGAACTCAGATATTTTGGACTCCAAAATCTGTGCTTTTAACCAACACTAATTTGTAGTAGTTTATTTATATACCCACAAAATGAATAAACAATTGTATTAGTCCATTCTCACGTTGCTATAAGGACATACCCAAGACTGGGTAATTTATAAAGGAAAGAGGTTTGGAACACAGTTCAGCATGACTAGCAGATCTCAGGAAACTTGCAATCATGGCAGAAGGGGAAGCAAATACGTCTTTCTTCACATGGTGGCAGCAAGGAGAAGTGGAGAGTGAAGGGGGTGAAAAGCATCTTATAAAATAATCAGGTCTCATGAGAACTCAGTCACTATAATGAGAACAGCATGGAAGTAACCATCACCATGATTCAATTACCTTCCACTGCGTCCCTCCCATGACATCTACAGTTCAATATGAAATTTGGGTGGGAACACAGCAAAACCGTATCAATAATTATACATTTTCATGTTAATTATATAAGTTGCTAATGATAAAAAATGAAAGTATAATTAGATGTACTGGTTTTATTAACCAATTTCATATTATTGAAACAAATATATTTTAAAGTTATCATACTTTGTAGAATTAAATATATTTTTCTCACACAGTTTCCTTCTCAATTTTTCCCTACTTCCAAGTTGTTCAAGACAACCTCAATATTAATAGTGCAAAGTGCCTTCAATTTTTTTCTTATCTTCCTCAACATTGAGAAATAAATCTTATAATCACCATTTTATAAATGAACATCTACTTTCCAGGATTTAGTTGTATATCCAAGTGAAAACTCCATCATAACTTACTATGATAAAAATGATAGAGATTTTAGAATTCAAGAGTCTAACTTTAAATGAAATTTAGTAAAATAAGAACTGCTTTTCAAGTTACCACAGATGATATTACTAAAGGTTTGGCTAGTGTAAAATGTGTATCTTCATTTCCCCAGCCTCTTTTAGCAACTTCCTAACTACTTGTCATTGATTTGCTAAACAAATTGCTGGTTTTTACTATCGGTGAAAATGGTCTCATTTCATTTCGTAATCCCATATCTGTGTTGCTCAACAAAGCCCAGTATCCATGTTGCTCAATAAAGCCCAAATACCAGTGGCTTAATACTTGAAATGTTTATTTCTCATCGAGGCAACAGGTGTCTCTGTTGGGTGTCTTTCTTCTAAGCACTGACTCCAGGATTTAAGCTATTTCCATCTTTCTTCTTCCATGCCCTCAGAAGAAAATGGTTGTCAAAGTCAACATGACAGGCGAGAGGGTCCGTAGGGTCAGTAGGGTGTTTTAAATGGTTAGAAAAGGAAATTTTTAAAATATTTTTTCTGTCTACTTTAATTGGCAGTCGCGTGATCAACATTAATTACAAGGGTAACTAGAAAAGCACATGGAAATAGTCTCTGCCACAGCCTTTTATTAGAAGATCTTACTAATTTTCAAAATCAGATGAAACCCATAAAAGAACAGTACTATCAAGATAATGGAAATAATTTTTAAATTAATTTTATTTTTAATTGACATTATAATTGTATATATTTTGGGGGGTACAAGGTGATGTTTTGATATATGTGTACAATGATTAAATCAAACAAATTCACATATCTAGTACTTCATTTACATACCATTTGTTGTAGTTAGACACTTGAAATTTACTCTTATAAATTTTGAAATATAAAATACATTATTATTAACTATGATCACCCTGCTGTGCAATAGATTTCAAAAACTTGTTTCTCCCAACTGAAACTTTATACTCTCTGACCAACATTTCCGCATTCCTTCCTCCATCCTTCAGTCTCAGGTAACTACCATCCTCTACTTCTATGAGTCTGACTTTTTGGGTTCTACATATAAGTGAGATCATGTAGTATTTGTCTGTCTATGCTTGGCTTATTTTGTTTACATTAATGTCCACCAGGTTCATCTACATTGCCTCAAATGACAGAATTTCCTTATTTTATAAGTCTGAAGATCCTTCCATTGTGTATACAACATTTTCTTTTTCCATTCATCCATTGATGAAAACTAAGTTTGATTTAATTACTTGGCTATTTTGACTAGTGCTGCAATGAACATGAGCATAGTGATTTGGCACAGTCATTTCAATGTTATTTTTGGATATATAACCAGAAATGAGATTACCAGATTATATGCAATTCTATTTTTAGAATTTTTGAGAAATCTCCATGCCATTTTCTACAGTGGCTATATTAATAGACATTTTCATCAATAGTGTACAATGGTTTTCTCCATATCGTTGCCAACACTTATCTTTCATCTTTTCGATAATGGCTACTCTAACAGCTGTGAGGTAATAGACCACTGTGTTTTTAATTTGCATTTCCTTGATGATTAGTGATGTTGAACATTTTTTCATGAGCCTGTTAGCTATTTGTACATCTTATTTTGATTAATGTCTATTCAAGTTCATTGCCCATCTTTAAGTGGGTTGTTTTCTGGCTATGGAGTTGTTTGAATACTTTATATATTTTGAATATTAATCTCTTATCAGATTTATGATAGGCAAATATTTTTGCCCATTCTGTGGGCTATCTCTTCAGTCTGTTTTTTTTTTTTTTTTTATCGTGCAGGAGCTTTTTAATTTGACGCCATCCTATTTGTGTACTTTTACTTTCACTACCTGAGCTTTTGAAGGTCATATCAAAAAATTCATTGCCTAGACCAATGTTATGGAACTTTTTCTCTAATAATTTTACAATTCCAGGTCTTATTTTAAGTCTTTAATCCATTTTGAGTTTACTTTTTGTGTATGGTGTGATGCAAGGATCCAATTTCATTCTTGTCATGTGTATACCAGTTTTCTGGACACCACTTATTGAAGAAACTGGCCTTTCCCTATTGTATGTTCTTGGCTCCTTCGTCAAAAGTCAACTGACTGTAAATGTGTGAGTTTATTTCTGGGCTTCTCATCCTGTTCCATTGGCTAATATATCTTTTTTTTTTTTCTTTCAATGCCAGTGCCATAGTGTTTTGATTACAATAGAATTAAGATATATGTTTAAATCAGATTTTAAATCAGAGTATGTAATGCCTCCAGCCTTGTTCTTTTTGTTCAAGATTGCTTTGGCTAGTCAGCTTTTTTTTTTTTTTTTTTTTTTTTGTAGTTTTATAAGCATTTTAAGATTGATATTTTTAGTTCTGTCAAAGATGATACTGAAATTTTGATAATGAGTACATTGAATCTGCAGATTACTTTGGGTAATAGGGACTTTTAACAATATTAATTATTCTAACCCATGAAAACAGGCTATCTCTTCCTTTATTTGTGTTTTCTTTAATTTCTTTTACAACGTTTGATGGTTTTCAGTATATAGAACAATTTTGTATTGGGAAATCTGAGACCCATTCCATGACACTTTACTATGTATGCCAAAGTACAATAATAATGTTGCCCATTTATGCCACTAAGCAGCTTCAGTCACAAGATTAACCCCTATTAAACTGGTTTTATAAAATCGTGATTTTATGCCCAGAAGAGAGAGGTCAAGGTAATGTAGTAAAACAAGCACTAGAAAGTTGTGGGATCTGGGTGACAAGTCCAGATCTAACTGTGATCCAGCGTGATGTATCTTGTAACATTTCTATACCTCACTGTCTTCATGTTTGAAATAAGAAGAGCAGCTGATGCATTCTGTAGTTGCTTTATCTCCAGAATTCTATGGAATCCCAGAGGGAAGGACAGCAATGCTCAAAGGCATAATAAACTCTGGTACTAGAACTTCTTGGTTTTAATCCTCACTTAACATTTATTAGCAATGTGAATTAAGAAAACCTCTTATGTATCTGTTTTCTTATCCACAAAATGTTCCTGCACACATTTCTTGAGAGGATTAAGTTATTTAATATATGGGAATCATAATGCCTAGAACATAATATTTAATCATTTTAGCTATTTTTTTCATCTGAGATAACCTCTGAAAGAAAACTTGGTGGCTTGTCAGAAGTAACAAAGCTATTTGGGAACAAAACAGGAAATGTAATTCTTTTTTGTTGTTGTTGTTTGAGACAAAGTCTTGCTCTGTTGCCCAGGCTAGAGTGCAGTGGCACGATCTCGGCTCACTGCAACCTCCACCTCCCGGGTTCAAACAATTCTCCTGCCTCACCTTCTCAAGTAGCTAGAATTACAGGTATGCACCACCACACCTAGCTAACCTTACTTCTTCCTGTTTCTACTAGGCAACACTATTAATAAAAATTCTAAGTACTTCCATAAAATCACTATTAAAGAAATTATTTTTTCTATACAAGATGTTGAAAATGAAAATGTCATCATTTCCAAGTATACGAAAATGTTCACGCATTTCCATGCAAAATATTTATGTACCACTTACTGTGGAGAGAGTACATTGAGAGCTTTCTAAATTCAGGCTTTTAAGAATATTATTGAATATATTTTCAGAACCAGCTATAAATTTCAGACATAATATTATAAAAACTGAGATTTAAAATGTGAAATACACAATCCTGTTCATGGTGACATGTAGGGCAATTACAGAAACTGTTTTTTGTTTTTGTTTTTGTTTTTTGTTTGTTTGTTTGTTTGTTTTTCTGGCTATGAACATGGCCCAATTCCTTTTATTTAAAAAAAAAAAATCCTCATGTTTGAGCAGTATTTTTTCACTTGCCTAGCTCACCGAAAACAACTGCTACTAATAACCTGTCATCTTTTAAAAATAGATATAAAGTATTTCTTTTACAGAAACTAAAGGGGAAAAACACATTTATTTTAATGACAGTTGCTTATCACATTTCTCACTTGCTTCCTCATTAAATTTTCCCAGCCACCCTCAAGAGGATATTATTATTCTCTCTGTGGTTCGGATGAGGGAACAAGGCTCACAACGTCACATAGCTTGTGCATGGCAGATCTGAGATTCATTAAACCGCAGATGTCAAATATCAGGCTTGTCCTGCTGAATATCAGCATCTCCCTCACTGTTCAAAATAACTGGAGCTCCATTGACCAAAAGAGGCACAATATGATAAGTATGAAAGAGTGTGGAGTCTGACGTTAGAGGACCTGGCTTTGAGGCTTAGGCCTTCTTTAACCCCCTTAAAGCTGGCTGAAATTTTCTCAGAGTGATTACTATTGTTATTGTCACTGCTATTTTAAGTGGAAACACAACTTAAATCTGCATTTCTCACACACAGACAGTCGACACAATATGCTTTGCTTAAGGTCATTCAAGACCTCTTAATTATTAAATTCCATAGCCTCTTTTTCATCATCAATCTGCTTAATTTTTCTGTGGCATTTGACCTTTCTTTACTTCTTAAGATTCTTCTGCAATGTCTTTTTGAGGTCCCTTCTTTCTTTCTTCCCTTCTTATATACCCATCACCCCTACCATCCCTTTTTGGTCTCAGGTAGCATCTTCACATTCCCGGTCCACTATAACCTCACTTGGTATTTCTAAGGTCTTCTCTCCTGTCATATCTCTACTGCAGTCACATTCTAGTTGATTGCTTGGTCTCCTCTCTTTCAGTAGTGTTTTGTTTGTTTTGTTTTGTTTTTGTTTTTGAGATTGAGCCTTTTTCTGTCACCCAGGCTGGAGTGCAGTGGCACGATCTCAGCTCACTGCAACCTCTGCCTCCTGAGTTCAAGCAATTCTCCTGCCTCAGCCTCCCAAGTAGGGATTACACGTGTGCGCCACCAAGCCTGGCTAATTTTTGTGTTTTCATTAGAGACGAGGTTTTGCCATGTTGGTCAGGCTGGCCTTGAACTCCTGGCCTCAGCCTCCCAAAGTGCTGGGATTACAGGTGTGAGCCACCACGTCCAGCCCTCTTTCAGTAGTTTTAAATGACAGCCTCAGGCCAATGAAGAAACATACACTTTCCTCTCTAATCTTTCATTTCAGTGTTAGATCTATATGTTCAACTGACTTTTCTATATCTTTAGCTTTATATTCTCTAGGATCCAGTAATTCAAAACTAAACATTTAAATTCACTGTCTTCACTCACTTTTTCTTTCCTACTTCCCTTCTCACACTAACAGCATAATGGCCAGCAATTGATTTTTCAAGCTAAACAACAGTAGTCTTTCGTAATTTCTCTCTCTTTTTCACTTATTAAAAGTAGGGAGTCTCCAGGTGTTATTACTCTAATTCTTATGTAGATTAGAAATCTCCCAGTTTTGTGCAATCTAGCTTCTGTTTGGGATACTCACTGATTCTTGTCAGATCTCCCACTGTAGCCTTCTAACTGGCTTCTTCCTGTCTTCAGGCCACAAGCAGCATTATTAATCAGATTTGTCTTAAAGTTAATTTTAATTCAATGTTACCCGTCCCTTCCCCAGAAAATACATCAAAATATCTACAAGGTCCTCCTCACACAACTAAAAACGTGTTAATTAAAGAATAGGATGCTGTAGTCAGTAAGGGTTGGGTTTGATACCTGACACAACCATTTGGCAAGGGTGTGAACTTAAGTTATTTATTTCTTTGAAGCACAGGACCTTGTTCGTAAATGGGATCATAAAAAAATTATGAGAATTGAAGAAATATGTGAAAAACACTTATCATAGTGTTGGGGAAAAGGTCCTCAATAAATAATAATTAAATTCATTCTAATACGTCTCCTCTCAATTAACACAGGCATATAAACATTAATAAAACCTAGATTTTCAGCATTTTTAAACATGTCTAATCTTTTCATATCTATGTGTTCATGCCATTTCCTCTGCCTGGAACATCCTTCACCACCTTGATTACTAAATAAATTCTTTCTCATCTATAGAGATTGGATGCCACTTTTAACTGAATTTTTCTGTGACATACTTAGGCAACATCTGTTTTGTTCTTATAATTATCTGTCACTTGGGTAGGAAGTTACTCTGCCTCATGTCCTTGGCAGCTAGATTATTTTATATATTCAGCAAATATTTTCTGAATGCAGTAAAATCTTTCCACAAATGCCTACATTATAGACTTTTATCCAAATCCAAATGTAAATCCCATTATTTTCTTATCGTCATTTCCCCAAATCCAGCTTTTTAATCTCAGTTTTTCTGATATTTCAAGAATTTCTCCCTTTTACCACATTAAAAGTTTCAGAAAAAATCTGCCACAATAGAGGGTTTTTGTTGGTTTGCCTATTTGTATTTTTTTTACAAAGCAAATGTATATTTAAATGGCAGAAAAAAACAGAAAATGTACCATGTGTGATACAAACAAGTCATTACTTATTATATAGGGACCAAGTTATTTAATGGAAAGAATAAGGACTTCGAAGACAATCTGCCTAGTCCTTTTCTCTTAACAGATTTTTGATTCTTTGTAAATTTATTTAAACTGATATTTCAGTTTCTTGAGTGGGATTTGCAATATCTATGTTGAAGGATAAGGTGAAAATTAAATGCAAAATAAATATGTAAAATTACTAGTGTTATGGCTTTTTCCATTCCTGTAGTTCAGTGAGCAAGAGGGAGTGGTGCTAAGTGGCTTCTTCGCTCCTGTAGCTCAGAGAGTGAAAGGGAGTGTTACAGCTCTTTTATTCTCACTGCCGGCAACTCTGCAAGCAGGAGTATTACAGCTGTTTCATACCCATAGTTTAGCGAGTTCTGGGTTCTTGTTCCATGACCAAGAGGAATAAGGTACAAGGACACCAGAGAGTAAGGCAGACTAGAATTTTATCAAATGAGAGAAAGAAAGTTCTCAGTAATGAGAGGGAATGCAAAAGTGGGCAGTCATCTGTGAGGCTGAGTTCAGGGTTATTATAGGATTTGAATGGGGGAGTACATGCTGATTTGTCTATGTGTGGTGATATGGTTTGGCTGTGTCCCCACTCAAATCTTATCTTGAATTATAGTTCACGTAATCCCCACATGTCATGCAAGGGCCAGTTGGAGGTAATTGAATCATGGAGGTGAGTTTCCCCATGCTATTCTTGTGATAGTGAATAAGTCTCATGAGATCTGATGGAAGGACAATTCCTGTGCACATGTTCTATTGCCTGCCATCATGTAAGACATGTCTTTGCTCCTCCTTCACCTTCCACCATGATTGTGAGGCCTCCCCAGCCATGTAGAACTGTGAGTCTATTAAGCCTCTTTTTCTTTACAAATTACCCAGTCTCAGGTATACCTTTATTAGCAGCATGAGAATGGATTAATATATGTGGTCTTGGAAAAAGCACCATTTGATTGGTTAAGAGACATAATTCAGAAGAAACCAA
The DNA here is from genome assembly GCF_047675955.1 of Chlorocebus sabaeus. NCBI lineage: Eukaryota > Metazoa > Chordata > Mammalia > Primates > Cercopithecidae > Chlorocebus > Chlorocebus sabaeus. The sequence goes on along the minus strand of NC_132918.1, from coordinate 24,702,761 downwards.
TCAAAGGAGAGTGGGTAAGATGGGGATAGAAGTTCTCACTCCAGTCTTGGACTCTATCCGGAACTGGCAGCTTAGTTTTCAGGCTTTAAACTGTCCTTGACTCGAAGGCCAGGTTTCACCAGGAACCCGTCACTGTCTGCCTAGGAATTTGTCTGTCTTTTGTCACTATCACTAGCACAGGAATTGAAAAAGAGTATGCATTCAACAATTGTCAGATCTAATACAGATGCTCAGCTCTTTTACTGAAGTGCTCATATTTTCTTTAGATTTATAAGAAACTTATAAATCATTCATCATCTGTAAAAACTAAAAATGTAAACTAAAGTAACTTTGAGAGATAATTTTGTAGTCACTAAGAGAGAATTTTTTTCTCTTTTTTTATACAACTAACTCCAGAATGGTTTTGGTGAACCTAGTATACTAATTTTTTGGCTGTAGGCATTATAAATGTATATAACCTTTCCACAAAATGCAGTGTAGTTATATGTAACAAGATCTGTAAGGATATCTATGACCTTTAGCTTGATACATTTCTACCACTTTATTCTCATAAAATAATTTGATAGAAATAGAAACCTATAAATATTTTTATTCATTGTGGTATTTTCCAGAGTTGGAATAACTTAATTGAAGCCTCCAGAATATGCAATATTAGAATGTTAATAATACTGTCATTAATTACCATCTAAGAATATTATTTGATCATTAAAATTAGCAAGTGAATAGTATATAGTCCAACATTGTTCAAATAAAATATAATGTGAGCCACATATATAATTTATACATTTTTAGCAGTCACATGAGAAAATGGAAATAAGTGAGGTAAGATTAATTTTAATAATCTATTTTATTTAAGCAATACATTGGGAATATTATTATTTCAACATATAATCAATATAAATGACATCAATGAAAGATTATTTTATTCTTTGATTTGTACTAAGTCTATGAAATTTTGGCATAATTTACACTTATAGCACATTTCAATTTGGTTGAGTCACTTTTCCAATCTCAATATCCACATGTAGCAAGCTGCTACCATTTTGGACAGGGCAAGACTACAGACAAACATTCATAAGAAACAGTAATATTCTTAACAACATACACATAAGTATTTCAATTGTTTAAAAGAATTATTCATATATTTTTTAGTGTGCTAGAGTGTAAAATTAATTAGGAGCGTGAGATTATGTTTCTTTTTATGTAAGTTTAAATATTTTCATACTTTTATTCTTTTTTCAATAAAATGTCTTACACTTTAGAATAGGTACCCAGTTTGTAAATTACAGCCATTCTGTCTATATGTCTTCATAAAAAATGATGGTGAACTTCAGTTTGTATTATATTCACATTTTGACCCAGTTTCTATGGAATTAATATGTCTTTTCAATTTGAAGCTGTTTGGTATGCAAAGTAGGCTGAACATTTTCATAGGGAGTAACAAATCAGTGACCTTTCTGGATTAAGTCAGTCTGGCAGCCTTATATTTTTTACGGTTGGAATAGGCTATATTTGGTTGATCCTATCAGTTAGTAAAATAAGGAAATATATTTAAAACATTATCAAAAAAATCTAGCATTTTGCCTTGCACATAGTAGACATAAAATGCATAGTTGTTGAATGTAATCGATTTGAAGCTTCCATCAGTTAAATTCAAAATGGATTTATTGAAACCATTTTCTTAATAGAATTTACTCTTTCTTCATGTATTTCACTATGATGTCTCATAATTAAAGAAAGCCATAAACATGGATAACAAAAGTATTAAAACTTTTGAGATTTCTGGAGGTAAACAAAGATATCTTTCATATTTCCACCTAAACCTAATTTCCATTTCCACCTAAACCTTTCCACATAAGTGAAATATGTCAAGATTTGTGGCCTTCACATATTTACAGTTTTGCTATTTATTAATGACATTTAAAAATATTTATTTGAACAGTAATATAATTCTTATTATATAATGATTACATTTCCATATAATTTTAATTTTTTTTCCAAACCAAATTTCTAGCTGTTTGTGGTCAGGAGTATTACTTATTATTCTTCACAACCACAAGTAACTTTGGATGATGCTATGGCTAATAAAGTCTTTGAAATGTGTTAACCTCACTTGATTTATAAATGGTAAAGTAAATACAGGTAGAATATTTTAAAATTATAAGCACAAGATTAATGTTTGGCTCATAACTAAGAATGACATAACACAGTTTTTCAGTACTCTTTAATATAATTGAGCTATCAGAAATATTTAATAATAAATAATTATGCATTTCATTAAAAAGGACAAAAGTGGAAATGTGCAAATGATACAGAAGTATATTTGAAAATGTTGATGAAATTATAAAATCATTTCTTTCTGTCTTTTTAAAACTCTACAGGAAATTTCCATTTTATTACAGCAGCTAATTTTCAAATGTTCCATGCTTTCATACCAAATCCAGCCAATTGTTGGTAATAGCTTATTTCCTTCCCCTTTGACAACTGCAATGATTCAGACCTTTTCTGTTCAGTTTTAGTTTTATTACTATTTTCCTCCACTCCCCTATTCTTCACTACCACTATGTTACATCATGTTCAAAAGAATAGTGAAAACTGAGGTTACCTAATCTAAAGCAAACTTAGGCTGGAAGTAAGAGATTGCCACAATTTAGAAGCACTCCCTGGCTATAGAAATAGAGCCTTCCCTTGTAAATCCTCACAGCTATGGGTGGTGTAGTCTATCGCCATCTATAGTGTACTAACGTCAGAATGTAATTACATGTATTTTATAAAATGAGAACTGCTGACACAAAACCAACTAGTTATTTCCTAGTAAAAACATATTAGTAGAATATATTTATAGCCATAACCATAATACATACTATTATACATCTAGTAATTAATTTCTTAATAACTCTCTAAATATTTATGTTATTTTTTCTTATTATGCAATCTTCAGTTTTCTCAAGAGCTACCCGAATTTAAGCAGATATTTAAATAGAATCTTTCATTAATCTTGCTTTTCAGTTGTCTTGGGAACAATGTAATCACATTAGTAGGATATTTTCTTGTAGAAATGAAAAAAGAAAATACATTCGCTTCTAGAAATAAAAAAAAGTATAGATTATATCTAGAGGACAACATATAAACTGGCTAATTGATTATAGATGATATATGGGCATACTAAGTGATAGAAAAATAGATGATAGATATTTCTATGCAGATGAATTTTATTATCGTAAACTTACTGGGTTTCTGTGCAGTTGTTGTAATTGCTGCAACATGTCTTCAGGTGGAATTTATCAAATATTACGTACATTGCAATAGTGACAGTATTTGAAAAGAAGTCTCTAGATCCTATGGCAATGAAGTGTCTATTCTAATAGAGCTCCTAATGTAAAGTTTTGCTTAGTAATGACCTGAATCACTTTTCAAAGTTTCCCTGTCTGAATAAGTGTTAATGATGTTTCAATTATCCTCTCAGAAAACCAACTCGTTATGCCTTAATATGATATCAAAAATTGAATTGCAGTTCTTTTGAGAAAATAAGGAGGTAGAAAATGTAACAGTTTTATTGCTTCTGAGTGATATGGCTCCAGATTTTTACCTTCGCAGAGTTATATTGTTTGATTGAGAATGTGATTCCAGTATCTGATGATTTAGGTCTAATCTAGTAGCTTTATACTTGGATTTCCCCAGAACCGGGGTCTGTAAATTCTGAGGATACTGAAGCATCTTGAAATATGCTCATTCCTCAATGCACAGAATAATTTTTAAAAATGTATAATTTGTAAATTGCTACACATTTATAATTGCTATAAATTTATAAATTATAAATTTATATAATTTATAATAATTTATAGAAATCTATTATAGCATATTTCTATATATTATTTATATTACATAATATATAATATATAAATATAATATTTATATCATATTTACATATTATATTTTAAATTATATATAAATATATCAAATGTAAGTTAATATAATATGACTTATAAATTATACAAATCTAAGTTATATTTATATAATTTGTATGTTATATAATTTAACTATATAATTTATATAATTTATATAATCTATATAATTTATATAATTTATATAATCTATATAATTTATATAAATTTATATAATCTATATAATTTATAATCTATAATTTATAAATTTATAAATTTAAAACTTATAAACTTAACATTTTCAAAATATATGTATTTACCAGGGTTTGGTCATGGGTTTTCTTTTTCTTTCTGTCAACTGTGTCTCTCTAAGTAACCTATCCAGTCCCACAACTCATACTATCATCTCTAGTGAACGCTCTCCAGGCTTTATGTCTCTTCTTAGCTTCACATTTATTTAACTAGTTGTTTATTTCATTTCTCCTGTTGGGTCTCAAAGCATAATTATCTTCTCATCCTTGTATTATTCTCCATCCTCCCCCTCCAGTCTTTCTCATATTAATTATCAGTGTCACATTGACTCCGTTGTTTAATCTCGCCTAGGAATTATCATTTATTCTCTTCCTCACAGTACCCACATTCTATCCATCAGCAAATCCTGTTATTTCTTTTCAAAATACATTTGCTTTACTACTACTCTTGCCCAAGAAATCTTCCCTTTCTGGGAAAATGCAATAGTCTATTTAATGGTTTGTCTGTTTCAACTTTTTCCCCCCCAATTAGCCATTCTTCACACAGCTGCCAATGTGATCTTTTAAAATTCATGTCATTCCTCTGCTCAAAACCCTTCAATGGCTTCTCATTGCTCTTCGAATAAAATCAAAGCTCCACACTAGTCTATCCATGATCTAGTCACTGCCTCACTCTCCACTGCCTATCTCTTTTTCCTCACTGATTTTATTCTAACCACACTTGATGCTCTACATTCCTGGAAAGCACTAAACTTATTTCCATCCTTAGAGTTTTCTGCCTGCTTTCTTCTTTTCTTGGCATTCTCTGCACTCTGATCGTCACATGTCTGGCTTTCTCTTTTCATTGAGGTCTGAGCTCAAGTGACATCTCGGAGAGAATTGCCCTGAGATCTAAATAATTACCTCAGTTCTCTCTATTTTATCTGCTGTATTATATGGTGTTTGGGGCATAGTACTCATCTCTACTTGAATTTATTTTACATGTATATTATTTTTATTTCCTTTAGACATATACTGTATTAAGAGCAGTGACTTTTTCTACTCTTTTTTATCACTCTATTCCCATCCCCTAGAAGAATAATAGGAACATACTAGGTATTTCTTTTGGAATGGGAGGATAATATGAGAGAGAAAGAGAGAGAGAGAGAGAGAGAGAGAGAGAGAGAGAGAGAGAGGTTATGTACAATATAATACTGAAATGATTTACATGTAATCCACATTCATCCTAAACTGGTTTTGGATAAATGGTAATCTATAGGATTATTGGACAAGAAAAAAATTATTTGGGCAAATGAGTTTGGAAGATCTATTAGAGATTTATTAAGTTCATTAGCCTGTAAAATATTCTTTAAGGTTTTTCAGTAAAGATCCCTATTTAATGACATTTAATCAAATGAGTCATAAAGTTATTTAGTCCTTGAAAATTTTTCTGCCTTTCAACATATATTACAACATTTAGAAATACTGTTTTAAATTCACTCAGTATTCAATTTAGAATAGAATTAATGTAACAGGAGGAAAACATATATTATAATTTTCTTTTAGAGGTGTTTAAAATAAAGCCCCCCAAAATAAGACACACACACACACACACACACACACGCGCACACATATATATACGAGTTTTGGGTAAATCAGAAATAAGTACATTGACACAAAAGTATGCTAAAGAGAAAATTTGGTATACAGCAGATAATAACCAAGTCCAACAATCCATAAAACAATAACAATAGCAAAAAGAAAAAAAGACAAAATTGATACTTTTGAGTAGCTCCTGATGGAGAAGAGTAATATTGAGAAACTATTAATAGAAAATAATGCAGTCCAAAAAAATGATAATAATTATAAAACTCATTTGTTAGAAAGTCTCTAAAAGACTGGGGATAACATCAACATGAATATTATGGTTCTAGTCTAGGAAAGTGATGCAAAACCGGAAGTTTCAAGTTAAATTAAGAGAGCAATAAGGAGATTAAATGGAGAGTAATACATCCATGACATTTATATTTAACACAGTGTGAAGGAAATAGACTTTAAACACTGCTTTTTAAAAAATCTAATTTTCAGATACATAAAATTTTAGCAATATCACTCTAGTGCTTTGAACTTTTATCCTTTGACTATACTTTGCTTTACATCAAGAGCAAATACGTATATTTGAAAAGTTTACAATAGCTAGAGAATGTATTATAATTCCCAAATGGAAAAAAATGTATACTTGGATTCTTATATTTCTATATACCTATCCACAGAATCACTGTTAAATTTTTAAACCTTATTCCTGGAAGAACTACAGATGTCAGATCAATTTAGAAAGCCAAAGAGTACCTCTGGGAATTAAATGGCAGTAATATAAACAATATTTGGCCAAGCTATCACTGTATGCCTACGATGCCAAAAATCACAGTTACCTGGCAGGTAGGTAGCTATTATTTAATGATATGATTGATACTGGTTTCTCCACTGAAAAACTATTAACTCTTTATGCAGTAAAATGAAGCCCAGGGTTTAGATAGAGTATTTCTCTATTTTTATGTCAGTAATAGTGGGCTGGCACTTGTACCAACCACAAAGTGTTTCTCAAGCAAATTATTTGAAAGAAAACTCATATGTGATTTTATCACTCATTTAGAAAGAAAATGGGGAATACGCATTGAAGGAATAGTTTTGGCTACAAATTCTTAATATTCAGGACAATGTTCATACTCTGGACTATTTTACACATCTCTTTCTTTTTAATAGAAGCAGATTGGCCTGATTTTAGTGTTTACTGAAGAACATTTCAATTTTAAATGTTCATTTTGCAAGACAACTAATAAGATAATTACTGTTGTAAATAATTTCCTCCATATGTTCACAATTCCTGGATCTCTGCTCTCTCAGTTTAAATGCTGGTCTCATGGTTGATGTTGCTGTTCATAAAAAAAAGAAAACTTTGCTTTCATATTTCTTAGAATCTCAAATTGCTCAAATTTGCCCAAGTGCCTGGAAATGCAGCATGTGTTTCTAAATTTAGAAGAGTCGGTAATATGTATAATCTCCTTCTCTGGATGTATATTGTTGTCCTCTTTATGAATAGTGCTCAATTGACTACGTTATATTTTAGAGTGAGAAAATCTGCTATTTGAAAGTGCTGGAATATTTTTCTATTGATTGATTAATTGATTGATTGATTGACTGAATGATTTTTGAGACAGAGTCTCACTCTGTTGCCCAGGTTGGAGTGCAGTTGTATGATCTCAGCTCACTGCAACCTCCTCCTCCCAAGTTTAAGTGATTCTCCTGCCTCAGCCTCCCGAGTAGCTGGGATTACAGGCTCACACCACCATTCCCGGCTAATTCTTATCTTTTTAGTAGAGATGGGATTTCGCCACTTTGGCCAGGCTGGTGTCGAACACTGACCTCAGCTTCCTAAAGTGCTGGGATTACAGGCATGAGCCACCGCACCTTGCCAAAATTTTTCTACTTTATCATTAAAAAAAACAGCTTGTACTCAAGATATTACTTGAAAATCATGAACAAATTATCCTGAAAAAGGTACCATATCAGTCTACTAATTTTAGTTTTGTAAGTCTCAAATGTAATCAAATAGACTCCTGAATTATATTCATACATAATGAAAACAACATTAAATTTGACCTGTTTATGTCCATTCTCATCCATGTAGAATACATGTGGTCAAGTCACTGCTCTTAAATTTAGTTCTTTGATCAATAATGTGAATCTAATAACACGTATCCATGAAATCATATTGTTTATCAAAAAACAGATAATTATGTCTGTCACCATAATTGTCATTTTCACCAATACCAATTTTCATTTTTATGATCATCAAATTTAATGCAGCCATGGATGAGAGTCCAAAACTCCCACACTCACAGACATACAGACACAACTGAACCTACTATTTATGAGGTTAGAAGGTAGAATTAAGAATTAATATACTACCAATTAGCAAATATAATTAAGATTCTTTTAAATCTATACTTGTACCTGGCATAATTGTAAAATAGCTTTCTTGGACAAACAGAAGAAGACACAGAAAGTATAGGTGTGGAAAGTGTACGTGTTTACTTCAAGAAAAATAATTTATTGTGTAATTTATTGGATGCTTATAGTCTATTTCATGAACAATTGGAAATAAGACAAAAGGTTTTGGACAATTACAAGTAAATTGATGCTTTATATTAAAATTTCATCCCCCAAATTAGGTTTTAGATAATATAGTTGCATCAGTTATAGAAACTGACAGAGAAATTAAATTTGCTAGTTATTATAACAACACTAATACAAAATAAATTGCAATTTAAATATACAAAATGTTTTTGATATACAGTAAAGTTTATGCCGTTTGTGATGACAATCCAATGAAAAACTAGATTATTAAATAATCCAGAGATTTTCTAACTAAATACACCAGATGCAGGTGTTTCTGTCAGATTCAGTGATCAACATTGTTGAGGGCAAACTTCCAAATCTAGGAGACAAAACAAAAGAAAAAAACACACACATCTGACAAAAAAAAAAAAAAAAGGCATGTGAGTTCTTTATCATTCTTTATCAGTTCAGTTTTTGCATTTTTATTTTGTGTAAATTTTGCATTGGTTTTGTGTGTGTTTATACATCCTCAAGAAACACATAATATGCTGAAATACAGATAAATTTGAACAATCAGTGTATATGTCCTTCATTCTTCCTTCCAGCTACTGAAGAAGCAAAGATTTTTTTTTTTTTTTTTCTGAGTATCTCTTTGGAATAGGCATTTGTCCATTTTCAATGGATAAAACTAAAAGTCAGCATTCAGTGTCTCAAAGTCCAAAAGGCAAGGCAGACTCAAAACAATAATTAAAATCTAGTGTAATGAGAGCTACTACTACTACTACACACGCACATATAATTACACATGCACACATCATATATAGTGTGGGACAAAGAGAAGTATAATTTCAGCTTTGCAATATGGACAAGAAAAGCTTCACAGAGAAAAGAATATCACTTGAACTAGGTTTTGAAATCTAACAAGAGAATTTCCAAGTACTTTAGGCAAGTATTTACTCTAGAGAGCAGAAAAATCGCGTGCAAAGGCAAAGAGGAGGAACATATGATCAGAGATGAATGAAGACGAACAAGCTAAATGGTTGAAGACAAAAGCAAAGACTAATTAATAAAATACTTTACAATTTTATGTAATGTGTTTGGTATTTAGGCTATGGTTAGAAAACACCCCTGATTGAGGAAATTGATACCTTTGGATAACAAAATCTGATTTTCTTTTTTGAAAATTTGTGTGATAGCAGTAGGACTAATGAGTTGAGCGTTTGTAGAGAAGAGACAGGGATTGAACTAGGAGGTTACCACAGATTTTCACAAGATATGATGAAGGCCTTCACTAAACCAGTGAGGTAAAGATGAAGAAGAAAATATTCTGAAAAACTTGGTAGGCTATAGTAAGTGTATGTGAAGTCAGCACAGGGAAGGAAAAGGAAGATCCCCAGATGACTCTATGATTTCAGATTTGGATAGGATGAATTTTTTAGTCCAAATCAGAAAACTTATGAAAGTGAAAGGAGATTATAAAATAATCAAAACTTTGTAATATTGACATTTATTTATTAATGATTTTGTTGATTTTTATGCTGTTGAACATATAAAAACTCTATTAAAAAACTATTTTAAAAATGTTATTTTGTACAAATAAAATTATTTATGTAACAAAAAGGTATATCTGTGTATACCAAAGTGAAGCAAAACATTAAAAATTACTTTTAAAATTAGGTGGAAAGATTATTTTTGATTCATATTCATATGTTTTTGGCAATTAGCCATATCTGTCTCTAAAATCAAGTCACTAAAGAATGTATGTTCGGATGCTCCTCATAGTTTTCTTCATAGTTGCACTTTAAGGCGAATAAATTTGAAATAGTTTTTTGATGCTATTGTTTCTATTGTTACAGTTCTACAGGCCAAAAATATATATTTTTAATTGATAAAATTCTTATATATTTTTCCTAAGGTTTCAGTAAGCTCAGGGTTAATTCTACTAAATTAATTATATTCTTCATTCTATTTTTGTATTGAAACATTTAAAAATTTCAGTCTACACATTTTAACTGGCACTGTCTTTTTGCTTTTATTCAGAATAACTTTCTTCAACAAATACTTTTATGTAACAACACCCATAAAATAAGGTGATCCTATGGTTCTTTCATAAATCTTGACAAATTTAGATGCTGCAAAAACAAAGGGTTCAATTTCATTCTATTTGTGTAAAAAATATTAATTTATTCAATTTCTTAAAAAAGCACCTTCAGAACTTTCTCTCAGAAGACAAGTTGTTCTGTAGATCATTTATAGATTTTGAAAAGTAAATTATGGGCCAGCACAGTATCTCACACTTGTAATCCCAATGCTTTGGGAGGCTGAGTAGGGAGGATTGCTTGAGCCAGGAGTTCTTGACTAGCGGGGCAACATAGTGACACCCCATCTCTCCAACAACAACCACCAACCACAAATTAGCTGGGCATGGTCGCACATGCCTATGAGTTCTTGCTAATACAGAGGCTGGGTGGGGAGGGTGGGAGAATCACCTGAGCTTAGAAGTTTGAGGTTACAGTGAGATACGATTGTGCCCCTACACTGTAGCCTGGGTGACAGAGGAAGACCCTGGCTCTAAAAAATAAATAAGTAAATAAATACATAAATAAATTATGTACACTGAACTCTCATCATCAAATTTCCTATTTTTGTTTGTTTGTTTCTGTGGATGTTTTAGTCAATTCTGTAGATGTCTGCTATAACAAAAAATAGGCAGTGTCTTAAAAACAATAGAAATGTATTTTTCACAGTTCTAGAGGCTGGGAGTCTGAGATCAGAGTGCCAGCATAGTTGGGCTCTGGTGAGGTTACAGACTCTCAACTCATTGAATCCTCACGACAAAAAGAATGCTAGAGAGCTCTCTGAAGTTTATTTTATAAGGACGCTAACTCTATTCATGAGGCCTTCACCCTCATGACCTAAACACTTCCCCAAGGCCTATATCTTTTCATAACATTGCATTAGGGGTTAGGTTTTCAACCTATAAATTCCGGGGGAACATAAGCATTCAGTTCATTACAATAGAGAAAAGTGTTATTCTTTTTTTTTTTTTTCCATTTAACTTCCTCGGAATTTAGTCTATGTATTCCATACATTTCCAATTAATATAAAACATGAATGTCATATTTTTTAAACCTTTAAGTTCAGAGGTAGATGGACAGGTTTTTTACATAGGTAAGCTTGTGTCATGGAGGATTGTTGTAAACAGATTATTTTATTATCCGTATATTAAGGCTAGTACCCATTAGTAAGTTTTCCTTATCTTCTCCCTCCTTTCTCCCTCTACCCTCGAAATGCAAATCAAAACAACAATGAGATACCATCTCATACCAGTCAGAATGGCTATTATTAAAAAGTCAGAAAATTGCAAATGCAGATGAGGTTGTGGGGAAAAAAGAACATTTTTACACAGTTGGTGGGAGTGTACATTAGTTCAACCATTGTGCAAGACAGCGCAGCAATTCCCCAAAGACCTAAAACCAGAAATACCATTTGACCCAACAATTCCATTACCAAGTATATACTCAAAGAAGTATAAATTATTCTTTTATAAAGACACATGCATGTGTCTGTTCATTGCAACACTTTTCACAATAACAAATACATGGAATAAATGAAAATGCCCATCAATGATAGGCTGGATATAGAAAACGTGGTACCCATACACCATGGAATACTATTCTATTTCCAGTTTTTAATTTCAATAATTTCAATTTTCTGTGTCAATGTTGACATTTTTGGGTAATTTTATTAGATTTCCAACATAAAAAAGTTTTTTAAAAGTAACTGAGTAAGAACTAGGTATGAGAGGCCTAGAAAAAAATTTAAATAAATGAGTAAATAAATAACAAATTTAGAAAAACCATTCACAACACATTTCAATCCCATAGTAGAACACTTAGATTGGCTTACAAGGTTGTTTAGTAAAGTTTAAACTATTTCTATAATTTAACTGATGATAAGCAGCAAAGAGAGAAAGTATAAAGCTTCATTTTAATGTGTATGTGTTTGTGTGTCTGCATAGAAGCTGTAGTATACAGCTTGGTATATTAGGCTGGTAAAATATTACAACTTGTGTGATTTAATGGAATTAATTCCAAATATATTTATATTTCATGCATTTCTTAATTCTCTATCGTGACTTTTGATCTGTAAATACATTTTTGTTGTTTTGAACCACAAAGTTTGTGATAATTTGTTACAAAAGCAACAGGAAACTAATACACAAGTCAATTATAGGAATGACATTATATTTTCTTGTTTGTCATCAATGTCTAAACAAATGCCATTAGAAACATAAATTCAGAAAAACATAAAACAGATAGAGTGCAAAAAATAAAATATAAAGCATTTATATTTTTATTTCCCTAGAAGTATATCATTTCAGTCTTCAAGGTTGAAATTCTAACTATTCAGAATAATGTTCAATAATTCTCCCGTGTTTTACCATGGAAAAATTAATTTCTAAAAGTTTGAGTCCATGAGTTACATGAAAATATAATTACTATTGTGCTTAATAAAACTTTCTATTTGAAATAACTGTTGAGACTAATTTGAACCACACATCATTTAACTGTTTGCAAAGTTTTTTTGAAAATAGCCCTACTCCATAAACAGTTGTCCCTATACTGTTTTCATGCACACAAGAAAACCTGAGATTGAAAAAGAAGAAAAATAATTTTGAGTAGTCATTTATTCTAAATGAAAAGTCACATTTCAGTGAAACTGTTTTCCATGACTATATGAATTAAACCAACATCTATTAATACTGACATAGTTTTCCTTTTAAAAGTACTAATCGTTAAACTCATGCTGATATTTTTTTTCTGAAGATTTATTACCTAGCTTTTATGGGGTTTGTAATATTTATATGGCCCCACATATGCTAGATGAGAAATATCAAGAAATATTTTGTGCAAGTTTTATGTTCATTGTCAATTGTTATTACTAAATTTTTTATTAAACACCTATTCTTTAGAATTAAATATTTTTGGTTCATTGTTGCTAAAAAGAGTTTATCGCAAAATGAATGTGCAAACAATCAATGAAGCAAATTAGTAGTCAATATTCATCATAAATATATGATATCATCTTCAGCCTCTATTTCTTATACATATTTCATGTGCATATACTTTCCTACATTCCATATAGCCCTTACTAAGTGGAGGCTTAGCAATTTGAAACTCACAGGCTATGGGACAAGGCAGACACACCTGGCTGGGACATGTTATTTTTCGTCTTTTTAATAATTACTATTCCAACTGGTGTAAATTTATTTCTCATTGTAATTTTAATTTGCCTTTATCTGTTGCTTAGCAATGTTGAGCATTTATTTTTATGACTGTGGAACAAATAGGTGTCAATGCACAGGAGATATTTGAAAACACTAATTTGCAGTGCATGGGAGTTCTGAAATACAGAAATATAAATTTTAAAATTTTCAGCATATGGGCAGTCAATGAAACCACTTGAGATGAAAGATCTGGCAAGGCATTTTCAGCATTAATATTTGTTGAACACGTTATTGGCAGTTTCTAGAGATAGGATGAATCGCATTTGTTTAGACATTGATGATAAACAAGAAAATATAATGTCATTACTATAATTGACTTGTGTATTAGTTTCTTGTTGCTGCTGTAACAAATTATCACAAACTTTTTGGTTCAAAACAACAGAAATGTATTCTTTCATGGTTTTGCATGCTCAAAATATGTCCAAAGTATGTACCACTGGGTTTAAATCAAGATGGCTACATTCTGTCTGGAGGCTCGAAGGGAGATTTTGTTCCTTTCCTCTCTCAACTTCTAATGGCTGCAGACATTCTTTGGCTCAAAGCTGTGTCACTCTAGTCATGGCTTTAGTCATCACATTGCCTTCTTTTTTTCTTCCTCTGCCGTAAAATATCCCTCTACTTCCTTTTTATAAGAATGCATGTGATTCCATTTAGAGTCCACTCTGTTAATCCATGATAATGTCTCCAACTCAAGATCTTTAATGTAATCACATCTACATAACCTTTTGTTGTCAGATAAAATAACATTCACAGGTTCCAGAAATTAGGGCATGGGTATCTTTTTGGGGGCATTGGGAGGTTGGTTATTATCAGTGTACTATGATTTTGTCTTTCTAATCTACATCAAGATAGGAATTTTTTATCCTATCTCTATCATCACTCCCTTGAAATGTAGGTATTCAGAGAAATATAAATGTGCTATTTTTTTTAAGAGTTGGGATCTCACTATGTTGCCCAGATTAGAGTGCAGTGGCTTTTCACAGGTGTGATCGTAGTGTACTACCGCCTCAAACTGGCAAGTCATCATCCTTCCTTAGCCTCCTGTAGCTGGGATTTCAGGCATGCACCACTATGCCTGGCTAAACACACTCTTTTGTCAAGTATAAAACTGTGCTATTCATTAGAGTAGCCACTAGCCACCTGGAGCAACTGAGCAATTAAAATGCAGCTAGTCAGAAATGAGATATACCGTAAGTACAAAATATACATCACACTTGGAAGACTTGGTACAAGACATACAATGTAAAATATCTCAACTTTTTGATTAATTAAATGACTTGTTGGTATATTGTATTAAATAAATTATTGAAGTTAATTTTACCTTTTTCAATATGGCTACTAAAAAGTTTAAAATTACATATGAAATTCACATTATATTTCAACTAGACAGCACTAGTCTAGAATGTGTATGTTTAAATTTTTTCACTATATAGAGAAATTGTTTCCTTATAAATAATTAAAATTCCTGAAAGTTGCACACCAAGTTAATTAAATGCTGATCTTTAAAAACTGTATGGCTGTACCTTGCTCTTTTGTAATCCATATTCATTCAAACTATGAACTTCTGCTTTTCTCCATTTTACAGCAACAAACCAGCAGGACTTCCTGTGAAATCATGACCCCCATGTGCTCTTTCAGCCCCCATCAATTCGTACCTCTAAGCACCTGAGAGCCAAAGTAAACCACAAGAAACCACAGGTACTAACTCTTTTAGACCCGACGAGGTGTCTCCCAAAGACAGTCTGGCATGGTGAGTACCAGAGTAACTGGCAATCTTTTAGAATGGAGAGAAAATAAGAAATTGGGAAAAGTTTGGCATTTGCTTTCAACAGAGATCAGATTCTGACCTCTGAAAAGAAGAAATAAAGGAAAATGTTTATGATGGGGAGGGATCCAAGGGTAACTTGTGGGAAAGGAAGAAGCTTCCAGAGAAGGAGGTTTGAGATCTGAGAAGAGACTTGTGTATGTCTGAGGGAAGAGTTGGAGACAGGTAACCAGGGGAGAAAATATGGGAAGTTTTGAGCAGTGAAGTTCTGATGAGATGGAAAAGGAGAAAGGACACTAATATTTATTAGGCCTCTACTGTGTGTTAGATACCTGCACATAGGTTATTCAAATACACGTACAGTATTCATTTTTGCAGGCAAAAATTGAGGTACAGAAAAATGAAATTATTTTGCTAAGGACACACAACTATTCGGGATCAAAGGTAAATTTATAATCCATTGATTAGTGGGTGGATATCCTTTTAGAGTGTTAAACATAGATTAAAGTGTGAAACTGCAAGGGTGAAAAATGGGCACACGACTGAGTAATTTGAGAAAAGTTGAGTCATTTCAATGATAGTCTGTGTGTAATCTGGGTTGGAAAAGTGAAAGCAGGGGGAAGCAGGGAAGGGAATTGTTTGTACTTGGAACTGTCCATGATAACTGTGGGAATACTAACACACTGAAAGCCCCCGGAAGAAATGACATATTAGTTGGCCTTGTAACTAGGCAAAGTTTTGAACTTGACCAGTTCCTGAGCATCCCACTGTAGTTCTATAGGTCAAAGCATAGACCTTTGGAGTTTTATATATTTGCCCATAAAAAATGTCAGCATATTTGAACTTCAGCCTCTCACAGATCTGATGGAAACCTACTCAACAGAGATCGGTTCAAGTTTTAGTAAGTTCATCTCTAAAACTGAAGAGAACATGAATCACCTTGCCTTCAGAATTTCTAGCTCCGTAATTTGCAACTTATACTATTCCTTCTAGAAATTATTTCATTCTCATTTCTTCTAGAACCTTCAAGTGTTCAAACACCTATTCTTCAAATATTCACATTTTCTTCACTTCAGTAGACTCTTCCAACCATGGGCTATAGGATAAATTATTTTATTGATGCCCTTCCCTAGTACACTATTGAACTCTAATCACTTAAGCGTTCCATCTATGAGTACATGAACATAGTGGCTGCTGGTGGAAGGCTGAGAGAGTAACCACTGGTGGGAAGTTGGTGATGGGAATGGGGAAAAATGAAAAACGTCTTACACTCTAACAGGCTTGGCTCACCATCATTTACAAAGTCCTAGTGTAACTCTTATTCTTGCTGCTCTTTGGCAGGCTTTTTACATTAACTACTCTGGGTGTTTCCTATTCTGATTTCTTCTCTCTCTCTCTCTTTTCTCTCTTTCTTTCTTTCTTTTTTTTTTTTTTTTTTTTTTTTTTTTTTTTTTTTTGACAGAGTCTTGCTCTGTCACCCAGGCTGGAGGGGAGTGGTGCGATCTCGGCTCACTGCAAGCTCCACCTCCCGGGTTCAAGCCATTCTCCTGCCTCAACCTCCCGAGTAGCTGGGACTACAGGCACCCACCACCACGCCTGGCTAATTTTTGGTATTTTTAGTAGAGACGGGGTTTCACGTATTAGCCAGGATGGTCATGATCTCCTGACTTCATGATCCGCCTGCCTTGGCCTCCCAAAGTGGTGGCTTTACAGGAGTGAGCCACTGCGCCCGGCCTATCCTTCTTTCTTCTAGCTGTTAATCTTGCCTTTCATTTAGCCAAAATCAAGACACTTGGCCCAGGCTTTCTCATTTTCACCTCATTTTCATCAACCACTATCTCTACATGAAGATCTTTTCATCCTTCTCAATGTTTGTGGAAAAGAAAGCACTCAAACCCCTTTTTGTTTTCCTAAAAAGGTAATTGTTATTATTTACCTTTCTTCTATCATCTTTAATTCTTTCTTTCTGTTGACTCTTCTTTCCATGTCTGATGATGGTTAACTGTTTTTTAAGCTTTGGTAAATCAACAGGAGAAATAATGCATTTTTCTTTAAATTAGCCTTTCTTGAGTTAGGCGATTGAATATTTAAATGTTTAGCAGTCATTTCGTTTTTTACCCAGTGAATTGTCTTTTGAAATTTCATGCTTCTCTTCCTAATTATAAATTGGATAAATTTTGCAATTTTTTTGTTTTGAACTTGCTTATGAATTAATGTTAAGCATTTGTCTGTAATATTTGTGACAAATATTTTTCTGTTTCTTGCCTCTTAGTAATGTTTTAAAAATGTTAGATTTTTAAAAGTTTAGTTATATTTGTCACACTTGTCACCATTTCCCATTGTGATATCTTTAAGTGCTTATATACTTAGAATGTCATTTGCTGTCTGTATTTCAGATTAAGATACACAGGCATTCAGTGTTTACAGTTAGGCATACATTCTGAGAAAGGCATGGGTAAATTATTTTGTTATGCAGACACCATAGAGTCCACATACACAAATTTAGGTGTTGTAGCCTGCAACACACCTAGGCTATATGGTATAGCTTATTACTCCTAGTCTACAAATCTATACAGCATGTTACTATAATGGATACTGTAGACAATTGTAACACAATATATTGCAGTATCATATATGACATTTTATGGTGTCACATATGTAGTTTGTTGTTGACTAAAATATCACTCTTTAACACATGACTATACTTTTACGTTATTTCTATTTTTATTATTTTAAAGTTTTGAATGAATGCGTATTTCTTTTACCCTTTCTCATAATATTATCAAATTATCTTAGATCATGATAATTGAAGTCTTGAAATCTTCTTTGACTTGTCTAGCTTAATTCATATGCCATATCTTTAATTTAGAAACTATAATCTTCAAAAATTAAATCAAATTTGAACTGAGTCATTCCATTGATAATAGTCATAGTAAAGATAAGGATTACATCATAATTGTATCCTCAGCACATAGTATAATCCTTGATGTATTATTTATTATTGTATGTAATACAATAATAAACTTTCAATAAATGTTTGCTGAATTGGATTACAAAATTAGGTTATCACATTAAATCAATGTCATGGTAATTATTTTGTGTATATAATGCAATGCAACGTCTTCCTGAAACTATGCTTTTAACCAAGTCAACTTATATATCATTCACTTGTCCTCATTCCTTACTTTTATATTCTTTTCTTCTTTCTATCCAGCTTCAGACAATGTTGGCATAGTCTCTTTTCTGTTTCTCATTTTAGAATTCAGTTGCCTAATTGAAAGGGCAAATATTCATCCAATGACTCTTCTTTCTGACCACTTTGGGCAACCAATCATCTTCAGTCCCTAAGACTCCCTGTCTGCATGGGATTTTCTGTAAAACTGGCTCTATGCATTTATAAATATGGCAGTTCTATTTCCCCATAAGTTTCTACACTTTGAATTTTCTGATATTAGCTGCAGTAAGGAAAACTCAAAAGAAATGGTTGTCTGAATAATTGCTTATTGAGCATAGATTTTATTATATGACAATCATTTAAATAGTGCTAGTTCAAGCAAAGACCAGAAGGGGTTTAAAGATTCCAATAGGAAATCCTTAAGCAGACTTCATTTGCTAAAGAGTGAAACTTTATAGTTAATACATAAACTGTAAAAAATTAAAAAAGAAAGGATGTCTTTGGAAGAAAAACAGACACATGTCCTGGTATTATTTTTTTTAATATTGGAAAACAGCTTCCTATGTAGTCAGATGATCCAGTTTTCTAAGAGTATGTAGGTTGAGTTTATAATTTAAAATTTCCTGAAGCAAATATAAAGAATCGAGATGAAAAACATACAGTCAGAATGGAAGAAACTGAACAAGAAAGTAACATGAACATATAGATAAACTTAAGTACCAGGTATTGCCTTCTATAGTTTTTGTTTGTTTGTTTGTTTGTTTGTTTGTTTAGAAATAGACCAGAAAACATAGGTGCATTTGTTAACGCTACTGAGAAGAAAAATAATGGGTTAGAAATTAAAACTGTTTTGGTAAGCCATAAAACAAGATGTGTAGAAAGAACTGGGAGTATGAGACCTCAATGTTTTGTCTAAGGCCATCCCTATTAATTTTCATCCATAAGCCAGGCAAATAAAAGCAGTATAGAAGTATATCTAACCCTGTATAACCCTGAGTTAACATTTTTGTAGGAACCATGCTTGTTTACAGTTTCTGTATTTAGTAAGAATGTTATAGTTGTATAACATCTCTCTATGGCTCTTTGAAAATAATAGTAACCACCATTTATTACACACTCACTGCATGTCACATACTGTGCTAGTTTCCTAAACCAGGTTTCATTTTATCTTCACAGAAATCTTATGATATAATACAAGTATATATTTTACAGATGAGGAGACTGAGGTTTAAGTACCTCAGCTGACGGCTGAAGTTCATATAAATATAAATGACAGAGCTGGGTACTCAACTTAAGAAATATGATTTTGGAACCTACTACTATAAAACAAAACCCAATTATTAAGACATGTAAGATCCAACTTCCAAAATTAGTAACATCAAAATTACTGGGTATGTCAAGAATATTTGTGTTTATAGGTTTAAGAACTTATTCTTTCTACCACAGATTTAATAATTAACACTTATAAGATATATTACATATTTGTTTGCATTAGTAAGTGGTATAATAATAATAATTTATACTTTTTTGATGACTCTGCATCTGAAGATCGTCAGTGAAAATGATGGAAGAGGCCAGGTGCAATAGCTCACACCTGTAATGCCAGCACTTTGGGAAGTCCAGGCGGGCAGATCACATGTGGTCAAGAGTTCAAAACCAGCATGGCCAACATGGCGAAACCCTGTCCCTACTAAAAATACAAAAATTAGCCGGGCCTGGTGGTGCATGCCTGTAATACCAGCTATTCACAAGGCTGAGGCAGGAGAATCGCTTGAACCCTGGAGGCTGAGGTTTCAATGAGCTGAGATCGCGCCACTGCACTCCAGCCTGGACAACAAAATGAGACTCGTCTCAAAAGAAAAAATAGAAGATGGAAGATAGTATTCATTGGAATACATCTAAGTGATATAAAGTCATACCTTCTGGATCTCAAGAATAAATGTATAACCTCATGGCTTTTTAATGGCACTTTAGTGTAAATGTAGGAATTAATAAGTCCTGTTAAATAGGTGTCTTTATGAAAAATATTGAATTAAGTCTGGAGCCTCTGTCTCCTTGGGTACTTGTCTAAGTGGCACTAGTTTGTGATTACAAAACTTGGAATGGTAGATTATTGACATATAGCCTAGTTTTGTTCACTCTTTGGAAGTTTTGAATGAAAGCGGGAGTATTGGAGAACAAAGAATGTATTAAAGGTAAGGTAGATTTATGAGGATGATAAGGTTTTAACTGAAGAAGAGAGGCAGGAGAGTTTATCAGGAAAGTAAATTTACATATAGCTAGGGAGGAAATACATAAAAAGAAAGTAGGTAACAAGAAAATAGTTTTGTTAGTTTATTTTTGTTATACCAATTTTGACACGTCAGCTGGAAGTACTCTGTGTTCTCATTAACCTCTATTCCCTTGCTGCTGTTTCCAAATTCTCCAGATGGCCTGTGGCTAAGAAATGCTTCTTATAGTGTAAGTTTGGAGAAAAGGGCCTGTTGTAGTTCCTTTGTTGATACTGTTCAGTTTGAAAAAGAAGTCCTAAGAAAATCCTGCTTGATTGTTTAAAATAGCTACAGACTTTCTTCAGCTACCACAATAAAGGGAATGTTTTATTTAATTGATATTATAAAATATGATAATTATATTTATCACTGTTCAAGATGCATGGCATATCAGTAAAATGACTTTTTATCTTATTTAAGAAAGCTATACTTATTTCACCAGTATTACAGGTACTTTTGCATTTTTATCAATGAAAAAGAATATATATAATATAGAAAGTATTGAGTATGGATTCCTGGTCTGAAATTTTGTCTTTTTTCCCTGTAAAATATTTTCCATTTATCACTTGGGTTGGCTTAATGTAGAGAGGAAACATTTAGACATTAGCAGTTGCCTATGTTAATCTGGTCATTCTGTAACAGCAACCACAATCACTTTCATAAAGTTCACTCTTTCAGTGATTATGCTGTTGAGACGCAGAACAATGACATTTATTCTGTTGTGCTTTTAAGGTTTATATCTTAAGTCAGAAACAATGATTTTCTCAGCCTATATTATCATACTGACAGGTTGCCAACTTCTCAAGCTGCAGAAGACACTTCAAAGAAACATTTATTTTTCATTCATTCATTCAACGTGCACTGAATTACTAAAACACTGTCTGTTACATGCCAAGTACTGCTTGAAGTACCAGAGATGATGTAGAAAAAATCAAGATGTAGTATCTACCTTCAAGGAACTTCCAGACCAGTAATCGAAAGTAGACTTGGCTACCAAAAAAAGACCTGGTCTTCCATTAGATATTAGTGTAGGGCAAAACAAAGGATAAAAAGCAAAGTTCTTAGCTTTATCTATGGGGTCAGAAAATTCTTTATAGACATGACACTTTGTGTTTTAATGTAAGAGACAGCCTAGCAGGGAGAGGGTGGGTACATTGAAGAACAACCTGAGGAGCTAGCATTCCTGAGAGAGGAATTAGGATGGCCACAGGTAAACCAGTTGACACAGTTAGATAAATGTAAGCCACCACGCATGACCAGAACGTAAGGTATGAGAGGAATCATGGCAAAAACTATGTCTGGAGAGGTAGGCAGGTCCCAGGTCATGGTGTGCATTGTATACTAAGCTAAGGTGTCTAGATTTGTTGTAAGAAACAATGAAAGACTGTTTACACAGAAATATAATAAACATATTGGTAGTCCAGAAAACAATCCTTATAACACATTGGGAACAGTGGAAAGCATATATGTGAAGATCAAATCACTGCACATCTTGGGCACTTGAGACAGCCTGTTTCTGTCTTCCATGTTGCAATTCAATATTTGCTTTTTTTTTTTTTTTTTCCCCTGAGATAGAGTTTCACTCTTGTTGCCCAGACTGGAGTGCAGTGACACGATCTGGGCTCACTGCAACCTCTGCCTCTGCCTCCCGGGTTCAACCAATTCTCCTGCCTCAGCCTCCCGAGTAGCTGGGATTACAGGCATTACCACCAAGCCCAGCTAATTTTGTAATTTTAGTAGATATAGGGTTTCTCCATGTTGGTCAGGATGGTCTCAAACTCTCGACCTCAGGTGATCCGCCCACCTCGGCCTCCCACAGTGCTGGGATTACAGGCCTGAGGCACTGTGCCCGCCCAGCATTTGCCTTTTAACAAAGTATCTGACCATGCTTTGGCTGTGGCTTTCTGGACACTTCCTTCTTAAAGAGATGTGTATTTCTTATACAAGGAAATGTTCTTTTGGCTTTTCAGATTAGTTACATATTTAGCAACTTTTTGAGGACTTTCTAAGTTGTTACTCTACGTAGAATGAGAACATTTCAATGTGTTAAGTTGTATATTTTAAACTTGAAGTTGCTGGTCTTTTTTAAACATAGATTTGTGGGTTTTTTTAAATAAAGTGGCATTTTATTTTCATTATGTTAAAAATCTTAATTTTGATGATGGTAAATATCTTAATTAATTGAATGAAAATTTGTAGCCTTAAATTTTCTTCTCCCAATAACCCGCTCCATAGGCAATGACTTTAATTTTTTGAATCCCCCCCTTGGCTTTCAAATACAATACATATTGTTAAATGATGTGCTTTTACTGCTTTTTCTTATTAATTTTTGATTTGTATGTTAAAATTATTTATTAACTCACTGCTATCATGGCTGAAGATTTATTTCCTTAGCAATAGCAGGATGAAGTTTTTTTACCATTTCCCCCAATTTCAGAAAAGTCAGTTTTCACAGGATAACTGCAAATGTAGGCAGTCTTTAAATCTAAATTGCTTACTATAAAAACATTTTTTCTACATTCCTTTCTATATTGATACATAGGTATCCTTTATATATTTATTCTTTTATATATAAATATAGATCTACAGACTTATGTATATCTATATATATTCATACATAAAATATAATGAAATCATAAAATATATTCAGACACATCAGAACCCAGGAAAATGTCTACTGCCTAGCTGTCATTTTGGTTCCTTGCCTCATCTTTTTCCCTAATGGGATCCATTGTTTCCTAGATCCTATATCTTCATTCGATGAACTGATTGATTAGTTAATTAACATTCCCTTGCTTCCTTGGAGCATATCGTTCATATAAAGAGATATAAATATAGAGAGATATATGAACAATACGCCCCAAGGAAGCAAGGAAATCTATATAGAGAGAGATATATGAATGATACGTTCCAAGGAAGCAAGGGAATCTCTATATAGAGAGAGTTACAGATATTTCTATGGATCTATATATATTTAGATATCTCTATATATCTCTATATATCATATTCAGATATATATCTATATATCATATCGTACAGATATAGCATATCTATATTTATGATATATGATATATCGAGAGAGAATATCATATAGATGGGATATTCCAAAATATTTATTCAGATTACCCATTTATTAAGGTCTTTATTTTTTCAGGTTATCCATTTATCAGGTCTTTTTTTTTTTTTTTTTTTTTTCATAAACTTACTTCTTCTTGCATCCATGTTCCAACTTTAGTCCCAACTGGTGGCTTCTAGTCTGCTGCCCAGCTGTCATTTTGGTTCCTTGCCTTATCTTATTCCCTGATGGGATCCATTATTTCCTAGATCCCATGTCTTCATTTGATGAACTGATTGATTAGTTAGTTAATATTCCCTTGCTTCCTTGGAACATATCGTTCAGTAAATATGTTTAAGAAGGTATATGGGAGGACATTTTCCTGGGTTCTTGTGTGTCTGAATATATTTTATGATTTTATATTTTTTTCCCCTCACAGCTTCAGTAGCTTTTAGACTCATCAGGCTGGTGAGAAATATGATGCCAGACTGAATCTTTGTGACCCATTATTCTCTGAAACTCTTTAGCTCTTCTCATTTTTTCTGGTATTCTGAATAATAATGGTATGCCTTGATGTGTGGTGTGAAATTCCAAGCTGAGTACTTAAGAAGTTCTTGGATAGTTTTTTCTGCTATTTCTTTGGTAATGTCCTTCACTTTCTATTTTCTATATTTTCCAAAACTTTATTTAGCTAGTTATTAGACCTTCTGAATGAATTCTCTAGGTCTCTAATTCTTCTTATCTTTTATTTTCTTTCATGTGTTTTTTCTTTTTCCTATGAGATATACACACAGAGATATAAAATCATAAAGTTATATAGTATAAAACAATAATGAAATAAGTATTTTTGTACTAATCTCCCAGAATAAGAAATGGAATGTTACAAATAACTTAGAAGCTCTTGATGTTCCACTTAAGAGTTATGTGCACTCTGGGTTAAAAGAAATTTGCTTCTCTTCTTGGTCTGAGTGTCTTTTCCTTTTTTTTTTTTTTTTTTTTTTTTGAGTAGGTATTGTATTGGAAATATATATATATCATCCTCCTTTGCTGTGCTAATATGCTTTATTACTTTTCTAATATTAAACAAAATTGTATTTATGAAATAAATCCAAAATGGAATTTTTTATATGTTCTTTGGT
Organism: Chlorocebus sabaeus; assembly: GCF_047675955.1. Lineage (NCBI taxonomy): Eukaryota > Metazoa > Chordata > Mammalia > Primates > Cercopithecidae > Chlorocebus > Chlorocebus sabaeus. The sequence continues at coordinate 24,677,834 of NC_132918.1, read as the reverse complement.
TTAGTAAATATTTTCCATAAGATCCTTGCTCCAATAGTCAGGGGTGAGATGTTAATAAATTTCCTTTCTCATACTATGTTTGTTTAAGTTTGAAAACAAATTTTGGTATGTTTTTTCTTCACCTATTTCCTGAGAATGTTAATGTAATTTAATGTAGTGTCTTTGTACTGTATCAACTTAGTTAAGCTGGAACTATGTTTCTCAGAACTCCCCTCCCTTTCTGGTTCCAGCTCTAGGGGCAACAGGGAATAAGGGATTTATTACAGGAATTAGAAAAGACCAGCTAAGTAATTTGGAGGACTGAGTATAAAATGAAAATGTGAAAGGATGAACCATGAGAGAAATATGTGGACGTTAAAGGAGAACATGGAGTAGCAGCCAGTCTCCTCTGAAGGCTGGAGTAGGGCACAAGACATCATTGCAATTTGCACATACTTTTGTTGATTCACTTGCTCATCTTATTGGGCCCTCAGCTCATCTAGGTTTTTCGGGCCATCCTTCTTCAGATTCTCTGACTCCTGAGCTAGATACTTGTTGCTAAGGACACTCGTTTCTTCTGCAGGAGATTGGAGGTGTTGAGAGATAGAGATTTCAGAGTATTCTTGTATCTCTCAGTTTGTCCAAGTGAATTCCAATTGATCCTTACTCTCCTCTACTTCTTGTGTATGTTATTTCCTAATTACTACCTGTGCTAATTTAGTGACTTGAGGCCCACCTCAAGATGCAGGGGTATCTTGAGGATGCTACAGCTTTTCATAGACTTTAAAAGATATTTTTTCCACAATCACATAAGGTCTGACTCCAGGGTCTGCTCCTTGGGCTTGCAGTCAGTGCATCATCACACTGGGCCACAGACTTAGAATGATGCCCATGCCCTGTGGTTGATATTTTAAAACCTTTAAGAGTTTTATCTTTAATTTTCTGTCTTGTAAGCAAAATCTGATGGGACAATGCAGCCTAAGACGGGTACTTGGGGCCTTGGCTCAAATTTTGTCCTCCAGTCCTGGAAGTACTTCTAGCTGTGGATTTCTTAGCCACTGCCCAGCAACTACTGCTGTCCTCTAGACTCAGCAGACCCTTGTGCATAAAGGTGGGGAGAGTTAGAGTTAGATACATGCACCTCAGGCATCAAGGCATGGGACTGCTCTGTGACTGCTGAGGTCTGCACTCACTCACAAGTATTTCCATGCTCAGGGCAGTGTGACCTTAAATAGCAAATAAAAACATCATGAAAAATAAAAAAAGAGACTGGAGAAAAAAAGGAGAAAATTTTGTTCTTTCTTGTCATGCAATAAGCCCTGTATTTTCATTTTATACTGAGTCCTCCAAATTACTTAGCTGGCCTTGTCTAATTTCTGTAATAAATCCCTTATTCCCTGTTGCTCCTAATTGTTCTTGTTCTCTGATTAAAACTTGTCTGGTGGCCGGGTGTGGTGGCTCACGCCTGTAATCTCAGGGCTTTGGGAGGCCGAGGAGAGTGGATCACCTGAGGTCAGGAGTTTGAGACCAGTTTGGTCAACATGGCAAAATCCTGTCTCTACTAAAAATACAAAAATCAGCTGGGCGTGGTGGTGCGCGCCTGTAATCCCAGCTACTTAGGAGGTTGAGGCAGGAGAATCCCTTGAACCTAGGAGGTGGAGGTTACAGTGAGCTGAGATTGTGCCACTGCATTCTAGCCTGGGCGACAGAGCAAGACTCTGTCTCAAAACAAAACAAAACAAAACAAACAAAAAACCTGTCTGGTATAATGAGGAGTAAACTGTTTCTTGAATGTTGATAGAACTCGCTTGTAACATATTTGGGCATGCATCTTCATTGTAGGAAGATATTTAGCTGATTATGATATTATATTATGATCTTTTGGAATTTTAATTTCTTTTCAAGTTAAGAATTGGTAAATTGTATTTTTCTAAATATTTATTAACTTAATCTAACTTCTCAGATGTGTTGGTACAAACTTGTTCTTGAAATTTTCTTAACTGATTAATCTTCGTGGCATCTATAATTGTGTTCCCTTTGTCTTTTCTGGTTTTGCTTAAATTAATTTTCCAATGGCTTATCTATCTATTGGTCTTCTCAAAGAGCCAATTTCTATCATTTCTGACCTCTATATTATGGTTTTTTTTTATTTCTCTGAATTATGTTCTTATGTTTGTGTCTTTGAGTTTATTCTACTGCTGTTTGTTTTATTGTGTTAATTTGTAAATTTATTAACTTTGAACGGTTTTAAACTACTGGTTAATATACAAAAAAAAAAAAAAAAAAAAAAAAACTAACCGGGCGAGGTGGCAGGCGCCTGTAGTCCCAGCTACTCCGGAGGCTGAGGCAGGAGAATGGCATGAACCCAGGAGGCGGAGCTTGCAGTGAGCTGAGATCTGGCCACTGCACTCCAGCCTGGGGGACAGAGCGAGACTCCGTCTCAAAAAAAAAAAAAAAGAATATAAGGCTTAGATTTAACTTTAAATACAAATTTTTAATCAAAATTGTTTGGGTAATTTACATAAAAGTACGTATAAAATTTGGTATGCCTTGACAAATATATACATCAACGTAACCATTACCATAATCACGATATAGAATATTTCTATCACCCCAAACAATCTCTTCTGTTTTAGATTCCTATCTAAGGGATCTGGGGAATCATGCCCTATAAACCATAAATTCTTATCTGATGAGTATTATTTAACCCTGTATATTGTGACTGACTTTCCAACCTGACTCTGGCATAACATTACCAGACAAGAAAGAAAACCCAAATATTTTACCCCAAGGCAAGTTTTGTTTCCCTAACTTGAAATGGCCCTGCAAAGCTGTCCTTTGTGGGGGGAAATTTGCATCTGTAAAGAATCTCTGTTAACATAGATAGATCTTTTTCTTCCTGGCCCTCTCAATCCTAAAGAGATTAACTAAAAGCCTATCACCTTTTGAAGATCTAAATAGGAAACTTTTGTCATCTATTATCTCTAAGCGGGGCCACTGTAAGACTTCAAAGAAACCTTGGTTTCCACAATATTTTGTCTTAACCCGAATATTTCCTTTCTATTAATCCCAGGTCCTTAAACAAATTCAATTGTCAACCAGAAAATGTTTAAATTAACCCCACCCCCTGCACCCAGCATTGAGTTGTCCAGTTTTTCTGGACTGAGGCAATATATTCCTTAAATGTCCAACTTTTCTGGACCAAACCAGTGTATTCCAAACCATGTGCCATTGGGAACATGTACTCAGGAACTCCTGAGGGCTGTGTCATGGGCCATGGTCATTCATATTTGCCTCAGAATAAATCTCTTCAAAGATTTTTACAGAATTTGCCTCTTTTCATTGACAATAATAAACAACTTCAGCAGCAAAGTTCCAGAATACAAAACCACTGTATAAAAAGCAGTAGCATTTCTGTACACCAACAACATCCAAGCTGCAAAAATGCACTCCCGTTCACAATGGCCACAAAAACAATAAAAGACCTAGGAATACAGCTAACAAGGGAAATGAAAGATCTCTACAACAACAATTACCAAACACTACTCAAATAAATCACAGATTACACAAACAAATTAAAAAAAAAAAAAAAATCCCTGTTCATGGATAGGAAGAATCAATATTGTTAAAATGATCATAGTACCCAAGAAAATTTACAGATTCAGTGCTATTCCTATCAAACTACTAATCACATTCTTCACAGAATTAGAAAAAAATATATATTTTAAATTTCATATGGAACCAAAAAAGAGCCCAAATAGCCAAAGCAATTATAAACGAAATAACAAAACTAGAGACATCACATTACCTGACTTCAAACAGTTCTACAAGGCTAGAGTAACCAAAACAGTATGGTACTGGTACAAAAACAGACAAATACACAAATGGAACAGAATAGAGAACCTAGAACTAATGCTGCACACCTACAATCATCTGATCTTCCACAAAGTTGACCAAAACTAACACTGGGGAAAGGGCTCCCTATTCAATGGTGCTGGAATAACTGGCTAGTCATACGCAGAACACTGAAATATAAATAAATCAATTCAAGATGAATTAAAGTCTTAAATGTTTGTATAAAAACAAAATCTGTAACATAAGCTAAGAAGTAGCGTTCTGGACATAGGCACTGGCAAGAAGATTTTATAACAAAGATGCCAAAAGAAATTGTGACAAAAACAAAAATTGACAAATGGGACTTAATAGAATTAAAGGCTTACACAGAATAAAAGAAACTATCAACAGAGTATACACAAAACATACAGAATGAGAGAAAATATTTGTAAACTATGCATCCAACAAAGGTCTAATATAATCTGTAAATAAATTAACAAGCAAAAAGCAATCCCATTAAAATGTGGATAAAGGACATGAAGTGACACTTTTTAAAAAAAGACATATACATGGCCAGCAAGCATGTGAAAAAAATTCTCAACATCACTAATTATTAGAGAAACGCAATCTAAACCACAATGAGACACCATCTCACACCATTCAGAATGGTTATTACTAAAAAGTAAAAAAGATAATAGATACTGGCAAGGTTGCAGAGAAAAGGAAATGTTTATACACTACTGGTGAGAATGTATGTTTATTCAGTCATTATGGAAAACAGTGTGGCAATTTCTCAAAGAACTTAAAACAGAATTGCCATTTGATCTAGCAAGCGTATTACTGGATATATACCCAAAAGGATGCAAATAGTTCTACCAAAAAGACATATGCACTCACATATTCATCACTATATTCACAAGAGTAAAGAATTGGAATCAACTTGGTGCCTATCAACAGTCGATTGGATAAAGAAAATGTGGTACATATGTACCATGGAATACTACACAGCACAAGAACAAGAACAAAGAACAAGTTCATGTCTTTTGCAGCAATATGTACAGAGCTGGAGGACTTTATTCTAAGCAAACTAACACAGGAACAGAAAACCAAGTACCACATGTTCTCACCTATAAGTGGGAACTATACATAAAGAACACATGTATACAAAGAAGGAAACAACATCCACTGGGGCCTATCAGAGGGTGCAGAACAGGAGGTGGAAGAGGGTTGGAAAACTACCTATTGGGTGATATGTTTATTGCCTGGGTAATTAAGTAATCTATACACCAAATGCCCATGACACACAATTTATGCCTATAACAAACATGCACACGTACCCCTGAACTTTATTTTTAAAAGATTTTTAAAAATATCTTGTTTTTAAAAACAACATGTTTTTAACAGTTTTAAAAAGTTAATAAGTTAAACAAGTTTTAAAAATATTTTGAGTTATTTTTAAAAGCTTTTTAATGTTTTTTAAATTAAAAAAAGCTTTTAAAAATAAAGTAAAATTCTCAAGAAGTGTAATTATAGAAATGCTTAGATATAATCATACAAGAAAATGAAATGATGCACCACATTTTCTAAAACATCTAAAGAATATTACTACCACAGCTTAGAGTCGCTACTTTGAAAAGATAGTTTTTGGAATGTACCATGTGTATTTGCAAAGAAAAGATATGTATTTTCTACATATTGTATATGATGTACTAAATGTTTCCTTTAAATCTAATTTGTTAATTTTGCTATTCAAAGTGGCATTATAAGTGTGTCACAACGGTGGTGTTACTGCCATCATTTCTCAAATATGTAAAAGTATTTTAGTGGTCACAGAAATGTGGAGGGTATTATTGTCATTTCCTTAGTGGAGTCCTGGGTGGTAAACATTCTTGCATTGGCTAAGAGAGTGAGCAACAATCAATAAGTGTACTATATGTTGCACAACTGAACGTACATACTAGCTTTCTTTTACCTGCACAAACCACTTTGCCAGTCTTTTATAATACACCGAGCTTTCCAAGCACACAATTACCACAAAGACTAAGGAAATATAAAGTCAACTCTGGGGAGGCAGAGCAGAGAGTCAGAAACAACTTGAGTCCTTGGTGAAATCACTCAGCAGTGAATCAAATGATTCAGAAGTTGCTCTCATTTGTATTAAGGGAGGAGACCACCCCTCATATCATCTTATGCCCAATTTCCGCCTCCAAAGAAATAAGAAGTAAAAACTAAAAGGCAGAAATGAAATCCACAGGCAGACAGCCCGGTGCCGCACCCTGGGCCTGGTAGCTAAAGATCGACCCCTGACCTAATTGGTTATGTTATCTATAGATTACGGACATTGTATAGAAATGCACTGTGAAAATCCCTATCTTGTTTTGTTCTGATCTAATTACCAGTGCATGCAGCCCCCAGTCACATACCCGCTGCTTGCTCAATCTACCCTCTCACACTCACCCCCTTAGAGTTGTGAGGCCTTAAAAGGGATAGGAATTGCCCACTTGGGGAGCTCTGCTCTTGAGACAGAAGTCTTGCCGATGCCCCGGACCAAATAAACCCCTTCCTCTTTAACTCTGTGTCTGAGGAGTTTTGTCTGAGGCTTGTCCTGCTACAGTATATCTGGTTACGTGCATTAATACATTCCCTTAGTGGTCAAGTTTTTTTTTGTTTTTTGTTTTTTTTTTTTTTTTAAATATTTGTAGTTAGAAGCAACCTAAAATTTAGACCTAATAATTTTTATTGTGTTAGCCAGCCAGGCTGTATGCACCTGTAGTCTCAACTACGCAAGAGGCTGAGGTGGAGGATCAACTGAGCTCCAGTGATTGAGGCTGCAGTAAGCTGTGATTGTTGCATTACAATCCAGCCTGGGCAACACAGTGAGACTCTGCCTCCAAAATATATATAAACTATGCCGGCAGGGCGCGGTGGCTCACGCCTGTAATCCTAGCACTTGGGAGGTCGAGCTGGGCAGATCACGATGTTAGGAGATCGGGACCATCCTGGCTAACAAGGGGAAACCTTGTCTCTACCAAAAGTACAAAACAAATAGCTAGGCATGGTGGTGGGCGCCTGTAGTCCCAGCTACTCAGGAGACTGAGGCAGGAGAATGGCGTGAATCTGGAAGGCGGAATTTGCAGTGAGCAGAGATCGCGCCACTGCACTCCAGCCTGGGCCGCAGAGCGAGACTCCGTCTCAAAATAAACAAATAAATTTAAAAAATAAATAAATAAGAAAATATATTTACAAAATAAAATAAAGTGACAGTAACTTAAAAAGTAATAATAGCCATATTGAGGATGGCTGCTCTTATCACTCTTATTGTTTATTTTAATTGTATATTTATTGGAGGGCTTCATCCCTCAGAAATAGCAAAAAGATGAAATAGAAGAGTAGAAATAAAGAATAACTGTCTACAAAGTCTTAAAAACCTTTAAAAAGGCCGGGCGCGGTGGCTCAAGCCTGTAATCCCAGCACTTTGGGAGGCCGAGTCGGGCGGATCACGAGGTCAGGAGATCGAATCCTGGCTAACCCGGTGAAACCCCGTCTCTACTAAAAAATACAAAAAACTAGCCGGGCGAGGTGGCGGGCGCCTGTAGTCCCAGCTACTCGGGAGGCTGAGGCAGGAGAATGACGTAGACCCGGGAGGCGGAGCTTGCAGTGAGCTGAGATCCGGCCACTGCACTCCAGCCTGGGTGACAGAGCGAGACTCCGTCTCAAAAAAAAAAAAAAAAAAAAACAAACCTTTAAAAAATCCTAATAGAAGTATAAGTGAGCTTAGTAAAGCTGCAAAATAAAATCAGAATGTAAGTAAATTGTTTCCATAGACAAAAAAAATTTGGAAATTAAAATTTTAAAAAGTATTTATTGTGATTACCTGTATTGTGTTATTATTAGCATGAATGAGCCTCTCTATTATATAATCTACTAGTAATATATAAAAGATATTATTAATAATTTGCATTTGTTATTAGTCTAGCCCTTTAATAAATTTTCTAATAGATCAAAGTATAGTCATTTTTAATTTTCCAATTGTATGATTATTTGTATACACATAATTATTTACCAATTTCTAAAACTGTATACTTGGACTGAGTATTGAATTTATTAAATACTTGATGAGCATTGAGATTATAATAGTTTATTTTTTAAAAGACCTTTTGTATTTTTCTAATTTAAAAACTGTGAATTCTGGTACTAGGTCTTACATGGTCAGGTTCATGGATCTTTTCATACATTACATATTTCAGTTAATATGTTTCCTTTGCTATTTTTGAAATCTTTTTTTCTGTTATGTTTTTAATATTTCGTAATGACTTTTTTCTGTTATGTTTTTAATATTTCGTAACGGATTAAGTCAATTTTTGTTCTTCTATGCTATAGAAAAATTTAAATAGAATTTTTAAAATTACCAGTTTTTAAAATTACCAGTAGTATTATATTCTTTTATAATTTATAAAAGTACCTTTATGTCCCTCATGATTTTATTATATGTTTAGTTCTTTACTTCATTTAATTTTCTCATGTTGTTCTAATTATATTTGCCAAAGTTTTATGTATATTATTTTTTATTTTATTTTAAAATTCTGTGCTTAAATGTACTTACTAATTCTGGTTTTTCTTCCCTCTTTTTGAAAACTCCTTAACTTCTGCCTGTATTTCATTATTTCTGAAATATAGTTTATATTAACTACACAATTTGGTTTAACATCCTTCTTTATTAAGCTATTTGTTATTTTGGATTATTTTTGATACATCTCTTTTTTTTTCTTTTTTTTCTATTATGTATGACATTGCAATAAATATTATTATAAATGCTTTTGTTAATTTCTCTTATTACTTCCTAACTATAAATTCCTATAAAAAAATGATTAGGTTGAATTGTTTCTCTCTCTCCATTTTTCTCTCTTTTCTCATTCCAGTTTTACAATGCATTTTTAAATTAATTGCTTATTAAAAGTTTGCACAATATCCATTAGTATGCATTCATGTTTGGTTTTGGTGCATATGAAAATAGATAAAGGTAATTGACCTTTTTCTAACTACTGCTCTTATTTAAAGTATAAATAGGACTGGGTAGCCCAATATCTTTCTTTTTCAGTCTAAAAAATTGATTTGTTAAAATCTCAAATATTTTTAGTTTTAGAATTCCTTTAATGAGGAGAAAAATCTTAGATATGAAAATAGTAAATGTTGGTGCTATCCACAGATTAAATAATTTAATTGAATTGAATTTATTAAATACTTGATGAGTATTGAGATTGTAATTAATCTTTGATTTAATATTAGATTATAAACTTTCAACTCTAGCTTTTATGTAAAATCATACTTTCACTTTATTACATAAACAGAGAAAAGGAAATCTATCTATAGTTGGTAATGCTTTCCTTGAGATGAATATGTTTGGAGAGAAGCAGAAGGCAGGTCTCTGTACATTTAATTACCTTTCCCTTATAACTTCTAGCTTCAATTTCTTTTCTTGTAAAATTCTCTGTAATCTCCAAGGACACTTTAACGATAGAAAAGTTTATTTCAAAATGATTTAGAATTAAAAAATAAAAACTACTCTTCTGGCCCACCCGATTTAGGCCCAGTTTTACGTGTTGGAATGGTTGTTTAGAATGAGGGAATGTACTTTCATGATATGAAATCCTCAATTGTTTATATTTGTATAGACTAAGGAAAGAGCAAAGCATGAGCCACTGGCTTTGGAGTTAAAAATATTTCAGCTCAAATTTGTCTGCTGCTTTTTAATTTAGTGACGTTGAGAAAACTTATTAATATTCCTAAATTTCAGGAAGATTTAGTAAAAATGAAAGTATCTATGTGTGCATGTATGTGTTTATGTGTGTATATATATATATATACACACACACAACAACTTACTTCCAAAGTGTTATTACTTATGTAAATAGGTTTTCACTGTTAAATTGGTGTGTGTGTGTGCATACAAATGTGTGTGGTGCATGTTTGTTTATATACAAAATTTAATAGATTTGGAAGCACAGGCATATAGAGTAGCCACTTTCTCTGAAGGAGAGAAGTTATTTTTATTTATTTATTTATTTATTTATTTATTTATTTATTTGAGACAGAGTCTCACTCTGTTGTCCAGGCTAGAGTGCAGTGGCATGATGTCGGCTCACTGCAACCTCCACCTCCCAGGTTCAAGCAGTTCTCCTGCCTCAGACTCCCAAGTAGCTGAGATTACAGGCATGCACCACCACTCCTGGCTAATTTTGTATATTTGGTAGGGATGGAGTTTCACCATGTTAGCCAGGCTGGTTTAGAACTCCTGACCTCAGGTAATCTGCCTGCCTCAGCCTCCCAAAGTGCTGGATACGAGTGAGCCACTGCACCAGGCCTCTGAAAGAGAGAGGTTATTGATAGAGAACTTGAATTTAAATTTCAGATCTATCATCCATTAGCTACATGACCTTGGATAGGTTACTTAATTGTTCTTTTGTTTTATTTACCACCTATTTGCTCTCTCTACTCCAGCCAGGTGATGAAATTATTTGATCAAAACTGATTTGTATACCTGGAGCAGATTCTTTATCTCTTCCAGCTCTTTTATTATACCCTAGCTAACCATCTCATTATGCACATTGCTTTGATAAGGAAAAGGATGTCAAAGAGCAAACTCCTTTCTTAGTCAGTGTACTTATTAAACATACACTATATGTTTCTTATATTTCTTACTTCTATCTATGAATATCTATTGCTATATCAACAATCTGAAGTTCAAAAATTATGTAGTGATCCTCTTAGAATATGCATCAAACTATTTCTGTGAAGCACTGTGTGAAACAATCCCTAAGAGACATCTGTATTGAATCAAGAACTCCCTGGAGCTATCAATAGTTTTTTGTTTTGTTTCAGTAGTTTTTTGTTTGTCTTTTTTTCTTTCTCCTTCTCATAATCTTTACTTGGGAGAAATTACGTTGAATTCACAATCAGGCTTATTCTGCTCTTCCCAACACAATAGTAGAAATGAAGTAATATGTATAGCAGCATATTGTCAATTCACAGTTACAGTAATGCTTATGAATGTGGCATTTAGATGCCTGACAGATGTTTGCCTGTGTAATTTTTTAGAATCATATTTTCAATTGCTTTTTATTGTGATGTCTCTTAACAGGAAGCATAGATCTAAAAACTTAGCTTTGAATAATTTTTCTACTAAAAACCTGTGAGAAACTAATAATGTCATTGTTATTTCTATTATTACTAAGTATATGTGGTTCTGATATTAGATATCTTCAAGAGAGTTAATCACTCTTTATTACCCTCTAAAGATCAGTTATTTTTACTCCTACCAACCTCCACTTGATATATAATTTTTTCTTCTTTCTTCAATAAATTTCATGTTCAAACTGTATTATTTACTTCCATGTTGTTGTTTATTACTTATGTAAATATGTTTTTACTGTTCAATTGATAATATTTTTCTTTAACTGTGAAGAAGTATTTGAGTATGTCAGGTTGGAATTGACCGCATCATATTTTCCCATTAAAATTACTAAACGTGTGTGTGACACAATTTTCAGGAAGAAATTAAAATTGTTAACTAAAAATTGAGTTACATTTGTCACTGAAAGAATCAGAAGCCAGGATAAATTCTGTTGTCTATAAATATAACTTCCTTGTTGAATATAATGAATGAGTCTTTATAGTAAACATCATTAGTTATTAAATTCTATAAATAGCACACTGCATATATGTCATTACAACCCATACACTGAAAAGACATTTGTATATTTTTTGCCATACATTTTAAATATTATTTATCATATAAATAATATAGGAATCTTAATATAGTTTTAAGCATCTATGATTTAAAAGTGCCAAAATTTGATACAAAAAGTCTAAATTTTAAGTCTTAATATGTTTAAAAAAAAAAAGATGACTATGTCACTAGAAATTATAATTGTTAATTATTCCATTGGAAGGTTGATTTCTTCAACACTTATTTAATTGTAGCACTTTTGTCATGAATAGTGGACAGATTAATATGACATTTAATTAATAGGTTCATTTATTTGAATATAGTAAATACACACTATGGCCTAATATATTAAATAAATTATGTGTGAAACTATGTATAAAAACAAATCAAACGTTAATTTCCAGAGTCAAGAGTGCATAGATTTTTAAAAAATAAATAAAACATAAATAAATCATAGCTTCTGGTCTTGCTTTTTAATTTTTTTTAATACAACACCTTATTTTTTTATGCCTATGAAGAGGTGAAAATTCAAAATGATTCATTGTATTATTTACCTGAAAATTAATTTTTCCTCTATCCCACTGTTTACAATAATGATTCCTTCTACAAAATCTTCTTTAGGATATATATTCTCAGGTGGAACAAAATGGCTGATACAACCCTCCAGTGATGATCCCCCACCCCTGCCACACTAAAATCACCAAACTGGACAACTACTAGTGCAAGAAAATAGCCTCATAAGAAATCAGGTCTGCAATCACAGCACCTGACTTTGACATCAAAACAAGCAAAGAGGCACTGAAGAGCACTGGAAAAATAGGCTTGAATTTCCTGCACTGTCCCTTCCCTCTCTCCCAGCAGTGCCATGTGGCATAGGGAGAGAATCTGTGTGCTTGAGCTAAGGAAGGAGCAGTGATGTGCAAATTTGCATTGGAATTTAGTGTTTCCCTGTCACAATGGAAAGCAATAGAGAACAGAAATTCAGCTGGTGCCACAGAGATAACAATCAGACCAGCACTAGCCAGAGAGGAATCATCCAGCCCAGCTGTGAGAACCTAAATTCTGGCTAACCCCACCATGGGGACCTAAAGCAATCTGGGGTCCTAAATAAACTCCAAAAGCAGTCTAGGCCACAGGAACTGCAATTTCTGGGCAAATCCTGGTGCTATGCTTGGCCCAGCACCAGTGGACTTGGGGTACATGTGCCTGAGTAAGACATCAGCTAGGGCAGTCAAGGAAGAGCTTACATCTACCCTCCCTCAACCTCAGGTAGCGCAGTTTGGAGCTCCAGAAGAGAGTCCTTCCACTTGAGGAAAAAAGAAGGAAATGTAAGGAAGACTTTGCCTTGCAGCTTTGATACTAGCTCAGCCACAGCAAAATAAAGCAAAAAAATAGAGGCCTGAAGCCCTCATTTTAGGCCCTAGTTTCCGAATGGCATGTCTAGACCCACTCTGGACGAGAAGGAAAACTACTACCCTGAAAGGAAAAACCCAGCCCTTGCAGGATTCATCATTTGTTTACTAATGAGCCTTTGGGCCTTGAATAAACAAAAGCGATAGCCAGGCAGTAGCTGCTATGGGTCTCAGGCAAAGTACCATGCTGGCTTCAGCTGTGATGCAGTGCCTTCCCGGCTGTGATGGCCACAGAGAGAGAATTCTTCTGCTTGAGAAAAGCAGAGGGAAGAGTAAAAATGACTTTGTCTTGCAACTTGGCCACCAGCTTAGCAACAGTAAAACGAAAGACCACCAGACCAGACCTCTAAATCTCCAACTCCAGGATTTACTTCCTGGACAATATTTCTAGAAGCACATTGGGCCAGAAGGAAACTCGCTGTCCTGAAGGTAGAGATACAGGCCTGGCAGGATTCACCATCAGCTGGTTGTAGAGCCCTTGGACCTTGAATAAACATTAACAGTAGCCAGGTGATAGTCACCAGAGACCTTGAGTGAGTCCCGGTGCTGTGCTGGCTTCAGGTCTGACCCACCGCAGTCCCAGTGGTGGTGCCCATAGGAGTGTTTGCGTCACCGCTCTCCCAACTCCAGGCAGCTCAGAATGAAGAGAGACTTCATTTGTCTGGGGAAAATAAAGGAAGAAAACAAAAGAATCTGTCTGGTAATCCAGGGAATTTTCCCAGATCATACCCAAGACCACCACGGTACCTCTACAATTCTTCAAGAGTCATAGTGTTACTATTATTGGGGAGCCACTAATGCAGACGTAGGTGCAGTGACCAAAAACTTAGATTACAACACTCATTCCCCTTGGAATACTTGGAAAACCTTCTCAAGAAGGATAAGTACAAGTAAAGCTACACTGTGAAGACTACAATAAATACCTAATTATTATTGTTATTTTTTGTGAGACAGAGTTTCACTCTTGTTACCCAGGCTGAAGTGCAATGGCACGATCTTGGCTCACCACAACCTCCGTCTCCGGTATTCAAGTAATTCTCCTGCCTCAGCCTCCCAAGAGGCTGGGATTATAGGCATGCACCACCATGCCCAGCTAATTTTGTATTTTTAGTAGAGATGGGGTTTCTCCATGTTGGTCAGACTGGTCTCGAATTCCTGACCTCAGGTGATCTGCCTGCCTTAGCCTCCCAAAGTGCTGGGAACACAGGCATGAGCCACTGCAACCGGACTAAATACCTAATTCTTTAATACCCAAACATCAACAAACATCCACAAGCAGCAAGACAACCCAGGAAAACATAACCTCACCACATGAACTAAATAAGGCACCAGTGAACAATCCCAGAGTGACAGAGATACATGACTTTTCAGAGAGAATTCAAAATCTCTGTTTGAGGAATCTCAGTGAAATCAAAGATAAAATAGAGAAGAAGTTCAGAATCTTATCAGATAAATTTAACAAGACATTGATATAATGTCTAAAAATCAAGCAGAAATTTTAGTGTTGAAAAATTCAACTGACATACTAAAAAATGTATCAGAATCTCTCAACAACAGAACTAATCAAGAAGAAAGATAGTGAGCTTGAAGACAAGCTATTTGAAAGTACACAGTCAGAGGAGACAAAAAAAGAATAAAAATAATAAAGCATGACTACATGATCTAGAAAACAGTCTCAAAGGGGCAAATCTAAGTATTATTGGCTTTCAAGAGGGGGTAGAGAGAGAGAGATTGGGATAAAAAGTTTAAAGAAATAACAACACAGAACATGTCAAAGCTAGAGAAAGCTGTTAATATTAAAGGACAAGAAAGTTATAGAACACCAAGCAGATTTAACTCAAAAAAGACTATCTGAAGACATTTAATAAGAAAATTCCCAAAGGTCAAGGATAAGGAAAAGATTATAAAAGCAACAAGAGAAAAGAAAAAATAAAATAACATGTAAAGGAGCTTCATATATGTGACAGGAGACTTCTCAATGCACACCTTATAGGCCAGGAGAGAGTGGCATGAAATATTTGAAGGGTTGAAGGAAAAACAAAACAAAACAACTTTTATCCTAGAATAATACATCCAACAAAATAAAGGCTTTCCCAGATAAACAAAAGTTGAGGGATTTCATCAACACCAGACTTGTTCTACAAGAAATGCTACCAGAAGTTCTTCAGTCTGAAAGAAGAGGGTGTTAATGAGCAATAGGAAATAATTTGAAAACCCAAAAGTCACTGGTACATAGAGAACTAGTGAATACTATAGCATTATATTTGTGGTGTATAAATGACTCATATATTGAATAAGAACACTAAAAGATTAACTTAGGAAAAAATAACTACAGGCTGGGCGAGGTGGCTCATACCTGTAATCCTAGCACTTTGGGAGGAAAAGGTGGGCAGATCATTTGAGATCAAGAGTTCGAGACCAGTCTGGCAAACATGGTAAAACCCCATCTTTACTAAAAATACAAAAAAATTAGCCAGGTGTGGTGACTGATACCTGTGTTTCCAGCTACTTTGGAGGCTGACGCAAGAGAATCGTTTGAATTCGGGGAGCGGAAGTTGCCATGAGCCAAGATTGCACCACCGCACTCCAGCCTGGGTGACAGAGTCAGACTCTATCTCAAAAAAAAAAAAAATTACTACAAAAACTGTTTATGATAAAGACAGTATAACAAGATATAAAAATAAACACCAAAAGGTTAAAAACAGGGAGGTAAAGTTCAAGTGTAGAGTTTTTATTAATTTTCTCTTGCTAGTTTGTTAGTCTGTTTATATAATCAGTTTAGCTGTAATCAGCTTAAAATAATAGGTTACAAGATGCTATTTGCAAGACTCATGGTAACCTCCAACCCAAAAACCTTGACAGACACACAAGATACAAACAACAGAAAATAAAAATATACTGCCAGAGAAAATTACTTTCATAAAAAAGAAGGCAGGAAAGAAGAAAAACCACAAAACAACCAGAAAACAAGAACAAAATGTTTTACACACGTGTAAAGAACACTAGATGCATGAAGTAGTTTCTTTTCTTTTAATTTTACTTCTCCCTCTTTTTGCTTTGTAATCATGTTTGTCATTTCAGTTCATTTATTTATTTTGAGGGTTTTCTTTGGTAATAAGTTTTATAACATATTGTTTATTATGTCATTAACAATTATAAAATTATACTAACATTTCTAAAAATGGGCTTTTCATTTTTTTATCTTTACTGATTTCTCAATCACTTTTAACACTTACAGCAAATTACCCTTCTTCTCTCAAATTGGTTTATTATATATAAGAAAATCTCCCTTTTCTGTGACTCAGACCATCCCTGGTCAGTATTATTGGAGTCACAAGCACACCAGTGGAAACTGAAAAATCTAAAATGTTTTAACAAAATGTAATACAGTTCAGCTAACAAATTATGAAAAGAAAGTTTAAAAATTCCATGTAATTCTTTATATACTCAGGTCAGTCTTAACTTTGTAACTCCCTAAGATTGTCTGAAGACTGTAAATATCTTACTAGTGGCATTAAAAGTGGCTGCTTTAAATTTGAAAAAAGCAAAAGAACCACCATATAAGAGTTCCAAACTAGATTTTTAATGTTTTTATTTTTATTTCTGCTTGGCTGATATAATGGCACTTATCACTGTGTGACTTATGAAATCAATTACTGGGTAAGAGATTGAAATCTGGGAAATAAGTTCTAGAAAATACTTTAAAATATTCCACACTCTAGGTTTAGGACTTGATTCTCTAGAGTAACATTTCAGCATGAGATTCATAGAAACTATAACTTAACTATACTATACATATGGAACTTGTCATCTTGTTCCTTGTATACTACATAGTAAATTTCTTTCTGTGGTAGCAAGTAGTAAACTTTATTTCTTAAAAATATATTTAAAGGAATTGGAATTTTATTTCCCTATAGCTAAATAGTTAAACTGAACCAAGTTAAAAATGTTTAAGAGCTTAGTGAAGACAACATATTTCAAATCTGGGATTTACTTTTCCTGATCACAGTTAAACAATGATGGTTTTATACGAAATACGAACAATTTCAGCACACGCCTGTTTCTTTGGAGTTTCTTTTTCATTATTATGTTAAACAACAGTGGTAGAAAATACATTTAAGAAATAAAATGTGTCTTCAATTTATTATTCCCTCTTTATTATTGATTATAGACACAGTGCTTAAAATATGGAAATAAAAATTCAAAGTCTCTGGTGTTCATTAATGCATTTTATTTTATAATAATAACTTATTTTAAAAATACTAAAGTTTAAACCTAAATATATTAAGTGAAAGAATATCATCCTAACATATCATTACCATTTTCTAAACTCATAACTTGTCACTCTATTTAAATATGCTCAAGACATTATTAGTAATATTTTATAGATAGTATTTATGTTAATATATGTTAAGCTTTGATTAAATGCAGGTTTCACATGGCCAAGTCAGTTACAATGATTGTAATAACTTTACTTATGATACATTAAAGAGATTTGTTTAATTCATTATAAACATAATTATTTCATTAACAAAATAAAATTATTGGCCAAAATTTTTGAAAATTATCAAATAACTGGCAAAATCAAGTAAGAACAACTAAAAAATACCTCTTTAGTTTGTGATACATTTACATATTTATGATTTGTTTTATGCCTGCTGTCAAAAAGCTTTTGAGGTAATATAATTTTAAAAGATGCATACACAAGATAACTTAAAGAGTCAATTTTTAAAGGTGGAGAAATAATATAAAAGATATAATAGCTTAACTTTATTATTTAAATACTTAATATAATTAGAGTAATTTGATAACAAATGAGATAATGTACCCCTATCTATCCCTGTGGGTTAAGTTATAATGCTATGAGTAAGTGAATTCATAGCATTTCCAAACCTCTTTTTAAAAGAAATAGAATTTTCTGATATAAATTCCACACTGCCCATTCTGGTTATTTTCTGTCACTGGGTATATTCAAAGTTCAGTGATTAGAAGAATGAAATTGAATAAACTTACAGCCCCTTCACTTTGAAAGATCATTCAGTCGGGCATAGAGTACCTGAAGTATATATGTTGAATTTATAACCATGCATCAACAGAAAGCGGACAGATCTGTTTTTACCATAAAAGAACTGCCTTCTACAATGTTCTATCCATGTAGGGGACCTGGCAAGGGTAGGAAACAGACGGTTACAGCATAGCTTGAAGAACCACAAACATCTGGACACCAATGGCATCGATGCCAGACAACTTATGGTCACAAATTAAAAATAAGAAAAAATATCCTTAGGCTCTTTGAGGGTTAGCCTGAATCTTTGCTTCTGGATAAAATGATTTGTACTGGGAACAAAAGAAATGTCTAAGAAGAGAATGAGAAGAGAAGCCACAGACTGGGAGAAAATATTTGCAGTAGACAGATCTAATAAAGGACTGTTATCCAAAATATACGAAGAACTCTTAAAACACAATTTTAAAAATAATTAGGCAAAAGACCTGAACAGACACCTCACTAAAGAAGATATAGCGTTTTGGGAGGAGGATCATCAGGTCAAGAGTTGGAGACCAGCCTGACCAACATGGTGAAACCCAGTCTCTAATAAAAATACAAAAAAACATTAGCTGGGCATGGCAGCATGCACCTGTAATTCCAGCTATTCAGGAGGCAAAGGCAGGAAAATTGCTTGAATCTGGGAAGCAGAGGTTGTAGTGAGGCAACAGAGCCAGACTCCATCTCAAAAAAAAAAAAAAAAAAAAAAAAAAAAAGATGTAAAGATGTAAAATAAGAATATAGAAAGATGCCCAACGTCACAAGTCATTAGGAAACTGGATGTTAAAAGAAGATACCGTTATATACCTACTAGAATAGCCAAAATACAAAAGAGCAACACCAAATGCTTGTTAGGATATAGGGCAATAAGAACTCTCATTCATTGCTGGTGGTAATACAAATGTTACAGCCACTTTGGAAGACCATTTGCCAGTTTTAAAAAAAAAAAACTAAATATATTATTGCCATAGAATCTAGTAATCACTTTCCATAGTATTTACCCAAAGGAGTTGAAAACTTATATTCCATAAAAACCTGAATGTGTATGTTTATAGAAGTTTCATTCATAGATATCAAAACTTTGGAGCAGCCAAGATACCCTTTAGTAGGTGAATGGATAAATAAACTGTGGTATACCCAGACAACAGAATATTATATAATGCTAAAAATAAATGAGCTATCAATCCATGAAAAACATGGTGGAAACTTAAATGCATATTACTAAATAAAAGACACCAATCTGGAAAATCATGTACTGTATAATTCCAAGTATATGACATTCTGGAGAAGACAAAACTATGGAGAAGATAAATGATGAGTAGTTGCTATGGTCAACATCAAGCATCTACTCTAAAGTAAACCATTTACTTAGGGTAATAATAATGTGGCAATGTAGGTTCATTGATTGCAGCAAATGTATCACTCTGGTGTGGGATGTTGATAGTGGGAGAGGCTGTACATATGTAGGGGCAAGGATACAGGGAAACTCTGTACTGTGCACTCGATTTTGCTGTGAAAAAAAAAGTAAAATCTGTCAAAGAGAGAGAAAGAACCTTTCTTTTCGAGAGAAAGGCCAACCCATAAAACTCAGAAAAAAAACTAAACCCAAGATAGACATAGGTAGCCAGGAATGATAAAATTTTTGTATCTGTGTTTCAAAGTCAGGTTAGATATAGACACATTCCCATTGGCATAGGAAATATTGTTTATTCACATCTAATCATGAGACTCCCTAGACCCTTTTAAATTTTTTAGACTATGACCTACCACAAGAAATACATTTTAATGGGCCGGGCGTGGTGGCTCAAGCCTGTAATCCCAGCACTTTGGGAGGCCGAGACGGGTGGATCACGAGGTCAGGAGATCGAGACCATCCTGGCTAACACGGTGAAACCCCGTCTCTACTAAAAAATATTTAAAAAACTAGCCGGGCGAGGTGGCGAGATCCGGCCACTGCACTCTAGCCTGGGCAACTCCAGCAAGACTCCGTCTCAGAAAAAAGAAAAAAAAAAAAAAAGAGAAATACATTTTACCTGAGGGATCCAGTATACACAAACACACACACGTACATACACACCCAATTTAAAGAAATTCAATGCTTAATGCATGTGATTCACTCTATATTTTCTTTTATTCAATATTTAAAAATTTGCTGAATGCAATTTAGTTAATTGATTTTTTTTTTTTTAACTCTAGTTTACAAAATGTTGCCTGGAAACCAGCCTAGTACTCATATTAGAGATTGTTTTATGATCAGTTACACAAATAATTACTGGTCCTTGGTATTCTGCAGACACAAGAATGAATAAGGGAAACTTAATTGAAAATCTTCTGTCAGCATGAGTCTTAATGGAGTGAATTCAGTTGAAGATCTAAGGGAGGTCTTATTGTTGAATTCATAGATTACAAACAGGACTTCGAATATACCATCTTCCTTCTCTGGCCAGAAGCATGGCTGACAGCTATTGAATCCTAACTTTGAAGTACTTGTTTTCTAATAATTGATTTGATTAACCAGAAGAGATCCTAATTCAGCCAAGGAAAGCCAAACATCATCCTCTGGACTGTCAGAAAATAATCCCACCCTACACATAGAAAGAGAGAAACCTAAGAAATGGGTTAGGCTATGGCTGTGTGAGAAAAGAGAGAGGGGCAAGAGATACAAGAGTCTGTACCAGGTGGATTGGGAAAAAGTTATTTTCAGAGAAAGAGAATTTTGACGAGACTCTATCCTGTTTGTGAGAGGAGTTAAGAGTAAGAAAAATAGACAAAGAGAAATTTTATAAAATATTGTTCTGCATTTGAAAAAACAACTAGCATTTTCATGAGAAATTAATTTAAATATTTAAATGCTTTCAATCATATTTTGGTTACCAAACTCTTATGTTGTTTTGTTGCTGTTACATTGTTGGTTCTGTTGTTGTTGTTACCATTATTGTTATTTTTAAGATAACTACATGACATAATGAATCCCAAACAAAAATTGTAATTGTTAAAATCTAATAGAGCTAATTTTTCCCATGCAGTGTATTAACTGGGATTATCCTTTAACTCTTTTCTAGGTTTGAACTCACATTTTTAAGTTGCTTGATAAAGGAAGGATTTAGAATATTAGTAAGCCTAAATATAGTACGTGTATATATTCAAGGAAGCAAAACACACTTATTATAAATACATTTTAAAATATGAGTTGATTTATTTTTTCTTTTTAGATATGCAAATTAGAGTACTAAAAACAGTATATATCAGCAAGTGAGTTATATTGAAATCTCCCAAGTTTTCCCTTTGTTGGCTGTTTTAAGTCTAACAATGACAGCTGTAATTAAATCTGAGAACCACTCAGTGACTCTTGGAAAAGATTAAGGCTCAAATCTTAAAGCAAGTAAGCAGACAGCCATGATGGTTTAAATATACTTACTCCAGGCTGGCTTAACACGGTGAAATCCCGTTACTACTAAAAATACAAAAACAAATTTACTTGGGTGTGGTAGCAGGCATCTGTAGTCCCAGCTACTCAGGAGACAGAGACAGGAGAATGGCGTGAATCCAGGAGGCAGAGCTTGCAGTGAGCCAAGATCATGCCACTGCACTCCAGCCTGGGCAACAGAGCGAGACTCTGTCTCGAAAAAAAAAAAAAAAATAATAATCTTTTAGAAGTTGATGGCATTATTAGACATATTTTACTATCAACTTCATCTAAAAGTAGACAAGGCAGAATATGGTGATCACTATTCCTTGCAGATTATATTTGACATGATGTTCCATAATTTTTTAAATACCTAGTTTTATGTATCTGTGCAGTGAATTGAAAATCTTTATCTTGTCTTTTTAATCTTATTTATAACACTATTGAATCGAGAAATTGCAGGCACTAAATTCAATGATTCCTCATCTGTCTTTCAATTTAAAAATAACAACCAAAACAAAACACAAAGTCTGTTTTTTTTTTGTTTTGTTTTGTTTTGTTTTTTAAAAAAAGAAGCTTTCCCTCTGAGGACTGTCATTGCAGTCAGATCCTTGGCAGGCACAGAGCCAGCCAGATCCATCCCCATCAGTGCCCACTCTGGTGCCAAGAGAGGTACAAGAATGAAACTAGTCTCAGAGAACAGCAGACCCTCCCCCTCCCTGAGTGACCAGCCCTACTTACGGCACACATAGAACACACACAGACTTGTACCCACCAGCACCTTGCCCCCATGCTAACACTACTACCGGTGTGAACACATGCACAGTTGCCAGCAGGGCCCGTATCTTCTTCCCTTCCACCCCTAGCCATTCTGCCTCCACCGTTGTGGTGAACTGTTGCATGAGGCAGAAACCCTGGCACCTGCTAGTGCCCTGCTGCAGCTGACACGTATACACCCTGTAGCACTGCCACTGTCACTGTTGCTGGGATGTTCAAACGAGGACAGATCCTTCCACTGCACTAAGAAATGCTTTGGCTAACACTAACTATTAGAGTGTAATGACCAGTGGTCCAATAGCATCTTGCCCCCTTCCCCTCAGTGCCTAGGATTCCTAACCTCGAGGAACCAGATAAAGAAGTCACAACCTGATAGAAGTCCACCAGAGGAAGAGCATGCAGTTTAAAATTGGGAGCTGAGTGTTGGCTCCCTAAAATCTTCTGGAAATGAAGCCAGCTGGCTAAATTCACCTTATACTACAATCAAGCCCTCAAAGTCATCAAATAAGATTTAAAAAAAAAATCATCTAAAGGTCAGGATCTTTAAAGATTGAGGAAACATCAGCCCACAAATGAGAACAAACAAATGCAAGAACTCTGACTGCTCAAAAAGTTAGAGTGTCTTCTTTCCTCCAAATGACCATGCCACCTAGGCATCATGGGTTCTGAATCAGGCTGAGATGGCTGAAATGACAGAAATAAAATTTGGAATATGGATAGGAACAAAGATCATTGAGGAGTATATTGAAATCCAAACCAAGGAAGCCTAAGAATCACAATGAAACAATACAGGAACTGATAGGCAAAACAGCCAGCATAAAAAAGAATATAACTAACCTGATAGAGCTGAAACACTACAAGAATTCCATAATACAGTCACAAGGATTAATAGTAGAATAGACCAAGTTGAGGAAAGAGTGTGAGAGCTTGAAGACTGGCTTTCTGATATAAAACAGTGAGATAAAATTAGGAAAAAAAATTCAGTGAAAAGCAACAAATAAAACCTCTAATAAATGTGGGATTATGTAAAGAGACAAAATCTACAACTCATTTGTGTCCCTGAAAGAGAGGAGGAGAGTGTAAGCAACTTGGAAAACCAATTTCAGGATATCATCCATAAAAATTTCCCCAATGTAGCTAGAGAAGCCAACATTCAAATTCAGGAAATGCAGAGAGCCCCAGTAAGACACTTTACAAGACAAAACAATCATCCCAAAGGCACATAATCATCAGATTCTCTAAGGTCAAAATGAAAGAAAAAATGTTAAAGCAGCTATAGAGTAAGGCCACATCACCTACAAAAGGAAGTGCACCAGACTAACAGTGGACCTCTCATCAGAAACCCTACAAGCCAGAAGAGATTGGGGGGCCAATATTCAACATTTTTTAATAAAACGAATTCCAACTCAGAATTTCATATCTAGCCAAACTAAGCTTCATAAGTGAAGGATAAATAAAAAACTTTTCAGACATGCAAGTACTGAGGGAAATCATTACCTGCAGACCTGTCTTATAAGAGTTCCTGTGCAGGGTGTGGTGGCTCATGCCTGCAATCCCAGCACTTTGGGAATCCGAGGCACGTGGATCACAAGGTCAGGAGATTGATACCATCCTGGCTAACACAATGAAATCACATCTCTGCTAAAAATATACACACACAAAAATTAGCCAGACATGGTGGCGGGTTCCTGCAGTCTCAGCTGCTTGGGAGACTGAGGCAGAAAAACGGCGTGAACCTGGGAGGTGGAGCTTGCAGTGAACCGAGATCGTGCCACTGCACTCCAGCCTGAGCAACAGAGTGAGACTCTGTCTCAAAAAAATAAAAATAAATAAAAAAAAGAACTCCAGAAGGAAACACTAAATATATAACATAAAGAAAAACTGTTACCAGCCACTACAAAAACACATTGAAGACTGTTACACTATAATGTAACCACACAAACAAGTCTGCAAAATAACCAGTTAGCATCAGATCCATACATATCAAAACTAATATTGAATGTAAATGAGCCAAATGTCCCAATTGAAAGGCATAGAATGGTAAACTGGACAAAGAACCATGACCCACTGGTATGCTGTCTTCAAGAGACATATTTCACATGCAATGGCACAAATGGGTTCAATATAAAGGGATGAAGAAATATCTACCAAGCAAATAAAAAGCAGAAAAAATCAAGGGTCGCAATTCTAATTTCAGACAAAACAGACTTTAAACCAACAAAGATGAAAAAAGACAAAGAAGAACATTATACAATGGTGATGGTTTCAATTCAACAAGAAGAGCAATGTATCCTAAATATTTATAAACCAACACAGGAGCACCCAGATTCATAAAGCAAGTTCTTATTGATCTTCAAGAAGACTTAGTCTCCAATGGGAGATTTTAACACCCCACTGACAATATTAGACAGATCATCCAGGCAGAAAATTAACAGAGATATGCAGGACCTGAACCCAGGACTGGATCAAATGGACCTGACAGACATCAATAGAACTCCCCACCCAAAAGCAACAGAATATACAGTCTTCTCACTGCCACATGGCACATTTTCTAAAATTGATCACATAATTGGACACAAAACACTCCTTAGCAAATGCAAACCAACTGAAATAATAACAACTACCCTCTTGGACCATAGTGTAATGAAATGAAATTAGAAATCAAGACTAAGACATTAACTCAAAACTGTACAATTACATGGAAATTGAATAACCTTCTCTTGAATGACTTTTGGGTAAATAATTAAATTAAGACAGAACGTAAGAAGTTCTTTGAAACTAATTAGGGCAAAGACACAACACACCATAATCTCTGGGACGCAGCTAAGGCTTTGTTAAAAGGAAATTTATAGCACTAAATGCCCATAATATGGTTTGACTGTGTCCTCTACCCAAATCACATCTTGAATTGTAGTGCCCGCTATTTTCATATGTTGTGGAAGGGACCTAGTGGGAGGAAACTGAATCATAGGGGCAGGTCTTTCTTGTGCTGTTCTCATGATAGTGAATAAGTCTCATGGGATTTGACGGTTTTATAAAGAGGAGTTTCCCTGCACAAATGCTCTCTCTTGTTTGCCACCATGTAAGATGTGCCTTTCACCTTCCACCATGATTGTGAGGCCTCCCCAGCCACATGGAACTGTGAGTTCATTAAATCTGTTTATATTTATAAATTACCCAGTCTTCAGTATGTCTTTATCAGCAGCATGAGAACAGATTAATACAGTTAATTGATACTGGTAGAGTGGGGTCCTGCTGTAAAGATATCTGAAAATGTGGAAGTAACTTTGGAACTGGTTAACAGGCAGAGGTTGAATAGTTTGGAGGGCTCCGAAGAAGACAGGAAAATGTGGGAAAGTTTGGATCTTCCTAGAGACTTGTTGAATGGCTTTGACCAAAATGCTGACAGTGATATGGACAAAGAAATCTGGGCTGAGTTGGTCTCAGATGGAAATAAGGAACTTTTGGGGAATTGGAGTAAACATGACTCCTTCTATATTTCAGCAAAGAGACTAGAGGCATTTTGCCCCTGCCCTAGAAATTCATGGAACTTTGAACTTGGGGAGATGATTTAGAGTATCTGGTTGAAAAAATTTCTAAGCAGCAAAGCATTCAAGAGATGACTTAGATGCTGTTAAAAGCATTCAGTTTTAAAAGGAAAACAGAGCATAAAAGTTTGGAAAATTTGCAGCCTGACAATGCAATAGAAAAAAAAATTCCATTTTCTGAGAAGAAATTTAGACTAGCTGCAAAAAATTGCGTAAGTAATGAGAAGCCAAATTTTAATTGCCAAGACAATGGGGAAAATGTCTCCAGGGCATGTCAGAGACCATTGTGGTAGCCCCTCCCATCACAGGCTTGGAGTTCTAGGAGGATAAAATGGTTTCTTGAGCCAGGTCCAGGGTTCCCTGCTTTTTGCAGCCTAGGGGTTTGGTGCCCTTTGTCCCAGCTGCTCTAGCCATGGCTGACAGGAGTCGAATTACATCTCAGGTCATGGCTTCAGATGGTGAAAGCCCAAAGACATGGAAGGACCCATGTGATCTTGAGCCTGAAGATGCACAGAAGTCAAGAATTGAGGTTTGGGAACCACCACCTAGATTTCAGAGGATGTATGGAAACACCCAGATGTCCAGGCAGAAATTTGCTGCAGGAGTGGGGCCCTCAGGGAGAGCCTCTGCTAGGTCTGTGCAAAAGGGAAATGTGGGGTTGAAACCCACACACAGAGGCCCTGCTGGGGCACTGCCTATTGGAGCCATGAGAAGACATCTAGCCCCCAGAATGGTAGATCCACTGACAGCATGCACCGTGTGCTTGGAAAAGCCACAGATAATCAATGCCTGCCCATGAAAGTAGCTAGAAGGGAGGCTGTACCCTACAAAGTCATAGAGGCAGAGCTGTCCAAGACCATGGGAACCCACCTCTTGCATCAGTGTGACCTAGATGTGAGATGTAGAGTCAAAGGAGATCATTTTGGAGCTTTAAGATTTGACTGTTCCACTGTATGTTGGACTTGCATGGGGCCTGTAGCCCTTTATTTTAGTGAATGTCTCCCATTTGAAATGGTTGTATTTACCCAATGCCTGTACCCCCATTGTAAATAGGAAGTAACTAACTTGCTTTTGATTTTGCAAGCTCATAGGCAGAAAGGAGTTGCCTTGTCTCAGATAAGACTTTGGGCTGTGATCATTTGAGTTAATGCTGAAACGTGTTAAGACTTTGAGAGACTATTGGAAAGGCATGATTGGTTTTGAAATGTGAGGGCATGAGATTTGGGAGAGGCCGGGAGCAGAATGATATGGTTCAGCTCTGTTCACACCCAAATCTCATCTTGAATTGTGGCTCCCACTATTTCCATTTGTCATGGGAGGGACCTTGTGGAAGGTAATTGAATCATGAGGTGGGTTTTTTTGGTTCTGTTCTTATGATAGTGAATAAGTCTCACAAGATCAGATGATTTTATAAAGGGGCGTTTTCCTGCACAAGTGCTGTCTTTTGTCTGCTACCATGTAAGGTGTGTCTTTTACCTTCTGCCATGATTATGAGGCCTTCCCACCTGCGTGGAACTGTGAGTCCAGTAAACCTGTTTTTATTTATAAATTACCCAGTCTTAGCTATGTCTTTATCAGCAACATTAGAACAGACTAATACAGCCCACATCATAAAGTTAGAAAGGTCTCAATTTAACAATCAAACATTACCACTAAAAGTACTGGAGAACCAAGAGCAAAACAACCCCAAAGTTAGTAGAAGACAAG
The DNA here is from genome assembly GCF_047675955.1 of Chlorocebus sabaeus. Classification (NCBI taxonomy): domain Eukaryota; kingdom Metazoa; phylum Chordata; class Mammalia; order Primates; family Cercopithecidae; genus Chlorocebus; species Chlorocebus sabaeus. The sequence goes on along the minus strand of NC_132918.1, from coordinate 24,650,401 downwards.
AAATAACCAAAATCAGAGTTGAAGTGAAGGAGATTGAGACACAAAAAGCTATACAGAAGATCAACAAATCCAAGAGTTGTTTTTTTAAAAAAATACTAATAAAATAGATACACTGGACTAATAAAGAAAAGAAAGAAAATCCAAGTAAATAAAGTTAGAAACAACAAAGGAAATACTACCACTGATCCCACAGAAATACAAATAACTATCAGAGAATATTATGAACACTCTCTTAACATAAACTAGAAAACTAGAAGAAATGGATGAATTCCTGGACACACACACATGCTCCCAAGACTGAGCCAGAGAGAAATTGAATTCCTGAACAGATCAATAAGAAGCTCCAAAATTGAATCTGTAAGAAATAACCTACCAACCGAACAAAGTCCAGGACAGACAGATTTACAGCCTAATTCCACCAGGTGTACAAAGAGAGCTGATATATTTCTACTAAAGCTATTCCCAAAATTGGAGAAAGGCAGACTCCTCCTTAACACATTCTATGAGGTCAACATCATCCTGATACCAACAACTATCAGTGATGTAACCAAAGAAAAGAAAACTTCAGATCCATACTCTTGATGAACATAAATGAAAAAATCCTCAAAAAAATACTGGCAAACAGAATTTAGCAGCGCATCAAAAACCTTATCCACCACAATTAAGTAATCTTTATCCCTGTGATGCAAGGTTGGTTCAATGTACACAGATCAATAAATGTGATTAATCACATACAGAACTAAAGACAAAACCACATGATGATCCCAAAAGATGCAAAAAAATCCCTTTGATAAAATTCAATACCAATTCACGTTAAAAACTCTCAATAACTAGCTATTGAAGAAACACACTTCAAAATAATAAGAGCCATGCATGACAAACCCACAGGCAACATCACACGGAACTGGCAAAAGCTGGAAGCATTCCCCTTGAAATTCAGCACAAGACCAGCACAAGAGAGCACAGGACCTCTCTCACCACTCCTATTCAACATAGTATTGGAAATCTTGGCCAGAGTAATGAGGCAAGAAAAAGAAATAGATGCATCCAAATAGGAAGAGAGAAAGTCAAACTTTCCCTGATTTCAGACATCATCTTATATCTAGAAAACTCCATAGTCTCAGTCCAAACATTCCTTAAGATGATAAAGAACTTCAGCAAAATGTCAAGATACAAAATCAATATGTAAAAATCACTAGCAGTCCTATATATCAACAAAATCAAGCTGACGGCCAAATCAAAAATGCACTCCCATTCACAATAGGCACAAAAAGAATAAAGTATCTAGGAATACAGTTAACCAAGAAAGTAAACAATCTCTACAACTAGTACTACAAAAAATTGCTCAAAGAAGTAAGAGCTGCAACAAACAAATAGAAATATAGCCCACATTCCATGTTCATGGATAGGAAGAATCAATATTGTTACAATGGCCATACTGCCCAAAGCAATTTATAGATTCAATGCTATTTGTATTCATCTATCAATGACATTTTTCTCAGAACTAGAAAAATCTATTTTACAATTAATATGGAGCCATGGTGCCAACGAAGAGCCCAAATAGCCAAGGCAATCTTAAGCAAAAAAAAAAAAAAAAAAAAAAAAGAAGAAGTTGGAGGCATCATACTACCCAACTTCAAACTATACTACAGGGCTATAGTAACCAAAACAGCATAGTACAGTTACAAAAATCGACCCATAGACCAGTGGAACATAATGGAGAGCCCGGAAATAATGCCACACACCTACAGCTATCTCATCTTCAACAAAGTTAACAAAAACAAACAATAGGGAAAGGACTCCCTATGCAATAAATTGTGCTGAGATAGCTGGCTAGCCATATGTAGATGACTGAAACTGGACCCCTTCTTTACATTATATACAAAAATTACCTAAAGTTGAATAAATATAAAGTGCAAAACTATACAAACCCTGGAAAACACCTAGGCAATGCTGGTCTGGTCACAGGAACAGGCAAAGATTTCATGAAGAAGATATCAAAGAAAATTGCAACAAAAGCAAGAATTGATAAATGGAATCTATTAATAATTAAGCTAAAGATCTTCTGCAAGACTAAAGAAGATACCAACCAAGTAAACAGGCAGAGTGGGACAAAAATTTTGCAAACTATGCATCTGAGAAATGTCTAATATCCAATATCTATAAGGAACTTAAAGAAATTTATGAGCAAAACACAAGCAACCCCATTAAAATGTGGGCAAAGGACATGAACAGGCACTTTTCAAAAGAAGACATACATGCAACCAAGAAGCATATGAGAAATGCTCAACACCATTGATCACTAGAGAAACACAAATCAAAACCACAATGAGACACCTTCTCACATCAGTCAGAATAGCTACTATTTAAATGTTGAAATATAACAGGTGCTGGTGAGGTTGCAGAGAAAAGGGAATACTTATAAACTGTTGTTAAGAGTATAAGTTAGTTCAGCCATTATTAATTTCCAGTGTGGTGATTTCTCACTCACTGTGGTGATTCCTTAAAGACCTGAAAACAGAACTACTATTTAACCCACAAATCCCATTATTGAGTATATATGCAAAGCAATATAAATCATTATATCATAAAGACATATACACACATATGTTCATTGCAGCACTATTCATGATAGCAGAGAAACTGAATCAACCTAAATGCCCATCAATGGTAGATAGATAAAGAAAATGTGGTCATATACACCATGAAATACTATGTAGCCATAAAAAAGAATACGATCATGTCTTTTACAGGAATATGGATGGAGATGGAGGACATTATCCTTAGCAAACTAACGCAGGAATAGAAAACCAAATACCCTATGTTCTCACTTTTACATGAGAGCTAAATGGTGAGAACACATGGACACACAGTGTAACAACAGACACTGGGGCCTACCAGAGGCTGGAGGGTGGGAGGACGGGGAGAATCAGTAAAAATAACTATTGGTTACTAGGCTTATACTTGGATGATGAAATAATCTGTGCAACAAACTCCCATGACACGAGTTCACCAATGTAACAAACCTGGACATGTACCCTCAAACTTAAAAGCTAAAAAAAGGTCAAGTATAGCCTTTCCTGTCATATTAAAACAATGGAAATCCTTTTATTTATATACGTATCAGCTGACCAGAGAAAATCATGCTCTAGGGTATTAATAGTTTTATAAATACAAATGTCTAGTTCAGTTGTTTCAAACATTTGTAATATAATTAGATTATTACTTCACAGTTTGCCTTCCTCCCTGAGATCCTCTGACCTCCTAAATGCTTTTCCAAAAAATTTGCAGACATTAAGATTGACTCCTTTTGCTGTAGTTCAATGGGTTTTGAGAAATACATAATGTCATATCCACCATTACAATATTATATAAAATATGTTCACTGCTCTAAAAAATTGTTCATGTTCCACCTATCTAATCCTCCCCACAATCCCCTGGAAGCCACTGATGCCTTTAATGTCTCTATAGTTTTGTTGCTCTATAGCCTTGCTCTGCAATCTTAGCATTGTCAAATTCTAGCTATTCTAATAAGTGTGTAGTTTATTCACTCTTGTTTTAATTTGAAATCCTCTAAATACAAATGATGTTGAACATGTTTTTATGTTTATGTGCCATTGGTACATCTTTGGTGAGTTGTCCATTTAAAACTTCCTCATCTTAAAAATTGCATTGTTTTTTATTTTTGAATTTTGAATTATTTCGTATATTTATATATTTTGTAGATACTTTCTCCCAGTCTGTAACTTTTTCTTCATTCTCTTACCAGTGTTGTTCACAAAGCAGACATTTTTAATTTTATTAAAGTCCAAATTATCAAATTTTACTTGTATGGATTTTGCTTTTGGTGTGTCATAGTTAAAAGTCATTGTCAAACTAAAAGTCACCTATATTTTCTTCTGGGAGTTTTATTGTCTTGCATTTTACACTTAGGTCTATGATTTGTGTGATTTGATTTCTATCAGTTCATTTTAATTCTTTCTTAGAGTTTGCATTTGTTTGCATTACCTAACTGTTCTTGCATTTTGTCTACTTTTTTTGCTACAGCCCTTAGCATATTAATCATAATTATTTTAAATTCCTTGTATGATAATTCTAAAATTTGTGTTATATCTGACATTTGTTTTCCCTCTTCAGTCTGTGTTTTTTTCTTGCCTTTTCTCACATCTTGTAGTAATTTATTGAAACCAGACATGTTGCATGGAGTAACAGGAATGAAAATAAATAGGCCTTTAGTACAAAGTTTTATGTTAATCTGGCTAATATTTGGACTACATGTAATGTTTGTTCTTACCTCAGGTACCAGAAACTTTAAATTTCCCTACTACTTTTGCTTTTGCTTCCCCTATTGCCTTTGTGTTTCCTACAGAACTCCCTCTTAAATGGAGTCTGTGACTTGCACATCTTTCATCTGTAATCCACTGTTGATATGGTATAAAGGATGGGATGACAGGAAGCATTCTACTTTCTTTTGATTTAATCTTATTTTTTACTGAACCTGTGTTACTGGGATGTGACCTTCACAAGAGTTTCTTAGGTTTTTCCTCCTTGTAAGGTGTCAGGCCTCTGAGCCCAAGCCAAGCCATCACATCCCCTGTGACTTGCATGTATAAGCCCAGATGACCTGAAGTAACTGAAGAATCACAAAAGAAGTGCAAATGCCCTACCTTGCCTTCACTGATGACATTCCACCACAAAAGAAGTGAAAATGGCCAGTCCTTGCCTTAAGGGATAATATTATCTTGTGAAATTCCTTTTCCTGGCTCATCCTGGCTCAAAAAGCTCCCCCACTGAGCACCTTGTGACCCCCACTCCTGCCCGCTGCAGAACAACCCCCCTTTGACTGTAATTTTCCTTTACCTACCCAGATCCTATAAAACGGCCCCACCTTTATCTCCCTTTGCTGACTCTCTTTTCGGACTCAGCCCGCCTGCACCCAGGTGATTAAAATGCTTTATTGCTCAAACAAAGCCTGTTTGGTGGTCTCTTCACACGGATGCGCATGACATAAGGTAAGGCAGAAAGGCTAGAGGGACGGGTTGGATAACTACAAAAGACATAACAAGAGGAAAATAAAGGTTTATTAACATGTATATTACATATATACACTGGAGATACCCAGGAAATTAGTCATTCTCAAAAAGATGGCTTTGAATTCCAACTTATATAGCATCTTCAACAGAAAACAATGGATTTTTACAGAAGTGACAAAATAAAAGAAAAAAAAAACTTCGAGATTCTAAGGGCAGTAAATTGTGGCAAGGCAGATACATGATAGATAAAGACTAGTTAATAAAGCTCATTAAATGTGTATTTCTCTGGTGCCGTCTCTTTAGATCAATAAGGGTCTGAAGTTGTGTTCAGTGGTTTTGTCCTCCCTGACAGAGAAGAAGGAAGGGATATCTTTTGTCTTTCTAAACATATGTCCTACTTGTAGGCAAATAAAGGGAGGGCAGAAAACATTCCTACATCTGTGTCTTCTTAATTGCCTTTAGCTTGAAACAATACTTATTCCAAAGAGGCTTATTTTGGGGTGGTCTATTCTGGTATGCCAGACTGGAAATGTTTTTACTAGGCTTTGATATCTGAGGTATTCTGGCTTTATAAGAGAAGTTGGGACAAGTTTCCTCCTTTATTTCCTGAAATAATTTGTTTAGTATTTATATTATTTTCTTGTTATATGTTTGCTAGAGTTCATCAGTAAAGTCAAATGGACCTAATGTTTATTTTGGGAAAGTTCTTGAATTTTTTGGAATCATTTCAAATGTTATCTCATTATTCTTCCTCCAATATCTTTAGACTATTTCTCCTGTTCTCTGGTATTGGTAAGTGTCTCTCTCTCTCTCTCTCTCTCTCTCTCTCTCTCTCTCTCTCTCTCTCTCTCTCTCTCTCCCCCCTTGTTTTATTTTTGATGAATTCACCAAATTTATTAATCTATTTAAGGAATACATTTTTAATTTTTAATTTTTCTCTATTGTCTGTTTTCTATTACATTAATTTATACTCTACTCTTACCTTCATATTTCTTATGTGTTTTTATCATTCAGTTCAACATATAGATGCTCCTCAACTCTGGGTGGGGTTATGTCTTAGAAAATTAAGTTTAGCCTAATGCTGCCTCCTTGTAAGTTGATCTAATAGTTACTTCATACATTGTGTCTAAACACTGCCCCTCTCCATATCATTTCCCCCACTTCTCTTCCCACACATAAATATTTTCTTATAATTGGGGTGTTCCTTTCTGGAGCGTAATTAAGGAAGAAGAAATAAAGGTGTGGTCTCGAATTAACTATTATGAGTTTTAGATCTAATTTGCTAATTAGGGTAATTCAAATATTTTACATTTTACTAATTTTAAGTTTTTTTGACCATGGGGGTCACAATAGTTATATCTTATTAGTAGTAGTTTTTGATAGGGTCTGACTCTGTTACCCAGGCTGGAGTGCAGTGGTACAGTTATACCTCACTGCAGCCTTGACTTCCTGGCCTGAAACGATCCTCCCACTTTGGCCTCCCAAAGTGTTGGGATTACAGTCATGAGTCACACAGTTGGCCATTTTTCTTTTTCCTTTTTATTATTATATGGTGACCTCCTTATCGTTAGATTCAGCATAGGGAAATAAATGTTTCAATTCAACATTGCAATTAACTTAGATTAATGTCTCCATCTCAGTTTGGTTATATTTAAATGGAGTGATTATATGGCCTTTAGTAAGGTTGAGAATTAAAAGAGCTAACAAAATGTTCAGAAAAGTTCTTGTCATGTGATAAGCACTAATATCTACTAGGGTGTTAGATGGTAGCTGTCGTTCTTTTATTGTCTAAGAATTTAGGCAGAGAACTCCAAGGCCAAGAATAGTAAGATAGGTAAAAGTATCCCCTTATCCCAAAGTAAGGTGCCAACTCAACTATACAGGACGTGTTAGAAGTTTGGTCATTTCAGCTAGCTTTTGATCTTTACTCACCCTGAAATTATGAAAGGAAGAAAGTTGAAAAGCCCACTGGAAATTTCTTTATAAAGAATTCTCAGGCTGGCTTGGTAAATACACTTTACCCTTCTCTGCTCATTTTCTAACATTGGATGAGCTTAAAATAGCAGTAATCAAAAAGGGAATAAATTAGAGCAAGAAAATAAAGATTAAAAAAAATCACTCCATGTTTCCACATTAAAGATTATCTGACCTGAAATAGGTTAGAGAGTTGACAAAAGAAGTTTTAATTGAATGAAAGTTTTCAATTTAAAATTGAAATGAACATTCCACTAAGTGACTGAAAAACCTACAAGAAAAGATTCAGGAGGCAGAAGGAAAAGTCCACAAATAAATATTCAGGGAGAGTAGTTCAAAAGAAAGAGGTAACTTTTCTTCACTTTTCACTGGTCCATTTGTCAATAAAGTGTCTGCTTGAGGGAGACTCACCTAAGATCCTCTAAGAACCTAAACCCAACATTAAAGATGTGTCCCAGGTTCATCAAGGACTCCCAGACATAAAAATGGAACCATGAGCTGCTAGAGTAAAATTACTACTATGAGGGAGTTGCAACCTGTTGAGAGTATTTATAAGTAGCAAATGGAAGAATGAGATTTACTTAAGGCTAATTTGGGTTTACAGGAATAGAAGGGGACAGATGTAACAGAAAGTTAAGTATGATTTTGTTGTCTCAGAGTTTGATCAAAGACCTCAAAAGTCAAATATGCTCCTATCTTACAAAAAAAAAAAAAAAAAAAAAATGGTTGATTACATTTAAAGACATCTAAACTATTGTTATACTCTGGCAAATCACACACCTGCAGGGTACAATATAGAAGAAATTGAGGAGGTTGTAGCTGCACATCGTTTCTTGGAGAGAGCTGTCAGTGTGCTATGTGAGTTAACTCTCCTCCTGGCTATGTTCCCTCTCACATGTATCTCAGAAAGAAGGTTCTGAGAAAGTCATTTAGAGAGTTTTATGTTCCCTGAGTTTGAGAGACTGAAAAGTCTAAAAGTAAGTAGCTGGATCTGGCTGAATTTTCTTTATCAGCAGAGCAAGCAACTGAGCCTTCACTGGTATCCTACTCTTTCTACATTTGCCAAGCAAAGGTGGTATGCCTATTGTATACGAAGAATGTGAGCATCTTGAGAAAACTTTCTGGATGGGGGAGGTCAACCATAAAAAGGACAGTATATCTTCAAAAGACAGAAAGATAAGGAGGAAGTCTTAAGCAGCCAGCTCAAGGAGTCAGCTCCCATGAAAGGGACACATACGTGATAGCTGCCTAGGAAATAGAGGATCTTCAAAAAACTCATCAAGCAAAGTGTCCTACTGGAGAAAAAGACAGCAGTTGTGAATCTCTGGAACCGGCATTCATAGGACAGACATACAATTGTACCCAGTTGTACCATTTACCACTGTTCATTACCAACTCCTCAAACATGGAAATGACCCCAAATAGCATCTAGCCAGTGGACAGTATAGAGAGCTAGAAAAAGAGAAGAAGCCTATCATGCCTCCTCCCTATAGCAGGCTTTCCATTCTGAGATAGACTTAAACTCGGAAAATAGAGTAATATAAAATCATAAGAAATTAAAAAAAAAAAATTAGCTGCATATAGTGGCATGGACCTGTAGTCCCCGCTACTCAGGAAGCTGAGATTGGAGAATGGCCTGAGCCCAAGAAGCTGAGGCTGCAGTGAAGTTTGATTATGCCAATACACTCCATGCAACCTAGGTGACAGAGCAAGATCCTGTCCAAAAACAAAACAAAACAAGAAGTTTCAAAGTTTGGTTAAGATTTGGACTTGTATTACCTAGAAAAAGAGACCATTTTTTCAAATTACCTGATAATGAAGTGAGGACAATTTATTGCCTGCAATTTTCTGAAAGAACTATGGGTTCTGCCTAGGGTTTTGTCTAAAGATGGAGACAATGGGTACAAAGTGTGGGTTTGCAAGGATAGTGGATAAGAAACAAAAAGTTTTTCCTGCTTGCTCTCAAGTCCAGACATGTATAATGAGCCCTGTATGTTATGAAATATTAGCAAATTTAAGCCCTACGCTCACACATAGTATAGATCTGGGGCTCTCAGTGTCCTGGGAAACTTTTTTTTTTTTTTTTTTTTTTTTTTTTTTGGATTTAAGACACTTTAAGCCAAGTACTCAAGCCAGTTTTCTTGGGGGACGGAGCTTTGTAGATGTTGATTTCACACACAAAGTTTATTCTTGTTGTTTAGTAGTAAGCTTGTCCTACCTAAGTTCATATTTGAAAATAAATGAGGTTTAATGAGAATAAATGAGATTTATTTTCAAATATAAACTTAGGTGCACAGCTAATTTGCTCAAATGTATCCTGTTAAAAAAGGACAGATTTTTATTCAGCCTAGATAAATAAACATATTACCATGAAAAATAATGAGACTCAGTAAAAGTATGTATTTCTGAATTCTAAGGACAGAGAGAGAATCAAATACCACTTAAAAACAAATCTCTAAGCCCTTACCCCAAATAATACAATTTGTGAATAATAATATTAATACTTTAAAAAATACACTCAATCTAGGAAGTGTTACTATTTGATTTGACACTTCTCGTGTAGCTCTTACAATGATATTGCGCTAATTAAAAAATAAGGAGTCGGCAAACAAACCTAGTTATTGCTAGACTCCATTTCCAGTTTAATAGATAAAATTCATCTTTGTGATTTTCTTGGTGTCCTTTGGGAAGGCTCAAAGATAGTTTTAGCTGTGAGAGATAACATGAAGTTTTTATTTTAGTTTAGTTTTAATTTAGAATCTGATCTTAGGAAGCTAAAAGAAAGAGTTGTCAAGAAGATTTGGTCATTTGATAAAGACAGGGTCACAGGCACCTGAGAAACTATACTTGTATACCTATTTAATCAAAGTGATAAAATGTTTTAAAGTTAACATAGAAGAAAGCATTATTAGAAAGAATTCTCATCTTCCACAAAGGAGAAACCTGCGTTCTTTGTGTTTTTGTGTGTTGCTTTTGTTATCATTTAAAGTAATAAAAAAATGTGATAAAGTTAACACAAAGCAGGGAGAATTATTCTAGAGAGAACTGAAACTTCATGTCTATCTAGACAAATTACACAGAAACAATTTTTTGTTCCTATTCCATGTTGAAAACTCTAATACTAATTTGTTACTTTGATACAGAAAATATCAAATATAATTATTTTATTATTAAATAATTTTATTATATATAAGTGTGTGCGTGTGTGTGTGTGTGTGTGTGCATATCATGGAATACTGTTCAGCCATAAAAAGGAACAGAATAATGGCATTTGCAGTAACCTGGATGGTTGGAGACCATTATTTTAAGTGAAGTAACTCAGGAATGAAAATCCAACTATTGAATGTTCTCACTTATAAGTGGGAGCTAAGCTATGCAGAGGCCAAGGCATAAGAATATAAAATAATAACATACAGCGTAGAAATAGAAGATAATTTTTTTAACATGAATAAGTTCTTTAGTGTTGATTTCTAAGATTTTTGGTGCACCTGTCACCCAAGCGGTGTACACTGTACCCAAGGAATAGTCTTTTATTCCTCACTTGCCTCCTGCTCTTCCCTCCAAGACCCCAAAGTTTATTATATTATTTTTGTGCCTTGGCATCTGCATAGCTTAGCTTGCATTTATAAGTGAGAACATTCAATATTTGGACTTCCATTTCTGAGTTACTTCACTTATAATAATGGTCTCCAACTCCATCCAGGTTGCTGCGAATGCCATTATTTTGTTGCTGTTTACAGCTGAGTAGTAGTCCATGGTATGTACACACACACACACACACACACACACTTATATATACATACCACATTTTCTTTATTTACTCGTTGGTTGATGGGCATTTAAGCTAGTTCCATCAGGAAGGAGAAACACATATGATAATGATATTGTTCATTTATTATCATACCAATATTATTGGAAAAGAGAAAGGAAAAAGAAGTCTATTTTGGGGGACAGCACATAACTATTTCCTAAGGGTTTGATGGATGTTTTACTTGAGGACAAGAATATTTAATAGACAGTGAGAACATTAACAAATCCCTGAGAGTCTTTTTAATATAATGACTTCTTTTCCTCTGGGTAAATACCGTGTAGTAGGGCTCTTGGATGAAATGGTAGTTCAACTTTTAGTTCTTAAAGGAATATCCATATTGTTTTACATAGTAGTTGTACTAGTTTACATTTCCACCAACAGTGTATAAATGTTCCTTTTTCACCATATCCATGCCAACATCTATTTTTTTTTATTTTTAAATTATGGTCATTCTTGCAGGATTAAGGTGGTATCTCACTGTGGTTTTGATTTGCATTCCCTTGATAATTACTGATGTTGAGTATTTTTTCATATTTGTTGACCATTTGTAAATATTCCTTTGAGAACTGTCTATTCATGTCCTTTGACCACTTTTGGACGAAATTATTTGTTTGTTTGTTTCCTACTAATTTGTTTGAGTTCCTCATAGATTCTGGATATTAAAGCGTTGTGGGATGAATAGCTTGCAATTTTTTTTTTCCATTCTGCAGGTTGTATGTTTACTTTTCTGATTATTTCTTTTGCTGCGAATACGCTTTTTAGTTAAATTAAGTTCAATCTGTTTTTCATTGTTTTTGTTGTGTTTGCTTTTGAGTTCCTGGTCATGAATTCTTTGCCTAAACAAACATCTAGAAGAGTTTTTTCAACGTTATCTTCTAGAATTTTTGGGTTTCATGTCTTAGATGTAAGTCTTTGATCCATCTTGCATTGATTTTTGTATAAGGTGAAAGATGAGGATCCAGTTTCATTCTTCTATGTGTGGCTTGCCAATTATCCCAGCACCATTTGTTGAACAGGGTTTCTTTTCCCCACTTTATGTTTTTGTTTGCTTCGTCAAAGATGAGTTAGCTGTAAATATTTGGTCTTGTTTCTCGGTTCTCTATTCTGTTCCATTGATTTACATGCCTATTTTGAAATGAGCAACATACTGTTTTGGTAACTGTAGCCTTATAGTATAGTATGAAGTTGGATAATATGATGCCTCCAGATTTGTTCTTTTTGTTTATCTTGCTTTGGCTATGTGGGCTCTTTTTAGGTTTTATATGAATTTTAGGATTGTTTTCTCCAGTTCTGTGAAGAATGATTATGGTATTTTGATGGAAATTGCATTGAATCTGTATATTGCTTTCGGTAGTATGGTCATTTTCATAATATTGATTCTACCCATCCATAATCATAGGATGTGTTTACATTTGTTGGTGTCATTGATGATTTCTTTCAGTAGTGTTTCGTAGTTTTACTTGTAGAGATCTTTCACCTCATTTGTTAGATATATTCCTAAATGTTTTTGTCCCATTTTGTTTTGATTTTTGCAGCTGTTGTAAAAGAGATTGAGTTCTTAATTGGATTCTCAGCTTGGTCATTGTTGGTGTATAGCAGTGCTACTGATTAGTGTACATTGATTTTATCCTGAAACTTTACTGCATTTATTCATTAGATCTTGGAGCTTTTTGAAAGAGTCTTTAGGGTTTTCTGTGTATGGGATCATTACATTGTCAAGCAGCAACAGCTTAACTCCATCTTCACTGATTTGGGTGCCTTGCGTTTATTTCTCTTGTATGATTGCTCTGTCTAGGATTTCTGGTACTATGTTAAATAGAAGTGGTGAAAGTAGGCATCTTGGTCTTGTTACAGTTCTCATGAGGAATGCTTTCCACTTTTCACTGTTCTGTATAATGTTGACTGTGGGTTTGTCATAGATAGCTTTTATTACCTTAAAATATCTCTCTTCTATGCCAGTTTTGCTGAGGATTTTAACCATAAAATGATGCTGGATTTTGTCAAATGCTTTCTCTGCATCTATTGAGAAGATCATAAGGTTTTTGCTTTTAATTCTGTTTATTTGATGTATCATATCCATTTACTTATGTTCGTTAAATCATCTCTGTTTATAGGTTACCTGAGGCTTTGCCTCACAACTCTTAAGATTCTTTCCTTCATCTTGACTTTAGATATTTTGATGACTGATGAATGTCCCAGGTGTTCTTTGAGCTTCTTGTATTGAGATGTCTAGATCTCTAGCAAGGACAGCATAGTTTCCCTTGATTATTCCCTGAAATATGTTTTCAAAACTTTTAGATGTCTCTTCTTCCTCTGGAACAACAATTATTCTTAGGTTTGGTCATTTGACATAATCCCACATTTCTCTGAGGCTTTATTTGTTTTGATTATTTTTCCTTTTGCTTTTTCTGATTGGGTTTATTAAAAAGCTTTGTCCTCAAGCTCTGTAGTCCTTTCTTCTACTTGTTCTAGTCTATTATTGAAAGTTTCCAGTGCATTTTGTATTTCTCTAAGTGTGTCCTTCATTTCCATAAGTTGTGATTGTGTTTATGATATTTATTTCTCTGGAGCATTTTTTATCTATATCTTGCTTTTTTTTTTTTTGAATTTATTTTCATTGCTTTTCACCTTTCTCTGGTATCTCCTTGAGTAGCTTAATAATTAACCTTCTGAATTCTTTAACTGGTCATTCAGAGATTTATTCTAGATTTAGATCAATTGTTGGAGAGACAGTGTCATCTTTTTGGGTGTTATAGAACCCTGTTTTATCATATTACTAGAATTACTTTTCTGATTTCCTCTCAGTTGAGAAAACTATTTCAGTGAAGAGGTCTGGAACTCAAGATCTGCTGTTCAGATTATTTTGTCTCAAGGAGTGACTCCTTGATGTGCTGCTCTCCTCCTTCCCCTAGTGATATGGTTTTGTGCTGTGTCCCCACCTAAATTTCATCTCAAATTGTAATCCCCATGTGTCAATGGAGTGACCTGGTGGGAGGTGATTTGATCATAAGGGCAGTCTCCACTATGTTGTTCTCGTGATAGTGTGGTGGTTCTCATGAGATCTGATGGCTTAAAAGTGGCAGTTTCCACTGCATGCTCACTCTCTTCCACCATCATTTAAGACGTGCCTTGCTTTTCCTTCATCTTGTACCATGATTTAAGCTTCCTGAGGCCTCTACAGCCATGTGGAACTATGAGTCAATTAAACCTCTTGTCTTCATAAATTACCCAGTCCTAGGTAGTATCCTTATAACAGTATGAAAACAGACTAACATAGAAAATTGTTACCAGGAGTGGGGCATTGCTATAAAGATAACCTGAAAATGTGGAAGCAACTTTGGAACTGGGTAATGGGCAGAAGTTGAAACAGTTTGAGAGTTCAGAAGAAGACAGAAAGATTTGGGAACATTTGGAACTTCCTAGAGACTTGTTGAAAGGTTTTGGCTGAAATGCTGATAATAATGTGGACAATGAAGTGCAGGCTGAGGTGGTCTCAGGCGAAGATGAGGAACTTATTGGGAAGTAGCGCAAAGGGTTAGGTGAGTCTGGGCTAAGACTCTCTTTATGTGGGGTTTCTCATGGCCACCATGGGGGGTTGAGGTGGTGGTTCTCGGGTCAATGGGGTAATGTTCCAGAGGGGACTGTAGCTCCCTCTGCTGTGTCAAATAGTTCGCCAGAGAAGTAGGGGATAGCTGTAACAAAAGGCCTCACCCAGACCCTAGGCAGTTGGTGAGGCAGGTCTCGCTCCCACAATATCCCTCTCAGACCTTGCCTCAGGCTGTAAACTTCCCCACTGAGAAAGCAAGTATGGCTTTCAGAACTTGCTCCTCTCCATCTTCCCACATTGTCATTATTGGCTTCTGTGCTCATATCTGCAGCAGTTCCCATTCACCCCCCAGATTCTGCTCAAGATAATTAGTGCCCAGTAAAAATTATTATAAATTTCAGTTGAAAGCTTCTTTCATTCTGTGACTCCTCGCTAAAACCACTTACTGCCTTGCCCCAAGGCCCTGTGAGATAGACTCAGGGATGGCTTCCCTGGACTCAAGCTGGAGACTGAGTGCCTACAAGGCTCTTCCCACTGCCTCTTCTACTTTTATATTCAATGTGGCTCCCTACATCAGTTTCAGCTCTAGATAAGGTTAAATTATTCTCCTGTGATCTTGGTTTTCAGATTCCTCAGGGATGTCTCTTTGGAGACAGGTTTTGCCCTCTCACACTTTGGGAACTCACATTATTTTGCCCGTTTCATGGAATTTGGAGTGGTGTGCTGCTTCTTTCAAAGGATCTGTGAATTCTTTTGGTTTTCCTGGTATGTTTCTGTGGTGGTTTTTGGAGCCAAAGTTCACAGTGTGAGTCTCCACATACTGTTCTTTCTATCCAAGTGGGAGCTGTATGTTAGCCCTGTCTCCTATCTGCCGTCTTTCTCAGATGATGATCTAGAAATTTTTTTTTTTTTTTTTTTTTTTTTGAGATGGAATCTCGCTCTGTTGCCCAGGCTGCAGTGCAGTGGCCGGATCTCAGCTCACTGCAAGCTCTGCCTCCCGGGTTCACGCCATTCTCCTGCCTCAGCCTCCGGAGTATCTGGGACTACAGGCGCCCGCCACCTCGCCCGGCTAGTTTTCTGTATTTTTTAGTAGAGACGGGGTTTCACCGGGTTAGCCAGAATGGTCTCGATCTCCTGACCTCGTGATCCGTCCGACTTGGCCTCCCAAAGTGCTGAGATTACAGGCTTGAGCCACCACGCCTGGCCTATCTAGAAATTTTTTAATGTTATCTTCTGTATCCTAAAGTTTTTCTCTGTCTCCTAATGTCACTTATTCCATTTTGCATTTTTATTGTTCACATTCATTTTATTGATTTTTTCCCCTAGTATCTAATGTTTCTTGATTCTTTATTTACATTATGTTTAAAATGTATTGACTTGTACATGGGACTGGCAATGTTTTTTGTAGTGACATTAGGACCTCTCTCTTTAATAGACCTCACTTTTGCATGGGATGACTGACTATATGTTCTGTATCAGTGGATCATACATTTTTGATAATCAGGTTTTCTATAGAATGTATGGACAGCAAATGGGAAATTAAGTTGGTGGCTCCAAGCATTTCCAAAGTCAAGTGGATTTGTGAGATGATATGCTTCAATACTATGTGGGAGGAAATAGTCTTTTTCTCTTCCCATCCTAGATTCATGGTCAAAGCCTGTTAAAAAAAAAAAAAAAAAAAAAAAAAAAAAAAAAAAAAAAAAAAAGACCATGAGATCTGCAGAAAGAAAAAGAAAAGAAAAAGAAAAAAAAAAAAAAGAAAAAAGGAAAAAAGGGAGAGCTTTATCTTCTTAAACAAAAAAAGGAAGAAAATAAAACAACTGCAGATTGGGGAGATGCAACCTATGATGTAAAACAAAAGCAGCCAGGTGGTGGGTTGTTTTGAGAGTTAGTGATTATAGAGGCAATAATAGCAGGGGATGGGAATCAGGGAAATGAGAAATAGAAACAGAGTCTTGATTGAATGACTGTGTAGCCCTAAATCACCCGTCACTCTTAACTGGTTGGTTTCAAGTGGTTGATGAGTTGGCACCAGGTAGTTTGTTGGTAGTCAGTAGTGGAATGTCCAGCTACAGTCTATTTCAGTACTGACAAGAGGAACTGGTCTGGCTTGATTGTAGGAAAAAACAAACAAACAAACAAAAAAGTTCTGTGACACTCTTATAATAACTTTCTGAGAACACAGAGAATGCTCCCTGACCCAGCCATGGATACCTTACTCTATTTTAACTTTGAGCACCTCAGTTAGTCACAGAGAGTCCATTCTATCTGAAAGGGGCATATTTTAATGGCCCTGAGGCCACCTTTACAAAATTATGACACTTAGAGAAATCTGACACAGTTCACTTAATCTTGCTTCTGATTTCCAAGCTATCCTTGTTCTTTCCTGGGCATAGGCCAAATCAACTTTGAGGCACGTTTAGTTTCTGGTTTAACTTGAAAGCAAGGATGATAAGAGTCCCTCTCTAAAACTAACCTCCTTTTTGCTCAGGGACCAAAACCACATATGTAAACCTAACAGAAGGCCACAAGAATAGGGCTGTGGGTGGGGCAAGAATTCTGCTAGGATGTAGGTGCAGTTTCTATAGTCCTTTAATGCTCAGGAGTCATATGACCAGAAGTCACAAGATTTATGACTTCCCCAATTGCTCCTACAGATAACATCACTTTTACAAAACCTAAGACTGGTCTTTTTTGAGATGTTTTTCAGACTCACCCATCAAGAATTGTGACTCATAACTCAACTGGTTCTGTGGGCTGCAGAGGCAGACCCAGTGCATGAGGACTATTTTCCACACCTCTAAATTTTATCCCCTACCAATCAGGAGTATCCATTCTTTAGCTCCCATCCACCAAATTATTTATAAAATCCCTAACCTCTGAGCCTTCAGAGAGACTGATTTGAGTGGTAAGTTCAGTAATCCAAAATGAGCCAGCCTTGCATCGATTTGACTCTTTCTCTACTGCAATGCTGTCATCTCAGTGGATTAATTTTGTCTGTGCAGAAGGCAGGAAGAACCTATCAAGTGATGATAGCCCCTGTAACAAAAGATGGATTAACATGAGAAAAGTATACATATTTATTTAATATAAGTTTTACATGAGAGGAGAACCTTCATAAAGAAATGAAGACCCCCAAAGAAACAGTTAAACAGAAGTATTTTTCATAGTAGGTTTGATAAAGAGTGAAGAGTCATGAGATATATGATAGGACAAAAAGCTTTATCTCATAAAGTGACAGATATATCTTTTCCTCCCATCTCAGGTTCATGGCTATGGTCCCTATAACAAAAGACAAATTAACAAGAGAAAAACAACATACATTTTTTTTTTCTCTTTTTTAGACAGGATCTGTCTCTGTCACCCAGGATGGAGTGCAATGGTGTCATCTTGGCTCACTGCAACATCTGCCTCCCTGGGGTCAAGCCATCCTCTCATCTTGGCCTGCCTAGTAGCTTGAACTCCTGAGCTCAAGAAATCCACTTGCCTTGACCTCCCAAGGTTCTGGGATTACAGGCATCAACCACTGTGCCTGGACTTGAAGACATACAAATTTGTTAAGTGTAAATTTTATGTGACATAGGAGCCTTAATAAAGAAATAAAGACCTAAAGAAACAGGTAAATGTGTATTTTTATACTTAGTTTGATGAAGAGTGAACAGTCATGGAGAAATATGATTGGAAAACACAAGTGTACAATCTCATGGCAACAAACTGGGGGGAATTTAGCAAGGCCTGTCTGTTCAGATGTTTCTTTGTGTTTCTGTGTCTTCAGGGATATGAATGTTCCTGTTCCTTTCCTCCAGGTTTAGGGAGGACATTTATCTTATGAAGATCTTATAGCCTGCCAGGGGAGAAAAATGGTAGAAGGTCAAAGACTAAACTTTGTGGGTTTTATTAATTGCTTTAGGAGAGAAGGGCAAGAGGAAGTTGAGAGTGACTTTTCTGCTTCTGCTGTTTCCTCAAATGCCAAGTTCCCATAATTTGGAGTAGTGTTTCCTAAACTTTATCAATCAAATGATAATAACCTGGGGGAAACTCGGTGCTGAAGCTCAGAAAATGATTCCCCATAGTCTTGCACTTTGGCATGCTGAGTATTTCACATTAAAGGAAATTTAAAAGGCCTTAGAAACAGCCTCAGAATCAAGGATCTTCTGATCTTCTATTTTTCTCTCCAGACACAGAGGGGAAATCTCTCTCTAAAGTTCCCTTACCCGAAGCTCTTCCTTAAGTAATACAATTGCCTTCGATCACTTCCTTGAGATTCTATTAGCCAGGAAAGATAAAACACATATCACAGAAAGGAAGACTGAGAAAAGTCACCACACCTATATAGATTTTGTCAGATGCTATAATCTATTCTTCCGTCCATTCAACTTCTAGAGAGAATTATTTACACATTATTGTCTCCTTTTGGACCCAATCAATTCCCTTGAAAATAATTTACTATCTCCTAAAAGTTGCCTACATCCTCCATTTTCCTCTCCTCTATAAAGAGGGGATTTGAGCCTCATCTGGCCCTTCTTTGATTCTCGTATTTTATATGGCTCCCATGCACATTTGTACATTAACAACGTTGTATGCTTTTTCTCCTGTTACTCTATTGTCAGATTATTTCCGCAGACTCTAGCCTTTAGAGAGGAAGGGAAAGTTTTCCATTGTTCCTACAGCAACAAGGACTGTTATTCAGATTCTTCTCTGTGACCTTTTGTCTTCAGATAGAAGAATGTTCCTTCTCTTTGGGTACAGGGAGATCACCTCTCATATGAGTATCTTATGACTACTTCAGGGGAAATTCAAAAAATTCTTTCTAGGTTTTGTGATCTTCTTCAGGGGAGAAGGGAAGGGGTGGGGTGGAATAAGGTAAAAGAGATTTGCTTCTGTGGTTTTGCCAGATGTTTTCAACTCAAAATACTAACTATGCCAAGGTGCTATATGTTAATTTTTTAACTACATGATTTAAAAGCATGTTTTACAATAAATTTAATTTTTTTTTTTTTTTTTTTTTTGAGAAAAGACCTTGCTTTGTTTGTCACCCAGGCTGGAGTGCAGTGGTGCAATCACGGTTTACTGCAGCCTCAACTCCAGGGCTCAAGCAATCCTCCTACCTCAGTCTTCCATGTAGTTGGGACTACAAGTGTGTGCCACCACACCACACCCAGCTAATTTTTGTTGTTGTTGTTTTGTTTATTTGGTTGTTTTTGTTATTTTTTTTGGTTTTGTTTTGGAGACAGAGTCTTGCTCTGTCGCCCAGGCTGAAATGCTGTAGCACCATCTAGGCTCACTGCAACCTCTACCTCCTAGGTTCGAGTGATTCTCCTGCCTCGGCCTCCTTAGTAGCTGTAATTACAGGTGTGCACCACCACACCCGGCTAATTTTTGTAGTTTTTAGTAGAGACAGGGTTTCACCATATTGACCAGGCTGGTCTTGAACTCCTGACCTCAGGTGATCTGCACACCTCCACCTCCCAAAGTGCTGGGATTACAGGCATGAGCCACTGCACCTGGCCTTTTGTATTTTTTTTTAGAGATGGGGTTTCACCATGTTGCCCAGGCTGGTCTCAAACTCCCAGACTCAGTTCATCTGACAGCCTTGGCCTCCAAAAGTGCTGGGATTACAGGTGTGAGTTACCACACCTGGCCAATAAAACTTATTTCTTAAGAGAATACTGACCATGATGAGAATTTGAGCTTAATTATTTCTGCTCGTGTTCTATCATAAAGCACTTGGCAAAATTTCTGGCTATTTTTCTTGGCATTGTTTTCATTATTATTATTATTACTTTTATGATATAAAATCTGTACTTTTAAAAATCATAAAATTTTCAGATATGATACATGCATTTTACATTACACATTTTTCTGTATATAAAAAGACAGTTTTCTAGTTGTGTGCTGGTGTTTGATAATCTAATTATATTCACTATTATTTTTCATGAGTCTTAATTTAAAATCCAGGAAAGTATTACATATTACATATTCCCCTTAAACGTTATACAAGACAGACCACCATAAGTAATGTAACCAAAACTCACACTCATTTGTATCAACTGAGTGTTTTACTACTGTTGAGAAAAGTAGTCATAATCTTTCCTTATGAAGATAAAATTGGAATGATAGATTTCCACTTCTTTTGTGATTGTGTTAATGCTACATATGAAAAATAAACTCTCGGCCGGGCGCGGTGGCTCAAGCCTGTAATCCCAGCACTTTGGGAGGTCGAGACGGGCGGATCACGAGGTCAGGAGATCGAGACCATCCTGGCGAACACGGTGAAACCCCGTCTCTACTAAAAAGTACAAAAAAACTAGCCAGGCGAGGTGGCGGGCGCCTGAAGTCCTAGCTACTCGGTAGGCTGAGGCAGGAGAACGACAGAACGACGTCAACCCGGGAAGTGGAGCTTGCAGTGAGCTGAGATCCGGCCACTGCACTCCAGCCTACGCAACAGAGCGAGACTCTGTCTCAAAAAAAAAAAAAAAAAAAAAAAAAAAAAGAAAAGAAAAAGAAAAATAAACTCTCTGTAAATGTATTACACTTTAACTTACATTTTCAATTTTTTTCCAGAATTTACATACAGAGAATTGAAGGTTTACTGCATTAAAACACAGTGGTGACTGGTATTGGATCTCTGTATGAGATAACAGTTGAAAGAAAAGGAGAAAGAGATGAGAAGAATGAGGAAGAAGGAGTGATGCCAGGGAAAATAAAATGCTCATTTTACTCAAGGGCATGTGAAAGGGAAAGTGGTGGTTAAAGGATGAAAATATTGATAGCAAAATGCAACCTGAAGGAAACTGAATGGTAAAGGAACATGACTTTCTTCTGTTTCTATTCATCTTCATTGGTTATTTCCTCTGTGGTTTACCTTGTCCTGCATTTGTAAAAGGAGATTGAGCCTTATCACTCAGATTCATTCTCTCCTGTGTCATTAGAACTTTGAAAGGCAGGATTTGTTGTCCTTGACAGATATACTATTATCTTTCTTATCAGATCCTTTTGGTAGTTTTTTCTAAAGTTCATAGTCTCTAAATCTATAGCTTCCTTTTGTTTCCTCTTTGCAAGAAGTTACTGAAAAATACCTCTTTTTCCCCTCCCCTCTTTCCTATTCTTTTCTTCCGTGCTTAATTAACCTCTTCTCTACCTGACATTTTGTGCAGTTGTGTACTACAAATGCTTTGGACTGACATGACATATATCTCTTTTTTGTCACACTTTATAGATGTCTTATTGCTAGAAAAAAATACTCCCTTCTAATTGCTTATCATTGGCTATCCAGACTACCTGAGTAAGTATTAATAAATACTTTCAGAATATCTCTTATGATAACATTAAAAAATAATTTTCAGATAAAAAGGGACTTTTGGGTCTGCTTACTCTACTGAGGTGAATTTTCTCATTTGCTATTTCACATGTAGCTAGGAGCTAGCTGCAAGTTCTATTTGTGGGACTATCACCAGCTAAGTGGTTTTGTGTTCAATGACTAGGCCCCTTGCTTTCAAGTTTCTCAATTGCATGATGTTCTGGATGAGTAGTCAAGCTATTACTGCTATTTTAGATTATTTTGCAGAATATTTTATGTTCTGTATATTATTTATTTTTTCTGGATTAACTGTGGTAATTCTAATTAAGTTTATCTTTGTCATATTTGTAGAATAACTTTTTTTTTTTTTTTTTAATTTTTTTTTTTTTTTTTTGAGACAGAGTCTCGCTCTGTCGCCCAGGCTGGAGTGCAGTGGCGCAATCTCGGCTCACTGCAAGCTCCGCCTCCCGGGTTCACGCCATTCTCCTACCTCAGCCTCCCGAGTAGCTGGGACTACAGGCGCCCGCCACTGCGCCCGGCTAATTTTTTTTCTATTTTTTAGTAGAGACGGGGTTTCACCATGGTCTCGATCTCCTGACCTTGTGATCCGCCCGCCTCGGCCTCCCAAAGTGCTGGGATTACAGGCGTGAGCCACCGCGCCCGGCCTGTAGAATAACTTTTTAAATCTCTTCACAACTACAACTGAATTAGTGATTAAAATAATGTATTCATCAAAACATTTACATTAAACTCTGTACATTCCAAATTGCCATGCCATTTTTAAATTATATAATCTTTTTAATCTCACAACTATTTTTAATAAAAATTTGATATTCTTAATTTTAAAATCAAGTAACGTGAATATTTTAAAAAGTCACTACCTTAAACAATACTACCTTGTCTTCATTTTTGGGGGACAGCTATAACAAAATACCATAGACTGTTAGCTTGTAAACAATAAAATTTTATTTCTCCTAGTTTTGAAGCCTGGGAAGTCTAAGGTGTCGGCAGATGGAGTGTCTGATGAGGGCTTTTATCCTCGTTTGTAGATGAACCTTATTACTGTGTCTCCACATGTCAATATATAAAACCTATGGTAAGAATTGGAGAGACACATTTGGACCATAGTACAGCTTATTAACCTTTCTAGAAATCATTTAGAAATAATTTAAGGAGAAAAGATTACTTTTTCAAAGGAAAAAAATAAAACTACATCACAGACCTAAGAATGTGTTGCAACAAATATATTTTTCTCTTCTCACTTGGGTCCAGTGGTTGGTGGCCTGCAAATTAAATGACAACATACATATTGACAGGAGAAAAGGCAATGTTGATTTATATGCTTGTGAAGGAGCGCTCAATAATGGAAAAAGTCATGGAATAGGTGGAAGTAAATGTTTCTATATATCAACTTAATGAAAGGAAAGATTTTAGGGCTCCAATGAGAGAGTATGAGAGATTCTATAGTGTTGTTTAATGGTAACATAAATGGATTATGTTCTTGGCAGATAATTTGCAGGAAACTCCCTCTGGGGAGGGTTAATAACAGCTATGTTTTGGGGAGTTTATACTTTAGCAGATAAGGGAAGTTCCAGTAAGATTTCTGCTGCATCTTCTCAAGTTCAAATATTTTCACTTTAAATTAAATGTTATGCCAACTTTGGGGGTCAAAGAAGATCCCCACAAATGGTAGAGCTAGAAAATTCTACCTTGAAAATCTTCATATTATTACATTTTAAGCTTGTGTATGAAATGTCTGTACTATTATCAAGCTTTTTAAAGAAATTGCCTCTGTTGCATGGTGGTTGTTTTTAAATTCAATAGATTAAGGCAATCAAACAGTATTTAGTGAGACATGGATCATAAAGCAAAATGTAATTTGCTTATATTTATTTTAATTTTAAACATATCAATGCATATATACTTAGTTTCAAATTTATACTGAAAATAGTTTAGACTTTTAAACTAAATAAGTTAATATTTGGGAAATGTTTTTGAGATTTCTACAAAAATTAAAAAATCATCATCTGCTATGTTTCAGCATCACAAAACATATCAGCTGAATGCTTCTTAACTAAGAATTGTGTTTATAAACCTGTAACTTCATTCTGTAAGTCTCATCTAAAGCAAATTAATACTTCTCTCCCCAGTGTAGATCAGTGCTTGACATAAAGTACACACACGTTTGTTAAATAAACAAGTAGATAAATAAATCCTTTTTCAACTTGAACTGTTATGGTTATATATTTACAACATAGAAATAAAAATTAATTTTTAAGCCATAAAAGATAATTTCCTTCTGAACTCTTTTAGGATGATAATACATGCCTGGTTTTGTGTAGTAGTCCTACTTTATACTTGCCTTATTGTAAGTATTAATAATATCCCTGTTTACTCCCAAAGTGTCCCAGTTTGGGAGTAAATTATATGGTTCTTCTACTTATTTTTCACATGGGATATATAAAGTGTATATGTATATGGCAGAGAATAGAAAACTGCTTGTGTTGCTTCACTCTTTTGGTGTCTATTCCGGTTCCTGAACGAAATGGTTTGAAATCCCCAAACTTTGCATTTCT
The DNA here is from genome assembly GCF_047675955.1 of Chlorocebus sabaeus. NCBI lineage: Eukaryota > Metazoa > Chordata > Mammalia > Primates > Cercopithecidae > Chlorocebus > Chlorocebus sabaeus. Next base: position 24,626,160 of record NC_132918.1, on the reverse strand, counting down.
TACATAACTATGATAGTTTTTTACCTCAAAATACTACTTTGGTTGCAAAAGTCTAATGCCAAAACTTTTATGTAATTTATTTGAGTTGAGGCACTCAAAGCCTACTAAAAGTATATATTGCATGAATGCTTATTTCTGAACTCTTACTAATGTAGCTTTTTATTGTCAGGGGCCAAGTTTTTCGGCTCCCTAAATAAAGGTTCACTGAAAATCATGGACATGAGGCAAATTAATTAATAATATAAAAGGCATACATATTTATTTAATGTGTATACAAGGGAGAATTCAGAATGAAGACCCAACTTCCCAATGTAGTACAGAAGCTTATACGCTATCGAGATTACAGACAGAATGAGGTTACAGAAAAGCAGGTTATGTATGGGAGGGGGAGAAGAGGAATTCCACTGAAGGGAAATAAATGATTACTAGGGAAAATGATGGATCTGGGAACATAAATTAACTTGTAAATAGTTCTCTTTGGAATTTAAATGATGCTTGTAGATAGTCATTACCTCAAAAAAAAGGTCTGTTCCCTTGTGGGTATATCTTTGGTCTTATAGAGAGGGAAGAAAACCATTATATTCCTTGGTGGGTCCAAATCTTGGGAAGATAAAGATGCTTCATATTTTGGTGTACTGGTTTCTGAGTACCAAAATTATAGTCATCATTAGTGAAATAATGTGGAATACAGTGATTTGTAACTTGCAGAATATTATACAAATGGAAAGTAGGTGAAACAGTATTCATTACAGGTGTTTTCTAAATATGTCCAGCTTTCCTTCCTTTAAACATATAATAGAATTGTCCTTTGCTGCCCCCTTAAAGCTAAAAAAAAATAGTCAAACTGAAACCTTACAAGCTATTTCATGATGTATTATCTTCCCTGCCCACAAAAACTTAAGCTTCTGTGCAATCTTGGCACTTGGGTGTCTGAGTGGAATCCTTATAGTTCTGTATGTAGCATCAGTAAGAAATCAACTTTTATTACGTTAAGCCATTGACATTTTAATGTGCTTTGTCACTATAACATAGCATATCTTAAATCAACTGCTAAAATAACCTTACCTAGTACCTATCATCTGCCATTGAGAAACAATTGCACTATTTGCTTTCAAAGACATCACAACCACTACCAGTACCTTGGCCTTCTTTTCTGCTGAGGTCAGATGGCCACTAGTCTTTTTTGACCACACAACCTGTAATCTCTCAAAAGAAAATGTCACGGTGTTTTACAGCTGGAAGTTATTATAGGAATTATATAGTTGCAGTCCACCGTTTAGGTAGGTCACATAGAATAGTATAGCCTAAATAGGTCTGATAGTCACTCCTTACGTGAATTCAGCAAAGTACTTAATCTTTCCCAATTTAATTTTCTTAACTTTCCAAATGTAGATAATCACACCTTCCTGTCAGGTTTCTTTAAAGGATTAAGTTAATTTAAATGAGCTCATCAGCACATTGTGGTCATAAGACATCTATGTATCCCTTTGTTCCTTACTGGTTACATCAGGTTACCCAGGTAAAGACTGGTAGAGCTAGGACTTAAAAATAACATCTATAAAGAGTTTTATATGAGCTATGATCATACCACTGCACTATGATCACACCCAGCATGGGTGACAGAGCAAGCCTCTATCTCAAAAAAACAAAAATAGTTTTATAGTTTTCTTTTTATAGTCATTAGCTATTCTTTGTAAACTACAACCAACTTGTTATTCAGCTAGAATAAGAATTATTACTGTATCTATTTCACAATAGCCAATTAAGATCCAGAGGCTGCAATTAGTCCAAAATCACCATTAGTATATAACAGAACTAGAGCTCAAACCCATGGCCTCTGGCTTCAGCATTATGCTCTTTGTTTTCTACTACCTGAAGCATAAACATGGTGCTGTGGACTTTAAAGCCAGGGCTTTTCCACTAGAAATAACTTTTGTATAAGTGGACATTTCTGAATTTCTCAATACTCAATAGTGAAGATAATATGAAATAACAATTATATACTTTAGATCTTACTAATGGGATAAAAATTTCAAAATAAACTCCTATGTAATTAAGAATTTGGCTGGCCTTTGCCTCCAATTCCCAAGAAGTACCTTCTAAATCCTTGGAAAGGATGCAAATCTTTAGTGAACGGAATGTCTTTATCATTCTTGGTGAGACTTGATGATGATACATTTCTCCTAAGGAGGTAATTCATGGGCGCCCATAGAAAGCTTGTGTTAATGAGATGGCTCAGAATAGAGGCTGTACATACCAGAAAGACCAACAATATGATTAGAGGTTTAGGAGCTTTGAACCATGTGATAATAACACAACCTCTGGGTAGAGGAGAGGGGTTGAAGACTCAGTTCAATCTCATAGCAAATTATTGAATAAATCATGTCTACCTAACAAAACCCCAATAAAAACTGTGAGCACAAATCTCAGATGAGCTTCCCTGATTGGCAATAATCTACATATGGTCACATGTAGATATGACAGAAGGGTGATTCCTCCTGACTCCTTGGGGAAAAGGCAAAAGATGTTCTTTTGCCTTCCATACCTTGCCCTACTAATCTCTTCTTTTGACTGGTTCTGATTTGTATATTTTTGCTATACTAATACTCTAATCACAAGAATAGCACTTTTTTTAGTTCTGTGAATTACTGAACCTGAAGAGTAGTAGAAGCCTTAAATTAGTAGCCAGCTCTGTAGTGAGGGCATTCTTTTGGAAATCTATGTCCTTAACCTGTGAAGTTTGGCTCAACTCAAGGTAAGTGATGTCAGAATTTATGGCTTAAGCATACTCCAAAATCAAGAATATAAATGTATAATGTAGACAGTTCGTTCTTTCTTTCTTTCTTTCTTTCTTTCTTTCTTTTTTTCTTTCTTTCTCTCTTTCTTTTTTTTTTTTTTTTTTTTTTTTAATTGAGATGGAGTCTCACTCCATCACCCAGGCTGGAGTGCAGTGGCTCTATCTAGGCTCACTGCACTCTCCGCCTCTTGGGTTCAAGCAATTCTCCTGCCTCAGCCTCCTGAGTAACTGGGACTACAGGCATGTGCCACCAAGCCTGGCTAATTTTTGTATTTTTAGTAGAGGCGCGGTTTCACCATATTGGTCAGGCTGGTCTTGAACTCCTGACATTGTGATCTGCCTGCCTCAGCCTCCCAAAGTGCTGGGATGTGAGCCACTGTACCTGGCTGTTGACAGTGCTTTATTTCTTATACTTTCAACTCATAGGTAAAGACAAACAACATTTCAAGTTACATCATATTTTAAAAGTTTTGAATTATGTTTACACTAAGTAATGAAGGATATTTCCTAACCTTATAATTTTTATCATGATTAAAATAAATTGCAGGGCAAATTTATGTTACTCAGAAGTAGAGAGAATCATAATGGCAGATAGGAGGAAGGACTAACTTGCAACTCCCACTGAGACAGACCAGTGTGTGGAGACTCACATTATGAACTTTTGCTCCAAGAACTACCGCAGGAAGATACCAGGAAAGCTAAGAGAATCCACAGACCCTTTGAAGCAACTTAATCACCACTGCAGGCTCCCTAAGATGCTGAAGAAAACTTATGAGTCTGTTTGCTTTCTCAGCGGGGAGGCTTGTGGATTGGGGCAAGTTCTCAGCCCTGATCACTGGCTACCTGGAAATAGACTTGGTGCTGTTGGGGAAGCACAGTGGGACTGAGTACACCCTTTAGGACTGCAGGCTGCATGGCAGCAGAGTGAAGCCTGTAATTGTTGGCTTTTCCCCACGTACCTGGTGAACTGTATGATCCAGCAGAGGCAGCCATAATCACCCTGGGAATATAACTCCATTGGACTGGGAACCACACTCCCATCCCCTACAGCAGCTGCAGTAAGCCCCGCCCAAGGACAGGCTGAGCTCAGATACCTGTATCTCTTCCCCCACCTGGTGATCTGTCTCTATCAACCCTGGTAGCTCAAGACAAAAACCATAATCTCTTGGGAACTCTATGGCCCTGCACACTGCCCAAGAAATCTGACTACTTAACCAGGTGTGCCTAGGGCAAGTTTGCATTTCCTTATAGGGCTGCAGCTGATGCAGTCTCGAAAGTGCCACCTCCTGGCTGGAGGCCAACAAAAACAAAAGCAGCACACCAAATAAAAATACAACCAAAGCCGCTCACAAAGTCCACTTCACTCCCCTGCTACCTCCACCAGAGCAGGTGCTGGTATCTATGGCTGCAAGACCTGAAGATATATCACATCACAAAACTCCTTGAAGACACTCCTCAGTACCAGCCTGGAGCCCAGTAGCTCCACTGGGTGGCTAGACCCAGAAGAGCGGAAACAATCACTACAGTTTAACTCTCAGGAAGCCCCATTCCTAGGGGAAGGAGCAGAACACCACATTAAGGGAGCACCCTGAGGGACAAAATAATCTGAACAGCAGACCTTGAATCCCAGAGCTACCCACTGACATAATCTACCCAAATAAGAAGGAACCAAAAAAACAATTCTGGTTCTTTAATACCCTCTGAAAACAAGGTTCTTTAATACTGCCTGAAAATTATACCAGCTCACCAAGAATGGATCCAAACTAAGATGAAATCTCTGAATTGCCAGAAAATAATTCATAACGTTAATTATTAAGCTAATCAAGGAGGCACCAGAGAAAGATGAAGTCCAACTTAAAGAAATTTTTTAAAAAGATACAGGATATAAAAGGAAAATTCTTCAGTGTGATAGATAGCATAAATAAAAAACAGTACACCCTCTGGAAATCAAGGACACACTTAGAGAAATGCAAAATGCACTGCGAAGTCTAAGCAATCAAGTTGAACAGCAGAAAAAAAAAATTCAGAGGTTGAAGACAAGGCATTTGAATTAATTCAAATCATCAAAGTCAAAGGCAAAAGAATTTTTTTAAAAAATGAACAAAGCCTCCAAAAAGTTTGGAACAATGTTAAATGTCCAAACCTAAGAATAATTGGTGTTCTCGAGGAAGAAGAGAAATCTAAAAATTTGGAAAACATATTTGAGGGAATAATTGAGGAAAACATCTCCAACCTTGCCAGAGATCCAGACCTCTGATAAAAGAAGTTCAAAGAACACCTGGCAAATTCATCACAAAAAAAAAAAAAAAAAAAAAAAAATCACCTGGGCACATAGTCATGAGGTTCTCTAAAGTCAAGATGAAGGAAAGAACCTTAAGAGATGTGAGGCAAAAGCATGAGGTAACCCATGAAGGAGAACCTGCCAGATTAAAAGCAGACTTCTTAGCAGAAACCCTACAAACCAGTATGGAATGGGGACCTATTGTTATCCTCCTTAAACAAAACAATTATCAGCCAAAACTTTTGTATCCAGTGCAACTAAGCTTCATAAATGAAGGAAAGATTCAGTCTTTCCCAGATAAACAAATGCTGAGAGAAGTTGCCACTACCAAGCCAGCACTACAAGAACCGCTAAAAAGAGCTCTAAATCTTGAAACAAATTCTCCTCAAAATACACTAAAATAGAACCTCCTTAAAGTATAAATCTCACAGGACCTATATAACAATAACAACATTAAAAAAAAAAAAAGGCATTCAGACAACAAATAACACACAAATAGAATAGTACCTTACATCTCAATACTAACATTAAATGTAAATGGCCTAAACGCTCCACTTAAAAGATACAGAATGACAGAATGGATACAAATTCACCAACCAAGTTTCTGCTGTCTTGAGGAGACTCAACTAACACGTAAGGACTCATATAAACTTAATGTAAGTGTGTGAAAAAAGATACTTCATGAAGATGGACACAAAAAGTGATCAGGAATAACTGTTTTTTTTCCATCAGATAAAACAAACTTTAAAGCAACAGCAGTTAAAAATGACAAAAGGGGACATTATATAATGATAAAAGGACTAGGCCAGCAGGAAAATGTCACAAATTGAAATGTATATCCAACTAACACTGGAGCTTCCAAATTTACAGAACGATTACTACTAGACTGACGAAATGAGCTAAACAGCAAAACAGTAAAAGTGGGGGACTTTAATACTCCACAGAGAGCACTGGTCAGGTTATCAAGACAGAAAGTCAACAAAGAAACAAAGGACCTACATTGTACTCTACAACAAACGGACTTAACAGATATTTACAGAACATTCTACCCAACAACTGCAGAATGCACATTCTACTCATCAGTACATGGAACACTCTCCAAGACAGACCATATGATAGGCCACAAAACAAGTCCCAGCAAATTAAAAAAAAAAAAATCAAAATTATATCAAGTATTCCCTCAGACCACAGTGGAACAAAATTGGAAATAAACTCTGAAAGGACCCTCAAAACCTTGCAAATACATGGAAATTGAATAACCTGCTCCTGGATGACGGTTGGGTCAACAATGAAATCAAGATAGAAGTTTAAAATTTTTTTTGAACTGAACGACAATAGTGACACAACTTATCAACACTGGGATACAGCAAAAGCAGTGCTAAGAGGAAAGTTCACAGGATTAAATGCCTATATCAAAAAGTCTGAAAGAGCAAAAATAGACAATCTAAGGTCACATCTACAAAACTGGAGAAACAAGAACAAACAAAACCAATGGATACTCGGGGGAAAAGGTAGGGGGTGACAAGAGATAAAAGGCTACAATTGGGTACAGTGTATGCTGTTGGGTGATAGGTGCTGCAAAATTTCAGATATCACAACTAAAGAACTTATTCATGTAACCAAACACTGCGTTTTCCCCCAAAATCCATTGAAATAAAAAATTAAAAAATTTAAAAAATCTTACTCTGAATGTTCTTTATTTATGTTATGATAGCACAGTTTTCAAAACCTAAGATATCCTTATCTGATGAAGATATGACAGAAAGTTAACATTGTTCTTTCTGTGTTATAAACAAATGGGTGTTTATTATAAATTTTCTTTCTATAAGTGTGAAACATATTCTTAGTTGTATTTATGTTTCAGTAATAATGTTGCTTTCTTCTCTGGCAATGTTGAATAAACAAGGCATGAAATAATTGAACAGTACAAAATAATAGCATCACAAGAATTTGCAAATATTAGAAATCAGGGCTTTACTCCTACCTTCAGAGAGCTGGTGATAAGCAGCCTACAATTGCATAGTGGTCTTTTTTCAATTTCCTAAACAATACACATCCAATTTCCACCAGGAACACATCCTCTTAGTAATTTGTTCTGCAGAATTGGAATGGTAGTGGATTTGATGTTACATTGCCTGCTTTATTGCTGATTAGTAATCTCACCATGCATTCTGTCCAGTCAACATTACCTGCCAAGTTCATAATGAGAAAAAGTTGCCATTTACAAAGTCCTCCCTTTGTGAAATATTCCATTGTGGTATAACTTTAAAATGTTACAATTTGTTTTTTTATGAACTCACCAAATATTTCCTGTTTTGCACTAATAACCTCAATAAAATATGCATAGATACTATCTTAAATTCATGATTAGTAGGATTATTTGTTTTAAGAGTATATGAAAATTAGAAGTAATTTTTTATCTTGATAATAAAACATATTTAATTTATATAAATATTTCTTTTTAGTTACCATTTAATGGACATCAACCTCATGCCAGGCAATGTACTAAGTAGTCTTCTTATAGTCACCTTCTTGATTCTTTCTCTAAATATCTACCAGGAAAATAAGATTTGCGTATGTTCTGAATTGAAATATATACTTCACTAGGGAAGGGGCACAATCCATTTCTCCAGTGTGTGGAGGACAAGGGTCTTGGCCCTCTAAGATTCACTGAAAATTACTGACATGAGGCAGATTAATTAATACAAGAAAAAGCATACAAATGTATTAAAGGCACATACATGGGAGACTTCAGAACGAAGTGAAGACCAACTTCCCAATGAGGTGCAGAGGCTTATTTACCATCTTGCAGTTACACAAAGAATGAAGGTTTGGATCCTGGTAAAATGGGTTAGAAGAGTTGGAGTGAAAAGAGGAATTCTACTAACATACAATAAATGGTTACTAGGGAACAGAAATAAAATTGTAAATAATTCTCTATGGAATTAAGGAAATCTTAGAGACAGTGTTTCTGGAAAAGGATTCTGTTGAAATGTAGTTATGTTTCTGGTTTTCTTTCCTGTAACAGATAATGAGATAACAAAGAGGGGGACAGGAATAATTGTTCTCTTTGGTAGGTCCATTCTTATCTTTATGTAGATAGGGAAAAAGCCTATTCCAGGACTTGTTAATCTCTAAGAGATTTTAATTTAAAGTACTCATTATATCAACAGCCATATTTTGGCATGAAATATTTTTTATTTCCTTCTAATGATATATATGTGTCATATATATGACTATATATGAGATAAATATATGAATATATGTAAGATTGATATATATACATAGAGAGAGAGAAATAGTGCTGAGAACCTAGTAGATACACAATAAGTGTTAGTTGAATGAATGTGTTTATTTCCATTGTATAAACTTACATTAAAATGTAACTTTTCAACATCACACAACTTATAGGACTTAAGGCTATCATTTGAATGCGTGCTTTCTACTAAGTATGTAACTGTTACTGGAAATGTCTCCTAATCCAGACCCCAAGAGAGCGTTCTTTTTTTTTTTTTTTAATTATTGATTTCTAACTTTTTGGGAATATAATGAAAATAATTTCTTTGGTTAGTATTTTCTTAGTACAGGAAAAGTGGAACAAACAGAGAATACAAAAATAAATGATAAAAATAAATCTAAATATGTCATTACTATGGTAGAACATGGATCGTCAGACAGGATTTAAAGAAAAATATCGAGCTATATGCTATTTAACACAGACATGCCCAAAACCTAAAGGCAGAGCACAGCGTAAAATTAAAATTTTAGAAAGAGCGTTCTTGATCTCATGCAAGAAGTAATTTGGAGACAGTCCACAAAGTAAAGTGAAAACAAGTTTATTAGCACAGTAAAGAAATAAAATAATGGCTACTTCTAGACAGAGAAGGAATGCACCCACTTTTGGTACAATGCTGGTTAAAACCAAAGAATTCACATCACAGATACTTTGAAAGAAGTGGCAGGTCACTGCAAATTCCATGAGACAGTCAAAAATCTCTGGTGCTCTCTGGAGAGATTGGAGGCCTCATGGCTGGAGGCCAACCAACTCAGGGCTTTACAGAAACTCATACAGAATAACCCTGTTCCCAGGAAGGAGGAAACAACAGCTAATTCCGCTACCTGCAACATCCTGGCTAACCAGTGGTCCTGTGTCTGTCCATGTGACAGTTTCACTGCTAGCATAACAAGCATTCAAGAAAGCCAGCACACTAAATGTGTCTACAACCAAGGACTCTCACAGAGTCTACTTTACTCCCCTCCCACCTCCACCAGAGCAAGTGCTGGTATCCATAGCTGGGAAACCTGAAGACAGATCACATCACAATCCACTTTACAGACATTCCCCAGCACCAGATCAGAGCCTGGTGGCCCCATTGGGTGACTATACCCAGAAGAGCAATAACAATCACTGCAGTGTGGCTCACAGGAAGTCCCATCCCTAGTGGAAGGGGGAGTGCACCACAACAAGAAACCACCTGTGGGAAAAAGATTTGAACAGCATCCCTTGAGTTCCAGACCTTTCCACTGAAATAGTCTACCCGAATGAGAAGGAATCAAAAAAGCAATTCTGGTAATATGACAAAACAAGGTTCTATAACACCCCAAAAAGACCTCAGCAATGAATCCAAAGCAAAACTAAAGCTTTGAATTGCCAGATAAATAATTCAGAAGATTTATATTAAGCTACTCAAAGAGATACCAGAGAAAGGTGAAAAACAACTTAAAAAAAATTTAAAAAATACAGAATATGGATGAGAAATTCTTTAGAGAAATAAATATTAGAAAGAAAAATAATCACAACTTTGGAGATGAAAGACACACTTAAGAGACATAAAATATGCACTGGAAACCTTCAACAACAGCATTGAACAAGTAGAAGACAAAGCTTGAAGACAAGGATCTCAAATTTACATAATTACAGAAAGATAAAAAAAAAAAAAAAGAAAATGAACAAAGCCTCTAAGGAATTTGGAATTATGTTAAATAGCCAAACCTAAGAAAAATTGGGTTCCTGAGGAAGAAGAGAAACCTAAAATTTTGGAAAACATTTTTGAGGGAATAATTGAGGATAAGTTCCCTGGCCTTGCAAGAGATCTAGCCATCCAAATACAAGAAGCTCAAAGAACATTTGAGAAATTCATCACAAAAAGATCATCACCCAGGCAAATAGTTATCCGGTCATCTAAGGTCAAGAAAAGGAAAAAACATCTTAAAAGCTGTGAGACAAAAGCATCAGGTAACCTACACAGGAAAACATATTAGATTATCAGCAGATTTCTCAGCAGAAACTCTACAAGCCAGAAAGTATTGGGTTCTGTCTTTAGCCTCCTGAAACAAAATAATTGTCAGCCAACAATTTTGTATCTGGTAAAACTAAGCTTCAAAAATGAAGAAAAGATAAAGTATATTTCAAACAAACAAATGCTACTTCCAAGCCCGCACTTAAGAAACGATAAAAGGAGTTCTAATCTCGAAACAAAATCTTAAAATACACCAAAATAGAAACTGTTTAATGTATAAATCTCACAGGGCCTACAAAACAACACAATGAAAAAAACCCCATGGCATTCAGGCAACAACTGACATGACAAATAGAACTACCTCAAAGAAATAAAAAAAAAAAAAAAAAAAAAAAAAAAATATTTCAAGGTTACTATTTTTGCACACAAACTAAAAAAATCTAGAGGATATGGATAATTTCCTGGAAATACACAACCCTCCTGGATTAAATCAGGAATAAATAGAAACTCTTAACAGAACAATAACAAGTAGTGTGATTGAAACAGTAATTTAAAAAGGCAAACACAAAAAAGTTCAGGACCAGATGGATTCACAGCTGAATTCTATCAGGCATTCAAAGAAGAATTGGTGCCAATCTTACAGAAACTACTTCAAAAGAAGGAAAAAAAGGGATCTTCCCTAAAGCATTCTGTGAAGCCAGTATCACTCTAATACCAAAACCAGGAAAGGACATCTAAAAAAAAAAAGAAGAAGAAGAAAAAAAGAAAAGAAACTACATATCAATATCCCTGGTGAACACAGATGCAAAAATCCTCAACAAAATACTAGTTAATTGAATCCAACAGCATATCAAAATATAATCCACCTGATCAAGTTGGCTTCATACCAGGGATGCAGGGATGGTTTAACATACACGAGTCAATGAATATGATACATCACATACACAGAATTAAAAACAAAAATAATATGATCATCTCAATAGATGCAGAAAAAGCATTTGACAAAATTCAGCATCCTTTATGATTAAAATACTCAGCAAAAGTGACATGGAAGGAACATACCTCAAGATAACAAAAGCTATCTATGACAAACCCACAGCCAACATGATACTGAACTGGGAAAAGCTGAAAGAACCAAAAACTAGAACAAGACAAGGATGGCCACTTTCACCACCTCTATTCATTATGGTACTGAAATTCCTAGCTAGAGCAATTAGACAAGAGAAAGATATAAAAGGCAACCAAATTGATAAAGAGGAAGTCAAATTGTCGCAGTATGCCAATGACGTGATTGTATAACTAGAAAACCCTAAAGACTCATCCCAAAAGCTCATGGAGAGGAAAAAGGAATTCAGTAAAGTTTCAGGACTGAAAATCAATGTACACAAATCAGAAGTGCTGCTATACACCAAGGGTGAGCAAGCTGAGAATCAAACCAAGAACTCAATTCCTTTTACAACAGTTGTAGAAAATAAAATAAAACACTTAGGAATATACCTAACCAATGAAAGATGAAAGATGGATGATCCCTACAAGGAAAACTACAAAACACTGCTGAAAGAAATCATCAATGACACAATCAAATGGAAACACATACCATGATCACGGATGGGTAGAATCAATATTGTGAAAATTACCCTACTGCCAAAAACAATCTATAAATTCAATGCAATTCCCATAAAAATACCACCATCATTCTGAAATGGGAGGAGTTCCCTTATCCTCCTCCCAGGGTGTGTGACAGGGGTGTGGCTCGCTTCTTTGGTGCCCCACTGCTTAACCTCCTAGGTGGAGCAGGCAGACAGGCAGGTTGTGGGGTGCATTTTGGGGCTCTGGCCCCACAGCCACAAACACTCACACTTTGAGAGTGTTTACAGCTCTCAAAGCCCCAGTGAGTGTGTGTTACAGTGTGCTGTGTCAGTTTTGTCATCTTGTGGCTTGTGTTAATCAGCTCAATTAGACCTTCTACCTTATGTCAAGGACACAGGGCTTTCTGTGTCCCGGGTTCTTGCCCTAGTGTACCAGAAAAACCAGATCACACATGGACTTGGAGGATGGGTACAGGTTCTATGTGGTGGAGGCAGCTCTCAGAAAGGTGGATTGGGAGTCAGAAGGAGAATGGAATGGGAAGGTGGTCTTCCTCAGGAATCAAGCTGCCCAGTGGCCAGACTTTCCTCTGACTGCCCCCAACCAAATTCAACGTCATCCCATCTCAATGGCCTGCCGGTGTCTACTGGTGTTTGTCAGTGTGCTCTTCCGCTCCTTTTGATGTCCAGTTACTTGTGTCTTTGCCCACTAGGGTCTCAGGTTTCTATGGGCATGGAATATGGGGCATGGCAGGCCAGAGTGGTCTTGGAAAATGCAACATTTGGGTGCAAAAATAGGAGTTCTCACTTAATTCCATGGGCATAAGCCTGAGAGTAGAGCCCTCTCCAGAGACCCCACGTTTTTCTGTCCAGCACATCCCTGCCCCACTCTCATATCAATTCTACACAAAACTAGAAAACACAACCCTAAAAGTTATATGGAACCTTAAAATAAACACATATCCAAGCAAGACTAAATAAAAAGAACAAATCTGGAGGCATCACATTACCCTACTTCAAACTATACTGTAAGGCCATAGTCACCAAAATAGCATGGTTCTGGCATAAAAATAGGCACATAGACCAATTGAACAGAATAGAGAACCCAGAAATAAAGCCAAATATTTACAGTCAACTGATCTTCGACAAAGCAAACAAAAACTTGCAGTGGGGAAAGGACACCCTATTCAACAAATGATGCTGTTATAATTGGCAAGCCACATGGAGAAGAAGTAAGCTGGGTACTCATCTCTTACTTTGTACAAAAATCAACACAAGATGGATCAAACCCTTCTAGATATTGATTTAGGCAAATAATTCATGACCAAGAATACAAAAGCAAATTAAGCATACAAAAAAAATGAATAGGTGTGACTTAATTAAAGCCGAAGAAATAATCAGCAGACTAAGCAGACAGCCTACAAAGTGGGAGAAAATATTTGCAAGCTATACATCCGACAAAGGACTAATATCCAGAAACTACAAGAAACTCAAAGAAATCAGCAAGAAAAAAAAAACAAATAATCCCATCCAAAAGTGAGCAAAGGACATGAATAGACAGTTCTCAAAAGAATATATACAAACGTCAACAAACACATGAAAAAATACTCAACATCACTAATCGTCAGGGAGATCCAAATTAAAACTGCAATAGGATACCACTTTTCTACTGCAAGAATGGCCATTGTTAAAAAGTCAAAAAACAATAGATGTTGGCATTATGCGGTTAATAATAATAATAATAATAATAAAGGAACACTTATGCACTGCTGGTGAGAATATAAGTTAATACAACCATTATGTAAAGCAGTATGGAGATTCCTTAAAGAACTAAAAGTAGAACTACCATTTGATCCAGCAATCCCAGTACTGGGTATCTACCCAGAGGGAAAGAAGTCATTACATGAAAAAGACACTTACACACACATTTATAGCAGCACAATTTGCAATTGCAAAAATATGTAACAAGTATCAATGTCCATCAACAAGCAAGTGGATAAAGAAAATGTGATATATATATATATATATATATATATATATATATATATATATGCCACGGAATACTGCTCAGCCATTAAAAAGGAACAAAATAATGGCATTTGTAGCAACCTAGATGTTAGAGACCATTATTCTAGGTGAAGTAACTCAGGAATGGAAAACCAAACATTTTATGTTCTCACTTAAAAGTGGGAGCTAAGCTATGAGGATGCAAAGGCATAGGAGTTATATAACGAACTTTGGGGACTTGGAGAGAAGATGAGCAGGGGGGGAAAAATGAAATACTACACATTGGGTACACAGTATGCTGCTCAGGTGATGGGTGCACCAAAATCTCAGAAATCACCACTGCAGAACTTGTCCATGCAATGAAACACCACATTATCCCCCTAAAACAACTGAACGAAAATAAAAATAAAAATAAAATAAAATAAAACACAAAGGCAAAAAGTCATGGGGGAAATGGGCTCCACTACAAGGACTCCTGACAAAAGATTATTAATCTTTGTGTAACTGTTGATTTTGGCAAGAAACTTACCCTTAAACTAAGAATGCTTTTGTTGGCTGGGCGAGGTGGCTCACACCTGTAATCCCAGCACTTTGGGATGCCGAGGTGGGCGAATCACGAGGTCAGGACATCGAGACCATCCTGGCTAATGCGGTGAAACCCCGTCTCTACTAAAAATACAAAAAAGGTAGCCGGGTGTGGTGGCGGGCGCCTGTCACCACGCCCAGCTACTCCGGAGGCTGAGGTAGGAGAATGGTGTGAACCCGGGAGGTGGAGCTTGCAGTAAGCCGAGATTGCACCACTGCACTCCAGCCTGGGCAACAGTGCAAGACTCCAACTCCAACTCCAAAAAAAAAAAAAAAAAAGGAATGCTTTTGTCCTTTAGATGTGGGATATCAGGATATTTCCTGGCTTTTTAAAGTTCTGGGTCTGTTTAGCAAACATTATTCATCTATTCCCTTAACTGTAAACATCTTGTCACCAAGAATGCTCATCCTTCTGGGAATGCAACCCAGCAGGTCTCAGCCTCATTTTATCCAGCCTCTATTCAAGATGAAGTTGTTCTGGTTCCCATGACTCTGATATAACAATAATTTTACAGCAATTAGTTACAAAAGACTAATGTATTCACCAACTAAGATCCCTCTGGCAAACTTTCTCTTATTTTGGAGTTGGCAAAAAGTATGAGATTTATGACCAGTCAGAAAAAGCAAAGGTATTATATTGTGGTATCCAGCAAGATAATAATTCTACAGATTTGTTTTTTTTTGCTTAATTACATATGGAAAGCTTCTAGAACAGGTACTGGCACATACTTGGCACTCCAGTCAATAAATACATTTTGAATAAAAAAAATTTTGTTTTCTAGGTGAACACTAGTATTAACAGAATTTAAGATACTTCCTAGTAAAAGTTACAATTTAAATCTTTTCGATTATACCATGTTTTTTGATTCTTTTCAGTATGTTTTCTTATATTTTATTTGATCCTAATAGTAATTCTAGAGATGAATAAAGAAAGTGTGATTGATATATTTTGATAAATTGTCCAAGGTCAAGTAAATTTTCCACGATTACATAATTAACAACAACAACAAAAAACTGTGATATCATCACACACGTCCGTGTGAAGAGACCACCAAATAGATTTTGTGTGAGTAACAAGGCTGTTGATTTCACCTGGGTGCAGGCAGCCTGAGTCCGAAAAGAGAATCAGCGAAGGGAGATAGGGGTGAGGCCATTTTACAGGATTTCGGTGGGTAGTGGGAAATTACAGTCAAAAGGGGTTATTCTCTGGCTGGCAGGGGTGGGGGTCACAAGGTGCTCAGTGGGGGAGCTTTTGATCCAGAATGAGCCATGAGAAGGAATTTCACAAGGTAATGTCATCAGTTAAGGCAGGAACAGGCCATTTTCACTTATTTTGTAGTGGAATGTCATCAGTTAAGGCAGTATAGGCCATCTGGATGTATGTGCAAGTCACAGGGGATATGATGGCTTAGCTTGGGCTCAGAGGCCTGACATTCCTGCCTTCTTATATTCATAAGAAAAATAAAATGAAATAGTGGTAAAGTGTTGGGGCAGTGAAAATTTTGGGGGATGGTATGGAGAGATAATGGGCGATGTTTCTCAGGGCTGCTTCGAGAGGGATTAGGGGTGGCATGAGAACCTAGAGTGGGAGAGATTAAGCTGAAGGAAGATTTTGTGGTGAGGGGTGATATTGTGGGGTTGTTAGAAGGGACATTTGTCTTATAGAATTATTGGTGATGGCCTGGATACGGTTTTGTATGAATTGAAAAAACTAAATGGAGTAAGAGAAAGAGAAAAACGGGTATTAAAGGACTAAGAACTGGGAGGACCCAGGACATCCAATTAGGGAGTGCCCAAGGGGGTTCAGCATAATTATTTGGCTTGGTTGGTGAGTTTTCAGGCTCCATCCAAGTTTTTGGGGTGCATTTCAAGTTGGGCTGGTGTCTGGAATGAGACTGGGGCCTAATAAAAAGGAGTGTCTATACAGGAGCTCAAATGGGCTGAAACCTGTAGCATTCCAAGGACACTTCTACCAACTTCTTTTTGATAAAACAGGTATTTTTAAGGCATCAGAATTTACTGTTAATTGAAAAATTTTCATGATTTTAAATAATCTAAGAACCATAAATAGCATTACCTTGTTTCATGAAAATAGTTTATGAAAATAGTACACTATATGAAATCCTCAATTCTTATTGATAAATATGTAGTGAAAATAGAATCTTTATGGCTTCACGAAGCCTTTTTCTATCATTAAAACTATCTGAGAATAGGCTCTCTTCATTAAGTTAGTTATTTAAATTAAGGAGATTCAAGTACTGATTATTTGTTTATCCTTTTGTTTAAAAATGAGTAACCATGCTCTAACTCCTAAATAATTTTGTTTTCTTATGTAATACATTAACTTTTATTACCCCAAGTATGATACACGGAACTCAAGCTTTTACAAATAAGTATTAGTTACAAATAATATCCAAAGTCCATTGTTTGTAATGGTTTGTTAAATAACATTAAACAGGATTTTGTTGTTGTTGTTTGTTTCTCATTTAGATTAGCTTTGCTTCAGCTTAAATGAGAACAGCTTAGAATATTTAATATACCAATGCAAAGTGTGATGTCTAAAATTGTAGGTATAACAAACAGTATTTCCCTAATCTATTTGAACATGAAAAAAAGTTTCTCCCCTATAGGGCATCTTGAGAAATTACTGTTCATGGATCACACTCAGAGTTGTAATGGCCGAGGACTTTATCATATATTTAGCTAACTCTTCTGAATTAATGGTTGTACTTACTGGTTTCTGTAATTCATGGTTCTTCCACTATTTTAGATTGTTTCAACTATAAGGGAGTAAATAGATAAGTTCAGTGTTCATGCAATTTTTATTAAATAAAATGAAAATAGGAAAAGCAAAAAGGGAATGCTAATCTACTTTTTATCTGGTTCATTATAAGGTAGTGCAAGACACCCTTAGATCAAGCAAGGGATACACAGATACGGTTAAACAGTCTGGTTTACATTTGTTTACATTCAGAATTAAACAGAATGTGTTTCTTTAATGATCTATAATTCACATTTTGTAAATATTATCTTCTATCTGTGTGCATCTATAATGACATTGTTAGAGTATTTAACTATAATATATTACTCTAATGATTGTGTAGCCAATAAGCCCATGTGCATGCAGTGATAATTAGCTTATTGTGAAAATACAGAAGAAAGGCAATCAAAGTCCATACATAATGGTCAACCAACTGAAGGGTCTTAATTATGAAATATTAGCCAACTGAGGACATGGTTTGGAAAAAGTTACTTTAGCAAAAAGAAAAAAGGAAACAAAGCAGATAACAGATACGAGAGGCATGTCCATGAGCATGGGCATGTCTATGAGCATACTATTATGATTCATACCAGATCTCATCATAGATGAGAGGCCACATGAGTTAACCATGATACAGCAGAAGACAGGATATGGGAAAGAAGATCTGTTGACTTTAGTCTTGGAAGATTCTACTTTGAGTGGCAATTTTAAAGAATATCAAGAATATTATATTTCTTTCCCTTATAGATCCAGTCTCCTTGATTCTCCATTGGATGCTTGTTTACATGTTCTCACATTTTACATGCTGTATAAAGACCTTCCACTTTTGAAAACCATATAGACAAAGTATAGAGGATAGGTATAACTACAAACTGTAACAAAAATATTGAATATTAATTTATGTAAGAATTGCTATATACTTTGACATACATTAGTCTGTATATATGTAAAACTCATATACTTATATAAAATTAAAGTTTAAATTATAAAAATAGATAACTGAAGATTTGCTGAGGAGAGGTTGAAAAAAGTATAAATACTCTACCTTCTTGGACTTCTTCCACAATTATTCCAAAGGCTGCAAAGCTATTATTTACGTCTGGTTCCCTAGAAGCAGACCTGCAATAGGAAATTTTACGCTATTGATTTATTAAGATAGTGTTTTCAGGAGAAACAAGTAAGGGAGTAACAGAAGCAAGGTGGAGAAGGAGAAGGAGCTGCAAAGATGTGCTTTCAGGTGAAGACTAAGTTCATTCTGATCCCCTGTGAACTTGGACCACAAATGATGAGACAGTTTGTCATTCCCTGAAGTCAGAAAGCAGGGCTTTTTGTGCACCTCCAACCATGGGTTGCAAGGTGGAGGGAGAGAAAGGGTGCACCAGTATAATATCCAGTCACTTTTAGGAAGGTGAGTGTGATAGTTAATTTTATGTCTCAACTTTACTGGGTCATGGCACACCAAGGCATTTGATTAAATATTAATCTGGATGTGTCTGTGAGGTTGTTTCTGGATGAAATGAACATTTTTGTAGACTGAGTGAAGTAGTTTGCTGCCTTCCCCCACCCAACAATGTGGGTGGGGCTCATCCAATCAGTTGAAGGCCTTACTAGAACAAAAATGCTGAGTAACGGGGGAAGTCCTCCTGCCTGACTACTTTGAACCGGGACATGTGCCTTTTTTTTCTGCCTTCAGACGCAAACTAAACATCATCTTTTCCTGGCTCTCAATCCTGCTGGTCCCTGAACTAAAACGCACATTATCAACTCTACTTGTTCTTAGTCCTTTGGAGTCAGACTGGGACTACACCATTGACTCTTCCGAAACTCCAGCTTACTGACTACAGATCTTGGAACTTTTCAGCTTCCACAACCATGTAAGCCAATTCCTTTCTAATAAATAAGCCTCTCTCTATATATACATACTACTGGTTCTGTTTCTCTGGAGAATTCCAACTAACGAGGTGAGAAATGGCTTCTATAACATAAATGAAAAACTCCGGAAAATACTGGTCTTAGAGTAAACATTGTTTCTTATGAAACGTTTCCTGTGATTTAACCCCATATTTACTGTCTAAATTTATCTGTCTAAAATAATTTTCAGGATTCTAATTTCACTAAATGTTTACACAGGTACCCTATCATTCACTTTCAACGAAGCTATTCTATATACTAAATTGCGGCTGTGTTCTTTTTGGAAACCTAACATTTAGAAAAATCCAAAAGATGATCTATCTATTACTTAAACTCGAAACACTTAAATCTATCTATTACTTAAATTTATCTATTACTTAAAGCTGAAATGCTTACTTTTTAGCAAACATTTACTTTGTTACCTATTTCTGAGAGTGCAAAAGTTTCCTTTGAAAATGAGACATAAAATCAAGAAATGCAATTAAAGCTTTAGGACTGGAAATTTCTTAGAGATTATCTTGTTCAATATACTTTTTTTTCATACAAGTAAAGTGAGGGAGAATATGATCTCAGTAAGCCATAGGGGACATATGGGAGAAAACTTTTTACTTTACATTTTTAAGTTTTAACACCTTGATCAGCAATTATTTTTAGCTGGAGCTTAGTATAAAGTCATTTATATACCATACATTTTTAATGTTGAAATCTTATTGCTTATGGTTCTAACTTCAACCAAAAAATGCCTCAGACGCAATTTGCCAGCAAATATTTTACTAAAAGAATGTATCCTTCATAGAGAACAGATTATCATGAACCCAATGTAGTCATTGTTTTTAAAACAGTTTGTTACTACAAACCTTTGAAAAAATAGTAATGGTGGTTGATAAAAATATCGACATAGCCATATTAACACATTTCATCAGATATCCCTGTGAGGTCAGTACTTTCATTAATCTATTTTCATTAACATATGAGTAAACTGTGGTGTCTGAATTCAGTTATTCTGGCTCACAAAATGGTCTTATCAACTACTATATTCTTCTCTAGAGCAAACATATTATCAACACTGAAACTATTGTTTAACTCATTGGAATATACACTTAAACCATTTTCATACATATTTGCTGGAAACTTATATGAACTAAATGCTATTTCACCACTTTTCTTGTTTTGGTTATGAAATAAAACAATGAAAAATCATTGGGTGTAACCTAGTGAGCAAGTGGAAAATCATGTGCTTTAGTCCTTCTCTTAATCAGTGTGTAAGTAATAAAACTTGCTATTTAATATGAAGGTGATGATCTTTATCCACTGTCAAAGGACATGTATGTGGGGCTACTTTTGCTGTAAATAAAGGATTACATAAGCTACACTTATTATTCTTGGGAAAAAGTACAATGGCACAGAAATTAGGAGGCCCTGGGTTTAATTTCTGCTCTGTAAGTAGTTATCTGACTTTAGCCAAGCATTTAGCTCTATGAGAATCATTTTCCTCTTCTTGAAAGTGAAGAGGTAGGAGTTTTGACCTAGATCAGCTTATAGATTCTTTCTAGGTCTATTCTAACATTCTATGAGTCTATGATCTAGACCTCATTAATGGTCTGCTATTAGTACTAGTCATGCCCAAATGAAATATATTAAGTTGCATTTTGTATGTGATAGGTGCTGCCAGATTTTAGATTCGTACTTTTAATTTATATTTTGAGATCCTCTTCTACCTACTCTATGCTTTTTAAGAAAGTTTTACTCTTAGAAAAGAAAATACATGGATTGATTGAGATCATTCAAAAATTTTAAAATTATTTTACAAATTAGATTATAAAGATTAAACCTCATTAATAAGAATAAATTAAATGTTTAAAGGTTAGAAACAGACATCAGATTGGACAGTATATCAGTTCCCTATCTGAACTGGAAAGAAAAATAAAAGTATTATTATACTTTATCCATGTAGGAAAGTTATGTAACATGTCAAGAGTGAAGAATGAGTTTGGAAAAGTTGCTCTTCATGGCATTCTTTTACTGTGAACCTCGAATGGTGTGCTTGAGCCGTTGGAAGCAGGCTGAAACAATTGGAAAACACTGAATTAGTGGGAGGTAAGGGCGGTATCTGCAACAGCTGAAGTAAAATGAACTTTTCTGCAGAGTAAAGCAGCTTAGTTACAACCCTCAAAGCTCAAACGTCAATCCATTCCCAAGCAGGACAAGTGTGGGTGATATATGGAAAGGCTATTTTAAAATCCGCTTGAGCTTGCCAATCTGGAGATTTGCCCAGGAAAGAGAGCCTCAGAAAAATCACGATGCAAACAAGCAAATTTTATCAAATTTATGCAGAACTTGAGAGTCACAGAAACTAATTGGACAGAATCCCATCTAAGATTTCATCATTAATAATTACTATGACAGATAGTTATTTTAACTGTCTTTTCTCTCATGTCTGTTTCAATGACTTAATAAGTATGTGTATTTGTTTTGTGCAATATCATCATGGAAAAAATACTTTCCCAACATGTCCTTATAAAGCTAATTCTGTTCTTTTGGACCTTGCTGAATCTTATATCATTTTTCAAATATGGCTATGCTGTCAAATAGAAGTGGTAGGGACATTTTTTTCTAAAGTCAGAGCATTTCATTTTGAATGCTCAAGAAAATCACAAAAGCCAAGTGTTACTTTCTTTTAAAATAAAGGTTTGTTTAACATCTTGTGTTATGCAAAATATTTAAGTGACATTAAGTAATTGTGAATACTTTCTGTAATATCAACAGAATATTTTTGTCCGCAAAGTGATGTCAATATATTGAGTGAAACACTCTGTTTTAAACATAATATTAATGCTTATTGACTATGTATGTTACTGTCTTTTGCAGACATCAGTTGAATCACTATGACTTATTCTAAATGAGATATTTTTAATGAAAATGTATCACACAGACAAGCTAAACCATTTCCAGGAATATTGTAACAGCTTCAAAAGAAGATACTATAGTGTTAAAGGGAAGCATATGATTCTTGATGTTAGTGCCAGAGAGCTATAGTTTTAATGTGTTGAATCACTACGAGTGATGACATGAATGATTAGATTTTGTAATAACAACTTAATTTGAAAGAAGGAGATTCTCCGATTCAGGAACTTACTAAAATTTCTCAACAGGTGATAAAGGATGAAAATATGACAAAAAAGTTTTCAGATAACTTAAAAAAAACTTCAGGTATAATGATTATTTTTGTAAGCAATAAGATAGATTTGAGTTGATGAAAGTACTCCAGATGGAGTGTAAGTAGTATTTCATTCCTGCAGAAAACACTTCGTATTTAGTTATTGAGACGGTTATCCTAAAGACATTTATTTAAGATGCTAAATTCTGGCATGTCAAATTACAGTGCTATTTGATGACAGGTAGATCAACAAGATTAGGTTATATTTATTAACAATTGAGAAATTAAAACATAGTGGAATGCACAGCAACCAAATTAGGATAAAATTCCCTGAAGGTTTAATTGGCCGGTACTCTTTTGGAATATATTAATATTGATGCACTCACTTTAAAAGACCAGCATTAACACTATCAACCCAATCATCATAGATCACTGTTGATAACCAGACAGCAATTATTACGGCACATTGTCAGTGAAGTTATTATTTTAGATTATATGATGATGTGGCTTGGAATAAATTCTAACTAATTATAAGAAATTGAAAGAGGCAACATTCAAATTACAAATGATGTTTAATAAAAGGGCTCACTCGGAAAATGCTAGAAAGTAACCTCTTTTACTTGCCATCATTTAACCATCTCTAAACTTAATATAATGTGTACTTTTTTTTTTTTTCCAGTGAGTGGCATAGGACATAAATTTCTTTTGAATCAATTTTGTTTTCAAAACTTTGCAGTTAGGAATTGATTTGGTATGAAAAAAATATATTTTTCCAATAGCTCTCATTCAAACTTTAGTGAAATAATTTTGTAATTGGTTGTTTAATGGCGAGCATTCAGCAACTACTATTACCATGATTAAAAGTTCTGTGAAGAAGGGATTGGTGTCTGCCATGTGAACCAGAGCCCCAGCACCTACCTTACACAGTGTACAGTCCCTCAATAAGGAATTGCTTATTAATGAAATGAATGCACAGGCCCATAGCTAGTAACTGGGAGGAAAGGGGATTCAAGTCAAACTGCTGACTTCATGTGCAGAGACTAATATGAATTTGTATGCAGCAAGATACAAGCATCCAATTCATGGATATGTTTCTCAATGAACTCAAACATTACTATTGAATAAACTATGTGCAAGATGAATAGCTTGACCAAATCAGTCTGTCATTCTTGTTGCATGATTTCAAGGTTTGCTGTTTATGGAAATGCCCTTAAGTTATAGTTTATATTACATATGATTCCAGAGAGTTCATGGCTAGGGCCACTGATTTAATTCTCAGAGGAAAAATTAGATTTTCCAGGAAAACCTTCCTTTCCCCCCCCCCCCCCATAGTTTGTAACCTCAAGTCTATATGAAAATGTCTGTCTTGTTCTAAATGAAATCTTGGGTTAAATGTGAGCAGCCATTAGGCTTTTCCATTTCAAAATTAGAATCATCAGTTGACCAACTGGGTCACTGTTAAATTATTTTAAATATTACTAAATCCACTTTTAGTTCTAAATTTATACTGTATTAATAGCAACCAAGTGATATACATTTTATCCCTTTTCAGATCAAAGTCTTCCCAATTTAAACAATTAATCAAGTTATTATTCTACAGTAAAATAAAGACAGTAATAAATAGATAGATCACCCTTAATCAACACAGAATTAAACTACCTAGGTCCACTTATACTCAAAATTTTTTTCCACTAAACAAATAAAACCTTTGTGGTATGCAAACCTGCCTATACATAGTGCCAAAATTTTAGTGTATATATATATTCCACAGACCGGACCTCGAGATTTGAGTATGCACCAATTTTGTGATTATGTAGCATCCTGGAATCAACCCCCCAACTATACTGACAGACAGTGCACTATTGTTCATAGTAATTTCTAGGTAGTAGACACGAGCAAAAATTACTGTATTAATGTGATTTGTAAGTTAAAAATAATGTATATAACACAGGCTATTGTTAGGGTCACTTAATCCAGGCTGCAGAGCCCTATGACTAGAGAGAAACACCTTGAGTTGATATAAAATTCCACGAATATAAACAAAAAAACCTAAATTGTCCCCGCTGCCGAATTAGGAGCTCTTAAGAAATATTTGAGTTTTACTTTTATGATTCTATGAGTTACTGAGTCTTTAAATGTCACAATCTTTTCAAAATACAAAAATACAACTATGAATGTTACTGTATTAACTAACATAGTGTAGGTGGACTCCCTAGGCCTTTTGGGAGGCTTGGAGAAGCATTTTTATTCTATGCTGAAGGGGAGGAATGGGCAAGTGAGGACTAGCTTTCTTAGAACTTTATTTAAATCAAAGGATTATGTAGGTTGTAGAGTCACACTAATAGATCAGAAATTTTTAAAAATTCTTTTTTCCCTGTATTTGGCAAAACTGATACTAAAGAAAAATCCAAAATTTAATTTGTCACCTTCTTGGTGACTAGGAGACATTTACTAATTTTCCCCAGTGAAATGTACCACCACAATATTTCAGTGTTCAGCAGGGCAAAAAAAGAAGAAACAGGCATTTTGAGGAATTCATACCCAGTAAATATGGCAGAGGTTGGCATAGACACTGAGACTGAGAAACAACTGTTGCGGAAGGGCTGGGCTTAGAGTCCCATATTCATGTTGTGCAATGCCTGTTCTGGAATCAAGCCTGTGAATAGTTTAGTGATTGGTTTAGATATTACTTCTGGCTGCATATTCTCTAAATCCAGTTTTCTGGCCCTCCTAGAATTTCTGAGGGCTATCTTAGAAACTTTAATACATTCTTCTTCCGTTTCACTTAGTTTTTCTCATTTTAGCTAATAAATCTAGCTAAAATAAGCCTGTCCTACACAACAGGTTTGTGTGTTAGAATAATAGTCCCCCAAATAGGTGCACATCATAATCCTGGGAATTCTGAAAGCCCGAATGTAAATTTTCTTGGTGAAAAGGGATTCTGCATATCTGATGAAGATTACAGACTTCGAAATGGATAGCTTATCCTAAATTATTCAAATAGGCCCAATCTATTCATATACATCCTTAGAAACAAATTATTTCTGGTGAGTGCAAGAGAGAGTTAGATAGATATGACAGAAGAGGCAGGAAATACTTTAAGCGTGAGAAAGATTCCATTAGCTGTTGCTGACTTTGAAAATAGAGGAAGGGTGCCATGAGCTGAAGAGTGCAAGCAATCTCCAGGAGCTAGTAACGGCCTCAACTGACAACCAGCAGCAATAGAGACCTCAGTCCTACCCGCTGGGTGGAACATTCTGCCAACAATCTGAACAAGCATGCAAACAGAACCTCTCTTAGAGTCCACTGGAGTTCTGACCCATGGAATTCTAAAACAATAAATTTGTAGTGTTTAAAGTCACTAAATTTATGATTATAGAAAACTCATTTAAGGCTAGAGCAAACTCAACAGTTCATGGATCAGTGCCTCACTGGTAATGGGACAGGGACAATTTCTATAAAACATTTGTATAAAGCCAGAAAAGGTGAGCTTGTTTCTGGAGACATTGATAGGACATGGACCCTAATACGTAGTCATAAAGTACAAAGTTTAGAATTGTCTATTCTTTCAGAGTCTAAGTTATCAGGTGACAGGTATGTATCTGGTTACTAAATTTATTTAATGAATTTAAATATTAATACATACTTCATTTTTAACTAATGTAAAATCAATATAAAGGCCTTTAAGAATTGGACTTAGTTTGATGGAAAAGCAGTTACCTCAAGTCTTGTATCTTAAAGGATGGTTTGTGGGAGCTTGTTTGAGTGCAGAATGTCTGATGCCACCTGAGACCTACTGTCTTAATTTGTGTGGCTTAAAGGAGTATCTGTGGCTAGGTAATTGACGAAGAAAAGAGGTTTATTTGGCAGTTCTCTTGGCTGGACAAAAAGCATGATGCTGATGACTGCTTGGCTTCTGGAGAGGGCTTTTGTGCCACATCAAAATATGGCTGAGAAGATAAGATGAGAAGCAGGCACATGAAAAGAGGAGAAAACCTGAGAGGTATCCTGGCTTCGTAACAATTCACTCTTGAGAGAACTAATCCTGTCTCATGAGAGCCAGAATCACTCAATCCCAGGAAAATAGCACCAAGCTACCCATAAGGAATTCATCCCCATAGCCCAAACACCAGCCTCTAGGCCCCACCTCCCAACACCATCACGATGGGGACCAAACTTCAATATGAGTTTTGGTGGGGACAAGTAAACCATATCCAAATCACTCCAACTACAAAATTAGAATGTACATTTTAATAAGATCCCCCAATGATTTTTTGTTGCCTAATGTTTGGGAAGCACTGATGTAAAGCTTGAACAGCAAAAATTGGAAAGATACCCAAATTAAATTTAAAAATCGCTATGTTATCACTGTACTAATCTTATTCTTAGGCATTCTCCATTTTGTTTTATCACTTATAAAAAAGGTATTATATACTATTTCATAGGGTTAAAAAGAAGATTTAATGATCAATGAACTTAGTAATTAGGTAATAAATGCAAAGCTCTCTGCAAAGTGTCTGGTCAATAACAGATGTTTATAAAATATAAATATGATCAGTATCATTTCTTAATAGCCCATTCCTCTACACTAGCCTTCCTCTTCCTGCTTGTCCAATAGTCCAATTTAAATAATATCTATACAGCAACTTGGGAACTCTGGCGCAACTAATTATTTTAAATGGCAGTTACAGTAAATCAGGAGGGAATCAAACATTTTTTTATCCCTCCTTTTTCCCCTTTGCAGAGGAAATGGGATAAGAAATGAAGGTTCTGCCTAATTGTAATACCTAATATTCATTACGTTTTCATATACATTAATTCATTGCCTATAAAAATTATTCAGCTCTGAATATTTAGCCCAGTGGAAAATGACTTTAATCTGTGCAAATGAAGTCATATATAAAATCTAAAATGAGAAAAGACATAGATTTAGATACGTATATTTTTATATCTTCAACATAAGTATAAGCATGAAATAGAAATCTGCAGGCCTAGTTAAGAAGCCAACAGGACCTGGATTTAAATTCTGACCATTTTTCTTACTATGTGACATTTGGCAAACGAACTTAACTACTCTCAAGTTTAGTTTCCTCATCTATAAACATCTGTCTTAAAACATTATAATTCTTAATAAATATAAACATACTTTCCATGTGATCTGAAACATAGTAGGAATAAAATAAAAGCTTTTTTCTCTCTTTTCAGACTGTTAGGTTTATATAAATAAGATAATGTATGTACCAGTATTATATCTCTAAATTTTAATCTGCACATTTTCTGCATATTTTCCTCAGCCTCTTAGCATTGTTTTCCAAGGCCATTTTTTTCCATTGCTCATCTTGAGGGTTGGAAAGCATCAACAAACACTCACATGTAAGTAAGTGGTAGAAAAATTCAACTATCTGCTTAAACAATAGCTTCAGACAAGATAAGAGTGGAACTGTACATAGAAGAATAGAAGGTGGACTGGTAATGAGTAACTCTGCTTGGAAAAAAGGAAAGAAGGGATCCTAAACATTGAAGGGAAAAGAGTAAATAATATCTTTCTTTTAAAGGGCTAGAGACAAACAAAAGGAGCTGAGCACCGACATCTCTAAACAGGGATTGTATCATCCCATCAGATAGAGACAGAATTCTGTCTAGTAGTCCTAAACCATTAAGAACATCACATCTTGAACATAATTTGAGGGAGTTAAACAGTATACTGGTGACTAAAATGGAACAAAACACAATCAGAGATTATTCCACTATAAATCACAGCAGCAGTGTATAAACTGTCAAAGATAATTGCTATTTGCTTCTAAGTCCAGGGAAAGTAGAGAAAGACTAAGTAGCTTAAGAAGAACAGTGCCTAAGGCTACAGGGGACCCTGAACTTGAATACGAAAACCCTTAAACTTGATTACTTCACTAATTTGAGTAACTACTGGAGCTTCACGAAGTCACAGAGAGATTGGAAAATTATTAATAATTATTACATTTATTTATTTAGTATTTAAATATCTATTATCTGTATATAATTATAAATAACTATTTTTTACTGATGCATTTGGATGCATGCATAAAATATTTTTATTATAAAGAATTTACAATATGAGTTTCTTTACGATGTTGTTAAGTTGTTTTTTTTTTTTTTAAGCCTTGGAATCTATTTAAAAATATAATTTTACATATACATTTAATTATGTTTTATATGCATTTTTGAAGAAGGCTAGGGTTAAAATAGCCAGTTAAAAATAGCCATTAAAAAATAGGTTGATTGGGCAGAGCAAGATGGCCGAATAGGAACAGCTCCAGTCTCCAACTCCCAGTGCGAGCGACACAGAAGACCGGTGATTTCTGCATTTTCAACTGAGTCTCTGCTGCTGACACCCAGGCAAACAGGGTCTGGAGTGGACCTCAAGCATCTCCAACAGACCTACAGCTGAGGGTCCTGACTGTTAGAAGGAAAACTATCAAACAGGAAGGACACCTACACCAAAACCCCATCAGTACGTCACCATCATCATCAAAGACCAGAGGCAGATAAAACCACAAAGATGGGGAAAAAGCAGGGCAGAAAAGCTGGAAATTCAAAAAATAAGAGCGCATCTCCCCCGGCAAAGGAGCGCAGCTCATCGCCAGCAATGGATCAAAGCTTGACGGAGAATGACTTTGACGAGATGAGAGATGAAGGCTTCAGTCCATCAAACTTCTCAGAGCTAAAGGAGGAATTACGTACCCAGTGCAAAGAAACTAAAAATCTTGAAAAAAAAAGTGGAAGAATTGATGGCTAGAGTAATTAATGCAGAGAAGGTCATAAACGAAATGAAAGAGATGAAAACCATGACACGAGAAATACGTGACAAATGCACAAGCTTCAGTAACTGACTCGATCAACTGGAAGAAAGAGTATCAGCGATTGAGGATCAAATGAACGAAATGAAGCGAGAAGAGAAACCAAAAGAAAAAAGAAGAAAAAGAAATGAACAAAGCCTGCAAGAAGTATGGGATTATGTAAAAAGACCAAATCTACATCTGATTGGGGTGCCTGAAAGTGAGGGGGAAAATGGAACCAAGTTGGAAAACACTCTTCAGGATATCAACCAGGAGAACTTCCCCAACCTAGTAGGGCAGGCCAACATTCAAATCCAGGAAATACAGAGAACGCCACAAAGATACTCCTCGAGAAGAGCAACTCCAAGACACATAATTGCCAGATTCATCAAAGTTGAAATGAAGGAAAAAATCTTAAGGGCAGCCAGAGAGAAAGGTTGGGTTACCCACAAAGGGAAGCCCATCAGACTAACAGCAGATCTCTCAGCAGAAACTCTACAAGCCAGAAGAGAGTGGGGGCCAATATTCAACATTCTTAAAGAAAAGAATTTTCAACCCAGAATTTCATATCCAGCCAAACTAAGTTTCATAAGTGAAGGAGAAATAAAATCCTTTACAGATAAGCAAATGCTTAGAGATTTTGTCACCACTAGGCCTGCCTTACAAGAGACCCTGAAGGAAGCACTAAACATGGAAAGGAACAACCGGTACCAGCCATTGCAAAAACATGCCAAAATGTAAAGACCATTTAGGCTAGGAAGAAACTGCATCAACTAACGAGCAAAATAACCAGTTAATATCATAATGGCAGGATCAAGTTCACACATAACAATATTAACCTTAAATGTAAATGAACTAAATGCTCCAATTAAAAGACACAGACTGGCAAACTGGATAAAGAGTCAAGACCCATCAGTCTGCTGTATTCAGGAGACCCATTTCACACGCAGAGACATACATAGGCTCAAAATAAAGGGCTGGAGGAAGATTTGCCAAGCAAATGGAGAACAAAAAAAAGCAGGGGTTGCAATACTAGTCTCTGATAAAAACAGACTTTAAACCATCAAAGATCAAAAGAGACAAAGAAGGCCATTACATAATGGTAAAGGGATCAATTCAACAGGAAGAGCTAACTATCCTAAATATATATGCACCCAATACAGGAGCACCCAGATTCATAAGGCAAGTCCTTAGAGACTTACAAAGAGACTTAGACTCCCATACAATAATAATGGGAGACTTCAAAACTCCACTGTCAACATTAGACAGATCAACGAGACAGAAAGTTAACAAGGATATCCAGGAATTGAACTCATCTCTGCAGCAAGCAGACCTAACAGACATCTATAGAACTCTCCACACGAAATCAACAGAATATACATTCTTCTCAGCACCACATCGCACTTATTCCAAAATTGACCACATAATTGGAAGTAAAGCACTCCTCAGCAAATGTACAAGAACAGAAATTATAACAAACTGTCTCTCAGACCACAGTGCAATCAAACTAGAACTCAGGACTAAGAAACTCAATCAAAACCACTCAACTACATGGAAACTGAACAACCTGCTCCTGAATGACTACCGGGTACATAACGAAATGAAGGCAGAAATAAAGATGTTCTTTGAAACCAATGAGAACAAAGATACAACATACCAGAATCTCTGGGACACATTTAAAGCAGTGTGTAGAAGGAAATTTATAGCACTAAATGCCCACAAGAGAAAGCAGGAAAGATCTAAAATTGACACTCTAACATCACAATTAAAAGAACTAGAGAAGCAAGAGCAAACATATTCAAAAGCTAGCAGAAGGCAAGAAATAACTAAGATCAGAGCAGAACTGAAGGAGATAGAGACACAAAAACCCTCCAAAAAATCAATGAATCCAGGAGTTGGTTTTTTGAAAAGATGAACAAAATTGACAGACCGCTAGCAAGACTAATGAACAAAAGAGAGAAGAATCAAATAGACGCAATAAAAAATGATAAAGGGGATATCACCACCGACCCCACAGAAATACAAACTACCATCAGAGAATACTATAAACACCTCTATGCAAATAAACTAGAAAATCTAGAAGAAATAGATAATTTCCTGGACACTTACACTCTTCCAAGACTAAACCAGGAAGAAGTTGAATCCCTGAATAGACCAATAGCAGGCTCTGAAATTGAGGCAATAATTAATAGCCTACCAACCAAAAAAAGTCCAGGACCAGATGGATTCATAGCTGAATTCTACCAGAGGTACAAGGAGGAGCTGGTACCATTCCTTCTGAAACTATTCTAATCAATAGAAAAAGAGGGATTCCTCCCTAACTCATTTTATGAGGCCAACATCATCCTGATACCAAAGCCTGGCAGAGACACAACAAAAAAAGAGAATTTTAGACCAATATCCCTGATGAACATCGATGCAAAAATCCTCAATAAAATACAGGCAAACCGAGTCCAGCAGCACATCAAAAAGCTTATCCACCATGATCAAGTGGGCTTCATCCCTGGGATGCAAGGCTGGTTCAACATTCGCAAATCAATAAACGTAATCCAGCATATAAACAGAACCAAAGACAAGAACCACATGATTATCTCAATTGATGCAGAAAAGGCTTTTGACAAAAGTCAACAGCCCTTCATGCTAAAAACGCTCAATAAATTCGGTATTGATGGAACGTACCTAAAAATAATAAGAGCTATTTATGACAAACCCACAGCCAATATCATACTGAATGGGCAAAAACTGGAAAAATTCCCTTTGAAAACTGGCACAAGACAGGGATGCCCTCTCTCACCACTCCTATTCAACATAGTGTTGGAAGTTCTGGCTAGGGCAATCAGGCAAGAGAAAGAAATCAAGGGTATTCAGTTAGGAAAAGAAGAAGTCAAATTGTCCCTGTTTGCAGATGACATGATTGTATATTTAGAAAATCCCATTGTCTCAGCCCAAAATCTCCTTAAGCTGATAATTAACTTCAGCAAAGTCTCAGGATACAAAATTAATGTGCAAAAATCACAAGCATTTGTATACACCACTAACAGACAAACAGAGAACCAAATCATGAATGAACTTCCATTCACAATTGCTTCAAAGAGAATGAAATACCTAGGAATCCAACTTACAAGGGATGTAAAGGACCTCCTCAAGGAGAACTACAAACCACTGCTCAGTGAAATAAAAGAGGACACAAACAAACGGAAGAACATACCATGCTCATGGATAGGAAGAATCAATATCGTGAAAATGGCCATACTGCCCAAGGTTATTTATAGACTCAATGACATCCCCATCAAGCTACCAATGAGTTTCTTCACAGAATTGGAAAAATCTGCTTTGAAGTTCATATGGAACCAAAAAAGAGCCCGCATCTCCAAGACAATCCTAAGTCAAAAGAACAAAGCTGGAGGCATCACGCTACCTGACTTCAAACTATACTACAAGGCTACAGTAACCAAAGCAGCATGGTACTCTTACGAAAACAGAGATATAGACCAATGGAACAGAACAGAGTCCTCAGAAATAATACCACACATCTACAGCCATCTGATCTTTGACAAACCTGAGAGAAGCAAGAAATGGGGAAAGGATTCCCTATTTAATAAATGGTGCTGAGAAAATTGGCTAGCCATAAGTAGAAAGCTGAAACTGGATCCTTTCCTTACTCCTTATACAAAAATTAATTCAAGATGGATTAGAGACTTAAATGTTAGACCTAATACCATAAAAACCCTAGAAGAAAACCTAGGTAGTACCATTCAGGACATAGGCATGGGCAAAGACTTCATGTCTAAAACACCAAAAGCAACGGCAGTAAAAGCCAAAATTCAGAAATGGGATCTCATTAAACTAAAGAGCTTCTGCACAGCAAAAGAAACTACCATCAGAGTGAACAGGCAACCTACAGAATGGGAGAAAAGTTTTGCAATCTACTCATCTGACAAAGGGCTAATATCCAGAACCTACAAAGAACTCAAACAAATTTACAAGAAAAAAACAAACAACCCCATCAAAAAGTGGGCAAAGGATATGAACAGACATTTCTCAAAAGAAGACATGCATACAGCCAACAGACACATGAAAAAATGCTCTTCATCACTGGCCATCAGAGAAATGCAAATCAAAACCACAATGAGATACCATCTCACACCAGTTAGAATGGCGATTATTAAAAAGTCAGGAAATAACAGGTGCTGGAGAGGATGTGGAGAAATAGGAACACTTTTACACTGTTGGTGTGATTGTAAACTAGTTCAACCATTATGGAAAACAGTATGGTGATTCCTCAAGGATCTAGAACTAGATGTACCATATGACCCAGCCATCCCATTACTGGGTATATACCCAAAGGATTATAAATCATGCTGCTATAAAGACACATGCACACGTATGTTTATTGCAGCACTATTCACAATAGCAAAGACTTGGAATCAACTCAGATGTCCATCAGCGACAGAGTGGATTAAGAAAATGTGGCACATATACACCATGGAATACTATGCAGCCATCAAAAAGGATGAGTTTGTGTCCTTTGTAGGGACATGGATGCAGCTGGAAACCATCATTCTTAGCAAACTATCACAAGAACAGAAAACCAAACACCGCACGTTCTCACTCATAGGTGGGAACTGAACAATGAGATCACTTGGGCTCAGGAAGGGGAACATCACACACCAGGGCCTATCATGGGGAGGGGGTAGCGGGGAGGGATTGCATTGAGAGTTATACCTGATGTAAATGACGAGTTGATGGGTGCTGACGAGTTGATGGGTGCAGCACAGCAACATGGCACAAGTATACATATATAACAAACCTGCACGTTATGCACATGTACCCTAGAACTTAAAGTATAATAATAATAAAAAATAAATTTTAAAAAAAAGCCACTAAAGATTTTAATGATAATTCTTATACTTCTATCAAATACTTTAAATTTATAAGATATATTGAGTAGTTAGTATATACAAGGCACTATCTGATGTGTCAAGATGATGATGGAAGAGACATGCTTGTTCAAGAATGGTATTTAATGTTATAGGAATACATGTAAAAATGATACGACACAGTTCTATGGACACGTATGTTTTCGTGCTCATGGTTGTTATTTGTGCTAATTTCTCTCAGATAGCTTAAGCTGATTCTTAAAAGGGTAGCTCAGTGTTTGAGAAGCTGAGCAATGCTTTTGAAACTCCCTCAAGTCTAGAGAGAAAACTTAAGTAAACAACAAGCGGTGTAGCTCTCCCATACACTGATGCCTAGTTTTAAATTATTTCAAGTCTGAAACTAAATTAGGTAATCCCAGATTTCTAGTGATCTCTAACTGTGTTTAAGAGTTTAAACAACTTTGCTTGTTATATTCAAGGAGATAAATGATAAATTAGAAATATTTGGCAGAGCATGAGACTTTTTAAAAAATGAATATTCTAGAACTTAAAAAAAAAAAAAAAAGCACCTAAATGAAGAATTTAATAGATTGGTTCAACCATAAAGTAGAAATAGCTAAAGAAAGATTTAGTTTATTTGAGATAGATCACAGGAAAATTTCCAGAATGAAGTGAGAAGAGATGAAGTGTGTTAAACACAGGGCAGTATTTCAGAGACAGAAAGAACACAATTAGAAGAATAAAAACATGTGAAATTTGATTTTCAATATGGGAAGAAAGAAAAAATGAGGAAGAAGCAATATTTAGAGATACCATTTCTGCAAATTTTCCAAAATTGACCACAACAGAAATATCAACCAATCACAGAGACTTTGAGAATGAAAAAAAAAAAAAAAAAAAAAAAGAAAGTGAAAAAACACACACCCTTAGGTTCATACAGTGAAATTTCTGAGGGAGGAAGGGGAGAGCGAGAAAGACAGAGATAGAGAAAGAGATTGAAATAAATGGGTAGTACAATTTAGAACACGAAAACATGAGCCCAAAGAACATTAGTGTAACTATAGCAAAAAAAGTATACTTTAATGCAGAATGCATAGCAAGACATTAGAATATATACCTCATGAAAGAAAAGACATAATTCACTAGGAATATTTAAAATTTTGAATTTTTAATGCAGCCAATAGTAAAACCTTGAAACATGACGGCACTGAAAAGAGTAAAAGAAAAATGTGTAATTATAGTGGAAAGTTTATCGTTCCTTACTAATGGTTATAGAAACAGAAAAAAACTGTAAAACTATGAAAGATTTCAAGAATTTAACTAAAAATTTGTCCTAATTGACTTATTTTTAGTTTGTAATCAACAACTTCAGACTCCATAATTACATTTACAAAAATTGAAATTATATTCAGACTTTTCTTTGATCATGATATATTTCTGCTAGACATAAATACATAATTTTGTATCTCTACCTCTATATCTGTATGCACACATATGAGTCACTAGATGTATATAACTGAGATACTTGTATATAACCTATAAATAAAAGAAAAACCAGAATGAAAATTTGTGGAAAATTTATAGGCTTAAATTGATATCTTAGAAAAGAACATTTGAAAATCAATGATCTAAGTGTCCTTCTCAATAAGCTTTAAAAGGAGTAAATTAAGACAAAAGAAGTTATTTGCAAGGAAATAATATAAGATTACAGCTTAAGAATGCAAAAATAAAAAGTTGATCAATAAACCCTAGAATTGTATCTTTGACAGTCTTTGTAATTGATAAATGCCTTGTAAAAGTTAGAGGGAAGGAGGGAAGGAAGGAAGGAAGGAAGGAAGGAAGGAAGGAAGGAAGGAAGGAAGGAAGGAAGGAAGGAAGGAAGGAAGGAAGGAGAAGGAAGGAAGGAAGGGAGGGAGGGAAGGAGGGAGGGAGGGAGGGAGGATCGGAAGGAAAACAAGAGAGACTACCTAATATTAGAAACTGTTAAAATTTAGAAGACACCAAGAGATTATGAACAATTTTACTCCACATTAAAATGTTTAGATGATATGGACAGTCCTAGAAAAAATGTAACTGGTTAAATTTGACATAGATGAAATAAAATAATCAAATATTACTACATTTACTGAATAATTTAATATAAAATCTAAAACTTTCCTATAGAGATAATTACAGTTCCAGATGATATGACCAATTAATTCAACCAAATATGTAGGGAAGAATAAATGCCAATATTGCACGAGTCTTCCCAAGATTGGGAAAAATAGGAACAAATGTTGATAACATATTCTGTCAAGAATGTTATTACTGGCAAAAAATATAGGCCAATTTAAATCATGAACACAGATGCAAAAATCTAAAATATTAACAAAAACATACAATGAAATATAAGAAAAGCAGTATATCATAATCGACTTGTGTTTATCTCATAAATATAAGTTGAGCTTAACATTTGAAAAATGACTCATGTTTTTTAGTACTACATTAAATCATTTGATTTCAACATATACAACTCCCTTAACAAATTAAACACTTAGTCATGAAAAAAAAATTTAGAAAACCAGAAATTGAAGAATATTTTCTCAGTGTAATATCGAGTATGTACAATGGTATGTAGCTAACCTCATACTTTACGGTATGATGTTAAATTACTTTTATTTAAAATAAGAAAAAAATGATACATCTTATCATTACTTCTATTCAACATCTTACTAGAGGTCCAACCCAATATAATAAAAGCACAAATGAGAAAAATTAATGAATATTGTAAAATGAGAAATAAAAGTGTCATTACAGACAGCATAATGATGTACCAGAAAGTAGAGACAAATCTCCAAATACATTGTTAAAATGAAGAACTGGGTTTAGGAAGAATACTGAACATAAGCTCAGCGCACAAATACAAAATATATATGCATATAGCAGGTACAAAAATCAAAATGAAATAACTTTAAAAATACCATTTTCTGTTTCTTTTTTTTAACTTTCATTTTAGATTTGCATGTATATGTGGAAGTTTGTTACATGGGTAAATTGTGTGTTACAGGGGCTTGGTGTACAGATTATTTCATCACCCAAGTAATAAGCATTGTACTCAATAGGTAGTTTCTTGATCCTCCTCCTCCTGCCAACCTCCACTCTCAAATAGACCCTAATGTCTGTTGTTCCCACTCAGTGTTTAGCTCTCACTTATAAGCGAGAACATGCAATATTTGGTTTTCTGTTCCTATGTTAGTTGGCTTAGGATAATGGCCTCTAGCTTCATCCGTATTTTGCAAAGGACATGATCTCATTGTTTTAAATGACTGTGTAGTATTCCATGGTATATATGTACCACATTTTCTTTATCCAGCCTACCACCAATGGGTATTCAGGTTGATTCCATGTCTTTGCTATTGTAAAATAGCGGTGCTATTGTGAAATAGCAGGTAGTGCTGTGATGGACATATGCATGCTTGTGTCTTTATGGTAGAATGATTTACATTCCTTTGGGTATAAACCCAATAATGGGATTGCTGGCTCAGATGGTAATCCTGTTCTAAGTTCTTGGAGAAATCTCCAAAAGCTTTCTACAGTGGCTGAACTAATTGATATTTCCACCAGGAGTATATAAGTGTTCCCTTTTCTCCACAACCTCACCAGTACTTGTTAGGCATGAAATAACATCATTTCCAATAAATAGAATTGAACAAATTTTTAAAAAACTAAACTAGTGAAAAACAAGCAATAACCCTGCTCAGACAGGTAAAAGTATTATTGAGAGGTAAGTAATTATACAAGTCAGATATCAAAGAATACATAATATATTATCCAATTTATTTAATGATTCCTAATGGCAAATTTGAACTTTAGAATCAGATGTCAGAGTAGTGGTCACCTTTGATGAGGAAGATGGTTGGAGTGAAGATTGTACAGAAAGGACTATGTCTTGAGTCTGGGCGGATGAGTATTACATGGTTGATTTCTGTAATAATTTGTTTCATTATAGATTCATTTTATGCATTTTATGTGTATGTATTATATTTTGAAAAACAAACATTTAAAAATCCTAATCATTAATATAACAGAAATAGTTTATATATACTATACATTTATATATATTTATATACAGTTGACCATTGGACAATGTTGGGGTTGGGGTGCCAATTCTCACGCAATTGACAATTTATGCATAAATTTGACTCTTCAAACTTAACTACTATAGCCCACTATTGACTAGAAGCCTTACTGAAAACATAAATGATTAACATACAAATAGACTAGTATCTGTGTGTACTTTATGTATTCATACATACCTTAATAAATAAACATATTGATTAAAAATAATCTGTATATAAGTGGACCCTTGCAGTTCAAACCTGTGTTGTCCAAGGGTCACATATATAGATCAAAACATATATAACAAAGGTTAAGAGAATCTCAGCAATACAGAAAGAGTACAAATCCCTTTGCTTAGTTGTATGTTAGATAGTTTGTGTGTCTAGAAACCCAGAGTGAGGATGCCATTTATGTCCTGATATGATTGTGCCAATGAGAACAAACCCACCTGGCAGCATCTTACCTTCTTTAGGCCAATAGAAGTTATTTAGAAAATTACCTCTTTCAGTGAATTAAATTAGCCAAATAGATTTGTATAGCCTTCCATGCCAAATGTAAGTGATAAAGCTGCCCGTATATTTAGAATTAGACAATGAAGGTTGGCTTGTTTGAAAAATTGAGTTTCATTTGCCAAAAAAGGAAATCAGTGCCAATTTAAAAAGCCAAATGCAGTGATAGTCACTGCTTTTCAAAGAAAGTGTGTATGAGGGCTGGAGGGAATTCCTCTATTATTTATTTTTATGAATGCCTCTCAGCAGATGATGTCTATTCCTGCAGAGCTACACAAATATTATCTTGAACATAAGTTTTTCAGAAAAATGAAAAAAGTCTATTGCTTCAGTCAAAAATTATGTGCTGTATCAAGACAATAAAGCCTATGTAGCTTTATTGTTCTATTGGCAGTCAATTGTTAAATTACCAGTCTGTTTGTAACCTAATGAGCATTCCACAAGCTCCTTCTGTTATACCTTTGCTATTGAGAGAAGTAAAATAGAGAATTGAGCAATCATTTGATTGAGTAACTGATCCCAAATTCCCACAATAAAGATAATTATAATTATTTTGCAAATTGACATAAACATAAAATACGTACCTTTAGAACATAAAATTCAATTACATCAGTCAAACAAATATGTTCAGCATTTTTATTTCTGTGTTTATAATTTAAAAAGAAACTTAGAATCGAACAATGTAAGGATGCCCACTTTCATCCCTCTATTTAATGTAACAATGGACTCCTCACCAGGGAAATTAGGCAACAAATAAATAAATGAAATACATTGAAATTGGAAAAATAAAACTAAAATTATTTATTTTAAAGACATTATCTTACACACAGGAAATCCTAAAAATGTGGAAAAAACTAGTAGGGCTCAGTTCTAATTTAAATTCAGCAATGTTGCAGAATACAAAATCAACACATGAAATTTAGCTGCATATCATTTTTCACTAATAATGAACAATCTGAAAGGAAATATTAAAAAAAGACTCATTTACTTAGAAATAAATGTAACCAAACAGGCTAAAGACATGTACACTGAAAACTACACAATGAAGCTGACAGAAATTAAAGAAGATATAAATAAATGGAAATCCATCTTCATTGATTAGAATAATGTTAAAATGTCAATACTACATAATATGATCCATAGATTTAGTGAAAATCCTTATCAAAATTTCAGTGGTGTTTTTTGCAGAAATAGAAAAATACATCCTAAAGTTTGCATGGAATCTCAAGGGACCTGAAGAGCCAAAACAATCTTCAGAAACAACACACTTGTAGGTCTTATATGCCTTACTTTCAGAATTTATTACAAAACTACAGTAATCAAAACAGTGTGGTACAGGCATAAATGCTAACTGGCAGTAATAGACAGTCCAGAAATCAACCCCTGAATTCATAATCCAGTTATTTTTTGAAGGTGTGCCAAAATTATTCAATGGGAAAAGAACAGTGTTTTCAACAATTTTGCTTGGGAAAACTTACATCTACATGCAAAAGTTGGATATTTATATTACACCATGTACAATATTTAACTCAAAATGTATCAAATATCTAAACATAAGAGCTAAAATATAAAACTCTTAAGAGAAAATGTGAATAAAAAATTCATGACATTGAGTTTGGCAATTATTTTACAGATAGGACTTAAAAAATACAGATAACAAAAAAGAAGAACTAGATAAATTGGCCTTGATGAAAATCAAAAACTTTCATTCATCAAAGGACACAATTAATCGGGTGAAAAGTAAACTGCTATAATTTGAGTATGGCTTGTTCCCACCAAAACTCACATTGATGCTTGGTCCCCAGTGAGACATTGTTGAGATATTGTGCCTTTAAGAGGTGATTAGATCATTAAGAGAGGTTAATGTCCTTTTTGCAAGAGTAAATTCTTGCTCTCCTGAGACTGGTTTAGTTACCCTGGCTGTTATAAAATGAGGCTGTCTCTCATGTCTGGTCTCTTAACAACACCTGCTCCCCCTTCTGTTTCTCTATATTTTCATACTGTACAAAGCCCTTACCAGAAGCTTCCAGATGCAGCTCTCCAGTCTTGAACTTTCCAGCCTGGAGAACCACGTGCTCAATAAACCTCTTTCCTTTATAAATGACACTGTCTCAGGTATTCTATTATAGCAACACAAAATGGAGTAAGACAGAATTGATACTGAGAAGAGGGACAATGTTAGAGAGATACCTGAAAATATAAAATTTGTAACTGGATAATTGATAGTGACTGGAAGAATTTGGAGAAGCAGGCTAGAAAAAGCCTGTATTGCAATGAAGACAACATTAAAGGCAACTTTGGTGAGGACTCAAAAGATGAGAAGACTAGGTAAAGTCTTGAACTTCTTAGAGATTGGTTAAATAGTCTGGCCAGAATGCTGATAGAAATATAAACACGAAAGGCCATTTTGATGAGCTCGCATATGGAAATGATGGATGTCTTATTGAAACTGGAGTAAAGATCATTCTTATTACATAGTAGCAAATAACTTGGCTGTATTGTATCTATGCCCTAGGACTTTGTGGAAGACTGAACTGAAGAGTGATAGAAGAGCATATCTGGTAGGAGAAATTTCTAAGTAGAAAAATTCTCAGGACGGTGCATGTTTACTTCTAAGTGCTTACAGACAGCTGCTAAAGAAAACAGAAGAAGAAAACAAATACTTGGAAAATTTGCATTTGACTATGTGGTAGAATAAAAAAGCTTTTTCAGGAGAGAAAATCAATTATGTGGCCCAGAGACCACTTGCTAAGGAAATTAATATGTCTAAAATGGAGCCAGTTGCTAATCATCAAGACAATCAGAAACGGGCCCAAAGGTCATCTCAGAGATCTTTAAGTCTGCAGCTTCCATCACAGACCCAGAGGCCTATGAGGGCAGAATTGTTTGGGGGATTAAGTCCAGGATGCCCTTCCCCTGTTTGCTGCCCATGGCTGCCTTAGAACCCTGCTTCTGCATTCTTACACAGTGCACTTTAGCCACACAGCTTTCTGGTGGCCCCAGGTGTGGTTCCACCCATGGCTCTGTCCCCTGTTTCAGAATATGCAAGTGGCAGATCTTGATGGGGTCCACATAGTGCTAATTCTGTAGGTATACAGAATGCTAGAACAGCAGAAGTATAGTAAGATTCCCTTACATTTCAAAGGATGTATGGACTGCCTGGAAGCCTGGACAGAAACCTGCTGCACAGGTAAAGACACTACAGAGATTCCCTCCCAGAAGAATATCTGTGGAGCCATTAAAATAGGGCTCAAAATCTGTCAAGTCACTAACATTGTGCAATGCCTACCTGGAAAAGACACAGGCATTGGTGTGAAACTCCAAACCATGAGAGCCGCTGTGCAAACTGCACCAAGCAAAGCTAGAGCTGTGGGGCTGCCTGAGACCTTGGGGGTCCAACCCCTGCACCAGTGTGCTCAGGATGTAGGTCATGGAGTCAATGAACATTATTCTCTAACCTTAAGATTTAATATCTTCCCTGATGGGCTTTTAGCTTGCTTTGAGAAAGTTACCCTGTTCTTCCTATTTCTCCCTTTTAGAATGAGAATGTGTACGCACTTCCTGCTCCACTACTGTACCTTGGGAGCAGATAACTTGTTTTTGATTTTAGAGCCTTACAGCTGGAAGAAGTTTGCCTTGAGTCTCAGATGAGACTTTGGACTTTGGCCTTTTCAGTTGATGCTGGAACAAGTTAAGACTTTGGGGACTATTGTGATGGAATGATTGTATTTTGTATTATAAAAAGGGAGTGTGTTTTAGGGAAGCCAGAGGGAGAATGTTGTGGTGAATATGGTTTGTCTCCACTGAAAGTCCTGTCATGTGTTGGTACCCAAGGTAGTACTGTTGGGAGGCAGTGCCCTTAAGATGTGATTAGGACATTAAGAATAATTAATGCTTTTGTTTGTTTGTTTGTTTCTTTGTTTCTTTGTTTTTCAGGTGCGCTTTCTTGCTCTCATGAGACTTGATTTGTTATCACACAGCAGACTGTTACACAGTGAGGGTGCCTCTCATGTTTGGTCTCTTTTTACATATGCCTATTTCCCCTTCTGCTTCTTCTCCACGTTGTGATGCAGCATTAGGCTTTCACCAGAAGCTATCCAGATGCAGCTACCCAATCTTGAAGCATCCTTATTGGAGAACCATAAGCTAAATAAAACTCTTTCCTTTACAAATAACACAGTCTCAGGTTTCTGTTATAGTAACACAAAATGGATTAAGATAACAATCTACAGAATGGGAGCAAATATTTGCAAATTATACATCTGGTAAGAGGTTAATATCCAAAATATGTAAAGTAATCCTAGAATTCAACAGGAAAAAAATAAATCAACCCCATTTAAAAAATAAGCAAATAACTAGAATAGACTTTTCTCTAAAGAGATATACAAATGGACAATAAGTACACACAAAAATGCTCAACATCACTAATAATTATGGAAATGCAAATCAAAACTACAATGGATCAGGTGCAGTGACTTACACCTGTAACCCCAGCACTTCAGGAGTTGGAGGCAGGTGGATCACCTGAGGTTAGGAGTTTGAACCAGCCTAACCAACATAGTGAAATCCTATCTCTACTAAAGATACAAAATTAGCTGGATGTGGTGGTGCATGCCTGTAATCTCAGCTACTCAGCAGGCTGAGGCAGGAGAATTGCTGGAACCTGGGAGGCGGAGGTCGCAGTGAGCCGAGATGGTGCCATTACACTCCAACCTGGGCAAAAAGAGAGAAAGTCTGTCTCAAGAAACAAACAAACAAACAAACAAACAAACAAACTACCATGAGATATCACCTCACATCCATTAGAATTACTATTATCAAATAAATGGAAAATATTAAGTGCTGGCTAGGATGTAGAGAAATTGGTATCTTTAAGCACTGGTGGTGGGAATGTAAAATGGTACAGCTACTATGAAAAATAATACAGCAATTCCTCAAAAAATTAAAAATAGTATTACCATGTGATCCAGCAATTCTACATCTGTGTATATATCTAAAAGAACTAAAACCAGGATCTCAAAGAAATGTTTGCACACCCATGTTTATAACAGCATAATGCGTAATAGCCAAAAGGTGGAAGCTAGCCCATTGTATATTGACGCATGAATGAATAAACAAATGCATTATTTTCATACAATGGAATATTATTCAGCCTAAAAAGGAAGGAAATTCTCATACATGCTACTGACAACATAAATAAATCTTGAGGGTATCATGCCATATGAAATAGCCACGGAAAATACAAATACTATATGACTCCAATTACATGAGGTATACAGAGCTCTCAAATTAAAAAAAGAACACAGAATGGTGGTTGCCAGTGGCTGGAGGAAGGGATAAATGGGGGGTTGTTGTTTCATAAAAATACAGTTTCAGTTTTTCCAAATGAAAATGTTCTAGACATTGGGTGCACAGTAAAATGTGAATGTTTTTACTACTGAATTGTATATTTCAAAATGGTTCACATGATACATTTTACGTTATGTATCTTTTAATACAATTATAAATTGATTTTAACACAATTAGCACAATTAAAACAAATCTTAGAAATGCAAAACTAAAATAAAATAAAAATAAAACTAGAGTTATATTTTATTTGTGTTTAAAAAGTAATGCATCTAACTTGTTTAATTTGTTTTGGGTACAATTTATTCTTTCTATTTACTAAATAAATAGAAATAATAGAATAAATTTCTTTCAGTTTATTTAGAAATATACAAATGTTTGTATGGTTTATTGATAAATGTGAACCAATGTGAATATGGTTTATTAATTTGCAGACTATAAGACAATTTTGCTTCAGAAATTATGGAAAG
Source organism: Chlorocebus sabaeus (assembly GCF_047675955.1). Lineage (NCBI taxonomy): Eukaryota > Metazoa > Chordata > Mammalia > Primates > Cercopithecidae > Chlorocebus > Chlorocebus sabaeus. Next base: position 24,581,717 of record NC_132918.1, on the reverse strand, counting down.
TAAGATAATAAGAAAATACAGTATCAGGTCAGGATTCCAAAGGCCTCAGTATATATTGACCTTAAATATTCAAGAATCCAGTTAATGCTAAAAAGTGCTTCTAGTAACTACATGTATGCATTTTTTTTCCCCAAAGAGCTCCGCGTATTTTTCTTAGTTTTTATTACAATAATTAATCCAGTTGGGGGCAGAGTGAAGGGATGAGCAGTTTGTAGCAGTAGTAATACTGCTAAGAAGTCAAGCAGCCTTTGAATTACTCCAGATGATGCATCTAAGTCAAACAAAAAACAATGTAGGCAAAATTAAAAATAGATGAACAATTTCTTCTAGAGATTGTTTGAAACAATGACCATTAAAGTTTTAAGCCATAAAGAAGCAGAATAATTTTAAATTTTACGAGCAAAGGAAAATAAGCAAAACCTTTTGGTCCAAAGATATTTTGCTTTTGCAAAACATCAAAACCTTCTGTAGTGTGTTGCCAGATGATTTTGCCCAAGTCTAGGCTAATTGTTCTGATCGTGTTCAGAACACGATCTGAGCTAGGCTAAGCTACAATGTTCAGTAGGTTAGGTGTATTAATTGGACTTTTGACTTTGATATTTTCAACTTACAATGGATTTACTGTGACATAACCTCTACTTAACTTGTGGAGCACCTGTAAATGGAAAAAAAAATAGGAATGAAATTTGCAGATATCTTTAACATTCAGGTGCTTTTATAGCTGGAATTTCCATCAAATACTTTGTTTCTCTGGTCCCTTTATGTTAAGATGTATTTAGGATTTCATAGGAATTAATTATCTAAACCTAATTTTGGCTAATACCTTTGCTCACAAGTACTGTATGTCTTTGACTACTAGGTAAATTGCCAACACTTTCAGACTTGTTTTCCCAATTCTTAATTTGGGTTTTCATCATTTCTTAATCAGTCATTTTACTCCAAAGATGAGAAGAAAAAATTGACTTTGGAAATGAGGTGGTGTTTTCAAAAACATTTTAGGAAGTTGCCCATTATTAGAAGCAGATACAAATGTGGAAATGCAGTAAATGGCATGATCTAGAAATCAGAGTACTTGAGATCATTGATAGAATGAGTCATCTCTGCTTTTAAATGAGGCAAATCTGAAACCTCCAAGTATCCGTGATTTTATTTTTTAGAGCAAGAGCTGCTGTGATAAAGGTAGTTCATCACTTCTAAGAAAGATGCAAAACCAAATGAAACTGGCACTAACAATACATTTGTTCTTGCTCCAGAAACTCTCTATCTGTATACCTGCAATCACATACTAATATAATTCTATACACACATCCTTTTCAAGCATAGAGTTGGATCAAATATTGTATCAATAAACTGCATAGGAGATAGTTTCTTAAGTTTTTGTTTTGTTTTTTGAAAATAGTTTTTTACTATTATTAATTGTGTGTTCCCTGAGATGAGTCCATCATATTGAGGAGTTGCTTATGATTTCAATAAGAGACAGTTTATTGGAGCTACAGGAATGGAAAGTATTGAGCAATGTATGGGGTAGACAAGTAAAAAGAGTAAATGTGGAACATACCTTTTAGAAGTTTATGCTGATGGAAGAAAAGAGGATAGGGCGATAATGGTTAGATGACAATATGGGGTGACTTTTATAGTAAAAAGGTTATGATTTATAATTTTGGTAAAAAATTATCAGAAAATATTGAAACAAGTATAATTGAGGAAGAATATTTTACAGAATATGTGAGTATGTAATCTAATAAGAGGTTTGGAATATAGGGTTAGACTGTGTAGTTTAACAAAAAATAAATGTTATGTGTTTGTCTCAATTTTCTGGCATAGAGTTTCTAAAACCCTTGTCATTTACTGTCTTTTTTAACTTTAATGAGATTCAGGAAGATTCCCTCGATAGCTTCAGGATGAGGTCTGATCATCAAAAAGACTAAGACAAAATTAAAGGGTTTGGACTTTTAGCACAATACTCTAAGCTCCAGGGAGCCGAGAGGGACTGCTGATTGAGTTCAATCACCAATGGCCAAGGGTTAATCAATTATATTTATATAATGAAATCTTTATTTAAACAGGAAAAATGTAAATGACAGGAGCCTGGGAGCTTTTGGGTTGGTGAAAACATGCAAGTACTGGAAGGGCGATGTGCCCTGAGAAGGATAGAAGCAGCACCTACAATCTCTCCCCCAACCCTATACCTCGCCCTGTGCATCTCATCCATTTGGCTATTCCTGAGTTGAAACATTTATAATAAAAGAGTAAACATAGATCATGTGTTTTTATGAATTTTGTGAACTCTTCGAGATAATGAACATAAATGGAAATAGTGTGAACCCTCAAATTTTCAATTAGCTGAATTTGTAGGTAATGTTAGAATCAAATTGAAGTGTTGAATATCTAGTTGGTGCTGAAGAATTCAAGAATTGCTTGGTATGGAAAAGGCCAACATCTGGTGTCAGAAGTGGTGTTGGGAAACACTGTCTCCGGCTGAAAGAGAGAAACTTCTTTCTTTGAAAATCAAGGCAAAGAAGTATAGCTGCGCATATAAGTATATATTTTTAGATATGACATTTCATGCTCAGAGTTCTTCGTGTGTGTGTGTGTGTCTGTGTGTGTGTGTGTGTGTGTGTATGAAAGAGAAGGCTAAATTACATGGTAAATATAAATGCCGCAGACTGTTAAGGAGCATAAGAAAAATGAAGCAAATTTTCATTAAGCAGGGTAGGAGAGGAAGCAGTTAAGAGACAGTTATAAAGTTTTCCAAGCAATTTTTAGCACTTCCTCAAAGTTAGAGAGCATATATATATTTGCCGTGGTACTGGCCTGTGTAGTACGTAGTTTTCTCCAAGGGCTCTTGGTGGTTTAATTCCTGACAAATGTCTATGCTGTACCAAAATTAATTTGCTCTTTCATTTTTATTAATTTCAAATGTATTGAGTATATATTATTTGCCAGTCACTGAGTTAGACACAGGAAATATACAACAAATGAAAATTAGTTGTCATTTACATCAGTTAAGATTCAATCAGAATTAATAAGGAAGATCACAAATAGGATAAAGCTGCACTACATCAGCTGAAGCTGTCTTTTGCTCATTTTCTTATCAGCTTATTCACTTGTTTAATATGAAGCTTTAAGAGTTATTCGTATATTTTGGAGAAATCTACTTTATCGTTTCAAATTCCAATTATTACCTGTTGGTGTAAAGAAATGCAATTGGCTTTCACATATGAGTCTTGTATCTTGCAACCTTATTCTAGTTGCTTTTTAGTTCTAGGAATTTACGTTTTTCTCTTTTCTTTTAGAGTTTATACACAGACAATCATGTCATCTTCAAACAAATAGAGGGTTATTTATTTCCAATCTGTATAACATTTCTTTCCTTTTCTTGTCTTGTTGTGTCCTTCTTCCAGGACAATATAGAAAAGCAGTGAGAGTGGGTATCTTTCCCTTGTCCTAATCTTACCAGGGAAGTTTCAAGTTTCTCACCCTTAAGTAGGATGTTATCTGTAGGTATTTTGTAGACATTCTTCATCAAATTTACAAAGTTTTCAATTTTCCTAGTGTACTGAGAGTTTATCTTCAATGGATGTGGTATTTACGATCCTTTTTTTCCCTCTGTCTATTAAGATAATATGATTCTTGTTCTTCAGTTTGTTGATATAATGGATTACATTACTTGATTTTCCAACATTGAACTAGCCTTGCATGAGAGATAAATCCCACTCGGTGGTGGTGTGTAATTATTTTTGCCCATTGTTGGATTTGATTTTGCTTGTTAAAGATTTTTGTATCTATGTTCATGAAAGACTCAGGTCTGTAGTTTTCTAATAATGTCTTTGTTTGATTTTGGTATGAGGGTAATGCTAGACTTACAGAATGAGTTATGAAGTATTCTCTCTTCTCTAATGAAGCAACATCATTGTCTGGGTAAATACCCAGGGTTTGTCGTCTCACACCAAGAATATTAATGACACTGACACACACACGGAATGGGTTAAGGTGCGGAAAGTTTAACAGGCAGAAGAAAGAAGAGAGGAGAGCAGCTCTCTCTTTTGCAACAGAGACATGTCCGAAAAAGGAAAACGCAGCAGATTGCAGCAGATTTTATAGGCAGACTTGAGGAGGCAATATCTGATTTACATAGGCCGTACAGATTGGTTTGAACAGTTGTGACATTTACATAGCATGGGGAAAGCTGGTCCACCCACCTTAATCTTATTAAGCAAATGGGCTTTCCACTTGGCCAAGGTCATCTTGTCTGCTCCTTGTTGTACACGTGGCTGACAAAGAGAAGATGGAGCCACCATATTGATCATGCCTAGTCCCAGGTGCATTTTTTCCTATTGGCATAACTGCAGGCATTTACCTGTGCAAGCTTCCAGCTTTTTTATGTCTGCAGCTCGATATTACAGGTGCTCTTTGTTAGAAAAAAAATGATTTTGGGGCTGCTTTTCATTAAAAGTTAAACCTTACTGAGGACTACCCTCAGTAACTGCCCTCACTTCCTTACCCTCACTGCCTACATAATTTCTTTTTCACTTCTTTATCACTGTCTTTAAAAAGATATTGTAGATAATTGGCATAATGTCTTCTTACATATATGTAGGAATTTACTAGCGAATTCATTTGGGCCTAGTACTTTCTGTTTTAGAAAGTTATTAATTATTGATTCCATTTTTAAAATAAATAATATGTCTATCAAGACTGTGTAATTTTTCTTTGGAAGTGTGTGTCTTAAAAGAGTTGTTCCATTTAATTAAATTTGTAGGCACAAAGTTGTTCATAATATTCTTTTATTATTCTTTATTAAAAACTTTTAGGTTCGGGTTTGCATGTGCAGGTTTGCTATATAGGTAAACTGTGTGTCGTGGAGGTTTGGTGAAAAAAATTATTTCATCACCCAGGTGATAAGTATAGTGTCTAATAGGTGGTTTTTCAATCCTTAGCCTCCTCCCAGCCTCCACCCTGAGGCCCTGGTGTTCCCTTCTTTTTATCCGTATGTACTCAATGTTTAGCTTCCACTTATAAGTGAGAACATGCTGTGTTTGGTTTTCTGTTTTGTGTTAGTAGGCTTAGGATAATGGTCTCCAGTTCCATCTACGTCACTGCAAAAGACACAATTTCATTCTTTTTATGGTTGTGTGGTATTTCATGTTTTATATATATATATATACACACACACACACATACACACAACATTTTTTTTTTTAATCCAGCCTAGCATTGATGGGCATTCATGTTGATTCTGTCTTTGCTATTGTGAATAGTGCTGTAATGAACATACGCATGCATGTGTCTTCATGGTATAATAATAATTATATTCCTTTGGGAATATATACCCAATAATGGAATTGCTGGGTCAAATGGTAATTCTGCTTCATGTTCTTTGAGAAATCACCAAACTGCTTTTCACAATGACTGACTAAGAGTTTGCATTCCCGCTGGCAGTTAATAAGTGCTCCCATTTCTCTGCAAGCTCATCAGCACCTGTTATTTTTTGACTTTTTAATGTTAATAATAGTCATTTTGAATGATGTGAGAGGGTATGTCATTGTAGTTTTTATTTGTATTTCTTTAATGATTAGTGATATTGAGCATGTTTTCAGATGCTTTTTGGTCACATGAATGTCTTCTTTTGCCCATATTCTTTGCCAGCTTTTTAATGGAGTTGTTTGTATTTTGTTCGTAAATTTGTTTAAGTTCCTTATAGAGTCTGAATTTAATCTAATCTTTTAATCAAATTTGTGGGCATAGAGTTGTTCACGTTTTTTTTAATTATTCTTTTACTGTCCATGGTAACTGTAGTGATATCCCCACTTTTATTTCTGATAGGAAAGATTTGTGTCATTTTTTTCCCTTTATTAGCCAAAGTAGAAGTGTATTGACTTTATTTATCTTTTCAAATATCAAGTTTTTGGTTTTGTTGATTTTCTCTGTAGATTTATTATTTTTGATTCAATTCATTTCTGCTCTAATATTTTTTATTTCTTCTTCTTAATTTTAAAATAGTTTGTTCTTCTTTTGTTAGTTTCCTGATGTGGAAGCTTAGATTATTGATTTTAGATCTTTCTTCATTTCTAATATATGCATCAAATCTTGTAAGTTTCTGCCATAGCATTGCTTTCTTAACTGCATACCATGGATTTTAATATGTTGTATTTTTATTTTTATTTAATTGAAAATATATTCTAATTTATCTTGAGATTTCTTCTTTGGCCCATGCATTATTTAGAAGTTTGTTATTTAGTCTTCAGGTACTGGAGGATCTTTCAGCTATATTTCTGCTGTTAATTTTTAGCTTAATTTCATTGTGGTCTGAGAACAGACATTGTATGACTTTTATTTGTTTTAAATTGTTAAAGTGTATTTTATGGCCCAAAACGTGATCTATTTTGGTGAATGTTCTATGTGAACTTGAAAATAATGTGTAACCTGCTATTGTTCGATGAGGTAGTCTATCGATGTCAATTATATACAGTGGATTGACAGTGCTGTTGAGTTTTGATACCTACTGATTTTTATTTCAACTGTGGAATTAATGATTGTGTAGTTGCTGGGGATATGTCCACTTCTGATAGAGGATTGTTAAATGTTTCCAGCTATAACAGTAGATTCATCTATTTCTCCTTACAGTTGTTGTATCCGTTTTGCCTCATGTATTCATGCTCTGTTGTTATGCACATATACATTAAGGATTATTACGTCTTCTTGAAATGTTAATCTCTTTATCATTATGTAACACCCCTCTTTGAAAACTGGCTTTCTGAAGATAAGGGTTTAAGAGGAGGAGAGATTTCAGGGGTAGATGAAATAATGAGTTTAGCATTACACATGTGTAATTTGAGCTGCTTTAGGTGCATACTGGTAGAAATGTCAGATAAACAGTTGGATATTTGTGTTTGAAGCTCTAATAAGAGGTCAGATATGAAGATATAGATCAGTGGTTCTCATATCCTAGTGCACATCAAAGCACCAGGAGATCTTGTTAAAATAGAACTTTCAGAGTCCCATTTCCTCCAATGTTGATTTCTGAGGATCATCCTTAACAATTGAAAAGTAGTTTCATCAGCCAAACTGGAGTTATTTTGAAAAATATTTTGGAGAAAATATCAACATATAGAAACATAACATTGTTGAGATTGTGAGAATAAAAGAGTTTACTTATGCAAAGTGGAAAATTATCATAGCTAAAACTAGAACAGCAATAAAGAGGATAAACATTGAACAGACTAGCTGAGAAAGATGATCCCTCAAAGGCAACTGGAAATTTGGGGGAAGAGAAAGTTCTGAGGAACACCAAGAGCTTGGGAAGGAGTCGTGAAAGTCACTCTTGACTTCTGCGAGTGAAAAATGAAAACTAGTGCCAGATACAGCAGATAATTCAAGAATGACATCTACCTAAAATGTAATTTGGTTTATCAATAAGCCATTTGTAAGGCCAATTTTCAACTAAGACAAGGTAACGGAGGGAGTGTTTTAAGAAATTTATTCATAATAAACAAGAAAAGAGAGAAGAATCAAATAGACGTAATAAAAAATGATAAAGGGGATATCACCACCTACCCCACAGAAATACAAACTACCATCAGAGAATACTATAAATACCTCTATGCAAATAAACTAGAAAATCTAGAAGAAATGGATAATTTCCTGGACACGTACACTCTTCCAAGACTAAACCAGGAAGAAGTTGAATCCCTGAATAGACCAATAGCAGGCTCTGAAATTGAGGCAATAATTAATAGCCTACCAACCAAAAAAAGTCCAGGACCAGATGGATTCACAGCTGAATTCTACCAGAGGTACAAGGAGGAGTTGGTACCATTCCTTCTGAAACTATTCCAATCAATAGAAAAAGAGGGAATCCTCCCTAACTCATTTTATGAGGCCAACATCATCCTGATACCAAAGCCTGGCAGAGACACAACAAAAAAAAGAGAATTTCAGACCGATATCCCTGATGAACATCGATGCAAAAATCCTCAATAAAATACTGGCAAACCGGATTCAGCAGCACATCAAAAAGCTTATCCACCACGATTAAGTGGGCTTCATCCCTGGGATGCAAGGCTGGTTCAACATTCACAAATCAATAAACGCAATCCAGCATATCAACAGTACCAAAGACAAGAACCACATGATTATCTCAATAGATGCAGAAAAGGCTTTTGACAAAATTCAACAGCCCTTCATGCTAAAAACGCTCAATAAATTCGGTATTGATGGAACATACCTCAAAATAATAAGAGCTATTTATGACAAACCCACAGCCAATATCATACTGAATGGGCAAAAACTGGAAAAATTCCCTTTGAAAACTGGCACAAGACAGGGATGCCCTCTCTCACCACTCCTATTCAACATAGTGTTGGAAGTTCTGGCTAGGGCAATCAGGCAAGAGAAAGAAATCAAGGGTATTCAGTTAGGAAAAGAAGAAGTCAAATTGTCCTTGTTTGCAGATGACATGATTGTATATTTAGATAACCCCATTGTCTCAGCCCAAAATCTTCTAAAGCTGATAAGCAACTTCAGCAAAGTCTCAGGATACAAAATTAATGTGCAAAAATCACAAGCATTCTTATACACCAGTAACAGACAAACAGAGAACCAAATCATGAATGAACTTCCATTCACAATTGCTTCAAAGAGAATAAAATACCTAGGAATCCAACTTACAAGGGATGTAAAGGACCTCTTCAAGGAGAACTACAAACCACTGCTCAGTGAAATAAAAGAGGACACAAACAAATGGAAGAATATACCATGCTCATGGATAGGAAGAATCAATATCGTGAAAATGGCCATACTGCCCAAGGTAATTTATAGATTCAATGCCATCCCCATCAAGCTACCAACGAGTTTCTTCACAGAATTGGAAAAATCTGCTTTAAAGTTCATATGGAACCAAAAAAGAGCCCGCATCTCCAAGACAATCCTAAGTCAAAAGAACAAAGCTGGAGGCATCATGCTACCTGACTTCAAACTATACTACAAGGCTAGAGTAACCAAAACAGCATGGTACTGGTACCAAAACAGAGATATAGACCAATGGAACAGAACAGAGTCCTCAGAAATAATACCACACATCCACAGCCATCTGATCTTTGACAAACCTGAGAGAAACAAGAAATGGGGAAAGGATTCCCTATTTAATAAATGGTGCTGGGAAAATTGGCTAGCCATAAGTAGAAAGCTGAAACTGGATCCTTTCCTTACTCCTTATATGAAAATTAATTCAAGATGGATTAGAGACTTAAATGTTAGACCTAATACCATAAAAACCCTAGAAGAAAACCTAGGACATTCAGGACATAGGCATGGGCAAGGACTTCATGTCTAAAACACCAAAAGCAACGGCAGTAAAAGCCAAAATTGACAAATGGGATCTAATTAAACTAAAGAGCTTCTGCACAGCAAAAGAAACTACCATCAGAGTGAACAGGCAACCTACAGAATGGGAGAAAAGTTTTGCAATCTACTCATCTGACAAAGGGCTAATATCCAGAACCTACAAAGAACTCCAACAAATTTACAAGAAAAAAACAACCCCATCAAAAAGTGGGCAAAGGATATGAACAGACATTTCTCAAAAGAAGACATGCATACAGCCAACAGACACATGAAAAAATGCTCTTCATCACTGGCCATCAGAGAAATGCAAATCAAAGCCACAATGAGATACCATCTCACACCAGTTAGAATGGCAATCATTAAAAAGTCAGGAAACAACAGGTGCTGGAGAGGATGTGGAGAAATAGGAACACTTTTACACTGTTGGTGGGATTGTAAACTAGTTCAACCATTATGGAAAACAGTATGGCGATTCCTCAAGGATCTAGAACTAGATGTACCATATGACCCAGCCATCCCATTACTGGGTATATACCCAAAGGATTATAAATCATACTGCTATAAAGACACATGCACACATATGTTTATTGCGGCACTATTCACAATAGCAAAGACTTGGAATCAACCCAAATGTCCATCAGTGACAGAGTGGATTAAGAAAATGTGGCACATATACACTATGGAATACTATGCAGCCATAACAAAGGATGAGTTTGCGTCCTTTGTAAGGACATGGATGCAGCTGGAAACCATCATTCTTAGCAAACTATCACAAGAACAGAAAACCAAACACCGCATGTTCTCACTCATAGGTGGGAACTGAACAATGAGATCACTTGGACTTGGGAAGGGGAACATCACACACTGGAGCCTATTATGGGGAGGGGGGAGGGGGGAGGGATTGCATTGGGAGTTATACCTGTTGTAAATGATGAGTTGATGGGCGCTGACGAGTTGATTGGTGCAGCACACCAACATGGCACAAGTATACATATGTAAGAAACCTGCACGTTATGCACATGTACCCTAGAACTTAAAGTATAATAATAATAATTAAAAAAAGATAAAAAATAGAAATTTATTCATTTATTCATCTATTTTTGTTGATTTCTTATCATAAGTCAGGCTTTATTCTACCCACTGGGAATGTACCTTGAACAGGAAAAAAAAAAAAAAAAGAATTTACATTCATATGACAGAGAATTAACAACAATAACAAAAGGTAAATACATAGTGACTTGTATGGTGACCAGTGCTATAAAGACTAATAAAGCAGGAAAAAATGTAGTGCCAAGAGAAGAATAATTAATATTTTATGTAGGGTAGTCACAGATGCATCTCTAGTAAGATGGGATTTGCAGTGAGATAAAGGAAGCGTAGAAATAAGCCATACATAAATCTGAAAAAAAGAGCATGATAAGGAAAAAAAAAAAAAAAAAAAAAAAAAAAACAGCAAAATGTAAAGGCCCTGTAAAGGCCCTGTGTTGTATGGATATGTGAACTGTTTCAACATCAGCAAAGAGATGAGCATGGGTGAAAATAGAGTGGTAGGAGATAGGATAGAATGATAGTAGGGTTCTAGAGCATGCAAGGTCTTTCAGGACTTTGCAAGTTATTTGACTTTTAATCTGAATAAAAGTTTTGCAAAGAGGAGTAAAATTATATGCCTTATGTCTTAATATGATCAATCTGAATATTGGTTGAGAGTAGACTATAAAGAGTTAAGAGCAAATAAAGGGTTTCCATATAAAATTTATTAAAATTTCAGTGAGAGGTGGTGGTTGGGACCAAGAGGATCAAAAGAAGTAGTAAGAAGCTACTGAAATTGTTGTGTATACTGAAGGCAGCACCACATTCATTCAATGGTGAACAGGATGAATATTGTGAAATGATAACTTCAAGAATAATTCCCAATATTTAAGCCTAAGAAGCCAAAAGGGTTGAATGATTATTTACTTAAATAATGGGGATGACTATGATGGGGACGGGAGTGGATTAGATACTCAGTATTTGAAATGTTATGTTTAAGGAAACTGTTTAAACACCCAAGTAGTATTGTTAAAAACAAAATTAAATATATGAGTCTAGGGTTCAAGGAAGAGTTAGGGCTGGGGATATACATTTGGGAGCCATTATCATATAGACACCATGAGTTTGGATCAAGTCACCTAAAATGTTAGCAAAAAGAGAGAAGAATAAAGGTCCATGAACTGAGACCTGGGCCACTTTAGAAGTTAAGTAGTTGAATCTTACGCTATTTCACTTTTTAATTTTTTGAGGAACCTCGTAACTGTTCTCTATAGTGGTTGCACTAATTTACATTCTTATCTATGTTAAGTGAAATAAGTCAGGCACAGAAAGACATGTTCTCAATTATTTGTAGAATCTAAAAATATGTATAAAAAAATTAAACTCATGGATATAGAGTGTAGAAGGATCGTTACCAGAGGCTGGGAGGCGTACCAGGGAGCTGGGTGGCAAGGAGGTGGCAATGGTTAATAGGTACCAAAAACAGAAAGAATGAATAATACCTACAATTTGATAGCACAACAGGGTGATTATAGTCAGTAATAACTTAACTGTACATTTTAAAATAACTTAAAAAGTGTAATTGGATTGCTTGTAACTCAAAGGATAAATACTTGAGAGGATGGATACCCCATTCCCTCTGACATACTTACACCACATTGCATGCCTTATCAAAATATCTTAAGTGCCCCACAAATAAATACACCTACCATGTACCAACAAAATTCAAAAATTAGAAAAAAATTAATGAAAAAGAAGTTAAGTAGTTGATCAAGGAGACAGAAAAAGAGACTGAGAGGATACGGTCAGAGATATAGGAAAAGACTTTGAGCTACTGGGCTATTCCTAATAGCACACACATATTTTGATATTTCTTCCATTTAAAAACTCATACTAATTTCATGTTTTCTTCCAGTTCTCCTCATATTTTCCCCATCTCTGTAAGTAACACTTCCTGAAAGTATAGTCTTTTCTCCCTGTTTCCTGTTTATATCTTACCATTCCCTCATGGGCTTACTTTAAGTGGGCTTTTAGTCCAAAAATCTATCACAAATGTACATTCCAAGTTCTTAAATAATCTACCAAGCCCCAGAGATCTGGCTTTCTTTTTTTAAAGTTTCTTTGAGTCAGGGTCTTACCTGCCACCCAGGCTAGAGAGCAGAGGCCAAATGATGGCTCACTGCAGCCTCAAACTTCTTGACTCAAGCAATCCTCCTGCCTCAGCCTCCCAAAGTACTGGGGCTACAGGTATGAGCCACCTTGCCTGGCCTGTTACTTCTTTGATATTGTGCCCTTGTTCTGATTTATTTGTCCTCAGCCACATTGCCTTTTTTTTTTTTTTTTTTTTTTTTTTTTTTTTTTTTTTTTTTTTTGAGACGGAGTCTCCCTTTGTTGCCTAGACTGGAGTGACGGGAGTTCAATGGCGCGATCTCGGCTCACTGCAATCTCCACCTCCCAGGTTCACAACATTCTCCTGCCTCAGTCTCCTGAGTAGCTGGGACTACAGGCGCCCGCCACCTCGCCTGGCTAATTTTTTGTAATTTTAGTAGAGACGGGATTTCACCGTATTAGCCAGGATGGTCTCGATCTCCTCACCTCATGATCCGTCCGCCTTGGCCTCCCAAAATGTTGGGATTACAGGTGTGAACCCACATTGCCTTTCTTAATGTTTCTCCCTGATGTAATTATTACACATGGTATGACTTTCTCGGAACATAACATCTACCCCATGAATATATACACCTACTATACACCCGTAACAATTGAAAATAATAATTAACTTAAAAAAAAATTGAGCATGTTCTTGAATGAGAACTTCTATAATTGCTCTTCCCTCTTCCTGGAAAGTTATTCTCTCAGGTGTCCACATGATGTAATTTATATTTTTTTCAGGCCTTTACTCATTTTCTCAGTGAGATTCTACCTGGTCACTCTATTTAAAATTGCCAACATTATTTTCTCTTTAATCAATTTATACACCATATATTTTACTTAATACTCCTTGCTTATTGTTTTTTTCAGCCAAAAATAGAAAGTGAATTCCATATTTTCTATCTCTAGAACAGTGACTGACATAATTATCACTCAATACATTGTTGCTGACAAATACATAATGAATATAACCTCTTTCTTTTGCATGACCAGCATCTTCTGCTTTTCTAGATCATTCCTATCAGCATAGAAACATGATTTTAATATTACTCATCTTTTAAAAAATATAACCCTTTAACTTCCCATGGTTACCACTGATTTTTCCTGATCCTATAATAGCAAAACTTAATCTAAAATGTATATCTTTATAATTGCTATTTCCTCTTCCTAACGTCTCTTCCATGCCGTATGTGACTAAAATCAGCCTTCCAATTGCACCTGTCCACTTGTCTCTCGTGACTTTTTCATTGCCAAAGAACATTCACATCTTCATTCTCTTTGTATTCAAACCACAGCAGTATTCAATATAATTGGACATTCCCTACTTCTTGACACACACTCTCCTGGCTTTTAAGATGACATATTTATACTTGCTGTCTCAGGTTTTGCTGGTTTGTACCAGTCTGTCTTCTGTATGCCTGATAGGCATAACCTACTTTATAATCTTGTTTTTCACCTTCAGAGAGGTATAGGAAAATGAATTTTCAGATTCCTTTTAATCAGAGGAGACTCATAGTTGGCACACTACAAAATTATAGAAATATGTTCAAATGTGTTATAGGCTAAAATATGAAAAATGTTCACCATACCTTCCCAGGTATAATTTATTAGTAAATATTATCTGCTTTACCTTCAAAATATATTTTATATCAATTTGTCTGTTTATCTTTTTTTTTAATTATTATACTTTGAGTTCTAGGGTACATGTGCATAACGTGCAGGTTTGTTACATATAGGTGCTGGAGAGGATGTGGAGAAATAGGAACACTTTTACACTGTTGGTGGGATTGTAAACTAGTTCCACCATTATGGAAAACAGTATGGCGATTCCTCAAGGATCTAGAACTAGATGTACCATATGACCCAGCCATCCCATTACTGGGTATATACCCAAAGGATTATAAATCATGCTGCTATAAAGACACACGCACACGTATGTTTATTGCGGCACTATTCACAATAGCAAAGACTTGTCTGTTTATCTTTACTGCTTAGTTCAAGCTACCTTCATCTTTTATGTGGAATATTGAAATAGCTATGCGATCTTTTGTGGCCACATTTGCCCCTGTTCCATACATTTCCACACAGTCCTAGAATGGTCTTTTAAAAAATATATTGATAATAGCGAGAGTGGTGGCTTGTGCCCATGATCCCAGCTACTGGGGAGGCTGGGCTGGGTGGATCACTTGAGGCAAGACCAGCATGGGCAACATAACAAGACCTCATTGCTAACAAAAATTAAAAATAGCTGGGCATGGGGATGCATGACTATATTCCTAGCCACTTGGTAGACTGAGACAGGAGGATCATTGAAGCCTAGGAGTTGAGGCTGCAGTGAGCTACGATTGTGCCACTGCACTCCAGTTTGCATGACAAGGTGAGACGGTCTCAGATAGATAGATAGATAGATAGATAGATAGATAGATAGATAGAGAGACAGACAGATATAAATAGGTATTCAACCACTCAGAATACACAGTGGTATTCCACTGCACTTCTACTAAGTCTAAATCCTTACCATGATATACAAGGTTCTAGAAGATCTGGTTCTCTTAACTTGGTATCAGTCTCAAGAAACTCCTATAATTTGCCTATCAAGGATTTTCATGCCCTAAATCTTTGCTTTATTTTTCCCGTTGCTGCAAGATTCTACTCCTGACAATACCCCTATGAAAACATAAGGCTAATTCCTTGTTATCATTCAGTTCTCATCTTAAAAGTACTTTCTCATATAAACCTTGCCTAATCAAAATAATTAGCCTCTCTTTCATCAGCCCATCGTGTTATTCTATCACTCTGTTTTATTTTATTTTTTCTTCATGGGACTTAAATTGTTGTATTTTGGTATTTTTCTGTTCTCTTCACTCTAGAATGAAAGCCAAGCATATTCCATCATTTCCTAGAACCCAGATAGAGCACATACAGGAACTAGCAAAATAAGGTAAATTTTTAGTTTTAATTCAAAGATAACATTTAGTTGAGGAATGAAGTGAAAATTCTCCTTTCTCTTTTTTGGAACGTGGGTATGGTTAGCAGCCTCCAAGATGACTCCTAAAGATCCCTACCACTTAGTATTTATACTCTTATGTAATTATTTCCCCTTGAGGGTGGCTGATTTAATGACTTGTTTCTAATAAACAAAATATTACAAAAGTGATGGGCTGTCATTTCTGATTAGGTTACAAAAGACTGTGGTCTGGTTTGGGTGCCTTGTCTTACACTCTCATTCTCTCATTCACTTGTTCTGAGGGAATCAAACTACAGTGTTTTAAGGTGCTCATATGTCAAAGAACTGATGTTTTCAGCCAGGATCCAGCAAGGACCTGAGGTCATCCAAAAGGCATGTGAGTTTGGAAGAAATCTTTCCCCAGTTGAGATCTGAGATAATTGCAACACTGGAGTGCAATTTCCTGAGAGATATTGAGCCAGAACCACCACACTGAGGAAAACAAGATTCTTAACCTGAGAGAACTGTGAGATGATAAACATTTTGTTTTAAACCAATATATTTTAGAAAATTTATCACACAATGATAGATAACAAATACATACAATGGAAACATCTTTGGTATTCTAGACTTGGGTAGGGTGGTTAGTAGGATATTTTCTTTAGTCAGAAGTCAGAATAAGTAAAGGAAATTAACAATCAATAGTTCAGAGAAGGCCGTAAGATAGAAACTTGCTAAGGAAACACTGTACCTATCTTTATATATAGAGAGATGTAATTTTAGTAGATTATGTAATATATTTAGTAGAGATGTAATATATATATATATCTTTCAGGTTCTCCTTCTCCAGCCACTTACTAAGCTATAATGATAATAAAGGGACAAAGAGACTGGGAATTGAACATCAATCATAATGAAATGGCTCCATAATTCAAAGACAAAAAAACCCGTGGTTTCCTTTTTGGATTTAAAGAAGCAATAAACATTTACCAAATAAACCAATAAACAATAATATACTTTTACATAGCCTAAGATAAAAGCCATTTGTCTATATTAGGGTTCTGATAAAAATATACAATTCTCACTCACAAAAAGATTTTATCACGGGATCAGGAGCAACTACAGGTGTTTATTTCCAGTCAGAATAACTGAAAAATTTCAACTGGACTTCCAATGTTTATATAAACCTGGTTGCTTCTACAGAAAAGTAAATAGTTTAATTACCCTTTGCCACGATTCCTGTTTGGAAAGTTAGCTTTCTGAAAGTATTGATGGGTGTATATTTCAGGGACATTAAATTATGAAACAGAAAATTACATGACTTGTCAGTTCATTATGCTAAAAAGATTTAAAAGGCAAATCAGATTTTATAAATCATAGCAAATGTACACACTGAAGGATTCAACACATCTTTAGAACACTTCAAGTATATGAGGAGAAAAAATGTAACTTTATTCTTGAGCTGATTCAGCAAAGTAGAAATAATTTTGACATTTGTAGTTTCTAGATGAGGATTAATGTAAGAATAAAAATTCTTTCAGGAAGTGTGTGTTTGTGATTTAAAAGTTTATGTTGAACAGTTTGAAAGTATGAAGACTACTTTTGCGACCAAGAAAAGAAAATGAACTGAATTGAACTGAATGACTAAATCAACAAATAGTAAACCTCTGCTCATATTATTAATATAGACTTTCCTCTCATATTACTGTTAAGCACAGAAATAGCATCATATCATGCAATCTGAGAAACTTCCATGCCTGGAGTCAACACCAATTAAGATTGGGTGGCTGGTAGAGTGGAGATGGTAGTCGTAGAGCTGACAGAATTTTGGTGTTAGCATTTGCTCATAGGCTGTTTTTTGACAACTTTTTAAAAGGCAGTTATTCTGTGTCAAATATAATTTCCAGTTTAAATTAAAAATAAAGGCCTAGGATATAATGGTAACCATGCAAGTATCTTGATTTTGTATTTTTTATTCATTTTTATTTTTGAAAATAATTATATAACCTTTTATTGTATGAAACATGTAAGTTGGGTGGTTTATGCATTTTGTCATATATTGACTGACATTTAAGTATATGTAGATTTATTAAATTGAGGATTATATCATAATTTGCATTCTATCAGTAATATTTCAACTCAGTTGCTCTTTGTGATTAGTGAACAGAAAGTTTACATTTAATGTTATAAATTTAAAACTATCTTTTATTGGTATAAATATCTGAGGGTAAGCAAGGTAAGTAAAAATGTAAATATCAAGTTTGTCAATGTGAATTAATTACTGTAAATTATATAATGTTTAAAACACATTTTAAGACTAAAAAAATTGCATAAGAAGAAATAATTAATTTTTATATACTTCTATCATGTACTTAAAAATATTTAGACTTTTGTTCAATGACAATGATTACAATTTTATTTTCAGTATTAGGGTCTATGTAGAAGTTAACAATGTCATCATCTGTCATAAAATGAAGGGAATTCATCATGTTGTTATAGGACTAAAAATGCAACTTTCTGTACCATATTTTATTTTTTGCAATTCATACTTTGTTTATAATTGCATTTGGTTTTTAATTTTTTGGCATTTCTCATATTTTGTCTCTGGGTTAGATTGTTTTTTGTAGATCTGAGTTAAATTCATCATTTAGGAAGAGAATATTACCTAGAAAGATTAAAGCAGCACCTTAAGCCATTGAGAGATACTGTAATAGTACTAAGACAAAATATTTTAAAAGATGAAAGTTCCTATAAAGTAAAATTGTACCTACAGTCAGGATAGAGTGAGAATTGTGCTTCCAGGAATTACTGCATAAACATTAGTTGAAAAGGATTTCCCTGTGGTTTAGCATTATTATATTACATGAAATATGAAGCTTTTACATTTTCTTTGGAGTCATCTGTCATTGGCCATGTTATACCAAGAATTTGAGGATATTGTGTTCTAAAGGTGTTAGTTGTTCCTTGGACCCACTTTTCTACCTTGTGGGACTCATTGAGTATCAAATCATTCTTGCAGATTTTTCTAACATAAAAAAAATCACTGCTTTTAAAGACTTCAGGTTATTTCATTATCTTCCTTGAGTATCTGAAACATTCTAACCCATTTGAATGATGCTAACTTTGAACATGAGTCAGTCTTCTTTAAAAATCCACTTGTAATAATTTCTTGTGACTCTCCACCGACTGAATACAACAAGTTTAGTGAAAAACATTTAGTTCTAGAATTTTATGGTGCTGAACTGAATCACTCAGTATTGGATATATTTAGTAGAAGAAAGGACTAAAGACTATAATCCAGGAAAAATATGTCATTCGAAGACAGGACATGAAAATCCTATGGTTATTAGAATTTGCTACCTACATACAGTTTTCCCTCACAGAGTGGTAAAGACCTCCAGCAGGATTCTGCCATGCTATTTTTATTTCCAATTGAAATGTCATAAATAATATTATTCATCTAAGTATTCCTGTATTCATATATATTTTAAATTTAAAAACTGTTATTTATTCAAATCCCAGAGACAATAAAAGGATAGATACAGAGTTTTGGTTTTTAGAGGTCCATTATATAAATGTCATCCTTAATTTCATTTCCACTAATGCACATATTCAGTCCAAACTTCTGATGGGTCGATGAGTTTACAAGAAGGCCTCTCTATTAGAGATAACTTTAGTCATGTTTTTGATAGAATGTCGCTAGGAAATTACTATAGTTACAGGTTTCACTGGCTGTAGGGATGCCTGTGTATGTTATTTCTTTTTGTGTATGAGGTCTGAAAATTTTGCTTACATTGTTGACATTTTTCAGTTCTGCCATACAAATCCTCGATGCAACATTTCATAATTGGTTTTCATCATTTTTAGGATGCCTTGTGGTTGTTTTCAGAACTGATGACAACAGCTACACAATGTATCTTTGCATAAGAATACACTTGTATAATAAGTTATATATTTTTTAGAGAAATTGCATGTATCTACCTTACAAACTTTCTCATTCATTCATTTTCTTTCTTCTTAATATGTTCCATAAAGCAAATTTCTAACATTATTATAATCAAAATAATTATTGAAATAATAAATACTTTCACATATCATAAAGATTACCTTACTCTGCAGCTACAAAATATGTAGCTCATTAATATTTAAACAATCACAATTTTCTATTAACATTATAGCAATTTGTCTACTACTAGATCAGGAATTAGCTATTTTATGTAAAATGTCTTTGTAAGGCAAAACAATAGTATTGTATATACTTTTCTAAATATTGTCAAATTTGATTTTGCTTAAATTTAAGAGTACATGTGACACTTTGTTTGAAGAATAAGTTGGTTTTAAGTTTATACCAAACAAAAGAATGTCTTTTGTTTTGCAAAATCTGAAACTTTGATCTTTCTAATTGTGACTTCTTATAAATATGTTTTATATAAATATTCTATGAATTGGTTATTAACAAGGTAAAGATAGATATGTAAGCTGATTCTTAAACATTAATTCGCTGAAGATAAACTTTTTTAAAATCGTGTTTTCACTCATACGTGGGAATTGAACAATGAGATCACTTGGACACAGGAAGGGGAACATCACACATCGGGGCCTATTGTGGGGAGGGGGGAAGGGGGAAGGATAGCATTAGGGTATATACCTAATGTAAATGACGAGTTAATGGGTGCAGCACACCAACATGGCACATGTATACATATGTAACAAACCTGCACATTGTGCACATGTGCCCTAGAACTTAAAGTATATAAAAAAATTTTTAACACATGTTATCAAAAAGGAGCTGAAATATCTCAGGCATAAAAGACATCTCTGGAGGTCATTATTCTGTTTCCAGAAAGTACTACAACTAAATTATCTCTGACAGATTGATATATTTTCTGCATTTATAGCTCTCTGGAGAGAGGTTCTATATATTTAACAATTCTCATTGTGAGGGATATTTTAAGTATTTCAAATTTAAAGTGCTCATGTTTCAGATTCAGATTATTATTATATCATCAACATTATTTTGGTTCTGGCTTCAGTAAAAAGGTGAAAAACATTTTTCCATCTTCTGACAATATTTCATATTTATAAAATTATTATTAAGTTATACCTCAGCTTTTTTCATTTATATTTTAAATCCTTTTATTATCTCGTCATAATCATCTTTGACTGTTTATCAGAAATGGTTCTCTTTTGCACATTGACTACTATTTTATAGATCACATACAAGTTAATATAAATCATGCCTGTAAATTTCAGCCTGCTTATTTTTTATCATCTAGTCAGATATCAGCTAGATATATTGTTACTAAGTTTGGAGAGCCTTGGGATAAGCTAGTTTCAAAACTGGCTGTTAGCATCCCTCAGTTGTGTTTTAGGAGCTGAAGACACCCTTAAAAAAGGGAGGCAGTTATATTTCATGAGCATTAAAAATAAACTTAAATTCTCATCAAATTAGTGAATATGTTTGGAACAGTGTGAATTACGTATGTGCTACATGAAGTATACAGAATTCATTTGAAGTATGAAGTCTGGCCTTACCTCAAAAGGCAGTCATTCAATTAAGTAGTTAAACATGAGCCACTGTAAGAAGTTTGTTTGATACTTAGAGAGAGAAAGGCAATGTGTATTAAAATTCCACGACCATTATCTCAGGAGTGTTGTGTTATTATTGGCTGGGGGCCTGCTGGAAAGCTAGAAATGTACCTAAAATGTGGCAGGTGGTTAATTAGGGCATATGATTAAATATATATAAATTTGTTAAAGCGTTCACTTATGGTAAACTATACCTCAATTAAAAAAAAAATGCACAAAGAAAATAAATAATGACTGGAAATATGAGCCTCTAAAATCAAAGTTACAATAGCAGATGTTCAAATTTGCAGAGCTGATTGTCAACTGGACTGATTGCAATAGAATCAAGTCTCACTAGCTCATTGGAAGTAGGATTTGTTAAGGAAATGATGGTTAATGATTTTTCAGCATAATAACAGCCCAGTTAATGTGTAGGTGCAAGTGTGTATCCATTGGTGTATGTTTTTACATGCATATTTTTATTGTAAAATTAATATCTTTATTGAAAACAAGAAAGCACAGAAAATATGAAATTAAGAAAAGATGAACATAATTCAGTTCAAAATTATATTCAACAATGCATTATTTCAAATTTTTTTATCTTAATCCATTTGCTTGAAAGCATTGATATATGCTCCAAATTTCCTCCCAGATTCCACTTGGGAAAATATTTAGTATATTGGATTATGAAATAATTTATCTGTATCTATATTATTAGTAAAGTTCTTAAAATTTACAGCCTGTTACTGTCTATGTGATTAATGATGATGTTCACATGATTAAAATCCAAAGATAAAATATGATTATATTTTAGGGGTGAAAGTTAGGAAGCAAAATAGCATATTAATACATTTGACTAAAGTATTCATTTGGATAATCAAGGTCAAATACTTCAAAAATAATAATTTTAAAGTGAGTACTTTCAAAAAAATAAATTAGTGAAAATGATTTACTTTGTTTCTTAAAAAGAATTATTGAAAAAAATTCTACCATCAACAAATAGTTGTTCTATGCCTAGTTTGTTTTTATCACTGAATAAGACAGAGCCTTTGACCTCAAATTTTTTCCTGCATCACCATTAGCTGTTAGGTTTACCTATACAAACCTTTATTTATTCAACATATATAAAATAATTAGTATGCAGTAGATGTTATTCTAAGTACTTGGTAGATATGAACAAATTTAATAATCAAAACAACTCTAAGAAGTAATTAGTACTATCATCTCCATTTTATTACTCAGGAAACCAAAGCACAAAGAGAGAGAGAAAATAAAGAGAAAGAAAGAAGAAAAAGGAAGAAATACGAAGACAGAAAGAAAGACAGAAAGAAAGACAGAAAGAAAGACAGAAAGACAGAACGAAAGACAGACAGAAAGAAGAAAAAGAGAAAGAAAGAAAGAAAAGAAAGAGAGAGAGAGAAAGAAAGAAAGAAAGAAAGAAAGAAAGAAAGAAAGAAAGAAAGAAAGAAAGAAAGAAAGAAAGAAAGAAAGAGGAAGGAAGGAAGGAAGGAAGGAAGGAAGGAAGGAAGGAAGGAAGGAAGGAAGGAAGGAAGGAAGGAAAGAAGGGAGGGAGGGAGGGAGGGAGGGAGGGAAATGAAAAAAGAAAAAAGGAAGGAAGGAAAAGAAGCACATAGAAAGTGGTATGTAGACCTGCCATTTCAATCTATACCTTTGCCTCCTGTGCTTCTATACCTCCTGAGTTTAATATATACTTCTTTATTTTATACAGTTTTAATATATAAATGCTAATCTTTCTTTGATATAATTTTATCATAGATAAAATTAGCTTGCTTTCAAAATATTCTGGTCCATAATTTTATAAGTTCACCTCTAGATCATGAGTAACCCTCAACCTACCATCTCCTCTTTTTGGACATGTTTGGTATTTGTATCCCTCTATTTCTTGGTCTCTAAATATCTCTTCTTTTATTCAAGTGTTACCTTTCCTACAACAGAACCCTTTTCTTAAAAAGAAAGAATTATGAGTTAGTGTAATATATAAAATAGAGACATTAGATGAAGAAGGACAAAATAAATATTCTCCGAAAAGTTATTTGAGGTGGCTTAGTGAAGTTGAAAAAGCATAGTTGTTGGTATCACATAGAAATAAATGTACCTTTGAGCAAATCTATAAACCTCCCTAAACTAGCTTTTACAAACAAAATTGTGTCCATTATAGGAATTGAAGCTAACAATTTCACAAAATCAAGGCAGTAAATTGATGGACCTCAGAATCTAAGGCACGGGTCGGAGGAAACCAAAGCACAAAGAGAGAGACAGAGAGAGAGAGAGAAAGGAAAAAGACAGAAAAGAAGCAGAGGAGAGGGGAAGGGAGGGGAGGGGAGGGGAGGGAAGGGAAGGGGAGGGAAGGGGAGGGAAGGGGAGGGAAGGGGAGGGAAGGGGAGGGAAGGGAAGGGAAGGGAAGGGAAGGGAAGGGAAGGGAAGGGAAGGGAAGGGAAGGGAAGGGAAGGGAAGGGAAAGGAAGGGAGAAAGGAGAGAGGGAGGGAAGAAAGGAAGGAATGATTAGAGGAAACTCAGAGGTTATTCTCTCTGTATCTCCAGTTTCCATTTTATTGATTTTGCTTTCTCCAGACAGGCTTCCTTTGTATATCATCTTGCATGATAAAGTGCAGAGAGCTCCATCAGAGAAATGCAGTTAAAAAGCCGATAGATACCACCATACACCTAAAAGAACTGTGAACAGATGACAGAAAAACAAAACAAAGCAAAACAGAACCTGAGAATTTGAATTGCTGGTGAGGATATTGAGCAAGTGGAACTCCTATACTTTGCTGGAAGGAATGGAAAGTGGTACAGGAAATTTGGAAAAGAGTTTGACTGTTGTATATAAAATTAAATACATACTTACGTTACAAACTAGGAATCTCATTCCTAGATATCTTCCTAAGAAAATTACAAACATTATGTTCATACAATGACTTAGGCACTAATGTTCACAGTAGCTTTTTTCATAATAACCCCAAACAAAAACCAATGTAAACATTCACCTACAGGTGAATGGATAAATAGAAATAAATCTATGCAATAATACATATTACTCAACAATGAAAAGGAAATCACTACTGATAGGTGAAACACAGTGGACTGAGTAATGCCCTCCCTTCTTTGCAAAGATGTCCATGTCTTAATCCCTAGAACCTGCGATGTTACCTTATCTGGAAAATTAGAAGTTGTAGATGTGATTAGTGATTTTTAGCTGGGTACATCAACCTGGATTATCTGGGTGGGCCTGATGTAATCACAGGGGTTCTTATAAGAGGGAGGCAGGAAATCAGAGAGACGAAAAAGGTGTGGAGAAATATATGACAACAGAAACAATGATAACAATGATTAAAATGACACAACCAGGAGCCAAGGAATGCTACAAGCATCTGAAATCTGAAGGGAGCAAATAATGGATACTCTCCTGGAGCCTCCAGAAGAAACCAGCCTCCTGACACCTTGATTTCAGCAAAAGTATTTTAAATTTCTGACCTAGAACTGTAAAAAATATATATAAATAAATTTGTGTTGTTTTATGCCAGTAATTTTGTGATATTTTGTTACAACAGCAATAGGAAATTAATATATCCAACAATGCAGATGAATCTCCAAAGCATCATGCTAAATGAAAGAGAACTTGTTGCTGGATAAAATGAAATTGCGTGTTGTATTTTGCAAATGCACATAGAAGTATTCATTCTGACAAAATCGAATCCAAGTTAAAAAGTAAAATATCCATCATATTTTTCCCCCCTCTACTACGATTATCCATGCCTTCTACTTTTATTTTAAACTTCATTTCCAAAATTTATGTACCAATTTTTCATTCTGCAGTTAAATGCTGTATTGAATCTTGTAGTAAGAGAATGTCACCTATATTTGAGATTTATTTTATTCTCTTTCCCTCTTTCTGCTCAGACTTTACTTCTTTAAACATCTTTCTTCTCTAGTAATTTTTTACCACATTAGCCTAGTATGATTTTTCAGTTTGCTAATGCACAAAGAAAACCCATTGAGGTTTAAAAATATTATCTTAGTAATTTATTTTTTCTAAAAAAAAAGAAACAGATTTGTACTTAAAATATTTCCTATAAGGATTGACACTGGTGCTTGTTCTTGGGCCATTTATCGGATAATCAAGCATCATGACCTTGGGGAACAAGCAAGGTAGCCTGCCAGAGTATTCCACAATCAAAAAGAGTTGATTTCCTTTCATCAGATTTTGCCCATTAAAGAGATTTATAGATTTCATAATCTTAAATAGCATAAAAAATTCCAATACTTAGTAATGAGATACATCAAGACTATGACAGTCATCTGAACACACAGATGTTTGCTGGTAAAAATGAATCAAAAAAAATTTTTTTTATTTTTTTCAGTTCACAGACAAGATGCTGATTTACAAATGGGAATGTTTCCTACCTGCTTATATTTCTATTACAGTAAGTGTTTTATTTTGTTATATAATAACTAGAATATTTTTGCCAAAAAGTAAACACAATCAGTCTCTTCAAAGTAAAAGTGAAGTTTTGACAGTGAGTGCAAAAGTAACGATTTGTTGAAAAAAAGTTGTGTTATACAGAATTTCAAATACATAAGTCTAGAAACTTTTCTAATACTTTGTAATTTTTTGGAAAAAAATCAAGCATATCACTTATTTAAAGGTACATAAAGTTAAATTTAAAAAGCACACAAACTAACCTTAGTTTTTGGGATTTCCTAAATTGTTTTAAAATAATCTAAAAGAAAATGTTAAGTGGGCTTTTAAAGTATATTACATAAAAATATTTAACCCATTACTGTGCAAGAACAACTGACTGAAATAAATGAGGATTTAAATTTTCTAGTCAAATATCTGTAGATATTTGTATAGTTATTGGTTGGGAGTTAGAAAAAGTAGTGTGATCCTTTAAAATTTCCCTCTTCATGAAGCTCTAAGATAGATTTTGTACATTTTCAAAGTATAAAAATAATTATTTAGAAATTTCTAAATTATCTTAAATGCCTAACAACAACAACAAATCTAAAAGAATTTCAGGAAGACACTAATAATAATTAACACCTCTAGGTATCCTTAGTTTCTACTTTGGAAACATCACTTTGATGCTCTCAGTCTATTCTTTTATTACTATTTATGTTTTTTTTTTTGTATTTATAAACCACACTATTATAAAGTTGTATATTACTTTAAAAACCCGTCAGTATGCATGGCACTAAGCTAATACATGATGTAAATTTACACTAAATAATCTAGTTTTCTTATGAGATTTATGTGTAAACCTTGTATCTTTTTTACCCTAACAGTTCCTAGAGTGGACAGTTTAGAAAAATAGAAATATGTTTAGAAAAATAGAAAATTTTCGCCTGGGTGCAGTTGGTCATGCCTTGTAAACCCAACAGTTTGGGAGGCTGAGGTGGAAGATCATTTGAGTCCAGGAGTTCGAGACCAGCTTGAGCAACATACTGAGACCCCGTTTCTAAAAACAAAGCAAAACAAAACAACAAACAAAAGAATTAGCTGGGCATTGTGGCACACATCTGTAATCCCATCTACTTGGGAGGCTGAGGTGAGATGATTGCTTGAGCAGTGAGGTTGCAGTGAGCCGAGATTGCACCACTGCACTCCAGCCTGGGTGACAGAGCAAGACCTTGTCTCAAAAAGAAATTTTTTTAAAAAAAAGGAAAATAGAAGATATTGGAAAGCCAATTAGGATGAAAATACTTGTTTATATTTCTCCAATAATCCTCCCACCTTTTGGGGTATATTGTTTTTCTTTCAGTTATAAACTCTGCTGGGGAATCTTACACTGTCGAATTAATCTGTAGTATGTTTGTTTGTAGGGAGTGAAAAAGACATAGGAATTCAATCAGGGTTGTATCAATGTATTTTATGAAATGACTAGAGTTTAAAAAGAAGATTAGCCAATGATTTTCTGCTGAAAATAGGTAGAAATTTGTCTAATTCACACCAGATGACTTTATAGATAGTCTCTAACTCCTTGTTCTCAAACATTGACATTCTGTTTGTCTTGGTAACCAGTTCCTCTTTCTATTTGTGTTTAGTTTCAGCAATTGTGCTTGTATCTTCTTGTAAAACAAATCTCATTTGATTACTAGACCAAATCAGCCTATTTGTGTACAGAACCCCAAGGGACTAGAATTTAATCCCTTGAGTACTTAACATTCTTGTGAGTCAGGAGCAAAGCTAAAGTAAATTGATGATCAGAGGCACCAATGCCTAAATTCGTGGGTAGAGCTGACAGATACACTCTTCGTTCTATCAAAAGCTTGTAGACACATTTTTCCCCAATAACCTCCAAGAGGGAACACAATTTAAAATGCCAATAGAAGCATTTTGAACCATTAGAAAGAATGAATTTATGATCTGTATTAATTCTTAAAAATCATAAATTTAAATGAATGATGCTCGGTTGGAATTTCTACTTCTTTGGCTTACTGTGGTACAAAAAGACAGTATCATTCTCTCTATGGCCTCTTCACTGCACAGTCTCATCTGTGTGCTTTTGATTTTTCTTTCTCAAATTCTCCAGCTATTGTCTGTAACAGCACAAGTTGTCTTATTAGCAAATCTTCACTTGCAGTTTTATATTGTGCTTGGATTTTTCTGTAGGTCTACATTCATATTTATTCAATCTGTTTTCTCTCTCGAATTAGCAAAAAAGTCAGAACCATTGATGGCCCAATAGAAACAGCATTGTAGAGTTGGCATTTACTACCCATAAGGAAAGGAACCAAAGTAAACAGTGGCCATAAATTCAAATAGGCCAAAGTAAGCAAAAGCAAAGCCAGAATAAGCCAGTAAGAGGTAAAGTCAGGATAATAGGAAACCTATGTATGGGTAGAGCTAAAATAGATGAAAGGAGGTAAGTTTGGAAGCATTCCATGAGCTTACAGGCAATTAAGTCTGGAATAATTTTATGCCATATCTATAAACAATGTTTGATGTAATGAAACCAATTCAGGGAAGTTTAATATTTATTTTAAATTGGATTTCATAACACTCTTGAGAATTGCTTTTTAAAATCAGGTTGGAAGTCAAAGACGGTTCCTTTTGTTTACATATTTTTTAAATGATGTACAATCATTAATATGTTAATATATAGCATGCTGTTCCCTGCTTCAGCTATTTCCCAGAAGTACATACAGGTGTTTAGTGGTAGGGCTACTCCTCTTCACAGTTAATTGAATTGTAGTAGCTTTGTGCAATTCCAAACGCTCCTTTGTTCTCTTGGGATTGATTTGCTGTGGCATTGCTAGGTGGATATAAAAATAGCCTCTTGTCTTTCCGATTTTAAATGTCTGTGGGCTTTCCCTTCCACCGTTTAGTAATTAATGTCTCAAGGTAGTGTTAACTGTAATTTCAAACCACAGGAATATATTGGTTAATGCCGTAAGGGCTGCATCCTTTTCCAGGTATCCTACCCAGAATTTGGGATTTATGTGATTCTACTTTGAATTCCCGGATCTATATCTCAGTCCTGAATCTCCTGAATTAGATGTTCCTAGGCCTCTGTATTTGGCTGGTAATTTGATTTTTATGATTACACCAGTTTAACTTTAGGACTGCCAACTGCTTTCCCAAGGGTCTCAGCTTGTCTGATTTTCTACTGTATTAACAAGTATGATGGCAATGACAAACGGCTGAATTCCCAAATGAACTAGCATGAGCAAAATTAAAGAGAAGTAGTGTTTCCATAGCTGGAGCTTTCATCCACACCCCTGAACCCCACTTCTGCCTTCCCAGGTTTTCATTTTTCTCTGTAGTTCTTTGGTTACATCTTGCAGATAGGGTTTCTTTACTTTGGGGTAAAGTTGAGTATTGTCAGCATCGCATTCAAGTTTGCCTATTCAGGATCTTAGGAGGAAGCAGAAGAAAGCTGCTCTCCAACAGCACCTAAAAATTGATTCCAGTAGAGGACTGTGGCTTCTGGGTCATGCAATCACAGATGGGCTATTTACTGAATCTGAAAAGTCTGACTTATGTAAACATTCCTGTTGTAACAAGATAAGACTGCTGATATCAGAAGATGGATATGGGAGAACTTTACAAGGAAATAAAAACCAGTATGCTTATCTGTCCCTAGAATATTTTTTTCTTTCTAAATTGTATTATTGAATAACATATTCCCCTAGGTTTCATGATTTTTCTACCTCTGCTTAAGTGACTGGTCATAATGTACCCATCTTTTTCTGGGGGCTAAATCAATAATCAGAGAACTGCATCTAGGATGTCACTGAAAAATTAGTAGAATGAAAATTTTAACACCTGAGTCCCAGTACCAATTTGTTAGAAACTCAATATAAGACCTTGGACAAGTCACCTGAGCTGTTTATGAGTCAGTTTTTTCACCTTTAAAATAGTGGTAATAAAGTTACTATCCTTAGGGTCAATTTGAGGGCTAACTTAGATAATACATATTAATCCTTTAGAATAGTTATTGACATATAGTATAATTATATAAGTATTAGTTATAATAATAATATTATAATGATTAATATCTATAGGACTATGTTTTCATATCTGTAAAATTAGGGATATACTTTAGATGAGAGTCTTACAAAAGCCTATATGACTCCATTAGTTTTCACATGGCTATAAAGATCTTCCCTGAGACTGGGTAACTTATAAAGAGAAGAGGTTTAATTGACTCACAGTTATGCATGGCTGGGGATGCCTCAGGAAAGTTACAATTATGGCAGAAGAGGAAGAAGGCATGTCTTACACGGTAGCAGGCGAGAGAGTGTGTGAAGGAGGAACTGTCAAACAATTATAAAGCCATCATATCTCATGAGAACTCACTCACTATCATGAAAACAGTATGCGGGAACTGCCACCATGATCCAATCATTTCTCACCAGGGCCTTTCCTTAACATATGGGGATTATGGAGATTACAATTCAAGATGAGATTTTGGTGATGACATAGAGTCAAACCATATCATTCCACCAGGCCCCTTCCAAATCTCACATTCTTTTTACATTTCAAAACCAATCATACTTTCCCAACAGTCCCTCAAAGTCATAACTCATTCTAGCACTAACCCAAAAGTCCAAGTCCAAAATTTCATCTGATATAAGGCAGGTCCATTCCACCTAGGAGCCCATAAAATCTAAAGCAAGCAAATTACTTCTTAGATACAATGGGAATACAGGCATTGGGAAAATGCTCCCATTCCAAATGGGAGAAACTGGCCAAAACAAAGGGACTACAGGTCCCAGGAGGTCTAAAATCTAGCAGAATAGTCATTAAATTTTAAAGCTCTGAAATAATCTCCTTTGACTCTATATCTCACATTCAGGGCACACTGATACAAGAGTTGGGCTTCCACGGCATGGGCAGCTCCATCCTTGTGACTTTGCAGGCCACACACCCCTTTCCCCACTGGCTGCTTTCATGTTCAGTGTTTAGTGTCCGTGGCTTTTCCAGGTGCACAATCCAAGCTGTTGGTGGATCTACCATTCTGGGGTCGGTGGGTGGTAGTCCTCTTTTCACAGCTCCACTAGGCAGTGCTCCAGTGGGGACTCTGCGTGGGGGCTCAAACCCCACATTTCTCTTCCACACTGCCATAGCAGAGGCTCTCCATGAGGGCTCTCCCATTTCTGTAGATTTCTACCTGGATATCCAGACATTGCCATAAATTCTCTGAAATCTAGGCAGAGGTTTCCAAAGCACAATTCTTAACTTCTGTGCACCTCTAGGCTCAATACCACATGGAAGCCTCCAAGGTTTGGGGCTTGAACCTTCTGAAACAATGGCCCAAGCTGTACCTTGGACCATTTTAGCCATGGCTGGAGGTGGAGTGGCTGGGATGCAGGGTACCAAATCCTGAGGCTGCACACAGCAGCAGGGCCGTGGGCCCAACCCATGAAACCATTTTTAACCCCTAGGCCTCTGGGCCTGTGATGGGAGGGGCTGCCATCAAGATCTCTGACATGCCCTAGAGACATTTTCCCTATTTTCCTGGTGATTAACATTTGGTTCCTCATTACTTATGTACATTTCAGAAGCTGGCTTCAATTTCTTTTCTGAAAATGGGTTTTTCTTTTCTATCACATCATTAGGCTGAAAATTTTCTGAACTTTTACTCTCTGCTTCCCTTTCAAACATAAGTTCCAATTTCTGATCATCTCTTTCAAGTTAAAATTTCATAGATCTCTAGGGAAGGGTCTGTCTCTTTGCTAAAGAATACCAAGAGTGACATTTGCTACAGTTCCCAAGAAGTTCCTTATCGCCATCTGAAACCACCTCAGCCTGGACTTCATTGTCCACATCATTAACAGCATTTTGGTGAAAACTATTCAACAAGTCTCTAGGAATTTTCAAACTTTCCCACATTTGTCTTCTTCTGTGCCTTTCAAACTGTTCCAACCTCTCTCTGACTGTTACCCAGTTCCAAAGTAACTTCTACATTTGCAGGTTACCTTTACAGCAGTGCCCCACTCCTGGTAACAATTTCCTGTGTTAATCTTTTCCCACACTGTTGTAAAGAACTTCCCTGAGACTGGGTAATTTATTTAAAAAGGAGATTTAATTGACTCACAGTTCCACATGGCTGGGGAAGCCTCAGGAAACTTATAATCATAGCAGAAGGGGAAGCAGGCACATTTTACATAGTGACAGGTGAGAGAGAGTGTGTGAAAGAGGAACAGTCAAACATTTATAAAACTATCAGATCCCATGAGAACTCACTCACTACCATGACAACAGCTTGGGGGACACCATCCTCATGATCCACTTACCTCCTACCATGTCTCCTAGATATATAAATAGTTTATGGAACAGAATCTGAGGAAAGGGCATGCTTAAGGTAAGTACAAATAAGGGCCTGTGGCTCATCTGCAGGTAAAAGTGGCTACTCAGTCTCACCAGTTGACTCTTGGTGTGAATGTAGTGCATTCTTATCAAACCTTTCTGATTTTTTTTGAGAAAAGCAGGTCAGAATTTTTATGTTAAATGTTCCAATTTCTAAATTTTTAATTATTTTTAACATTAAACACTGTGCAGATCAGCTGGGCATGGTGGTTCACATCTGTAATCCCAGCACTTTGGGATGCCGAGGCGGGTGGATCACCTGACGTCAGGAGACCAGCCTAACGAATACGGTGAAACCTTATGTCTATTAAAAATACAAAATTAGCCAAGCATGGTAGCAGCCCTTGTAATCCCAGCTACTCGGGAGGCTAGGGCAGGAGAATCGCTTGAACCCAGGAGGCAGAGTTTGCAGTGAGCCAAGATCAGACCATTGCACTCCAGCCTTGATAACAAGAGCAAAATCCCATCTAAAAAGCAAGACAAAAAAC
Organism: Chlorocebus sabaeus; assembly: GCF_047675955.1. Classification (NCBI taxonomy): domain Eukaryota; kingdom Metazoa; phylum Chordata; class Mammalia; order Primates; family Cercopithecidae; genus Chlorocebus; species Chlorocebus sabaeus. The sequence continues at coordinate 24,549,352 of NC_132918.1, read as the reverse complement.
AAAAACAACCATCACTCTACAGGTCAAACATTGCATGTTAGAGTAAATCAATAGCAAAATCCTTCCTAATTTTACATAACCACAGGTAAGAATCTTATCATCTTTTTGATATGTTTTCCACTGAATTGTTTCATTCTGACCAGTGAACAATTTTTGTTTAAACACTTGCCTAGCATTTGAAAAGCTGAAAATCAATCTAAAGATCATCTAAAGCTTATACAGATTTTTCCTACTCTTATCTGACAGAATCCTGACCCTATTGTGCCATACCTGTTTAAAAGTTGACGTACTTTCACATTTTTTTTTCATGTTTTTCTAGTTTTGTTTTGCTCTGCTTTTTTTTTTTTTTTTTGAAGACACCTTTAATCAGAAGTCATCAGAAGGTTATTTTGAGTCATGAAAGATGTACCGATTAAACTCTAAGAAAAATCTTGCAAAAGTAGTTTCTTTCAATTAGTAAGGACAACGGAATTCAAAAACTTAATTTTTCTAATCACAGAGGTGAGACAAACATAAAAATCCTGGCAAATTCTACAAATAAAGTAAGATGAAAAAAATCTAAGGAGGAAGGAGGGAAGGTAGATAAAAATAAATTATTGCTTATTTTGAAGTCCTCAAATATGTTGATTTATCAATGAATTCATCCACTTAATTTCATATTTATGGTATAAATTTTCATGATCTCTATTCTTCACTCAAGAGGCCTACATTTATAATTGTATTAGTGTGCTCTCATGCTGCTGATAAATATATACCTAAGACTGGGTAATTTATAAAGAAAAATATATCTTTTTAATTATACTTTAAGTTCTAGGGTACATGTGCACAACGTGCAGGTTCATGTGCCATGTTAGTGTGCTGCACCCATTAACTCGTCATTTACATTAGGTATATCTCCTAATGCTATTCCTTCTCCCTCCCGCCACCTCATGACAGGCAACAGGATGTGATGTTCCCCTTCCTGTGTCCAAGTGTTCTCATTTTTCAATTCCCACCTATGAGTGGGAACATGCAGTGTTTGGTTTTTTGTCCTTGCAATAGTTTGCTGAAAATGATGGTTTCCAGCTGCATCCATGTCCCTACAAGGGACATGAACTCATATTTTTTGATGGCTGCATGGTATTCCATGGTTTATATGTGCCAAGTTTTCTTAATCCAGTCTATCATTGATGGACATTTGGGTTGGTTCCAAGTCTTTGCTATTGTGAAAAGTGCCGCAGTAAACACACGTGTGCATGTGTCTTTATAGCAGCATGATTTATAATTCTTTGGGTATATACCTAGTAATGGGATGGCTGGGTCAAATGGTATTTCTAGTTCTAGATCCTTGAGGAATCACCACAGTGTCTTCCACAATGGTTGAACTAGTTTACAGTCCCACCAACAGTATAAAAGCATTCCTATTTCTCCACATCCTCTCCAGCACCTGTTGTTTCCTGATTTTTTAATGATTGCCATTCTAACTGGTGTGAGATGGTGTCTTGTTGGGGTTTTGATTTGCATTTCTCTGATGGCCAGTGATGATGAGCATTTTTTCTTGTGTCTGTTGGCTGCATAAATATCTTCTTTTGAGAAGTGTCTGTTCATATCCTTTGCCCACTTTTTGATGGGGTTGTTTTTTTCTTGTAAATTTGTTTGAGTTCTTTGTAGATTCTGGATATTAGCTTTTTGTCACATGAGTAGATTGAAAAAATTTCTCTCATTCTGTAGGTTGCCTTTTCACTCTGATGGTAGTTTCTTTTGCTGTGCAGAAGCTCTTTAGTTTAATTAGATCCCACTTGTCAATTTTGGCTTTTGTTGCCATTGCTTTTGGTAATTTAGACATGAAATCCTTACCCACACCTATGTCCTGAATGGTATTGCCTAGGTTTTCTTCTAGGGTTTTTATGGTTTTAGGTCTAATATTTAAGTCTTTAATCCATCTTGAATTAATTTTTGTATAAGATGTCAGGAAGGGATCCAGTTTCAGCTTTCTACATATGGCTAACCAGTTTTCCCAGCACCATTTATTAAATAGGGATTCCCTTCCCCATTTCTTGTTTTTGTCATGTTTGTCAAAGATCAGATGGTTGTAGATGTGTGGTATTATTTCTGAGGGCTCTGTTCTGTTCCATTGGTCTATATCTCTGTTTTGGTACCAGTACCATGCTGTTTTGGTTACTGTAGCCTTGTAGTATAGTTTGAAGCCAAGTAGCATGATGCCTCAAGCTTTGTTCTTTTGACTTAGGATTGACATGATTGTATATTTAGAAAACCTCATCGTCTCAGCCCAAAATCTCCTTAAGCTGATAAGCAACTTCAGCAAAGTCTTGGGATACAAAATCAATGTGCAAAAATCACAAGCATTCTTATACACCAATAACAGACAGAGAGCGAAATCATGAGTGAACTCATACTCACAATTGCTTCAAAGAGAATAAAATACCTAAGAATCCAACTTACAAGGGATGTGAAGGACCTCTTCAAGGAGAACTACAAACCACTGCTTAATGAAATAAAAGAGGACATAAACAAATGGAAGAACCTTTCATGCTCATGGATAGGAAGAAGCAGAATCGTGAAAATGGCCATACTGCCCAAGGTAATTTATAGATTCAATGCCATCCCCATCAAGCTACCAATGACTTTCTTCACCGACTTGGAAAAAAACTACTTTAACGTTCATATGGAACTAAAAAAGAGTCTACATTGCCAAGTCAAGAAAAATAAATTTAGTGGACTCTCAGTTCCACATGTCTGGAGAGGCCTCATGGTCATGGCGGAAAATTAAAAAAAACATGTCTTACATAGCAGCAGGCAAGAAGGGAATGAGGGTGAAGTGAAAGGGGTTTCCCCTTATTTAACCATCTTATCTCATGAGACTTATTCACTATCATGAGAACAGTATGGAGGAAACCACCCCCATGTTTCTATTGTCTCCCACTGGGTCCCTCCCGCAACACATGAGAATTATGGGAGCTATGATTCGAGATGAGATTTGTGTGGGGACACAGCCAAAACATATCAGTAATTCAAGAAATTCCCACTAGGTACTGCAAGTACTGTAAGTTCTTTTTGTCAGTCAAATACATCACCACATCAATTTTGATTATTGAGAATATAATTATTTAACTATAATGAGATACTGCTTCACCTAGGTCAGATGACTAACATTAAAAGTGTTGACATCAAATTTTGTATGTAGAATGTCTTTAAGTGTCATAAATTGTTGGTAGAAATTTAAAGGAATTAAGTATTTTGCTGCTTCGTATTTCCTGTTAAACATACGTGTAAGTTATGACCTAGCAATTTCAGTCCTATTTATGTACCCAAGATAAATGTAAACATATGTGTACAAGAAGACAAGTACCAAAAGGTTCACAGAGGCTGTTCTTCATTATAGCCCCAAACTGGCAACAACCTAAATGTCTGTCAACCGATAAATACATTTTTTTAAATGCCACCTATCTTTACAATGGAACACTATTCACTAATAAAAAGGAATGATTTAATATATAGCATGACCTGCAAGAATCTCAGAAACCTTATGTTAAATGAAAGAAGCCATTAACCAAAAATTGCATATTGCATGGTGCCTTTACATGAAGTTCAAGAAGAAGGAAAACATATCTGTAATAATAGAAGGGAGAAAAGTGGTTATGTAGGAGTGTGGAGGTTGACTGGCAGAGGGTTAGCCCTCTGGAATGACAAAAATTTTCTTTTTCTTCATTGGGATAGTGGTTTCACAGGTATGTACATTGGATTGTGCACAGGATCTATTTATTTAACTGTAGGTAAAATAAATTTGTGAATTTACAAACATTTCTCTTATATTTGCATGATAATTAGCAAAAATTTTTCTGTCAAATTTTTAATAAAGTCACCATATTATTGTAATGGTTAATTTTGTGTATCAGCTTAACTGAACCATAGGGGTGGTCATTCAGTTGGCCAAACATTATTCTGTACGTGTCTGCAAGGGTATTCCTGGATGAGATTAATATTTGAATGAGTAGACTGAGTAAAGTGGATTGCCTTCCCTAATTTGGGTGGGCCTCATTCAACCAACTGAAGACCTAATAAAACAAAATGGTTGAGTGAGAGGAAACTCCTCCTGCCTGATTGCTTTAGCTGGGAAATTGATCTTTTCTGGCCTTTGAACTCAGACTCAGAGTTTGGTTTTGTTTAATCGAATTTTGATCAGCTATACACCATTAATAGCATGAAAGAGATTGTATTTCATATCTTCATTTCAGGAAATTAGTTACTTAGTCTCATCCCCTGTCACTCACCCTGTGTTCTGGAGGCATTAGCTCACTTTTCAAGCTAATTTCCTCTGTATAACTCTCTTTTACCTTGCTCTAAGTATTTTATTCTTAGAATTAAGCCTCATTTATTTAATTAACGCTCAGCTACACAATTCTCAACATCATTTTCTTAACAATTATCATCAATAACTTCATCATTATCAGAGAGATAGTTCAGATAAGTGGTTAATAGCATAGACTTTGCATCCAAAATTATTAGCTGTTTGACCTTAGTTAAGCCCTTTGTATCTCAGTTTAAATCACTGCAGAAATAGCACCTATCACATACTGTTGTCAGCATAAGATGACTTAACAGATTTCAAATAACTAAAAAAGGAATTTGTCTGAACATAACAAACAAAGTGACATAATCATTATAAAAAACAAAACTCTGTATATTGATACATTGTCTTTAGTACCATCACTAAGCACGTGCATCTGTTATAGGCTTTCACGATTCTACGGGAAAAAAACAAAAAGAAAGAAGTAGCAAACATTGTTGATTTATAAAACTTAACATTCACACATAAACCACAAGATTAATTAAAAATTAATATTGTAAAAAGTATATTGCATATGAAGTAAAATATAAAGTGTTGAAAAACATCAATTTAGTATTACCTAAAATTTACACATTCTCTTAGAACCTAATAATTTAGATCAAAAAGAGATGTATCTAAAAATGTCAAATTTTTTGTTGTTATAAATCTAATGTGCCTGACAATTAGTATTCTTTCAGCTATCTTTTTTTTAAAAAAATACAAGAACTAAACAGTAGAGTGAAGATTAGTTAAATTAGGGAAGAGTAAAGTTTTTTTCAGATAATTAGAACCAGAAATATGATTAAAATGAAGGAAGATCTTGCCTGTAATGGCTGTTACCTTAATTTTAAACTTAAAAATACATGACTCAAAAATAATGTTGCTAATATCTTGGGCTGTATTTTCTTCCACTGTATTCACAAAACCATAATTTTGTTTTTACCTCTAACTTACTTTCCTCAGGAGGCTATCAATAGAATCCACTCTCTGGGCAAATTACTGAACTTGAGGAAAAAAAGACAAATAATTTTTTAAATAAAAAAATAGATTTCCTCTCTCATTAAAGTCCAATATCTTAAGCTGTGCAATACTCTGAGACTCTGTGCCCACCATACTCCCTTTTTTCTTTGCAATTTATTATCTCTCTCTTAAATGATTTCCATCAGCATGCAAATATTCTCTCTTTAAAAAATTAATTTCCTTTAACTTATATATCTTTGATCTGCTGCTGTATTTCTTAGTTCCCTTCAACAGAAAACTTTCTTAAATGTCATCTACTTTTGCTGTGCAGACACTCTTTAGTTTAATTAGATCCCATTTTTCTATTTTGGCTTTTGTTGCCATTGCTTTTGGCGTTTTTGTCATGAAGGCTTTGCCCATGCCTATGTGCTGAATGGTACACAAGAAGAGAAAACCAAACACTGCATGTTTTCACTCATAAGTGGGAGTTCAACAATGAGAACACATGGACACAGAGAGGGGAACATCACACACTGGGGCCTGTCAGGGGTCGAGATCTAGGGGAGGGGTAGCATTAGGAGAAATACCGAATATAAATGACAAATTGATGGGTGCAGAAAACCAATATGGTACATGTGACATATTGGCACTTATGTAACAAACCTGCCCATTGTGCACATATACCCCAGAACTTAAATTATAATATAAAAATAAGTCATCTATAGTCATTATTCTTATAATCGCAGATTCTTGCCCTTCCTTTTTACTCTTCCCCATGCTGTTTTCATTATTTTTCATTGGTCAGGCTAGGGTTGTAAGCGATCTCTAACAGCTGGGAAATTCAGCACTCATTCTAATAGGCTCACCTTACTAGCTATCTTAATGGAATCCAATACTGTTGACCTTACCTGATCTACTTTGTTAGTTGTAGCAGATTATACTTTCCAAAGATGACTGCACCAACATATTCCAACAAAGTAATATTGAGTGATGGGGATCTATGTTTCCTCCATTGATTGATGGATCTTTGTTTCCTCTCCTCAGCTTCTTTGGACCTTTTAAATTGCATTATCCCATAAAATGTGGTGGACTCAATGTTGTAGGGCCTATAAGACTAAGTAATGAAGGCTGATATGTACCCACCTGACTCTGTCTCGGGATCATACAACTTGGGAGCCTAAACAGATATGTAAGAAGTAAAGCTACCCTAAAGCCACCATTCTGGAGTGATTACATGGAAATACTACTTAGTGATAGAGAGGAGGATTTAGAAACTCCAGCTGGCCCGACTTCGAAGTGTGAATCTTCACAACACAGGCACCAAGCACTTGAGGGGAAGTTTCCACATAATTTCAGCCTGTTGCCTTCAAGTTATCCCATCTTAGAGATGGGATACTTAAAGCAGAGTAAAGTAAAAGCCTGGCTCAAATGCTGATTCACAGAAAAATATTTATTTTTAAATGATCTAAGTTTTGGAGTGTTTGCACTACAGAGTCATAGTAGTTAAAACACTTGTCTTGGCTTCTACAATAGTAGGCATTTTGGATAGCCCCTACTTCCACTGGTTTCCCCTTCTTGTTCTTTTCCACTGACTCCTATTTCTGTGCCCAGTCTTCTAATATTAACATGTTTCAGGATCCTGGGCTACCCATTAGGTTCTACATTAATTATCTAAATTGTTTTATTTCATCATTACCCATGGCATTTACATGGGTAACAAAAGTTATCCCCTTCTACTCCACCACCCTGTACTTCTATCCCTGACATCTCCTCTTGAATCCTTGAATTCTAGGAATGTAAACATAATGGCCTACTTAACATCTCCACTTGAATATTAAATAAAGAATTCAAACTTAACACATACAATGCTGAGCTCTTGATCTCATCTCCTTGTAAAACAGACTTAAAACTTGTTTCTTCCCTAGCCTTCTTCATTTCAGTGAATAGAATTACAATTCACACAGTTTCTCAAGTGCAAAATTTAGAAGTAATTTTTGATTACTCTCTTTCTCTCAATTGCTGCATCTAATTTATTTCCACTGATTGAACCTCTACAACATTATCTCCAATCTTGTCTCCGTTTCTATTTCTTCTCTCCATTCAAGTTACCGTTATCTCTTTCCTAAACTTTGGCAATAGCCTTTTTAGTGATATCCTCAATTTCCATCTTGATACACATTAATCTATCTTCCACATAGAAACCAGAGGAATCTTTTACAACAAAAATCAGATCACATTACTAATCTAGCTCAACGCCATCCGATGTCTTTTCATTTGAGCAAATTTTATTTTCCAAAGAAGACTTAAAGTCTCCCATCCTACATTTACTTCTGTGAATGTAACTTGATATCCCTACCACTGGAAGGTGGGAGTCTATGTCCCCTCCCTGTAAATATGGATGGCCCTATGATTCCAGTGCAAGTGACACTACAGGTAATGAAATTAGTTAAAGTCATACCTGATCCCCTTAGGACACTGTCTAACCTAGTCTCCATGTCTGAATAAATTCATGTAACCTATAGAGAGGCCCATATGGAGAGATCTGGCCCCTCCAGTTTCAGCTAAGTTTTCAGGTGATAGCCAGTATTAATTTGCCAGCCAAGAAAGTCAGCCATCTTGACAGGTGGAACAAAGGTGAGCTTTCCTCACCATACTTGGTCAAGTTGCAGAATTATGAGCAAAGGAAATTTTTGTTTTTATTTTAAGTCACTAGGTTTTGGGATTTTTTTTTTTAAATCCAGTAACAGATAACTAATATAAATTTTGGTACTGGAAAGTGGGGTGTTGCTATACAGACCCTTAAACATGTAGCATTGGCTTTGAGATAGGCCATTGATGGAAGCCAGAAAAGCTTTGGAAAAGTGTTACCAGAAGCCTAAAGAATATTGAGAAAGCTGTTTCTGGCAGCTCAAGGAAAGTAGGAAAATGTGATTGGAAGATGTTTAGTAGCAATGGAAACTTTGACAACACTATTACCTCAAGTAACAGGCAAAATGGGAAATATAGCAATGAACATGACGATCAAACTAAGGAAATTTTCAAGCAGAAAATTGGAAGTGTCACCTGGATTCTTTTCACTGCCTATGATAAAATGTCAGAGAGAGAGGAATGAGCTAAAAATTAAGTCTTAAATATAAAATATTCAGAACTTTCTTAGCTGGAAAATAAATCAGTTTCTCTTTCTTACTCTTTCTAGATTGCAAATGAAGGACTGGCTTAAGGGAGAAAATCAATTATACTGTACAACTCACACTTAAGACCTCAGAGAGATCTAAGATGATTCTTTATATAATTTTTCAAACCACCCCTCTAAGGAGCATAACAATGTGTTTTAAGTGTCTCCCCCCATGATACAATAAGGCTTATAAGGATCTAAAGGATGGTGTCCCAAGGCAATCTCATGGCAAGGTCAAGAAAGAGAATGGCCTGTCTTGACAAGATTTGTGGTTTTGGCTTTTGTCTGATGGAATGAATTGTACACAAATACACAGAAATCCCACAAATATTAAAATAATTGTATCAACTTACAAGAAGAAGGGAAAGAAACAGCACAAAATGGAATATTGCTAAGCCCCAACATTTACAAGTAGGAAATAGGTGTAAAAAGGCCTAGGAAAATGGAAGGTGGACTCAGGGCAGAATGAGGAGATGTTGGGGTGCAGCAAAGAGCCATAGAGAACAATTTCCAGGGAGTAGGACTGAACTCTAATCAAAGAATTGGCAGCATGTGCCTGGCATTTCAGGATTGATATGGACCAGTGACTACTGTATTCCTTCCCATTCCCCACCCTTTTGTGCAGGAGTGTCTACAGCAGTTTTCCAATGCCTGTCCCACCACTTTATTTTGGGTATTTGGAGAATGAGAAAAAATATTTTTTTAGGTGAGATGTGTGACATGAATCACATTGTAAAAAAGAGTGCTCAATGAGCTGTAATTGAGGAATTGCACTCAAGGGAAATTATTTTTTACCTAAATTAGATTAATATGATAAGATTTTGAACTTTGAGCTTATGTAATTATGAAGTGAGACCTTTAGTCTTGGGGGAATGACTGTATTTTACATGTGAGAGGTATATAAATCACTGTGGCTTGAAGATAGACTGTGGCAGATTGCAGTTTTCAAATATTTCCTGTCACACTTGTTTTTTATTCTTTAGTTTTCTCTTTCTTTCTACTCTCTTTCCTCTCTATCTCTTTTTCTTTCCTTCCTTCCTTCCTTCCTTCCTTCCTTCCTTCCTTCCTTCCTTCCTTCCTTCCTTCCTTCCTTCTTTCCTTCCTTCCTTCCTTCCTTCTTTCCTGTCTTTCTTTCTGACGGGGTCTCACTCTGTTTCCTGGGCTGGAGTGCAGTGGCACATTCATAGCTCACTGTAGCTCAAACTTCTGAGTGCAAACAATCCTCCTACCTCAGCCTCCCAAGTAGCTTGGACCACAGGCATGCATCCACTCCTGGCTGATTTTTTAGTTTTTATTTTCATAGAGACGGGGTCTCACTTTGTTGCTCAGACTGATCTTGAATTCCCGGCTTCAAGAAATCCTGATGCCTCAGCCTCTAAAAGTACTGGGATTGCAGGTGTGAGCCACCATGTCCAGCTACTTTCTTTTTCTTACAATATGACTTTGAAGGTCTTCCCATCAAGAGGTATTCCTTTCCCTTGAATATGGGCAAGGTTGTGATTATTAATGCTATATGACTTTTGAGAGTAGGCCATGAAGCATTGTACATTTTCCTTGTTCATTTAGGATGCTTGCTCTTAATACCTAGCAACTATGCTTGTACAAGTCCAAGAGACCTGTTGTGGGGAGGCTCACATGAAGAAGAATGTAGGTGCCTGGACTACAGCTTGATTGAGCTGTCATCTTATAACCCATAAGAACTTGATAGCCTTGTGAGTAAACCATCTTGAATCTTTCAGGGCCCAGTTGAAACACTTCAACTGATGTTGCATGGATAATTGCAAATTTGTGAGCAAAATAAATTAATATAGTTTTTTGTTTTAATTAAACAATATTTTTTGAGACAAGATCTCACTTTGTCACCCAGGTGGGAGGGCAGTGGCACACTCACAGAACACTGTAGCCTCAAATTCCTAAGCACAGGAGTTCCTACCACCGCAGCCTCCCCACTAGCTGAGACCACAGCATGTACCACTGTGTCTAGCTATTTTTTTAATTTTTTTGTAGAAACGGAGTCTTGCTACATTGCCCAGGCTAGCCTCAAGTGATCCTCTTGCCTCAGTCTCCCAAATTGTTGGGATTACAAGTGTGAGGCACTGAACTCAGCCCAATATGGTTTTTTAAGCTACTAAGTTTTGGACTGGTTTGCTTCCCAGCAATATATGATTGATAAAACACTGAATATAGAATAAAATTAACCTCTTATGTTGTCCTATTAGGCTCTGTGAGGTTTAGTTTCTACCAACACCCTAGAGTCATGTCATACCATTCTTCACTCTGCTTACTTTGTTTAACTGACTTTTCTCCTATTTTGTAAAACTGGCTAGTTCTTATCTTCAGGCATTGTCATTGTCACTCCCTGCTGAGAATATTGTTTGTCCAAATCTCATAATTCAGACTCAAAAATAGTGTCTGGCCACTCAACCTAAAGTAACCCACCACAAACTCTAGCCCATCTCCCTATTTATTTTCATCATAACTTTTATACCTATCTAATTTAAATTTTATCTATTTGTCTATCTAATCTAAATTTAATGTTTTTCACTCCTAGTACACACGCTCTGTTAAGACAAAAGTATTGTTCATCTTGTTTTCTTCCCTAACCCCGTTACCTAGAACAGTGCCTGTCATTTAGAAGGCACTCCACAAATATTTGCTGACTTAATGAACCCGTGGAAATAAATATTAATTCAGTTTTACATTACAGAGCAAAATAGAAATCCAAGATTTAATCCAGTTCATACTATAAAATAATATCTTCTTTGTAAAAATTAAATCCATTAAATTGACATAGAAAAATCTTTACCATCTCGTGACTTTATAAAAATATAGTTGGTTTCTATACCACTTGTATTATTTCTACAAATTCTGGTATGTAGTTTGTGTCAATAAACCATACAAAATAAAATTTTCAAATAAAACATATATTTATTATTTGATCTTGTTCTATTTATATAAATCTTTTATTTTATGCAAAAAAAAAAAAAAAACCCAAAATATGATTCTGCAACTTTCCGTCTTTTTTTAGAGGCAGAGTCCTATTTCACCCAGGCTGGAGTGCAGTGGCACAATCATGGCTCACTTCAGACTCAACTTCCTAGGCCCAAAAGATTCCCTCACCTCAACCTCCTGAGTAGCTGGGATTACAAGTATGTACCACCATGCCTGGGTAAGTTTTGTAATTTTTGTAGAGACAAAAATTGTCCAGGCTGGTCTGGATCTCCTGTACTCAACTAATCCTTCCACCTCAGCTTCCACCTCAGCCTCCCAAAGTATTGAAATTACAGGTGTAAGCCACTGTGCTTGGCCAATTTTCACTCTTTATGTCAGGCTTTGAGTTTAGTGTCAAACTTTAAAAAAAAAAAAATTCCAAAAATGAAAAAAAAAGTACTGGTAGCAGTCAATAAAATAAAAGACTCCAATTTCTATGAGTTTTGAATGTGGATTCCTGGCATTATAGAGATACAGCTTTTTCATCTAATTAACGTATAAAATAGACAAATAGTTTCATTTTACTTTCTTGGAATTTACTCCTTTGCACCCTGAAGCCTAGGTAACAAAGCCAGTGCACAAAGATCCATTAAAGTAACACTTTTCAACAAGAAGTAGTCCCAAAGTAAGTGAGAGGAATTTCTTTAGTGATTTTCTCCCTGAAGAGGAGCAGTAGTCTGAAATCTCACTAGCATCTAATTCTGAACGAATCAAGAAATCTGTTTATGTCATAATCTAGTATTTGCAGCCTGCTTTGATTTTCCTCGGGATTTCCTCGGATATATTTTACTGAGAGAAGTGTGCAAAGTACTTCTGACTTGAGAAACATGAAAAGGAAGCCTCAGGCCATGAGACCAGCTTCTACTCTGTGTCATCCATTTGCCTGTTCTGAACAACCTCTACTATTGGCTCTTACACAAAGATCTCCCAAGAGTAGTTGTTGGTAGGCTATAATTGCCTATTATTTTTAACTCATTCCCTTACTCCTTTGGTAAGAGTTGAGAGCTCAAGACTTTAATGGATTTTGCACTTAAGGTCTTATTCTATTAACCTAATCATAATGCAATTTCACTTAAGCACAAACACAGCCATAGCAATCATGACTTAAATTCCTAACTCAGTGTAAGTAAGCCAGTTTATGCTTTTACTAACCAATTTCCAATGCATATAAATAATAACACATATTTAGCATATTACAGTGCTTAGCTCTGTTTGATGAGCAAAAGATTATGTATTTATCTTGACATTTCACAAGATTTTTCATTTATTTCTATACTGTTCCCTTAGGTTACTAGGTGCAATCACTTTCCCTACCACCTGATTTCCACTATCTGCTGCTTATCTTTTTCTTTAGACCCTTGCTTCACCTTCTTCCTCTATTTGTGACAGCTCTTCAGGTGATTGGGCTTCCTCCACTTTCCTTACTTTCTTATCGTCTCATAGCATCTTCAATCATTTTCCACATATATTATTTGCCTTATGCCATACTATATTTGTAAAACACATAAAATATTGCTAGTATTTTTATTTTATAGATGATGAAACTGAAGTATGAAAGATAAATGACTCACCAGAGGCTATGATTTGTGGGCCTTTTAGTGGGTTTAATAGGAAGAAAGCAAAGGTGAAATGCCAGAATAGTGAAGGTGGAGAAAGTTGAGATGAGTGATAGAGACCTAAGAAAGAGGAAATTAAATGGTCCAGGGCATTAAAGACCTTAAAATTGATGACTCTTCTGTCCTGATGACTTCAAAGTGCATTTCAATTTGAAATCTCTGTCACCTCATTGCGTGGAGACGAGGGAAAGAAAACATACAGAGCATTTGTCTCTTCGTGAAGTTTCCCCAATTCACAAAATCCCTGAGACACTAAGAGGAGAAAATACTGTGAACATGTGTAGTTTGCTGTAGGTTATTGCCATTTCTTTTCATGACTTCAAATACATTTTATAAATTCAATTCCACATATTATTTAACCTCATCTACCTGACATGATATTGTTCTGCTGACACAATCTGTTTATTACATATTAATCACATATTTTACTGGTTCCAAGTTATGTTTTTATTATACTTGCTTATTTGCAGGCAGGGTCTGGGGAAAGGGGCAATGACTTTCAATAGAATCATGATCTCTAGTATGATCATCTGCACGATGATATCATCAAAAGTAGACTTAAGAATCCTATTGGCTCCACTTGCTCTAAATTTATCAGTTTCCTCTGGTTCTATCAGCCTTAAGGTTGGGTTCCTGTTCAATTTTCTCTTTCTTTCTTTCTTTCTTTCCCTCCCTCCCTCCCTCCCTCCCTCCCTCCCTCCCTCTCTCTCTTTCTTTCTTTCTTTCTTTCTTTCTTTCTTTCTTTCTTTCTTTCTTTCTTTCTTTCTTTCTTTCTTTCTTTCTTTCTTTCTTTCTTTCTTTCTTTCTTTCTTTCTTTCTTTCTCTTTCCTTCCTTCCTTCCTTCCTTCCTTCCTTCCTTCCTTCCTTCCTTCCTTCCTTCCTTCCTTCCTTCTCTCTCTCTCTCTCTCTCTCTCTCTCTCTCTCTTTCTTTCTTTTTCTTTCTTGTTCCTTGTAGGGCCAATGTGTACAGTTGCAGAGTTTCTTAATAACGCAAATACAGGGGGTGTCCCTAGCATTCTGAAATACACAAGCTTCAAAAATATATCTAATAACCCTGTGTCAGCTCCATATAACAGTTTTAATTAGGGCCCTTAGCAGAGCATACACTAATTACTGCAAAGATAAAACAAAACTAAAATGAGTAATAAACAGAAAATTTATTTGATGAGTATCTACAGTGGGGCCGGTTCAAGGTGTGTTATAAATGTCGTGAACTCCAAAGTGGATAGTAAAGAGCCAGCCCCACTCTCAATGAGCTTACATTTTAGTATGGGTAGGGGCAGATAATAATCAAATCAAATCAAATAAGATATTGAAAAGTAATAAATGCTGTGAAGGAAAATAAAATAGTATAATATAGAATAGAGAGAAACGGACACAGTTTTAGGGAAAAAATGTTATGGGTATATAAGCAGAAAAGCAGATACTCTGATAAGAGGATATGTAAACTGAAACCTAAATGAAGTGAATTAAGTGAGCCTGCCATGTAAGGAATAGGATTTTGGGACAGGGGAATAGCAAGTGGAAATATCCTGAGACAACAGTGTGCTGAGAGTGCTTAAGAAATAGCACTTCTTAAGTTAAATAGCTTAAGAAATGATGACACAGAGGAAACTAGAGATAAGACTGAGTTACATTCTTATAAGCCATAATAAGAATTTCATTCAACATGTGATAGGAAAGCACTGAAAGATTTTAAGCAAGAGTAACACTATCTGATTTGCCATTTAGAAGTCACTGAGGAGTCAAGAAATTCTATAATTCCTGGTATGTTCAGAATAGACTGAGAGATACAATAGAGGAAGCAATGAGGCAAGTTAGGAGGCTACAGAAGTTGTCCAGGTTAGAAATGATGGTGTGACTTCAATAGTAGTGGAGGTAGACAGAAGGGTGAAATAAGAACATATGCTTAAGGTAGTTCTTGTTACCTTTACTCTGACTGCTATTCACTGAGGGATTAGTTATGAGGTAGGAGAGAAAGATAGATGAAATGTGATTGCAAGGTTCTAACCCTGAGCAACTAGATGAATGGTGATGCCATTTTCTATAATGGGTAACAATGGAAGACAAGAAAGTTTGAGGGCAGAGGATAATAGGAATCAAGAGATTATGCCGGGAGATGTTGAGTTGAGTTTGAAGTGCTTACCATACATTTAATTAGAGATAACTGTGGTTTGTTACAGGAAAGAGGTACTTTTGCAATGTGCACGTGGTCACTTATCTGCTGACTCAACTTGCTGATGTGAGGAAGCAACTAACTCTCAGAACTTGAAGTAGTGTGAAAGAGAAGGCAAATATCTAGTAGTAGAGACTATTTTCACTGTTTGAATTATTATGGATAGACTGACAGTGGGGATATTATTAAAATATATGACAAGGAATTCCAGTCATAATTAAAGTACATATTTCTCCAGAACTGATAACAGATACTTTGCACGGAGTTCCCATTGGTCCTGAAACCTGAAAGGTGCTGGCAGTTCCTTTAAGAGGCTATAGAATATGATCTGCTGTAGTTTTGCTGAGCTTGTTAAAAATAGCCATAGGCCAGACACATGCCATCCTTCAGAATTAAGTAGATCCCTCAGCACCTGCTTCCTGTACCCTGTCTTCTGTTATCATGTGCTTTCTCAGATACCGATGGGTTATTGGCTTTTGCTTCTAGGTATGATTGTGATCTCTTCCCAGGAAAAAGGTAATGATCCTGGAACAAGATATATATGCCGGGTATGTATTTATTATCTTAGGATTGAGCTTACATTACTAATAATAGCTCTCTTAACTTGAGTCCTCACCCTGTGCTAAGCTCTTGTAAATCTCATTCCAGATTTTATCTCATTTAATCCTGGCAACAGTGGCACAAGGCCAAACCTGGTATTATTCTCATTTTGTATTTAGAGAAATATAATTGTAAATAAATTAAGTAAATTGTGCAAGGCCGCGCAGTAAGTTGTAGAACAATAAAGACAAAACAGGTGCCATCTACCTCTAATGGCTGACCACTTACTATATTAAATTGCTCTCATGAGCATGGGAGAATCTTGGGGAAATGAATATACAGACTGCTGGAGGTATGTGACTGGTTACTTTGAAACTGAAGTCTACTGTGGTCCCAAGAATTTTTGAAATCTTGAAAGACAATAGAACTTCCAATAACTCTTGAGATGTTTCAGAGAAAATATCAGGTTTCTGTTTTAAAATAGGCACTATTCACAATAGCAAAGACTTGGAATCAACCCAAATGTCCATCAGTGACAGACTGGATTAAGAAAATGTGGCACATATACACCATGGAATACTATGCAGCCATAAAAAAGGATGAGTTTGTGCCCTTTGTAGGGGCATGGATGCAGCTGGAAACCATCATTCTCAGCAAACAATCGCAAGAACAGAAAACCAAACACCGCATGTTCTCACTCATAGGTGGGAACTGAACAATGAGATCACTTGGACTTGGGAAGGGGAACATCACACATCGGGGCCTATCACGGGGAGGGGTTAGCGGGGAGGGATTGCATTGGGAGTTATACCTGATGTAAATGACGAGTTGATGGGTGCTGACAAGTTGATGGGTGCAGCACGCCAACATGGCACAGGTATACATATGTAACAAACCTGCACGTTATGCACATGTACCCTAGAACTTAAAGTATAATTTAAAAAAATACATTTTTAAGACAAGCTCTTTTATTCTAGAAAAATCTCTTGAATGAGATATATAACTAAACAAATAAAAAGCAGACTCCAATATCAGAAAAGCGATTACAGACCCTTCATTATATGAAGTAAAAGTACTCTATCTGGTAATAGAAAATCTGGTCACTGTGGTACTTCTCTGCAACCAGACACCTGATTTTTGTTGTTTTTATTAGAATGAGACTTGGCTGTTCTGAAAAACTACAGCGTGTTCTGTGGAGAACTGTGAGTACTTCTGATGGAAAAATGAGAGGCTGAATGACAAAAGGCAAAGGAACTGTTTCCTAAGAGTCGTAAGACCCTAAAGAACTTGTACCTCTTTTGGTGATCTAGGGGATAAAGAAGTGGAATGGAAATGGAGAGGAATAGCTGGAACAAAAAAGCAAAGAGGTATAATCTATCATTAAGATAGAGCCTTTGTAAGCATGTGTGTACCAAAAAAAAAAAAAAAAAAAAAAAAAAAAAAGCCACAAAACATATAAAGCAAACCTATATTAGGAATAGAAGTATTTTATGAAATAATATATTTAAAATTTCCAGTAAACAGAGAATATGATTTTTTCCCAAATACCCATATTTACAATATTAGTTTAAAAAAATAAAATGCAAGCAAAATGTATATCCTATGTTAATGGAATTAATAGAATAAAATTAGAAGTTAAAATTACAAATAGCCAAAATTAATGTTTGAAAATAAAAATGCTTTATTATTTGCGCTAAAGGGGAAATCAAAGCTAAAATTAGATATTATTTAAAAATGAAACTATATATCAAATCATATAATATCAAAATCATACTCTAAAGAAATTTTGTAGCCATAGATGTATTTTTTTAGTCTGATAAATGAAATCTGCATTCACCTCAAGAAGCTAGCAAAACAACAAAATATTAAGAACTAAAATCAACATAATTTCTCATCACTTTGTTAAATAAAACTGCAACCAGAATATTTCCTTGTACCTCTATTAAATAATACCAAGAGCAAGCAAAAATAAAGCAATTACTTGTTCTAGAAAATACTTGCTCTTTGAAAATAAGACGAATAACCAGCTGAAATAGGTTTTTAAGCAAAACTAACAAAAATGTTCATCAATACTCATTTCAAGATCCTGGCTTCATGGTGCCCATCAGTCCAAAACTACTTCCTAGACCCTGTTGAATCTCAACCAATTTTCCCCCTGACAAGACTAGCTTTAAAATCACTCATGAAGGTATAAGATCCTAACAAACATCTCCTTTTCCCTCTGGCTTCTCCTTCTTGAGATACTACACTTGTAATGTATCAAGGTGATAGTTTTTCTTCCTGCACTTCCCTTTGTGGTATTATTTCAAATGACTGATAATTCTGGTCTAATCAGGAGAAAAAAACAACACAGCTCCATTGGAGACCTTCAACAGGATACCTGCCCAGTATGCCGCAAGACTTTCAAGGTCATGAAAACCAGAAAGGAGAGCTAAACAATCATAGATTAAGACGTTGTGGAAATTGAGCAATTATAAGCAATGATATAGCCTAGATTAAATCCTAAATCAGTGAGAGGATATTGATGGAAAAATTGGTGACATCCAAATAAGTCTTGAATTTAGTTACAGTAATATTCTAAACAAAAAAAAATTGAAATTGAAAGCAAAATAAAGTCTACTTCATAAAAAAAGAGAAATACATCAGATAATTCTGATTATAAACAAAGAGAAAAAATCAATTAGCACTTAAAAAGGGACATCCCCAAAGAATCAGAGTTTAGTTTAAAATGGCTTTCTCAGGAATTTTATTCTAAATATTCTAAAATGTAAAGGAATTTCACACTTTCCTTAAAAATACTTAAAAATATCAGAATTAATCAAGTACATTGCAAATGTCATAAAATCAGTAACTCTAGATTTAAATTAAAGGAATAAAAAAAAACCTCTATCATTGGCAAATGGTAGATTATTTGATTAATACATAGAAAATATAAGATACTCAAATAAACTGTTATTTGAAGTGGTTGAAATTCTAACACACTCCAATAGTTTTCTTGTGATTCTTAGTAAGACAATATTAATAAAAAAAAAAATCCTTCATGAGAAAATAACTACAAAATACGTATATTTATTCCAAACATAAAATACTTAAGTTTTTTTTTTTTTGTGAAAAATACAAATCTTTATTGAAGAACTAAATAAAACATACAAAAACAAAAGCATACCAAATATGTGTCAGATAAATGTATACATACGATACAAGTCTAATCATTGTGGCTTAAGCCAGTCATAACAAATACAGAAGAAAAAGAAAAATGAAAAAAGGAAATGTACTCAATTCATTAAATAGGTTTCAGTGATTACATATAAAATATTGAAATAAAATATATAATTAATAAAATGTTTTTATTTTCTTGACTTGAGAGACTCTTTTCTCATCAAGATATGTGGCCTGGAAACAAAACAATGACAAATAAAATTACATATAATTGTTTTAAAAGTCATTTATGGCTGACCACAGCCACAATAGTTGCAAAAAGAAAACCAACATAGTAAACTATGGCTTAATGGTCAATATATATTAACAACATTAACTCAACTAGAACAATATCTAAACAATATGATAGAGCAATGGACAAAGGAAATGAAGGTAATCCATAGAGGAATAAATAAATAAGAGCAAGAATCATGTAAAAATGTGACACTACATTGGTGATTACAAAATGTATCTGAAATCAATACAATTCAAAATTTCTCCAAAAAACTGTCTTTTTTTAAAAAGGCAATGATTAGTGAATGTGGCAGTGTGGTGAAATATACACAGTTGGTGGAAAGCAAATTGGAAGACAAACTACTTTCTGCTGTCAGTCAACATATGAATGTGCACACACTTTGACTCAAAAATTCTGCTTGCAAAATTCAAAGCTATAGATACTTCCCCACTTAGGTGTTCAGTACTTCATCATTTTTAGGAAAAAAAAAAACAACAGATGCCTTATATTTTATCAATAGGGAGATAATTTAATAAAGTAAAGGTTATTTTCAATTTGGAGTAACTGGCTGATGTAAAAATGAGACGTACTTTTTGTACAAGGATGCCCACACTACTGTGTTTGATGAATGGGGAAAAAATAAAAGAGAGCAATATACAAGGTCAGAATTCATTTTGTAAGAAGAAATATATTGCTATGTATTTTTATACATGTAAATACAACACAGATACATATATAAACATTTGCACTTGCATGTGCAGAATGTAAATTTTATATATTGATGTGCTGGCAGATTACAAGTGTGTAAAAGCTTGAGAGATAGGTATGAAAAATGTACTTTTCACTTATATATTAATACTTCTGTATTACTGAATATTTTCAATGAACATTTACTTATTTTAAGGTTACTTACTTCAAATTATAGCCCATGTTAATAAAAGCTTGACGCCCTTCATGCCCTGCCCCAATAAGGCTAGATGTTCTTACAAATTCATCATTCTATACGTGACTGCTTCCTATGTATGTATCAAGTGTAAAATGCCAAGCATATTATGAACTCAAAATACCTTTAATGGCTAATTTAATGTAAAATAATTATAAATATTTGCCAATGACCTACATAAAAAACAATTTAACAGGCGAAAGAAAGAATGAAAGTATAAACATAATAAGGTAACAGTAGGTGTATTAGTCCATTCTCATGCTGCTGTGAAGAAATACCCAAGACTGAGTAATTTACAAAGAAAAGAGGTTTAATTGACTCACAGTTCCAAATGACTGGGGAGGTCACAGGATACCTACAATCATGATGGAAGGCACCTCTTCACAGTGTGGCGGGAGAGACAATGAGTGCCGGCAGGGTAAATGCCAGAGCTAATAATGCCATCAAAACTCGTGAGAACTCACTCACTATCACGAGAACAACACGGGGGAAACCATCCTCTGATTCAATTACCTCCCACCAGGTCCCTCCCATGACACGTGGAGACTTTGGGAACTACAATTCAAGAAGAGATTTGGGTGGAGACACAGCCGAATTATATCAGTAGGGAAAATAAAGAAGAAAAATGAGTATGGCAAATTAGAAAGTTACAATCCTCTATAAAGAATTTAAAAAATAAAATGGAAAGCTAAACCTCAAAACTTAACTGAGTGAAGTAATAACCATTAGACATTGATATAAAGGATTCACTACTTTATGTCTATTTTACAAACAAAATAAAACACAATCACGTACACCATTAGATACAACAAATTATCTTTGCTGTAAAATTGCTTAAGTAATAATAACATATGTCACTCATTAAAGTTCTTTAACCATCAAGATTTCCTCATAATTCCGTAAATGTATCTTGCATAGAAGACTTGCTGTTTTGCCGAAAGAATTGAATTATCTGGTTTTCACAGTGTATCAACTAATGATATTTAATATGAAAACTTTTTAAAAAAATAATATGTACTTTCTTTGGTTATCTTTATAGCTTTTCAATTAATACCTTTGAGTTGGCAAGAGGAGAAAGTGCCTGATTTGTGTTACATTTAATTGTTCTAAAGGTAATCATTGTTCAAAAGATGTGAAGCTATTGTTCAGAACCAGGGTACTTAGACTGCATTAGACACATTGATGCTGACATCAGAAAGGTGGCTTGCTCTCATTACTAAAATGTGTTACCTTAGCACATTGCTTTTATCCAAAAAAAATGGCCACATTCATAAAGATCATAACCATAAAGGTTTCTGAAAATTTATGTTTAAAGGAGAAAAATGAAATGCTGACTTTAAGAGTGGTGAATGTTTATTTTAAAATATTTAATAAGGTGACTAATTTATGCCACTGTTAATTTTTTGATGTGTATAAAATGTATCTTTTAAAATTTTTTCACTGATACTTAATATTTGTGGATATTTATGGAGTACATATGATATTTTGTTATATTCATAGAATGTATACATGTATGGATATCCATCACCTCTGCTACTTATCATTTATATATATTGAGAATATTAACTCTTTTACTTCTGGTAGATTTTATTCAGCATCTTTAAATAATCAGTCATTTCTAAGTTAAAGTAAGAAACAACTTGATAGTTTTGTGCTTGTTTTCTTTTGGAATACTGTGTTAATAGTACTAGGATATCCTTTGTAGAAGCTGGGGTAATTGGTGACTTTTGAAATATTTTATTAGTGCATCTCCTGATGCACTCAGCTAGTTTTAGGGGTCAGCAAAGTTTACTTCACAGATCCAATCTAGTGAAGTGCTTGTTTTGTAAATAAAATCTTATTAGAACACAAGTATGCCCTTTCATTTATTTATTGTCTATGCTGCATTTTTGCTAGATGTGAGTAGTTGCATCAGAGGCTCTGATTTGCACCGTCCCAAATATTTACTATTTTGCCCTTTACAAAAATATTTGCTAACTCCTGATTGGAACAAATTGATTCTTGTGTCTTGCTCCAGCACTGTAACAAACCCCAAAACCACAGAGAGTACACATAGACTATAGCAGAATTTCTCATGCTTGAGAAAGGTGAATATTCCCTTGGAAGGATGCAAAGTATTCTTCTCACCATCAGTAATGACTTAAATTACTTTTATTGTATAGTTTCTTAAGTCCAAATAAATACATATTTAGTTTTACACTCTTTATAGGTTTAGCTTATCCCAAAACATATTTGAAGTATTGCACACATAAAATTAACATTAAATGGATTTAATGGTAATGTTATTTTGCACAAACTAACTCTGTACTTGAGGCATAAAAATGGAACTACCTGATATGACTACAGCCTTTTCAGTTTGGTACATGGCTCCTACTGCACTCCATGTGATGACTGAGTTCCCTCTCCATTTTTTCTCCATACAAATTTCCATGAAACCTCCCTTGGGACAGAAAATGTTGAATTAATTGTATTTGGTTTGTTTAGGGAGCACATCATGAATAATGAAAGATCATATAACCGAAGTTCTTAAACAATTCATTTCAAACTGATATGCAGTGTGAGCACTGGGATCTCATGGAAGTTCTTGTTTATAATGACCACTCAGGTTATTTGGCATGAGTACATATGTATGCATATATAAATCTACATACATATGTACATACATACATGTATGTCCATACATTCAACATAATTTAGATGGAGAAGGAAATTTAACTGTTCTCATTGAGAACTTGTAGGTTACCTGTATACATTGGCTTACCTCTATTCTGGTTACAAAACACTGACCTAGAACAAAGATAGAAATATTTTAAAAGTTAAAGAAGAGCAGATTAATGGTCATTTAGGCAAGGAAGAACGATGCTATAACATTGCTTAATGCTGGAGGAGCTTTCATTATGGACTATTATAACTTAAGCAGAAAGTTCAATCCAGATTCCCTATTTCACACTCCTGTAAGCAACCTCATAATTTTAATGAAATAAGCACATTAATGTTCTATTCTGCATAATGAGAATTATAAAGGAATTAAACAGAATATAGAAGATAAATGTATAATATGCTATAAAAACTCATAGCTAATCTAAATAATATCCAAAATTTACTGCATCAAATGGTTAGGTATTATAAAGTTTTGAGTATTTATATTAATAACTACCAAAACAAGTGGTTAAAATAAAATCAATACTTAAAAATTCTGAAGAAGTTTGGTTAGTTAGAGGAAATGATATAAAGTACAGGAATTTACTTAGTAAAGATACTTGTAATAACGAGCCACAGAAAGTTTTGATTCCTATAATGACAAATCCATGTATGGAAAAATGGGCAAAATCATTATATTTATTTAAAAAATGAGACTTCAAGTTTTAACTTACATTTAGACATATTTGATGCTTACTGAACATCTTTAGAGAGGATTTAGGTAACTACATTTATATCACTATAAAAATCTAATTTCATTTGCATTCTGAACTACCAAAAATTTCAAAATTATTATTCTTCTAGGTGATGAATCTCTGATTTGAACATGTTCCAGGTACCAACAGTCTAACCAACTGTTTTAGAACAGATCATGAAATTTGCCTGGGGTGACAATAAGTGAGAATGATGACTTGGACTCAATTCTAGGTTACTTTTACTTTAGTTTTCTTCCAAAGCAGTAAATAAACAGAGTAGCTGACATAAATAAGAAAGTAGGTGACTGATGTAAATAAGAAAAGAAAGTAGGTGGGGGTTCCCTCATCGGTCAGGGTTCTCTAAAGGAACAAAAATAACTTGTGATGGTTAATACTGAGTTCAACTTGATTGGATTGAACGATACAACGTATTGATTCTGGGTGTTTCTGTGAAGGTGTTGCCAAAGGAAATTAACATTTGAGTCAGTGGGATGGGAAAGACAGGCCCACCCTATATCTGGGTGGGCATAATCTAATTAGCTCCAGCATGGCTAGAATATAAGCAGGCAGAAAAATGTGAAAAAAGAGGCTGACCTAGCCTCCCAGTCTACATCTTTCTCCCATGCTGAATACTTCCTGACCTTGAGCATTGGACTCCAAGTTCTTCAGTGTTGGAAATTGGACTGGCTCTCCTTGCTCCTCAGCCTGCAGACAGCCTATTTTGGGACTTTGTGATCATGTGAGTTAATACTTTTATATATATATATATATATATATATATATATATATATATATATATATAAAATATGTATAATACTTATACATATATATGAGTTTATTGTATATATTATATATATTTTATATATATTTATATATATATATATATTCCATTAGTTGGTTCCCTCCAGAGAACCCTAATACAGATTTTTGTACTAGGAGTGGGGCCATGATTCTCTCTTTTTATAATTCAAATTAGTCTTTTGTCTATTCAACCTAGAAGTTTCCTGCTTATATAAATTAAATAGGAATGCCATAGGTTTTCTATCAATTTCACTTCTAGGAACACCGTGATTAGTCAATGCCAGAGCTCTACATGAGTCAGACTATTCTGAGTGCTGCTTTGCCTCTGCTGTCCATTACAGTAGCTACAGCCACCCTGTCTTTGATGGTTTAGTACTGCCACATGGACCCTGCCACCTCGGGATCCAATTTAAAATCTGTAGTTGAGTGATTGTGGTTCCCACTGTCAGATCTGAGGTTCAGGGAAGAACAATTACAGGGCTCTTCAAAGATGTAGGTGCTACCCTCACAAATCTATTTCACAAAACATTGGTCAAAGTTATATTTTTTGAACCCTCCCAGCTGGGAGGAGTAAGTCTTAAGTGACTAATCCACTCCACTATCCCAATCTCCACTATCCCCTTTGTTCCCCTCCTCTACATTAAACCAAGGAAGATCAGAGGTTTCCAGCTCACTTGCAGTGGGCCATCTTTTAATCCATATTTTACCTAAGCAAGCAAATAAGCTATTAGAACCTTTTTTAAATTCCCTGAGCTGCAACGTTAAATACGGAGCCCCTACTTAGCGGGCCAAAATCAATAAATTCAGCCTGATCCAACTCTATGTTCCTTCCACCATTATCTCACACAGTTAATATTCATTCCCATGCCTGTTTTCCAGATTTCTTTTTCCGCAAATTAGCAAACTCAAGCAGTTATTTTTGAGGGTGGTGCACCTCCTCATGGGTCACACTCTGAACCTCACCTTCAGGGGCCCGCCAGGGCTTTAGTCTAGTTATAGGTGTAGAAGAAAACAGGTGTCTCCTGAGGAGAATCAACATTATCTTGCCTGGCAACTGCCTCACAGGAGGCCATGACTGTTGCCTCAGGCAGTTCAGGGTTTATCTCCTCAGACATAGGTGGAAAGGCTAATGGCAGCGTGGGTCAGGGAGGAGACATTGCCAATACTGGGGATGGGGAAGCTGCTTCCTCTAGCCAAAAATGGTTAATCAGCTTTTACAAACTCGGTGTCCCCAGCTTCATCAGAGTCCTCCCACACATCTGCATTCCAAGCTGCAGGCTCCCATTCTTTTCCAATCAATACCCTCACTTTAACAGTAGACACTTCATGTCTACTGTGCATGCACCTTTCATTGCAGGTCAGCCACTCACATGATAAGAGCCTGTGTCTGTTTTTCCACAATTTCAGCTCTTGCTCTACAGGAGATAAGACTCTCACTCAGGGCAATCTTAGCATATCTGAGACTCAGTATCTGCTTCTGAAGCTGGAAGATGGAATCCCTGAGTTCATCATTTTCTTTCATCACTTTGTCCACTGAACTTAGGAGCAGTCAACCAGCTTCATTATGTTCCTTAGTTCTCCACTATTGTTGAACGTATTATGTACAGAGTCACTAAACTCCTTGCCTCTCGTGAGCGATGAATCAGGAGTGTTAAATGCATTTTTTCTCCATAACTCTCTAAACAATTCATGCTAAGGACTATCAGTGTTCTCCATACAATTAGATGTAGAGTCCTTAGTATTTCTGTGTTTAATCATATTAAGTAGCCAACTCCAAAAACCCCAAAACCAATGAAAGAACTCTATCCTTAATATCCTGTTCCTCTAGAACCACTTCTGGTACCAAAATCTGGATTAGTCAGGGTTCTCTAGAGGGACAGAACTAACGAAATATATAAATATATATATACACACACACAAGGTCCCACAGTAGGCTGTTTGCAGGCTGAGGAGAAAGGAGATCCAGGCCAAGTTCAATAACTGAAGAACTTGGATTCTAATATTCAAAGAAGGACAGGAAGCATCCAGCATGGGAGAAAGATGTAGGCTGCGAGGCTAGTCCAGTCTCTCCACTTTTTTTTCTGCCTGCTTATATTCTAGCCATGCTGGCAGCTGATTTATTGTGCCCATCCGATTTAAGGGTGGGTCTGCCTTTCCCAGCCCCCTGACTCAAATGATAATCTCCTTTGGCAACACCCTCACAGACACACCCGGGATCAATACCTTGTATCCTTCAATCTAATCAAGTTGACAGTCAGTGTTATCTAACATAGGGGGCTACACATCTTTTCTCCTAGACTACATACTTTTTCGTTTGTATGCCATTAAGGTACATCAAAGATTGGTGGTGTTGTCAGACCATGAACAATGGGAAGCTACTAAGTCTCAGTGTGAATCTATGGGCTCACTCTCTTTTGTACCCCGTAGTCATCTCAGCCCCAGGAACGAGTTACACTATAGTAAAAGGCAACAGTCCACTACTCAGGAACCTGCATGGGGATGCCATCTCTACAATGCCTGGGAGGTTTCCTTTTATGCACACTTAGACATGGCTGGGCCTGTCATACCAATAATATTGTTTCCCTTATTACCAGTACATGAAAAAAATTTTTCTTGAAACAAAAGCGGAATACAGGTACAAGGAATAAGGAAAACAAGAAAGAAAAACAATGATACATTTTTTCCAATTAAAAGATTCCAAATTATTTTGACCCAAAAAACACTTTAGATTATTATACCATCATAAAATGCTCTGTAAGCGTTATGATTTTGAAGTGTTATTAATCTTCTCTACAACATAGTCAGGGAATTTAGTATACAAATACATTTTATCATAAATGCAATAATGACAACATTCATATCAAGAAATGCCATATGAACCCTATCTAATATGGTACCATATTTTACACTCCCCGTTCTTCTCAGAATAGACTGTGGCACATTTCAAAATAGATTCCCTTTAGTTCATGACTTGTTCAGTTGCAAATTCATGTAAACTACAGAACCAGTTTGGCACCTGCTGTGATCATGAGTCTACTGCTGTTTCTCTAATCAGAAAACATTCCTATTAGATAAACCATCTGGCTTGAAAAGCATCCCTTTTGCATTCAAAATGATTTTGTTAGAATTCAGCCAAAGTATATTTTAAAAGGAAAGATGTGTCAGCAAGACCAGTCTGTTTACTAATGGAACAATCCTCTGTTAAAATACCATTTGTGGGATAAAAGCCATAAAATGAAAATATTACACAACATGAACATATTCTAGCTACATGTAAAAATGTGGGTGGTGCCAATCTTTGTCCAAGGCTGTACTCTGAAATCTGTGGAAATTTAGCCAGTCATGGGCATCATCAGATCAGAGCCAACTAAGTGGCATGTTATTCTAATTGTAATCATTCCCATTGAAGCGTGATATGTAAATGTTGCTCCGTGACCATTAGCATTACCTGTGGGTAGTAGGGTACCACTTGGTTATCCAGTGAGTAATGTTTATTCTTGTAGTTGTGAGTCACTTTTATTTATATTCATAGTCTTCAAGCTATATATATTTTGTATCATTTTGTCAAATAGCAATAACAATGTAATATGATTTTAAGAATAATTCATAGGAACACAAAGTATCTAGTCTTAGTATTTTTAGTAAATTTGGGGTAATATGATGATAAATATTTTATTTTCTAACCAGGCACAACTAGTAGGGAAAAAGGTGGTTGAAGCATGTTGACTCAAAGTTAATTAAAGCTTAATGGTCATTAGAAAAAGGATGGATGCTGAAATAAATGTTGCTTGTTAATCTCTTCTCTTCAATTAACATGTTTATCAAATTTTTTTTGTATGAACAGACTTGCTAAAACGTTCTTAATTACATTTTGAAAACTAGAGACCTGATTCTTTCCTTCAAAGAGCTTTCCTCTATTTGAAGAAGCAAGACTAATATATAAAATACCTAGTAATGAAGGAGAACCTGTGAATTTTTGAGATTTGATTGATAATACTGTAGAGATCAGAAAAAAATCCAAATAGATGACATAGAATTTAAGTATTGTTTTAGTTGACAAGTTACTGCTACAAGAATAGTTGGCAAAAAGGCAAGATACTTGAGAGAACACAGAGAGAACAGCGGAAGTGTAGATTACGGGTAACAAGATCTATATAGCATACAATGTCATTTTCAGTTGGAAATGTCAAAGTTAAGGTATTGATAGCTATCCAGAGTCCTTGTAATGTGAGTCTAATAATTTAATACTTGCCTATAGAAATCAATACTCTCATTGTTTTGGCTTTATTTTTTTCAATTGGACTGTGAACTCATCCACAGGGCATATGTTGTAGTTGAGTAATTTATAATGTCTCATATCTTGCAGTGTTCACAAGACATTTTCTCAAAGAATGAATGTTTAAATGGGTTACATCATAAATGCTAATTACATGATTGCCTTTTGTGATTAAAAATATTGCTGTCATTTTCTGCTTAAAAATCCAAAATCGTTTTTATATTGTCAATGCCTGGAGGGAGGGAAGTAACTTTGTTGAATTAATGTAAAGTTTGATTATTGCTAAAATGAAAGAAATAATAAGAATAAAATTGGAGAATCCTAACAACCTACAGAAATCATCCTTTTCATCCTCCTTTGTTATAATTTTCCTTTTTTGCTTGCTTTAAATTCCCACCATTGAAATAGCTCTTTTCGAAAGTACAGTGGATATGAAATTATTGCCTTCAGGAAGCTACCAAGAACATACTACGTATTATTTGGAACTGTTATGTATTATCTGCATCTAGAAATAGGTGCTAAAATACTTTGCCATCACACATTAACAAGGACATTTTCATTATATTTGGTAGCTAACAACTTTGAAAGCAGAGAGGAGAGTTTTGTTCTGAAAGAAGATGCTGAAATACAGTCAAATTTCAGTAGGAAGGGGAAAAAACCCATTATCTATTTCTAGGACTTGAGAAAAAGCACCATAATAATCAAACATATGGAAAGACAAGCTATATCAAAACATATCTACCTGCATATTCTATGTGTGTGTGTGTGTATGTGTGTGAGAGAGAGAGAGAGGGGGAGAGAGAAAGCATGTATGTATGCTCATGTGCAGGTGTGTGAATGTGTGTCTATGCACTGACTGGTATGTGTTATGTAAAATTTTGTCACTTGTAAATAAAACAGAAAAAGTAAAAAAAAAAAAAAAACCTGAAATAATGAATAATTATTTAATCTCAATATAAGCATTTTCTACTAAAGAGTATTCAATAAAATTATTTAACAAGAAAAACCTATTTTTGATGAACATTTAGATTAATAGAACTGATACATACCATTTATTTATCATTTATATATTTCAGGTACTGTGACAAATATTTTCACATTCACAGTTTATAATTTATTTCTCACTTACTCTTACATGGCTTTTATAGCCAAAATAAAAAACAAAACAAAAAAAAAACAAAAACAAAAAACAAAAACCAAAAAACTGCCACACTAAACTCCAGTAGCTTCCACAACAACATAGAACAGGACCTATGAATTCCATCATGATGTATCCCAGATGCACAGTGATGCAAGTCAACAAACAAAGGAGAAAATGAGTGATACTCCCAGTATTGTTTTTGTTGTGGTGGTTGGTATTTTCCAGAACTAGCAGGGTTTCAGATCCTGATCCTCATAAGGTTGTGCTGAACAAGTGTTGCCACTTCAAGGATGAGAACCCAGTTTGATGGAAGACTTCAGGAAAGATTTCAATAAACTCAGAAGTATTGACCTAGCTCACTGCTATTAATTAGAGCCTTTCAAACTTCAGGGGCTAGCTAAATTTATATTTACTACATCTCTTTTTGACATAATGAGAAAGATCCAACAATAGGTTTCTGATTGTGCCATGAAGAAATAAACTGTATATTAAATTTTTCATAAATGAACAATTGAATAATGGTATGTTTTAACCATGGTTATGTATTTGTGTGTTCTTTTAGTAAAGTAGTACCACAGTTTCTGGTATGTACGCCTGATTTTGAATCCAGCTCTGTCACTTACTAGCTGTGGGACCTAAGATAAGTCACTTAACTTCTCCATGCCTTGGTTTTCTAATCAGGAGTTGGTTTGAGAATTAAATCTACTAGAACAGTGTCTGAAACATAGTAAGCACTATCATTCGCTGCTATTACTTTGACATTTATGTAGATATTCTTAAATAATGAGATAGATAGGTATGCTGGTTATTTTAAATTACTGACTTTTAACTGTGAAAAGTGACATCAGATGAAGAATGAAGAAAAAGTATTTCCTCTATCTAAACCTCTCTGGAAATTCTAGATCCTTTCCTTCCTCGACCTATTCTGCCCATATTGAGATGATGCATATCGCCTACTAGTTGAGAATTATTAAGTTCTATTGAAAGAACTTACAGAACTGTTTTGTGAATGTCAATGGTGTGGTGGCTGAAAATGGTTAGAAAGCATTGATTGAAGTAGGGTTAGAGCACATGACCGTAATTGGCCTGAAGAATAGCTTTAATTTCACTCTGCTTTTGTGACACAAACTTTGAACCTAGATGTGGAATGTAAACCTTTCCATAGTGAGTGTAATATCCGCTCCAAGTGACCTTCAAATGAATCTCTAAGTCAGATATTATTTGCACAGCAAAGTGCCAAGAAAAAAAAATTTGCCTGTCTCGAGGAACAGGAATATTCTCTCTGGTTCTTGGGGATTTATTTATTTTGGGGGGTTTCTTATTTTTTGTTGTCATTTTTTCTCCCTCACTAGAATACAAACTCAATGAGAACAAGAATTTTTTAATGTTTGTTGACTACCTAGAATAGAGTCTGGCATATGTAATTATTCAATAAATATTCACTGAATGAATAAATGAAGTACTTTTTCACACCTTGAAACAAAACATTATATTGTGATAACTTTAAACAAAGTCCTAGTATATATATGTTGTTTCAATTTTATAAACATCAATGGTTCACCTCTATGAACATGACATTTATAGTATTTTTATTTTTTCCATTTTATTTGGCAAATTGATCCTACAACAAATTATTTTATAGATATTCTTTTACTACATCTTAACAACTTGCAGATATTCCCACAGTATCGGAAACTGAAAAGTATGTTTTTCACTGTGTGATTTCATTTAAATTGTCCACATTAGCCATTGCGAGGAAAATTGGCTTTTAGAAAAATTTTCCTCTTTTAGCCAACAAATTCCTAAAAGTAGTAGTTGATATATTTTGCAGTATTGAGTTAACTTGTCAAGAACACAAATTACAAATTGATTTGTGATTTCTTGATAATCTTAATATAGTTAGGCATAATGCATGAATATGTAATAGCGTGCAGCCAAAGGAAGATGATGGGTTGAAGGGAACTGGGAATTTCTCTAATTTCCTCTCCAGGCACTGTTTATCACAAATATTTCCAAACTAATAGCCTTCTTTATTTGCTAACTTTGGTGAAATTCTTGCCTACAGTTTTGTAGAGTATGGCATTGACAACTTCCTGGACATATCTGTCCACCATAAACTATTTCCACATACTTTTTAGGTTTGAAACCACCATTACAAGTTGTTGTTGCTCTTTTTGACATCCATAAGGGTTTAATTTTTGGACTGATTTTTTTTCATTATAATTCCAATTAGAAATAGCCCAGAGTCTGTGTGATATTTATTCATACCAAATAGTTTGATTTACATACATGAGTTATGTTTGTTATTTCTTTCAATCAGTACCTTCAGATCTTCCTCCAATATTAATTTTAGCTTCTAAAAATATATTTTTTTAACTTTCTATTTTTTGTTGTTTTTTTTTTAATGCTTAGGCAACCAAGTTTACTTGCACAAGGGAAGAATTTTTTCCTACATAGCACATATCACATTCTTCTTCTTTTTTTGGTTTCATTATTATTATACTTTAAGTTCTAGGGTACATGTGCACAACATACAGGTTTGTTACATATGTATATATGTACCATGTTGGTGTGCTGCACCCATTAACTCGTCATTCACATTAGGTATATCTCCTAATGCTATCCCTCCCCCGCCACACCCCACAATAGGCCCTGCTGTGTGATGATCCCCTTCCTGTGTCCAAGTGATCTCATTGTTCAATTCCCACCTATAAGTGAGAACATGCGGTGTTTGGTTTTCTATTCTTGTGATTGTTTGCTGAGAATGATGGTTTCCAGTTGCATCCATCTCCCTACAAAGGACATGAACTCATCCTTTTTTATGGCTGCATAGTATTCCATGGTGTATATGTGCCACATTTTCTTAATCCAGTCTGTCACTGATGGACATTTGGGTTGATTCCAAGTCTTTGCTATTGTGAATAGTGCTGCAATAAACATACATGTGCATGTGTCTTTATAGCAGCATGATTTATAATCCTTTGGGTATATACCCAGTAATGGGATGGCTGGGTCAAATGGTATTTCTAGTTCTAGATCCTTGAGAAATCTCCACACTGTTTTCCACAATGGTTGGACTAGTTTACAGTCCCAACAACAGTGTAAAAGTGTTCTTATGTCTCCACATCCTCTCCAGCACCTGTTGTTTCCTGATTTTTTAATGATCGCCATTCTAACTGGTGTGAGATGGTGTCTTGTTGGGGTTTTGATTTGCATGTCTCTGATGGCGAGTGATGATGAGCATTTTTTCATGTGTCAGTGGGCTGTATGAATGTCTTCTTTTGAGAAGTGTCTGTTCATATCCTTTGCCCACTTTTTGATGGAGTTGTTTGTTTTTTTTTTCCTTGTAAATTTCTTTGAGTTCTTGGTAGGTCCTGGATATTAACCCTTTGTCAGATGAGTAGATTGCAAAACTTTTCTCCCATTCTGTAGGTTGCCTGTTCACTCTGATGGTAGTTTCTTTTGCTGTGCAGAAGCTCTTTAGTTTAATTAGATCCCATTTGTCAATTCTGGCTTTTACTGCCGTTGCTTTTGGTGTTTTAGACATGAAGTCCTTGCCCATGCCTATGTCCTGAATGGTATTACCTAGGTTTTCTTCTAGGGTTTTTATGGTTTTAGGTCTAACATTTAAGTCTCTAATCCATCTTGAATTAATTTTCGTATAAGGAGTAAGGAAAGGATCCAGTTTCAGCTTTCTACTTATGGCTAGCCAATTTTCCCAGCACCATTTATTAAATAGGGAATCCTTTCCCCATTTCCTGTTTCTCTCAGGTTTGTCAAAGATCAGATGGATGTAAATGTGTGGTATTATTTCTGAGGGCTCTGTTCTGTTCCATTGGTCTATATCTCTGTTTTGGTATCAGTACCATGCTGTTTTGGTTACTGTAGAATTGTAGTACAGTTTGAAGTCAGGTAGCGTGATGCCTCCAGCTTTGGTCTTTTGACTTAGGATTGTCTTGGCAATGCGGGCTCTTTTTTGGTTCCATATGAACTTCCAAGCAGTTTTTTCCAATTCTGTGAAGAAAGTCATTGGTAGCTTAATGGGGATGGCATTGAGTATATAAATTACCTTGGGTAGTATGGCCATTTTCATAATATTGATTCTTCCTATTCATGAGCATAGTATGTTCTTCCATTTGGTTTGTGTCCTCTTTTATTTCACTGAGCAGTGGTTTGTAGTTCTCCTAGAAGAGGTCCTTTACATCCCTTGTAAGTTGGATTCCTAGGTATTTTATTCTCTTGGAAGCTACTGTGAATGGGAGTTCATTCATGATTTGGCTCTCTGTCTGTCTGTCACTGGTGTATAAGAATGCTTGTGATTTTTGCACATTGATTTTGTATCCTGAAACTTTGCTGAAGTTGCTTGTCAGCTTAAGAAGATTTTGGGCTGAGATGATGGGGTTTTTTAAATATACAATCATGTCATCTGCAAACAGGGAAAATTTGACTTCTTCTTTTCCTAACTTAATACCCTTGATTTCTTTCTCTTGCCTGATTGTCCTAGCCAGAACTTCCAACACTATGTTGAATAGGAGTGGTGAGAGAAGGCATCCCTGTCTTGTGCCAGTTTTCAAAGGGAATGCTTCCAGTTTTTACCCATTGAGTATGATATTGGCTGTGTGTTTGTCATAAATAGCTCTTATTATTTTGAGATACGTTCCATCAATACCTAATTTATTGAGAGTTTTTAGCACAAAGGGCTGTTGAATTTTGTCAAAGGCCTTTTCTGTATCTATTGAGATAATCATGTGGTTTTTGTCTTTGGTTCTGTTTATATGCTGGATTACATTTATTGATTTGTGTATGTTGAACCAGCCTTGCATCCCGGGTTGAAGCCCACTTGATCATGGTGGATAAGCTTTTTGATGTGCTGCTGAATTCGGTTTGCCAGTATTTTATTGAGGATTTTTGCATCGATGTTCATCAGGCATATTGGTCTAAAATTGTCCTTTTTCGTTGTATCTCTATCAGGCTTTGGTATCAGGATGATGCTGGCCTCATAAAATGAGTTAGGGAGGATTCCCTCTTTTTCTATTGACTGGAATAGTTTCAGAAGGAATGGTACCAGCTCCTCCTTGTACCTCTGGTAGAATTTGGCTGTGAATCCATCTGGTCCTGGACATTTTTTGGTTGGTAGGCTATTAATTACTGTCTCAATTTCAGAGCCTGCTATTAGTCTATTCAGGGATTCAATTTCTTCCTGGAATTGGCTAGGGAGAGTGTAAGTGTCCAAGAAATTATCCATTTCCTCTAGGTTTTCTAGTTTATTTGCGTAGAGGTGTTTATAGTATTCTCTGATGGTAGTTTGTATTTCTGTGTGGTCAGTGGTGATATCCCCTTCATCACTTTTTTATTGTATCTATTTGATTCTTCTCTCTTTTCTTCTTTATTAGTCTTACTAGTGGTCTATCAATTTCGTTGATCTTTTCAAAAAACCAGCTCCTGGATTCATTGATTTTTTGGAGGGTTTTTTGTGTCTCTATCTCTCTCAGTTCTGCTCTGATGTTAGTTATTTCTTGCCTTCTGCTAGCTTTTGAATGTGTTTGCTCTTGCTCTAGTTCTTTTAATTGTGATGTTAGGGTGTCAATTTTAGATCTTTCCTGCTTTCTTTTGTGGGCATTTAGTGCTATACATTTCCCTCTACACACAGCTTTAAATGTGTCCCAGAGATTCTGGTATGTTGTATCTTTGTTCTCAGTAAAGACATTTCAAGGAACGTCTTTATTTCTGCCTTCATTTTTTTATGTACCCAGTAGTCATTCAGGAGCAGGTTGTTCAGTTTCCATGTAGTCGACCGGTTTTGATTGAGTTTCTTAGTCCTGAGTTCTAGTTTGATTGCACTGTGGTCTGAGAGACAGTTTGTTATAATTTATCTTCTTGTACATTTGCTGAGGAGTGCTTTACTTCCAACCATGTGGTCAATTTTGGAATAAGTGCGATGTGGTGCTGAGAAGAATGTATATTCTGTTGATTTGGAGTGGAGAGTTCTGTAGATGTCTGTTAGGTCCACTTGGTGCAGAGTTGAGTTCAATTCCTGGATATCTTTCTTAACTTTCTGTCTCGTTAATCTGTCTAATGTTGACAGTGGGGTGTTAAAGTCTCCCATTATTATTGTATGGTAGTCTAAGTCTCTTTGTAAGTCTCTAAAGACTTGCTTTATGAATCTGGGTGCTCCCATTTTGGGTGCGTATATATTTAAGATAGTTAGCTCTTCCTGATGAATTAATCTCTTTATCATTATGTAATGGCCTTATTTGTCTCTTTTGATCTTTGATGGTTTAAAGTCTGTTTTATCAGAGACTAGGATTGCAACCCCTGCTGTTTATTGTTTTCCATTTGCTTAGTAGGTCTTCCTCCATCCCTTTATTTTGAGCCCATGTGTGTCTCTGCATGTGAGATAGGTCTCCTGAATACAGCGAACTGATGGGTCTTGACTTTTTATCCAATTTGCCAGTCTGTGTCTTTTAATTGGACCATTTAGTTCATTTACATTTAAGATTAATATTGTTATGTGTGAACTTGATCCTGTCATTACGATATTAGCTGGTAATTTTGCTTGTTAGTTGATGCAGTTTCTTCCTAGCATCGACGGACTTTACATTCTGGCATGTTTTTGCAATGACTGGTACTGGTTGTTCCTTTATATGTTTAGTGCTTCCTTCAGGATCTCTTGAAGGGCAGGCCTACAGGTGAAAAAATCTCTAAGCATTTGCTTATCTGTAAAGGATTTTATTTCTCCTTCACTTATGAAACTTAGTTTGGCTGCATATGAAATTCTGGGTTGAAAATTCTTTTCTTTAAGAATGTTGAGTATTGGCCCCCACTCTCTTCTAGCTTGTAGAGTTTCTGCCGAGGGATCTGCTGTTAATCTGTTGGGCTTCCCTTTGTGGGTAACCCGACCTTTCTCTCTGGCTGCCCTTAATAGTTTTTCCTTCATTCCCACTTCAGTGATTCTGACAATTATGTGTCTTGGAGTAGCTCTTCTCAAGGAGTATCTTTGCGGCGTTCTCTGTATTTCCTGTATTTGAACGTTGGCCTTCATTACTAGGTTGAGGAAGTTCTCCTGGATGATATCCTGCAGAGTGTTTTCCAACTTGGTTCCATTTTCCCCATCACTTTCAGGCACACCAATCAGATGTGGATTTGGTCTTTTCACATAATCCCATATTTCTTGGAGGTTTTGTTCATTTCTTTTTACTCTTTTTTTCCTCTACACTTCTCTTCTCACTTCATTGCATTCAGTTGATCTTCAATCACTGATACTCTTTCTTCCAGTTGATCAAGTCAGTCACTGAAGCTTGTGCATTTGTCATGTAGTTTTTGTGTCATGGTTTTCATCTCTATCAGTTCTTTTCAGGTCTTCTCTGCATTGATTATTCTAGTTATAAATTCATCCATTCTTTTTTCAAGGTTTTTAGTTTCTTTGTGCTGGGTACCTAGCTCCTCCTTTAGCTCTGAGAAGTTTGACCAACTGAAGCCTTCTTCTCTCAACTCGTCAAAGTCATTCTCCGTCCAACTTTGTTCCATTGCTGGCGATGAGCTGTGTTCCTTTGAAGGGGGAGATGTGCTCTGATTTTTTGAATTTCCAGCTTTTCTGCACTGCTTTTTCCCCATCTTTGTGGTTTTATCAGCCTTTGGTCTTTGATGATGGTGACATACTGATGGGGTTTTGGTGTGGGTGTCCTTTCTGTTTATTAATTTTCCTTCTAACAGTCAGGACCCTCAGCTACAGGTATATTGGAGTTTGCTTGAGGTCCACTCCAGACCCTGTTTGCCTAGGTATCAGCAGCGGAGGCTGCAGAAGATAGAATACTGCTGAACAGCGAGTGTTGTTGTCTGATTCTTGTTCTGGAAACTTCATCTCAGGGGTGTACCCAGCCATGTGAGGTGTGAGGTGTCGTCAGTCTTCGCCTAGTGCGGATGTCTCCCAGTTAGGCTACTCAGGGGACAGGGATCCACTTGAGCAGGCAGTCTGTCCATTCTCAGATCTCAACCTCTGTGCTGGGAGAACCACTGCTCTCTTCAAAGCTGTCATACAGGGACTTTTACATCTGCAGAAGTTTTTGCTGTTTTTTGTTTAACTATGCCCTGTCCCCAGAGGTGGAGTCTACAGAGGCAGGCAGGCCTCCTTGAGCTGCAGTGGGCCCCACCCAATTCAAGCTTCCTGGGCAGCTTTGTTTACCTACTTACGCCTCAGCAATGGTGGGTGCCCTTCCCCCAGCCTCACTGCTGCCTTGCAGTTAGATCTCAGACTGTTGTGCTAGCAATGAGGGAGGCTCCCTGGGCGTGGGACCCTCTGGGCCAGGTGTGGGATATAATTTCCTGGTGTGCCGTTTGCTAAGACCCTTGGTAAAGCACAGTATTAGGGTGCAAGTTACTCAATTTTCCAGGTGTTGTGTGTCTCAATTTCCCTTGGCTAGGAAAAGGAATTCCCTTCCCCCTTGCGCTTCCCAGGTAAGGCGATGCCTCGCCCTGCTTCAGCTCTCGCTGATTGGGCTGCATCCGTGGACCAGCATTGACTGTCCCACATGCCCCAGTGAGATGAAGCTGGTACCTCAGTTGAAAATGCAGAAATCACCCATCTTCTGTGTCGCTCACGCTGGGAGCTGGAGGCTGGAGCTGTTCCTATTCAGCCATCTTGGGTGCCCCCCCATATCACCAACTTTCTACTTGTGAGGCTGTTAGTCAATCAGACCATCCAAGTTTACCCACTTCTTCAGGACCCTAAACATGAGAGGGATTATTTATTTTCCTCATACTCTATCCTTTTTTTTATTTTCCTCACCTGACATTTAATTTACCAGGAAAACCTGAAATTGATTTATTTTTAAATCCATTTACTTCTCTTTCTCTCCAAAGCATGTGGATGACTGCATAAACTTCTAACAGACTCTCCTCTTCTCACTTAAGTCCTTTACGTGATTTATTCTTCAGAAGTGAATGTTTAGAAGAAAGGTAAATTCTATCAAACTGCAACGAAGCACCATATTGTAAAATAGCATGTCATAGCCCTTAATCCATGCTCCATATTGGGACCATCAAGGACTATGGAAACTGACTCCACCAATGAAAACATTGGTTTTCATTTTGTCTTCTCCTATTCCAAGGTCATTTTCAACTTAAGGCCTTTAATTTCCTTCCACTTTGCCCAGTTCTGGCTGGCTGCCTTCTCTTTATTAGGTTTTTGCTCATATATAACCTCCTTAGAAATAATAGTTCTTAACTTTCTATTTAAAATATTATCCTGCCATGTCATTTTCTTCAACAGACAACTCTTTTCCTTTTATTTATGTTTAACAACACTCCGAGTTTGTATACCCTCTTTGCATAGCTACATGTTTCAGAGGATATGAGCTCCATCCTCATTAGTCTAAATCTTATGCACTTTATTATACATCAGTCTAACCCTGAAGTTTTCAACCAGTGGAAGAGTTCCACACACAGAAATTCTGATATCGATCTGAAGTTTTAAATTTTTAAAAAACTTCTAATTTTCTAAACCAGTTTTTGTTTGCTTGTTTGTTTTTATTAAGATCTCATTCTGTCACTCAGGCTGGAGCGCAATGGTGTGATCACGGCTCACTGCAGTTTTGACCTCCTTGGGTTCAAGTGATCCTTCCATCTCAACCTCCCAAGGAGCTGGGGCTACAGGTGGGCACTACCACACCAGATAATTTTTTTTTTTTTTTTTTTTTTTTTAAAAGAGATGGGGTTTCACTATGTTGCCCACGCTGGTGTCAAACTCCTGCACTCAAGCCATCTGCCCACCTCGGCCTTCCAAGTTCTGGGATTAAAGGTATGATCCACCACATCCAGCTCAATTATAATGCTTTGAATAAACTTTGAGTGATTTGGCATAAAAACAGGCATGGGTTGTCATTTGGCAAATGAGACATGAAAGAAAGATTGCTGATGAGATGCTGAGAAATGTTGTTTGTCTTAAAAGGTGAGGATGGGGAGGTGTCAAAGAAGACGTAACCACTCCACAATCAGCTGGATTCTGTTGTGTAAGAATGTGAAGCTTGGCACTTCTATAGCCACCTTGTTCCAGGAAGGGTAAAACCTGAGGTTAGAAGCCAACATACTAATGATGGCAGAGAAGACAAAGAGAACCAGAATCTAAATGACATTGTTGAATTAGGTAACATTCACACTACACTACCTCCGGTCTTCTTTTTATGTGTGATAATAGATCTCAGTTATACTTGAGCCATTTAAAGTTGAGTCTAATGTTCATTTCAGACCAAAGTCACTTAATTGGCATGTTCTCTGCTTTGTTACCATATCCAGTTGTTTTCATGCAGGAAGTAAATCTCAAATTACCTTGTTTATTCATGAATTTATCTGATTTTGTCTTTCCCTACTTTTTTTTTTTTTTAAATCACCTATTTCATATTCATTCTGACTTGATGCCTAGAATGGTGTTTATCACATAATAGATAGTGAATTTATGAAGGTAAATGTAGAGTACATTAAAATAATTAAATTTATCTCCTTAGTATCTAAAGGTAAACTTTCTATGCTCATTTACTATCAAAGTTTTAATTTATTAGCTCTTTCTAGGAACACTTTGATATTCTTTATCAAAATATCTCTTTCTACAGTTTCACATTCCACCAGTGCATCTTCCACATTGCTGTTAAAGCAGCAGAGATCTTGCCTAAAATTTTTACATAGTGCCCATTGTATGCAACAACAACAACAACAAAAAATGTTCAAACCCTATGGCATGACAGACATCAGGCATCTATCTGCTCATCCAGCTTACCTGTTTCCAGTCTGTACTGCAGTCATACCTAAGGTCTCAGGTCATTCTCAAAACAGTGTGTGTAGTGGGTAGTCTAAAATGGCTCACGAGCTGCCTACCTCTTTCTGTGCACATGCTGCATAATTTCCTTCCCTTGAATATGAGTTGTCCTGACTCAATCAGGTGAGTCCTTTGGAAAGAGGATGCGAAGGTCAGAAATGAAAGAAACCTGAAATGTTCCAAGCTGCACCAGATGCCCTCTTGGCCACAGAAGACTTCAATCTATAACCACAAGGCACTGAATTAATCAAATAATCTAAATAATTTTGGAAGCAGATCCTAAACTCCAAATAAGAACGCGAGCAAGGCTGATACTTTACTGTATTTTTGTGAGATACCGAGGAGACAGTGCAGCCGAGATATACCCCAAATTCTGACCTGCACAACTATGAGATAATAGGAGTTTTTTTTAAGCTGCTAGATTTGTGATCATTTGTTATGCAACCATAGAACACTAATGCATAATGCTTTCTCAATTCTCCTAGCCTTTCATTTGTTATTTCTTCAATTTCAGCTCATGTCTGCCCATCCTTTCACCCATCCTTCAAGATCCAGCTGAGGCATTACCTCCTTCAGAAATCTTTCCACTGCAAAACACTTTTCTTCTAACCCTAGCTAGTTTCCTCCTCCCATGCCTTATTCTCCCTCTCAATGTTTTTCATTGTTCTGACATTTCCACTTTCACATGCCAGTAGGAATATTAGAGTAGGAGGAATAATCTCATCTTGAACTGAAACTATGACCCTTGTCTTGACAGAATCAATATCATACTGGAATCAGATTATCAGAAGTCTCTTGATCAAAGCATAACCCAAATATCCCAAAGTCATCTGATTGACCCAATATCAATGCCACAGGTTTTTGTAAGATTGTCGTATTAATGTTACTATTATTCAGATATCTTCCCATATTAACTCTCAATTGGTTAATGAATAAGTCCAAAGTATCAGCAGACACAGAAATTGATAACAAAACAAATTTTAAGAATTGACTTCTGGTTTATAATGGCATAATAATAACATTTCTGTGGTCTTTGTCTCTTCTCTCTGAAGTCATTCCAAAACAATGAGAGAATTGAAAATTAAGAGACGAAAATTACAACTCTATCTTTGGTGAAACTAGAAACTACCTGTAGCTCTAAAAAAACAGACAAATGAGGCCTGCTAAGACTAGCAAAAATAATATGATGCAAGAAAATGCTGAGAAGAGAAATCTACAGCTGTACCATAAAATAATGCTGGCATGGAGAATTCTTTAAGGTAGTTTGTCATCCCAAGGGATAAAATTGTAACTTCGGAATAAATCTCCAGAATGGTAGGATAGCTGGCAGGAGCTTTTCTAGACCATTTTTAACATCACAGAGAAGCAAGGAGATGGGGCTGCAGCAGAAAGCACATGGACATGCAGAATACACCGAAAGCATTCTGCCATTATAGCCAGATAAAGGTTAGCCTCGGATCTGTAACAGCCCTGACACTGATTGTTTCTTTCAGCTGGAAGAAGTAAAAGCTCTGTCACTTTATATTTCTTTCTAGGAGTGTATGGGTGCACATGTTTCTGTTTCTGTGTAAATCTTATATACATGCACATTGTTAATGATAAAAAATAATGGAGACCACAGTTTAGACCTACCTCAAGGCCAATTGCCTATAGCCATATAGTCAAAGCTTAAGTTATCCTGATTTTCCTGAAACCCTAGCTCTACTCATAAACCAAGAAGACATAAACTTTATGTTCTTGTCAGCATGATTCAGTGAAAATGAACAGATCAGCTATAGACCCATCAACTTAAACAGCTCAGCTTGCCTTAAAATAAATGTTCATGTATAACAGCCAATCTTAAAAAAAAAAAAGCCAAAATACTTTCTTTCTTAAGCTTTATAAGCTGTGCCATAGTTGTAAGGTGAGCGTTTTACCATTTAGTTTGGGAAATACCAGTTTGAAAACCATTGTTTTATAATCACAAAAAGCTTGCACATTTTTAAAATTTGACTTGATGTATTTTTTGACAACATACACACAAACCTAAAACCTTGTGTCTTGAGAAATTCATTTATAAATGAGGATGATATCATGGCTGTCTGTAAACTGTTCACACTTTTAAAACATGGAAAATCTCTACCAAGAGATGATGGCAAAAGTAGAACTTCTCTCATTCTCAGGTAAATAATACTTTTAAATGTTTGACTTATAATCTCTACAAAGATCCTAAAAGTTACATGATGAATAATGGGAAACATACAAATGGCAAGTAAGGGGGACATCGGAGAAAAATACTACCATGGAAAAGAGACACAATTTTGACAAAATCACACGGAAAATATATCCATTTAAATTAGGAGCCCAAAACAGAGATATAAGAGACTGAGGAAGAGGTTGGAAAAATAAATACAGTATTCTGCCCTTATCCATGGGGGATACATTCCAAAATCCCCAGTGGATGCCTGGAATCACTGATAGTACCAAAGCCTATATACACAATGTTTTTCCATATATATACATATACACACATATATATACACACACACTTGTGATGAACTTTTCTTTACAAATTAGGTACAATAAGAGATTTCACTTGAGAGAAGTAAAAGTAAATAATCCCTTTCTATCAATGTGTATTTCTTTTTAGGAGAGTATATATGCACATATTTTGGTATAAATCATATACACATACACATTATTAAAAACAGATAAAAATGGAGGTCACAGTTTAGGTATATCTCAAGGCCAACTGCCTAAAGTCATATAATCAAAACTTAAGTTATCCTAACAATAACTCATAATAAAAGAGAATGGTTTATTCATATGGTAAGGGCAAGAAAAAAGAAAAGTAAATAAAAATAATAAAAATAAAGGAATAATTGTAACAATATGCTGTACTAAAAGTGACATTATGTGCTTCTGTCTCTTGTTTTCTCTCTCAAAACATCTTTTCGTCCTGTTAAAGAAAAATGTTAGAAAAATTAATCAGAGGTTGATTGATCAAAGAACAATTCACGAATAGGGCAGCCTCTGAAAAAGAAAAGGTTCAGAGAGACTTTACCACAGTTGCTGGTCAAAAAAAGTTATGGACAGAAAAAGGAAAGTGACATATGGAAAATGAAGTGACATACAGAAAGAGCCAGGCTAGTTATATGTATATATTTTACATACTATAGCTTGGCTTTTGCTTTATTTGAGCATGATTTGAACAATTGGCTGCCTTTGATTTGTCAAAACTCCATGATTGGCACAAAAGTAGGTTGCAGTCTGTTTACACATCAATATTAAGAAATCAATAAGTATGATTTGCTATAGTTATAAAAAAAAGTCATATACATATTGATATTGAAAATTCTTTTTATAAAAAACATATCCATACTGGATAAGGCTGATACATACATAGTTCCTCACTGTGTTATACAGGTGAAGGCAATTATTTATATGT
This sequence comes from Chlorocebus sabaeus, assembly GCF_047675955.1. Lineage (NCBI taxonomy): Eukaryota > Metazoa > Chordata > Mammalia > Primates > Cercopithecidae > Chlorocebus > Chlorocebus sabaeus. The sequence continues at coordinate 24,505,344 of NC_132918.1, read as the reverse complement.
ATATATTTTGAATATATATTACATATATGTGTAACATGTAAATATAGTTATATGTGCATAGTATATATGTGTCTTTTATGAGCCAAAATAAGAAAATATGTATTAAAGTTGAAAACAAAATAAATTGACTATTATCACTTAAGTTTAATACTTTTGTGAAGGTACTACTTAATGGAGTTTACATTAGAAAGAAATGAGTTATAAAAACTTCAAAGGAGTGGCAAAGTTGAAATTATTTATAATGACGTGAAGAATACTTACAAACTGTACCCTGTAAAACTAAAAAATCTCTCACAAGCAATAAGATATTTCAATAAGGTAGCTGGCACAAAATCAACACCCCAAAATCAGTAGCCATTATGTACACACAAAAAACTTGTCAGATGATGGAAGAACATATTTATTTTACAATAGTCCCAAATCAAAACATATCTGTGAATAATCTGAACAATAAATACAGCAGTTTTTTATAATGTTACTAAAAGATCCAAAATGAAACTTGAATCATTAGAAATAAATTCTCTATTGTTGGATAGACAAGCTTAATATAAGAAGAGTCTCAATTAATAATAAATCAGTGTTCAAGCTGTGATCCTTGCAATCTACCAATAGGATATTTTTTACTAGTACTGCTAAAACTGATTCTAAAATTCATGTACATAAATGTTTAAGATTAATTAGGAAATTATTGAAAAGTAAGAATAATCAGGTAAACTTGAAGGGCCTGAAGATAGTCAAACATATTACGAAATATCATAAATCTTAATAATGAATATAATCGTGTACTAATTCATAAAACAATGTTACAGAAAGATTCTAGATGTGTATACAAATATGCCTGGTAATCTAGTACATGAAAAATGTCATTTTATATGAGTGAAGAAAATGTAGATTAATTCATAGATGATATTGGGGATATTCATTAGGAACCCCAAAACAAGTTTGTATTACAACTTCACTTCTTATAACATGCTCAATACCTATTCAAGCTGTGATGGCTAATATTGAGGGTCAGCTTGATTGATTGAAGCATGGAAAATATTGTTCCTGGCTGTGTCTGTGAAGGTTGTTGCCAACCGAGACTAACATTTGAGTCAGTGGACTGAGAGAAGCAGACTCACCCTCAGTCTGGTTGGGCACCATCTAATCAATCAGCTGTCAGCACCACTGGAATAAAGCAGGCAGGAGAAGACGGAAGAGCAGACTTGCAGATTCTTCCGGACTTCATCTTTCTTTCTCCTGTGCTGGATGTTTCCTGCCCTCGAACGTCAGACTCCAAGTTCCAGTCTTTGGACTCTTGGACTTACATCAGTGGTTTGCCAGAAGTCGTCGGGCCTTTGGCTGCAGACAGAAGGCTGTACTGTTGGTTTCCCTGCTTTCGAAGTTTTAGGACTCGGACTGATTGACCACTGGTTTCCTTGCTCCTGAACTTGAAGATGGCCTATCTTGGGACTTTACCTTGCGATCTTGTGAGTCATTTCTCCATAATAAACTCCCTTTTGTGTATTCATATATCTTATTAATCTGTCCCTCCAGAGAATCCTGACTAATACACAAGCAAATAAATTGAGAGGAAGAAACAGGAGAAAAAGTAGAGGAAGAAAAAGAGGAAACATAAAATTATTAGACTTTATTCTTTTTAATATTTCTAAAAATAGTTTTGAAATGGGAAAACTTATATAAATACTTATAAACCACAAGAACTTACACCACCAACATCAATATATTTATATTGGTTATAATTATAAATATATGTGTACATATAATTGTTAGGATTGAGAACTGAGACCACCTTTGATAATGTAATTTAACTCTTTGCTCCAGAAAAGTCTTGCACAGGAAGTTAAGAATGAAAATCAATAAACAACTTCTTTGTTTACTTTAGGAAATGTTTGCAAATCAATTCATCTAGGCAAACAATTTGCTCACCTGGATGAACAGCTCACTTCTCAGGACAATTTGCTCATGAAGAATCGCTTCAATACCCTTCCTTAGTGCTCTGTGTCCACTAATTCCACGCCATTATGTCATAAACTTTCCAATTCCAATCAGTTTACCACCTTGAGAACTAAAACCGTTTAAGCTTAACCCTATATACTTGGTATACTATTTCTTCTTTTTAAGACACTACTAAGATTTTATCAAGGCTGTGTTTTTCCTTGATACAGTAAGTTTATTAAATTCAACTTTGCTTGATCAATAAGTTTTTCTGGGAGTCTATTGTGGACTGTTGATCACACAAAACCATTTAAAACTTTGATGTGGAAAATGTCTGCAAAATCAAAAGAAGAGTGATAAAGTGTGAAAAAGTATTTTGAATACTTATCATGGGCAAAATATTATTATTCTAAATCCCTTAAAGCCTTAACAAATTAATGAGAAAAAAAATTTTGAAAAAGTAACATGTATGAAAAAAGTTCACATCAAATGACACAAAAACAACTTTAAAATAAGCTCAATGAAAATCATATAACTAGAAATGCATATTAAAAAAATAAGAAAATCCTATTTTTCACCTATCACACTGGCAAAGACAAAAAGTACATAGATGTGCTGAAACAGCCTATTATTGTAAGGTTTATTTGGGTACAGCTTCCATGGAGCACAATATGACAACATTTATTACGATTTTTAAAATGTGAGATTTGACTAAATAATTCTAGGAATTTATTTTTCAGATCTATTTCCACAGTGGACAAATATATATGTATGAGGTAATTAATTTTAGCTCCTTTTGGAAATACCAAAGAATTAAAACATCTAAAATATTCATTATTATAATACAATAAAAAACATATTAAAGGTAGCTAGTAAACAACACCATAGCTGAATAAATACAAATATGCAAATTATGTTAAATTATAAAGATGATTGTTAATGTGATTTTTATGCTATGATTTCAGTGTGAAAACACTGATATGTTTTCATTCAAAAGATCTGCATAAAAATTGTTGCCACTGAAATTAACTAAGTGATTTAAGAAGAAGTAATTTCCACTAAGAACCCTTTTGTTTTCTCTTGTTTTTGTGTTAATTTTTTGAAAATTTCTGTGTGTACATAGTAGGTGTATATATTTATGGGGTAGGGTACATGAGATGCTATGATACAGGCATGAAATGTGAAATAAGCACATCATGAAGAATGGGATGTTCATCATCTCAAGCATTTATCCATTGAGCTGCAAACAATCTATGCTCTTTAAACTATTATTCTGCATAGCAAAGGATACAATCAACAAAGTAAAAACCCCTGTGAACTCTTTATCCAGAAATGTGTATTTATTAACTATTAGCCCTCCTTTCACCCCAATGAAATTGACAAAGGGAGCTTTTATCAGTCAAAACTCTGTAAGGCATTGGAACATTGGGCAGTACTGCTTTACAAACAAAGTAACAGAACAAAAATAAAAGAGAATAGAGTTCTCCACTTCTGTGTGATGGGTAGTGGGCACGGGCACACTGATATCTGTAGAGAAGAGAGGCTCTTTCCTTGTATGCGGAGCGGGGTATCCGTGCTCCAGAGAAAGCAATGGTCTCTAGATGGAGGCTGATGGATGAATGCTGGAAGCATTGGCAGAGCATTTTCATGCAGGCAGCAAGGAACTTCTGTGGACACAAAAAAGGTAAGTCTCAGCAGGAAAATGCTAAGAAGCTGGACTCACCGCAAAGCTAGTCAACACCTGTTTCTGAGGATATGTGATATTCTTTTGCAAGTTTACTCCTGGAAAGCCCCTGAATCCAGGGAAGACTTGGCAGAAAACTAGAGGTTTGGAAAAACCAAGGTGGAATGTAGTGTTTAATGTCTGTGCAACTCAAGCTACTTTGTCAGGAGACAGGATCGCAGAATGAGTAGGAATAAATCATAATTTTTAGCAATTTTTAACTCTCTCTCTCTCTATATATATATATATAATATATATTTTATATATATATATATATAAAATAATAATTACCTAGGAGCTAATGCTTGGGGCCAAGTCCTCAGATATTAGTTGATTTTAGTATAATTAATAAAAAGTGACCCCTACAAACAAAGGAAGCAGCAGAAAAACTGAAGGATATTCTTGCTTCTAACCAAATGCTCAGAAGTGAGTTCCAAACAAGTGGTTCTGAATAATTTTCCTTCATCAAGCAAGGGATAGCTAGTAATGGGAGTGATAGGAAACAGGTGGCATTTAAATGTTTAATCAGTTCCACTACTCCTGCCTGCTTATTCAGCTTCATTTTACTTTCATCTTCACTGTTGTAATCCAGCACAATACTCCTTGCTTTGGTCATACTATTCTTCTGAGTCCTTGTTCAAAGTCATTTTGCCTTCGTCACCTGCAGGGACTGTGGCTGCCAGGTGCCACTGGAGCCCTGCTTCTCAGTCTTGCTGCTCACTGGAGGAATGGTCAAGCAGCTGGATGCATCTTTTCAAAGCAGCTGGCACCACGAGAAATAGCACATACCAGCACTGTATGTGCTTCCCTTTGCACGTCAGCTTCCCTTTGCACGTCAAGCATACATAATATTGGGCATAATATTGGTCTTAAAACAAGTACCCCAGGAGGATTATTATTAATTAGGAAAATCAAACAATAAGCGACTTGAAATCAATTTCCTATCATGTAAACGTTACTTTACAATTGAAACATAATATAAAGAATTGGTTGGGGTGGTGGTTTTGGCCAGTAGCTAATTTTGATTTTCAATTTTTTTTTTAAGCATTTGCTGCATTTATCACTCTTGGCATTAAAGAAAATGCTTTTAATTTTTGTTGTTTTGTAATTACTTAATATATATATATGTAGCTGTATTTTAAACATCAGTTTTCTCCAGAGACTGGATCCCTGAGAATACTTTGGAGCAAAATTAAATTTTTCTAGCAAACCATACTATACTAAAAATAATGCTTTTATGCAGAGAGTAGAAGAAGGAGAATGCTGCTTATTGTTGATGTATTTTGTCTGAATCAATGTTTTATTAAGTGCTCTCCATTTATCATAGACACTACATTAACCGTTGGATCCATGTGCTGATTTGAAACACATGACCTTCTGCTACTAGACTGAATGTTTTTCTCCCAAAGATCATGTCTACCCAGAACCTCAAAAGGGGGTCTTATTTGGAAAAATTATCTTTGAAGATATAATTGATTACGATGAGGGCCACTGGATTAGGGTGACCCCAAAATTCAATGATTGAGGTCCTTATAAAAAAAAAGTAATTTAAAGACACATTGAGAAGAAAGACATGTGGAGATGGAGGCAGAGATAGGAGTGCTGTATCTCTAAATCAAGGAACACCAAGGACTGCTGGCAACCCTCAGAGAGTAGGGGAGAGTCATGAGAGAGTTTTTTCCTTCACCTTCTCCAGAAGAAACCCAAGTCCACCAACACCTTGAGTTCAGAATTCTAGCCTCCAGAACTGTGAAATAATACATTTCTGTTGTTTTAAACCACCCAGTTTGTGATGCATTTTTATGGCAGCTCTAAAAATCCAATACAGATTTTGGTAATGGAGAATGGGGTGCTGTGTGACAAATACCTAAAATTGTGAAAGTGGCTTTAGAACTGGATAATGGGTAGAGGCACTTGATAGAAAAACTACAGATTGCTTTGAAGAGAAGATTGGTAGAAATACAGATGTTAAAAATGATTCTGGTAAAGGGTCACATGGAAATGAAGAAGAAGGTAGAGAAAACTATCATCTTAGAGAATATCCATAGCATCATAAACAGAATGTTGGTAGAAATACAAATGTTCAAGGTGCTTCAAGTGAGGTCTTCAAAGAAAATGAGAAGCATGTTATTGGACACTAGAGGAAAATGATTCTTGATTCTTATTACAAGGTGGCAGAAAACTTAGCCGAATTGTGTTCTAGCTGGGTGGAAAGTGGCAGTTGTAAGCAAGGAACTTAAATATTTAGCAGAGAAGATTTCTAAGCAAAATAAGGAAGATGTGACCTGATTTATTCTTGCTGCTTATAGCCAAATGCAAGAGGAAAGATGAGGAAGCAACTCTTCAACACAAAGGAACCAGCACTTGATTTTTTGGAAAACTCTCAGCTGATCCATGTTACAAAGTATTATAAAGCATGCTATCGATATAAGTCAAAGATTATGGCGGGACAAACTTTTGGTGAAGAGCTTAGATGTGACACTCATGAAACCAGTTAATTATCTCAGCAAAGGCCAGGAATAGACATGGGATTATCCACGAAAAACTGTAGAAAATTCTTCTACCTAATGATGTGGATCTCCTACACACATACACAGAAGGCTGGCATGCTTTTAAAAAATGTTATACCAGCAGAAATGCTGCCAGCCAAACTGAAAAAGACAAAGGTGGGATGAAATGAAGGAAGAATAACTTCAAAGGTAACACAGAAGATGCGGCTAGTGGAGCCTCCACCACAAAAGGCTTAGAGCATCAAGCCACAGAGGATAATTCTCAGGCTGTTATTTTTATATTTATTAATTTATTTATCTTCTGAAAAGAGATTTATTTTTAGTTGACATGTAATCATTGTACATATTTGTGGGATATAAACTGATATTTTGATGTGTGTATACAATGTATAATGATCAAATCAGAGTAATTGGCATATCTATCACCTCAAAACATTTATCATTGTTTTGTGTTGTGAACATTAAATATTTCTCTTATAAGAAGGTCATGGGAAGATATACAAGGAAGAAGTCCATGTGAAGAAGGAGGCAGAGATCAGAGTGATCTATAGGTATCTATAAGTCCAGGAACACCAAGGATTGCCAGCAACCACCAGCAGCTAGGCGAGAATGCATGTGAGTTACTCCCTCAGAGGCTCCAGCAGGAACCAACCTACTGACACTTGGATTTCAGACTTCTAGCCTCTAGAACTGTGACAAATAAATTTCTGTTGTTGTTATCTACCCAGTTAGTGGTGTTTTGTTATGGCGGTCCTAGGAAACTAATACATCCCGTTAAAGAAAGTATGCAATATAAAGACGTTTTTATTCAGTTTAATTTTATTGTAACAGCAATATTCTTGCCTTTTCTGACTAACATTATTGAAAGCAACTAACGCTTATTGAACATTTATACATTTCTAAGCACTATACATTAATAATCCTTACAATTACTGAATAATTGGCATTATTATTTCTAGCTTGCAGATTAAGATATTTTTATGAAAAAGGGGGAGGAGTCTGACAGTACTAAGTAGGAGAACCAGTATGTGAATTAATTTCGATTTAATTCCAGTGTTCATCATCTATCTGTTAATTTACAGTGAGAGTAAAATGAATTATTCTAACATATAACAAAATTTTAAATCACGTTGAACAATAAAAAGAGCATTTACCCTTTATCAATGTGCAATCTATGTGTATTTAACTTTCTTCTCCAAGCCTGCTAGGGGTTGCCCATTGTGTCATCAATCAGGATGAGTTTACAAATTCATTTAGAAGTACAGGAACATTCAAGTGTGCCATGTGGTCAATTTCTTTTTTAATGAATGTTCTTTTTGACACCTCAAAGCTTTTATGTTTAAGCGAGCCTAATGACACCACCATTACTTCAGGTATTGACCAAAACTTACACACAGAAGAGCAATAGAGAGGTTCTCCTAAAGATGCTATTACAAAGTGGAAGCAGCTGAACAAATTCATTACTGTCTCTTTCAAGTAGAGTTTTCCCTTTGCCTGTGAACCTTAATTACAGACTGACTTATAGCAAAGTAATACTTAACCTTCTTAATAGGAGCCTCTGTTATAATGATGGGGCCAACAATAGTGGCATGACAGTTCATTAAATGTATAAAAGATTGTTTGGTTTGAGAATAGAGAATGTGTGGCTCATCTGAAACTTAAGCTGCATCCAACACGGGATTCAGACTTATTGGATATTTCAGGAGGATTTTTATATCAGAAGACTTGATATGCCTTTTGAGGGAAAATTTATTTTAAGGAATTAGAAGGACATGGGAACAGGCCTACTTTATTAACAATACTTTAGATTTAAGAGGAGAGGTGTGTTAGCCGGCTAGGGTCATCATGATAAAGTACCAAAAACTGGCTGGTTAACACAACAGAAATATATTTTCTCACAATTCTGAAGGCTGGAAATTTGAGATCAGTGTCTTCATAAGATCTACCTTCTTTATAAGACTATGACAAAATTTCCTCTTCTGATGAGGACACAAGTCATATGGCATTAGAGCCCACCCTAGTGACCTTATTTTAACTTAATCATCTCTTTAAATACCCTATCTCCAAATACAGACACATCTGAGGTAACCAGGGGCTAGAACATAAACATAAGAATTTTGGGGGGACACAATTCAGCCCATAGCAGAAAGGATGATTCTAAGTGCAATATTGTATGTACAGAAACTTTAGTCGTTATCCGAAATGCCCATACATTTATGTCCATTTCCTCTGGAGGGGTTGAGGGAGGTAGACTATGAAGTACTATAGTAACTGTGTGATAAACCCTAATAGCAAAAGTGGGAGTCATTCTTCACATCTGCATTGAGCAAAGTGCCCATGAAGAATCTACTACGTCGAGTGCTAAAAATGCTGAAGGAGTAAAAAATTTCTGTTGACACTAACAAAAAGTTGCTTCCAAGTCTTCCTTCCTGTACATATTCCTAAATGCAATTGATAAACAACTGCTAACCATAAATGCAGTCCTGCTATTCTTGCATCTTCTCCCATGATTAACACATTCTCATTATCCTCACACTTTCTAGGAATTTGAATAGTGAAAACTCACTGAAGAAACTACTTTTCTTGGTCATCCTCAATTTTTCTTATAAAGCCTTTAAACTTCTTGCTCTCCATAAAACAGTTTATGAGCTAATGATTTTTTTCTACAAAACCATATTGGCTCTCTGAGATATCCATTGGATCAGAGATAGAAGTTCCTGGCAGAGGAGGACACAGTGAAAACCCACAGAAGATGTGACAGTTCCAGTGTCAGCAGTAGAAATTGGGAAAGGTGATTTCAGTGTCTGGTGGTAACAGCCATGGGGAACAGGGTGTAAATTAAAATGCCTTCCTGTAGTTTTAAAACAGTGATCTTAGCTGTGGACATTTCTATGGAAAGCTGAATCTAGAGATGAAAAGGAGGGCAGGAGCCATGTGTTCCTAAGTATATATAAAGCAGCCTTTGGGAATATATATATATAATTTAGAAAGCTTTAGCAGGGACTGAGGTCTCAGTGACAGCAAAGTGAGGGGACAATTGAGATAAATGAGTTGTTCTTATTGATTGGGCCCAGGGCGACATGATTTATTCCAGTGAATGATGCATTCTGGAGTTGTGTTCCAGTGGGAGTCATTGATGCCCTATTTTGCAGAAATTGTCCTGCCTGAAACAGTGAAAATGCTCATGTCTATGAATAATGATGCAATTTTAGGTCCTAATGTGGGCTAGCCTAAGAACTACTTAGATGTGCATATTAATTTGCAGTTTACAAAGTATTTTCAGATGTATATTTTTATATTTTTTCTTACAAATCATATTAGGTAAATATTACATTGTTCATATCTAATGAATAAGGAAATTGAAGAGTCATTTTGCTGTTTCTCTTATAACACATTGTAATTGCACAATTCTTAGCACATAGTAAATGCTCAACAAATATTTCATAACCATGGAATCATTCATGCATAATATAGACTTGCAAAAAATATGTGTTCAGTACAGATTTAGTTGTGTTAAAATAGATGCTTCATCTATTTTATGACAACTCTATTCATGGTCAACCTCACCAGTAAGAACAGTAAAGAGTTGCCTGTGTTTTGCAATTTCATAAGGACAGGAAAGACTTCCATGTTCCCAAAGTGCTTACAGGAGCTGGATAGTCAATTAAAGATGTGACATAGTTTAGTATCACACTCAACTGTAAATAAATGATATCAATTTTTTTCCTGCTAGGATAATGATAAGAGGAAAAAATTATAAAGGGACCTCCCCATCTTAAGATGAAAATCCATCTATTTATTTAGCACACGTGTACTGAATACTTAATACTATTCTTAGTGCTGATGAATCAGCAGTTGGAGGAAAAGCATCTCTCCACTTAGAGATCTTAGTTCTGTATTTAATTACCTCTCTTTAGGGTTTGCATTACAGTGATTTAACTTTGGAAATTATTATCTAGTTACTTCTATGATTTTATAGTGGAAGATAGTATGTGAGTCATGACTTGTCCCCTTGCAAATGACAGAATCTGGACTAAAATGGGCTTTAAAAAAAGAATGTATTGGGCAAACATGGCTGAATATAGAAATTCATATTGAGTCAAGTCTTATTTATATTAATATATACATTTATACTAATTAAAACAATATTAATTCATACTAAATCATTGTCTTTCCCAGTATCTATTGTATTTTCCTTCGCATTGCTCTTATTTGCTGACCTGCTGTCCACACTGGGAATTTCAGACTTCTCCGGGTTTATGTTTTATTAGCTTAGTTACTCCAGGGGAAGCAACATCTCTTTTCTATAGCTCTGAAACAATGTTCCAGGTATGACTGTTACTGGTCATAATTGGCTTATTTGTTCATTCATGAACAAATCACTGCTATACAGGCTAAAGCTTCACCTCTTAAGCCAGTAGCAGGGACTTATCTTCATTTAAACATTAACTCCTAATAAATTAAACATATTTTCTCCAAATAAAAATCATGTTTTGGCCGGGCACGGTGCTCACACCTGTAATCCCAGCACTTTGGGAGGCCGAGGTGGGTGGATCATGAGGTCAAGAGTTCAAGAACAGCCTGGCTAACACGATGAAACCTGTCTCTACTAAAAATAAATAAATTAACCAGGCGTGGTAGCCGGCATTTGTAATCCCAACTACTCAGAAGGCTGAGGAAGGAGAATTACTTGAACCCAAGAGGCAGAAGTTGCAGTGAGCCAAGATCGTGCCACTACACTCCAGTCTGGGTGACAAAGCAAGACTCTGTCAAGGAAAAAAAAAAAAAAAAAAAAAAAAAATTATATATATATATATATATATATATAAAGTTTTATTACCAAAATAGGATTGGATGTTGGACAGGCAAAAGCAATAAAACCACATTCCAGCTTTCAATGCATACTGAAATTCAGTGACTTTTCACAGAGAAGTTAAGTGACTTTAGAAATGAAGCCAAATTTGGTCCTGAGATTCCTGAGTCTTAGGCCAGAATTTTTCAATTATACTTCACTGTCAGTTTTTATTATGGAGAGTAAGTAAGATCATGAGCTTAATTGTTCTTTGAAAAAGTAATAATGTGCTGAATAAATGGTTATTACATATAATCTCTAGGCAATATTCTTGAAAGTTCCAGATGTCCTGATTTAATTTGTGCATTTACGATTTAATCTGAAAAGATATATTATTTAAGTTATTTGGAAAATTAAGTTATTTGAAAAATATGCATAAAGTGGATATTTTATTTAATGGGTTTTGCTAATGACCACTTGGAAATGATAATAATCTTTTGGTTTAAGGCATTGAGATATTTTCTCTAAAGGCTGAGAAATGTTTGGTCAATGTGTCTATCCCAGTAGGGATCTCTTATGTGTTTATAGTGTTCACTTGGTCCACACATTCAGTTCTTTCTAGACTCTGAGTATTATCAAACTTCAGGATCAACTCCTTGGCTTGAGAGTGAATGCCAGTAACTCTTTCCTAAAACTTCTGACCTCGTTTTTTCCTAGGGGAAATCATTTCTGTTGTATTGCTTTCTCTAGTGGAACCACATCTCCTATCTCTTTTAAAAATATATCTTCTTTTCTGGCAAGAGACATTTATGGCCTATTAAATCCAAGTTTGGAAACACTGATGACCTCAAAGCTAGCTTTTTTTTTGATAAAAGGGAAAACTTAATATTTGAAATTTCTGCAGAGTGAGGAGAAATTTTTTGTTTCATCTTTTTCAAGATAGAAAAGCAAATAAAACAATATAACTACATTTTCAAATTAAAACTGTTTAAAACATCCAGGCACAATTACATGTTATAGTTTTTGAAAAATATAAGCAATTTTTATTATAAATTAAGAGGTGTTAAAGAAATATACTAGAAGTTTAACATTTTAACATAAACATATACCTTATAAAATATTTATGTAATGGAATTAATCAATCTAAAGGAAACATCTCCTGAACAATTATTCTTACTATAACTAAACCTTGACAAGTCAAAACTTTAATGAAATCAGTAATAGAATTCTAAATATTTAAAACTGGAAGTGACATTGAAAACTGTCAGATCTCATAACAAATTTTAAAGGTCAAGAAATTGAAATAGTGAAGGATGTAATTAAAGAGATCAACTTTTCAGTTATGTTACAGTATATATATCGTTCAAGTTTGTTTCAAGTATTTATTATATGCTGATTGTTTTGTTAATTTGTTGCACTTTTCCTAAAAATTAATTAAGATTGTATAATTTTTTAAAAAGTATATATTGTATATAATGTAAAAGCTTCAGTTTTCTAGAAATTGTTTCCTTCATTTTTCCCAAGAAATCTTCCAATAGCCACAGCATTTATGAGAAACAAACACAAATTTTATTTTTAAAAATTTTCTAATTTAATTTTAGGTTCAAGGGTACACATGCAAGTTTGTTGTATGGGTAAATTGCATGGCACAGGGGTTACATGTACAAATTATTTCATCATCCAGGTAATAAGCATAGTACTCAATAGGTAACTTTTTGATCCTTACTCTCCTCACTCCCTCCACCCTCAGGTAGACTCTGGTGTCTGTTCCCTTCTTTATGTCCAATGTTCAGATCCTACTTACACATGAGTATATGCAGTATTTGTTTTTCTGTTCCTGCCCACACTATATATTAAGTGAAAGCAGGAGAAGCTAAAACTCAAACCCCAAGATGAATAGAAAGAATGTCCACAGCAGTGGATATTCATCAGGAAAGGAATGCAGGTGAAAGTAAATAAAAGCTATTTGTAACAAATAATGTCATTCCTACACCTCAAAAGAGCCAACAAAAATAATTCTTTGAAAGTAAAAGAAACTACTTAATATCAAAACATGAAAAAACTAAATATCTTCCCTACAATAATAGCATCAAGATGGAACAGGCTAGAAGAGAAGACAGGACTAAATGAAAAATTATATGTGTAACCTTAATCAAAGGAAATAGCTTGCTCAGTGAGAATGAAAGAGAAGAAAATCTTTATATTTGGTGGTGGGGGTAGGAAGGAAGGAACTATATTGTTGTCTATTGTCATTGACAAATAGTAAAGGCTCAAAAAACTCCAATGTGAAACCCTGGATCAGAGGCAAGTCTTGTTAGCCTGAACCACATTCCTGCACCACCTGAAATATGAACTTCCTGCAAAGAAGAGCTCCAGAAAATTAGGTGAGGGAAGGGCCTAATAATTAAAGAGAAAATAGACTGTAACTGTACTTATTATACTATACAATCACCATTGGACAAGTAAAACATATTATGTCTGAATATTTCTTTTTGGATTAATAATTAAATACAAATTTTTATCACTAGATAAAGGCCTTCCTTACTGAAGATAAGAAAATCTGTACAAAAAATCAAATAAATTAAGGTCTACTTGAAGATATTGAAGAATTGACACTAAAGTAAATAACTACTGGGCCATTCTTCTGAGGAGGATGAGTTTCCAGGGATGTGTACCTTTATATTGGGAGCACCTTTTCTCCAAAAGACAATCGTGAATTGTAGAGGTGTTTAAGGGCATACATCATGTTTGTGCCTATAAGGGCAAGGAGTCTAGGATCTGATAAGTGGGATCCTTTGTTGTCTAATTCTTACTCTAACTCTAACTTTTACTTTCTGCATAAGCCTCCAAGGACACCCATTGAGGATTATAGGAATAACTTGGAGACATTACAGTTTTTATTCCAGACCACCATAATAAAGTCAATATTGCAACAAGGCAACTTACATGATTTTTTTTTACCAGTGCACATAAAAATTATGTTTATGCTGTACTGCAGTCTATTAAGTGTGCAATAGTATTATGTATAAAAACAATGTACATGCTGTAATTAAAAATACCTTATTGCCAAAAATGCAAATGATCCTCTGAGCCTTTAGTGAGTTGTAATTTATTGCTGGTGGAGAGTCTTGTCCTGATGTTGATGGGTGCTGACTGATCAAGGTGGTGATTGCTGAAGGTTAAAGTGGCTATGGAAATTTTAAAAAATAGGACAACAAGGAAATTTTCTACATCAATTGACCCTAACATGAGATTTCCATGCAGCATACGATGCTGGCTGATAACGTTTTAGCCACAGTAGAACTTCTTACTAATGTTTTGTTTGTTTGTTTGTTTTTAACAGATGGAATATCACTATGTCTCCCAGGCTGGAGTGAAGTGGTGCAGTCATAGGTCACTATAACCTCAAACCCCTGTGCTCATGCAGATCCTCCTGCTTCAGTCTCCAGAGTAGCTAGGGCTACAGGTATGTACCACCATGCCCGGTTCATTTAACAATTTTTTTTTTTTTTTTTTTTTTTTTTTAAGAAACCAGGTCTCCATATGTTGCCCAGGCTTGTCTCAATCTTCTGGCCTCAAGAAATCTTCCTGCCTTGACCTCCCAGTGTTCTACGATTATAGATGTGAGCCATTGTTTCTGGTCCTACTGGAACTTCTTTCGAGACTGGACTCAATCTTCTCAAACCCTGCAACAGCTTCCTCAACTAAGTTTACATATTTTTCAGAATGCCTTGTTGTCATTTCAACAATATTCACACCAACTTTACCAAGAATAGATTCCATCTCGAGAAACCATATTCTCGACTCCATTAAAAAAAATAACTTCTCACTGGTTACATTTTTATTATGAGATTGCAACAATCAGTTGCATCTTCGATTTTACTTCTAGTTATCTTGCTATGTCCGCCACATCTGCAGTTACTTTCCCTACTGAGGACTTGAAACCCTTCAAGTAAACCATAAGAATTTGAGTAAACTTCTTCCTATTAACATTAATATTTTGACCTCCTCCCATGAACCACAAATGTTCTTAAAGGCATCTAGACTGGTAAATTCTTTCCAAGGTTTTTAACTTACTTTGTCCAGATCCATCAGAAGAATTACTATCTATGGCAGCTATAACCTTTAAAATGTATTTCTTTTTTATTAGTTTTTAATTTTTAAGAGTACATAGTAGGTGTATATATTTATAGATATGGTGCATAAGATTTGATAACATTTGTTTTACAAACATTCAAATTATACTTGCAGTTATTTTAAAACGTGCAATAATTTATTGCTGACTGTAATCATCCTGTTGTGCTATCAAATACTAGATCTTATTTATTCTAATCATAATTCATACCCATAAACCATCCCCACTTTCCCACCCCTCTATCCTTCTCAGCCTTTGGTAACCATCATTCTTCTATCTTCATAAGTTCAATTGTTTTAATTGTTCAGCTCCTTATGAGATAAATATGACAAAGAGATTAAAATAATTTAAAAGAATCAAGCAGAAATCCTGGAGCTGAAAAATGATATTGACATACTAAAAATGATGACAATATAACTGGAATGTTTGTTGCATAAAAAAGGATAAATGCTGAAGATGATGGATACCACATTGACCGTGATGTGATTCTTACATATTGTATGCCTGTATCAAAATAGTTTATGTACCCCACAAATATATACATTTACTATTTATCCACAAAAATTTTTTAAATACAATATCTTGGAAGTACAACTAAAAAAACAGAATCAACCAACAGATGACAATATTGATGAAAATACCAAATGGTTTTCTTCAATCAGAAGCTATGTAATATTTAAAGAAAAATCACAGATTTAGGACAAATGATGAGAATAAATGTAAGGGAATCTAAACAAACATAGATTATATAAAACAATGATCATGTCATTTGAGCTTAAAATGAAAATTAAATTAAAATACATGCAAACAGCAGTCTATACATTTAGAATGTGGTAAATGGAATTGAAGTGATTTAAGATTCCTTCATTATATGGGAAGAGGGTAAGTTGCCATAAATATTATATTTTAACATGCCAAAAATAGATGTTGCAATCCTTAGGGAAAAGACCAATTATTTAAAGAATATATTTGTTTAACACCAGAAAGAAAAGAATTGGAGAAAAATATAATCCCAAACAAGGGAAACAAATAATACAAATAAATACTTAAATTACAATTGAAAACTTGGTAGATTTAAACGCAATTATATCATTAATCACCTTAGGTTTAAATGGACTGAATCCTGTACATTTTTTACCACCATGCCTGGAGAGCTTTTTTTAGTTTTTGCAGTAAAGGGTCTGGCTGTGTTGCCTAGGCTGTTGCCTAGGCTGTGTATCCTGGCCTTAGATGATCCTCCTGCCTCAGCCTCCCAAA
This sequence comes from Chlorocebus sabaeus, assembly GCF_047675955.1. Classification (NCBI taxonomy): domain Eukaryota; kingdom Metazoa; phylum Chordata; class Mammalia; order Primates; family Cercopithecidae; genus Chlorocebus; species Chlorocebus sabaeus. The sequence goes on along the minus strand of NC_132918.1, from coordinate 24,488,989 downwards.
GTGCTAGGATTGTAAGCATAAGCCACCAGGCAGACTGTTATTTAAAAAAAATTAATTAAATTGAATTGAAAAGAAACACTGAAAATAAAGTTTCATGGCAATAAGAGCAAAGAAACACTGAAAATAAAAGATTACAGAATAATCCAAGAAGACAAAGCAGACACTAACTAAAATAACGCTATTGTTGCTTTAGGGACGGCAAAACCAATAGGCTTTTCATAAAATACCTTTACCAAAAATAATAAGGATACATCATAATGATAAAAAAGCATAATTCATCTTTAAGATATAATACTTCTAAATTGTGTATACCAGTGAATATATTCTCAAACATATAAAACAAAAATTGACAGAACTAAAAGCAGAAATAAAAAATTGTAGAAAATTAGAAAATGCAAATAAAATGATTAGCAAATTTAACTTTAAAAAATACAGAATATCCAACAATAGAATGTATTTTTGTTGGCTGCAACACTTATAAAACATTTTCTGGGCCAGGTGTGGTGGCTCACGCCTGTAATCCCAACACTTTGGGAAGTCGAGGAGGGCAGATCATTTGAGTTCAGGAGTTAGAGACCAGCCTGACCAACATGGTAAAACTCCATCTCAACTAAAACTATGAAAAAAATAGCTAGGCATGGTGACACATGCCTGTGGTCCCAGATGCAGGAGAATCGTTTGAACCCAGGAGGCAGAGGTTGCAGTGAGCTGACATTGTGCCACTGCACTCCAACCTGGGCAACAGAGCAAAACTCCACATCAAATAATAAATAAATAAAACCATATTCTAGTTCATGGGACAAAGAAGGTAATGAGAAAAATATTTCAAAATTAAAAATACAATTTAGCTGGCTGTAGTGGCTCATGGCTGTAATCCCAACACTTTGGGAGGCCCAGGCAGATGGGAGGATCACTTGAGGCCAGGACTTCAAGACCAGCCTAGGCAACATAGAGAGTCCCTGTCTCTGTTAAAATAATTTTTAAAAGCCTGTGTGTGTGTGTGTCTGTGTGTGTGTATTATGTAAAATATAGAAATATATGTACAAATGAATCAGAGTTCTTTTGTTTGTATCTATGCTTCTCTCTCACACGAGTTAATGTTAAATGAGAGTCGTTTGCAATCTATAAACTTAGAAATTCTTCATTCTCAGAAAAAAGTGATACTTTTGTAATTAATACAAGACAAAACTTTTCTCCAAGTTTTTATTTGTATTTTCTTTTAGAAACACAGCTATAATTACAGGTTATATCTTTGGCATAACTTTCTCTTGAAATATGTAATAACACATGTTGGGTGGTATATTTTGGTTTGAAAGTTGAATCAAGGGTTGAATCAAGAGGTAATACAGGAAAGAAATGAGAAATTATATATATTAAAAAAAAGTTTCCAGAAGCTAACTGCAGCGTGAGGTATTTAATAATAAAATGTTGATATTTAAAAATATTATATTTATAACTTAAACATCTTACTAAAAATAAGACCCCTAGGTCCAGATTTTTGTACTGATAAATTCTATGAAATAGTTAAAGAAGAAATAGTGTAACTTTTACAGAACCACTTCCAGAGATTAAAAAAATACATATAGAAGAATTCCTTATTTTCTAACGTCAACATAACCTAGATGACAAAACCTGATAAGAGCAGTATAGCCCTACTTCACTCATGGAAATAGAAACGATGTCATAAGGCCAGGCACAGTGGCTCACACCTGTAATCCCAGCACTTTGGGAGGCTGAAGCAGGAGGGTTGCTCGATCTTGAGCTCTTGAGCTCAAGAGTTTCAGATCAGCCTGGGCAACTTGGAGAAACTTCCTCTCTGCAGAAAATACAAAAATTAGGCATTTATGGTGGCACATGCCTGTAGTCCCAGCTACTCAAGAGGTTGAGATGGGAGGATCACTTGAAACCAGGAGGTAGAGGCTACAGTGTTCAAATTTCCATCTGTTTTATACTTTGTAGTTTATATGAATAAATTGCCATATTCCTACATTTTAAATTTTACAAAATATTTTAAATTTTAATATTTAAAAACAATTGAAGTTATGATTTCTCTTTTTGTTTTTTCCTTAAAATTAATTTTTGGAGAAACCTGGTTTCTCCTGTTATGATTTCTGACACTTGAGATTTTGCCATTGCATCCTCATGGTATAATTTAACATGTTCTTTTGCCCTCCTTATTTACTATCAATCAGAAGTTAACAAATAAACCACATGCTAATACCTGTAAGAAAATATAAATGGCTATATCTTGTGTGAAAAATTACTAATGTGTATACATTAAAGGAGTTATTCATTAGATAAGTTTTCATTAAATTGGTAAGATATGCAAGGTCTATCTATGTCCATTTAAAAGATATATATTCTCTTTGGCTTGTGGGTTTTTTTTCTGACATCTTATGGATTCAGAACTTTTCATAAAGACTTAACATTCTGACAGACTGATCTCCAGTGAACAAAACATGCTCCATTTACATTGTAATTACATTTAAGTAGAAAATTCAGAATTTGATTAAAAACATATGGCACAGAAAGATTTATGTTTCTCATTTGTACTTTTAAAGGACAAGTACAAATTTTAGAACTCAATTATTTGGTATTTTACAGTTTATTTATATGCTATAATTGAGCTACAAAGTAATTTCACTAAGTTATAATATCCAACCATATATATAACTTTCAGAAATTGTACATTATTCTAAATATTGGCATATGAAAAATTATGTAATATACTATCAATAGCATGTAAAACAGACAACAGTGAACATTTTACAAAATAAATTAAATGTATTTCCTATATATATGTATTGGATGAGCAGTTTTTAGAATTTTTGTTTCTAATAGCTCTTCAGTAGAAACAGAAATAGCAGATGGTGAAAGAGTTCCATATGTATTCACTACCTTTACTCAAATGCCTGGCAATGCTGAATGTTTCAGTTCATTTACATTTAATGTAATAATTGGATTAATTAGATTAAAGCTTATCATTTTTTGGTGTTTTTTATTTGTCCCATTTGATTTAGTGGTTTCTTTTTTTCTGATTTCTTTTGCATTAATTGAGTTTCTGGTTTTTTTTTTCCTGTACTTCTCTTTAACTCTTTCATTAATTTTAGCTATGATTTATTTCATATTTTGTGGTAGGATTAAAATATTCAAGCTTAAATTATCACAGTCTACCTTAAAACTTTAAATTAATATTTTACTTCATTACACACAAATGTGAAAATCAGTATAATCAGTCCTCTTTTTTTGTGCTATAGTAATACAATTTACTTCTATATATTTACAAAACCAACAACACAATACTATTGCTTTATTACATTTAGTTTCTATTTAGAAATAAAGTAAAAATCTTTAGAATTAGTTCAAATATTGACTATTTGTAGCATCTTAATTCATTTTTTAGTATCTGAAGCTTCCATATATATAACTTCCTTACAGTATAAAGAATGTTCTTTAACATTTCTCATATTTAAAGTCTGCTGGGGACTAATTCATTAGGTTTATTTTTCTAAAAATACCATTTTAAAGGATATTTTTACTAGATATAGAGTTCTATCACCACACAGTCTAATACCCAGAATCTATAAGAAACTTAAGCAATTGAAGAAGCAATAAACCATTAAAAAAGTGGGCAATAGATAGGAACCAACATTTCTCAAAAGAAGATATACAAGTGGCCAGCAAACACACAAAAAATGCTCCACATCACTAATCATCAAATGAATGCAAGTCAAAACCACAATCAGATACCATCTCACACTAGTCAGAATTGCTATTATTAAAAAGTCAAAACAGATCCTAGCAAGATTGCCAAGAAAAGAGAATGCTTATACACTGTTGGTGAGAATGCAAATTAGTCCACCCAATGTGGAGAGCAGTTTGGAGATTTCTCAAAGAACTTAAAACAGAGCTACCATTTGACTCAGCAATCCCATTACTGTGTATATATCCAAAAGAAACAAATTGTTTTACCAAAAAGACACATACACACACATGTTCATCACAACATTATCCACAATAACAAAGACATGGAATCAACTTAAAAGCTCATCAATGGTAGACTGGATTTTAAAAATGTGGTACATAGACACCATGGAATACTACACAACTATAAAAAAGAACATAATTATGTCCTTTGTAGTAACATGAATGCAGCTGGAGGTCATTATTTTAAGTGAATTAACAGGGGAACAGAAAAGCAAATATCATATGTTCTTACTTATAAGTGAGAGCTAACCGTTAGATACTCATGGACATAAAGATGGCAACAATAGAAACTGGGGCTACTATCGGGGGAGAGAGGAAGGAAAGGGTTGAAAACCTAATTATTGGGTACTATGCTCAGTACCTGAGTGATGGGATCATTTATATCCCAAACCTCAGCATCATTAAATATATTTAGGGCAGCAAAACTGCACATGTACTCCCTGAATCTTAAGTAAAAGTTGGAAAAGCAAAAGAATTGTGTCAAGATATTTGTTTTCCCTTTAGTACCTTAAAAATGTAGTTCATATTTTCAGGCTTTATTATTTCTTATGAAATATCTTCAGTGTTTTTATTGTTCCCTTGTATGTAATGTTTGTTTTGTCACTAATTTAAAATTTGAAAATTTGTCTTTGTTTACAGAAACTGACTGTGGTATGCCTATGACTGATATTCTTTGTACTAATAAATTAATATATTTTTTCAAATTTAGAAAAGTTTGGACATTATGTCTTCAAATATTTTTACTCTTTAATAGCTCTGTTATCTGGGAGAAACACAGATGCACACATTTTCTACAACTTAATTTTGCATAAGAAGTCACTGAGAAAGTCTTATCATTGCATTTTTTGTTGTTTTCTCTTTTACTTCAATTTGGATGGCTTTCATTAACTTGTTTTTAACTTCATTGATTATCTATTCTGTGGTTCTTAATTTCTTATTGAGTTCATCATTTTGTTATCATAATATAAAAGCTTAAAACCCCAAAAAAACAACTCTTTTCAGGTGCATCAGATAATTGAGATCAAGGGGCAAACTACTGCCCCCAAATCTGGTGAGAGAGGCCTACGGAGAATGACATCTTACTGGAATCTGAAGTTCAACACTAGAGCCAATGGTATAGAAACATTTGAACTGTAATTGATGAATTATAGGAGGCACAATTTGAATTAGCTTAAGAGTTAACAATTTCAGAGAGTCGAGTCTTAACTGGGCCCCCACACTTGTAAGTTTTTTATTTACTGAATCTCACTGGGTTCTCACCTTAAAGATTGAATAAAAGTCTACTCATACATCCAATAGGCATAGGAAAAAGTAAACACTTTGAAATATGTCCAGAGAATTCTCTTTTTTGTTGTTCTGTTCTTGACGATGAAAATGAGCCCTCTCTCCAGCCCACCCCCATCTTTCACCATGTAGCCTGAATGGAGTAGAGATGAGAGGAAACTGTAACTTTTGAAGAATGTAATTTAACTTTTAAAAAGAAGGAAGTTTTGTATATGCATATGCAAAAACATGAATGGATGTGAAGTACATTATGCTAAGTGAAATAGGTAGTAACCGAAAGATAATTACTGCTTGAATATACCTAGGTATCTTAAATAGTCAAACTCAGAACCAGAAAGTGGCAGGGTGACTGCCAGGGGCTGGCTGGTGGGGGAAACGGGGAGTTATTAAAGCAAAAATGTCAGTTACGCGAGATGAATAAGTTCAGATAACTGCTGTACAACATTGTACTTCTACTTAATAATGCTGTATTGTTAAAGTATAGCTACATATTTGATAAGAGGGTAGGTCTCATGTTAAGTGTTCCTAATGCAGTTTTAAAAAGTAAAGATATTTACTTATAACAAACAAAACAAAACAAAACAGCCCTCAAGGAAAACTACTTTACTGGAGTATTATCTGAAATGGAGAATAGCAGCCATGTCTATGCTTCCTGTATCACTTCAGGGTAATAAAAAGGCAGAGGAGAATTTGAAAAGTCATATCTCAGTGGTACAGTCTCACCAGTGGGTTAAAATTTAATCATAGGACTACAGCATTCTTTCCTTCTCTAACACCTACAACCACTTAAGTGAGATTTCTGTACAGTAACAGGTTATTACTACTGAAAGAACTGCGAGTCTCAGTCTTTTTTTTTTTTTTTTTTTTTTTTTTTTTTAAAAGAGGTCTCTAGGGACACCCAAAGACAACAAAGAAAACAAAAACTAATACACCAGAGGAAATTTTAGTTTCTGACACCCACAGCTATTGCAGGAAGTATGCAACCTAACTCCTAGGCATACAAACAAAAGACTCATACTAAAGTCTAATTTACTCCAGATTTATTTTGGAACATTAGACTCAGCTTAAAAAAAAAACAAAAAGCAAACAAGCAAAAAACTATAACACATACTAAAAGACATAAAACACAGTTTGTTGTGACAGAGAAAGCATTAGAATAAGACTTGGAAATATACGGAAATTATCAATTTAAAATAACTATGTAATCAAAATTACACTTACATAACTATGTATGCTAAAATTACTCAAGGCAAAAGTGAAAAACATGCAAGAATACATGTGTAGCAAAGGCAGAGAAATTGAAACTCTAAGAAAGAATTCAAAAGAAAATACTAAGAAAAAAATACTATAGAGAAATAAATAACATTTCAGATTGGTATAATCATACACTGCAGATAACTGAGCAGTCATCTTGAAGACATGTCAATAGAAACTTCCTGAACTGAAAATTAAAGGCAAAAATAATGAGAAAGAACAGAATATTCAAAAGTTATGAGACAAATAAAAATACACTATGTGCTTAATAAAATTATCAGGAGAAGAAGGAAGAGAGAAATGAGCACAATAAATATTTGAGGTAATATTGGCAGAAAAAATTCCAAAATAAGTGACAAACCTAAACTACGCATCTAGAAGGCTCAGACAACACCAAACAGGATAAACATCAAAAAGTCTACACTTAAGCATGTAATATTTAAACTGCAGGAAATCAATGACAGAGAAAATCTTAAAAGACACTATAAGAAGAATGTATATTCTGTTGATTTGGGGTGGAGAGTTCTATAGATGTCTATTAGGTCTGCTTGCTGCAGAGATGAGTTCAATTCCTGGATATCCTTGTTAACTTTCTGTCTCGTTGATCTGTCTAATGTTGACAGTGGAGTGTTGAAGTCTCCCATTATTATTGTATGGGAGTCTAAGTCTCTTTGTAAGTCTCTAAGGACTTGCTTTATGAATCTGGGTGCTCCTGTATTGGGTGCATATATATTTAGGATAGTTAGCTCTTCCTGTTGAATTGATCCCTTTACCATTATGTAATGGCCTTCTTTGTCTCTTTTGATCTTTGATGGTTTAAAGTCTGTTTTATCAGAGACTAGTATTGCAACCCCCGCTTTTTTTTGTTCTCCATTTGCTTGGTAAATCTTCCTCCATCCCTTTATTTTGAGCCTATGTATGTCTCTGCGTGTGAGATGGGTCTCCTGAATACAGCAGAGTGATGGGTCTTGACTCTTTATCCAGTTTGCCAGTCTGTGTCTTTTAATTGGAGCATTTAGTCCATTTACATTTAAGGTTAAGATTGTTATGTGTGAACTTGATCCTGCCATTATGATATTAACTGGTTATTTTGCTCGTTAGTTGATGCAGTTTCTTCCTAGCCTTGATGGTCTTTACATTTTGGCATGTTTTTGCAATGGCTGGTACCGGTTGTTCCTTTCCATGTTTAGTGCTTCCTTCAGGGTCGATGCAAAAATCCTCAATAAAATACTGGCAAACCGGATTCAGCAGCACATCAAAAAGCTTATCCACCATGATCAAGTGGGCTTCATCCCTGGGATGCAAGGCTGGTTCAACATTCGCAAATCAATAAACATAATCCAGCATATAAACAGAACCAGAGACAAGAACCACATCATTATCTCAATAGATGCAGAAAAGGCTTTTGACAAAATTCAACAGCCCTTCATGCTAAAAATGCTCAATAAATTCGGTATTGATGGAACGTACCTCAAAATAATAAGAGCTATTTATGACAAACCCACAGCCAATATCATACTGAATGGGCAAAAACTGGAAAAATTCCCTTTGAAAACTGGCACAAGACAGGGATGCCCTCTCTCACCACTCCTATTCAACATAGTGTTGGAAGTTCTGTCTAGGGCAATCAGGCAAGAGAAAGAAATCAAGGGGATTCAGTTAGGAAAAGAAGAAGTCAAATTGTCCCTGTTTGCAGACGACATGATTGTATATTTAGAAAACCCCATTGTCTCAGCCCAAAATCTCCTTAAGCTGATCAGCAACTTCAGCAAAGTCTCAGGATACAAAATTAATGTGCAAAAATCACAAGCATTCTTATACACCAGTGACAGTCAAACAGAGAGCCAAATCAGGAATGAACTTCCATTCACAATTGCTTCAAAGAGAATAAAATACCTAGGAATCCAACTTACAAGGGATATAAAGGACCTCTTCAAGGAGAACTACAAACCACTGCTCAGTGAAATCAAAGAGGACACAAACAAATGGAAGAACATACCATGCTCATGGATAGGAAGAATCAATATCGTGAAAATGGCCATACTGCCCAAGGTCATTTATAGATTCAATGCCATCCCCATCAAGCTACCAATGAGCTTCTTCACAGAATTGGAAAAAACTGCTTTAAAGTTCATATGGAACCAAAAAAGAGCCCGCATCTCCAAGACAATCCTAAGTCAAAAGAACAAAGCTGGAGGCATCACGCTACCTGACTTCAAACTATACTACAAGGCTACAGTAACCAAAACAGCATGGTACTGGTACCAAAACAGAGATATAGACCAATGGAACAGAACAGAGTCCTCAGAAATAACACCACACATCTACAGCCATCTGATCTTTGACAAACCTGAGAGAAACAAGAAATGGGGAAAGGATTCCCTATTTAATAAATGGTGCTGGGAAAACTGGCTAGCCATAAGTAGAAAGCTGAAACTGGATCCTTTCCTTACTCCTTATACGAAAATTAATTCAAGATGGATTAGAGACTTAAATGTTAGACCTAATACCATAAAAATCCTAGAGGAAAACCTAGGTAGTACCATTCAGGACATAGGCATGGGCAAAGACTTCATGTCTAAAACACCAAAAGCAACGGCAGCAAAAGCCAAAATTGACAAATGGGATCTCATCAAACTAAAGAGCTTCTGCACAGCAAAAGAAACTACCATCAGAGTGAGCAGGCAACCTACAGAATGGGAGAAAATTTTTGCAATCTACTCATCTGACAAAGGGCTAATATCCAGAACCTACAAAGAACTCAAACAAATTTACAAGAAAAAAACAAACAACCCCATCCAAAAGTGGGCAAAGGATATGAACAGACATTTCTCAAAAGAAGACATTCATACAGCCAACAGACACATGAAAAAATGCTCATCATCACTGGCCATCAGAGAAATGCAAATCAAAACCACAATGAGATACCATCTCACACCAGTTAGAATGGCGATCATTAAAAAGTCAGGAAACAACAGGTGCTGGAGAGGATGTGGAGAAATAGGAACACTTTTACACTGTTGGTGGGATTGTAAACTAGTTCAACCATTATGGAAAACAGTATGGCGATTCCTCAAGGATCTAGAACTAGATGTACCATATGACCCAGCCATCCCATTACTGGGTATATACCCAAAGGATTATAAATTATGCTGCTATAAGGACACATGCACACATATGTTTATTGCAGCACTATTCACAATAGCAAAGACTTGGAATCAACCCAAATGTCCATCAGTGACAGATTGGATTAAGAAAATGTGGCACATATACACCATGGAATACTATGCAGCCATAAAAAAGGATGAGTTTGTGTCCTTTGTAGGGACATGGATGCAGCTGGAAACCATCATTCTTAGCAAACTATCACAAGAACAGAAAACCAAACACCGCATGTTCTCACTCGTAGGTGGGAACTGAACAATGAGATCACTTGGACTAGGGAAGGGGAACATCACACACCGGGGCCTATCATGGGGAGGGGGGAGGGGGGAGGGATTGCATTGGGAGTTATACCTGATGTAAATGACGAGTTGATGGGTGCAGCACACCAACATGGCACAAGTATACATATGTAGCAAACCTGCACGTTGTGCACATGTACCCTACAACTTGAAGTTTAATAATAATAAATAAATTTAAAGAAAAAAAAAAAAAAAGACACTATAAGAAAAAAAGAAAAAAACCTTACCTGTAGAAGAGGAAGAAAAAGAATGTCGTTGTTCTTCTCTTCACAAACCATGCAATTGAATGGAGTAAAATATTTAGTATTAAAGGAGGAAAAAACTTCCAACCTAGAATCATTTACCCAGTAAAATTATCCTTCAAAAAAGAAGAAATACTTTCTCAGACAAATCTAAACTGAGGGAAATTGTCACCAGTGGACCAGCCTTGCAAGAAATGTTAAAAGAAGTTTTTCGACAGTAAGGAAATGATGTAAGTCAGAAACTCAGATCTTCAAAACCAAAAGAAGAGCATTTAAAAATAAATAAAAGTAAATAAAAGCTTATAATTTTCTTATTAGTTAATCTAATAGATAACTATTTGTTCAAACTAATAACAGTATAATGTATTGGTTGAATATAGCTTATTTATAAGTAAAATAAATGACAGCAAGTAGAGAAGGGAGAAATCAGGAATATTCTGTTAAAAGGAACCTGCATTATCCATAAAGAGGTACAGTGTCATTTGAAAGTGGACTTACTTATAAATTGATATTAGAAACCATAAGGAAATCACCAAAAAATTAAAAGAAAGAATAATCCATATGCTAAGAGAGAAGAGAAAGTGGAATCATATATATGCTAAACCAAAGCCAAAGAAGACAGGAAAGAGGGAAATATTTTTTAAAAATAAGGGAACAAGCACAAAGACTGGAATAATTTTAAAAAGGTAGATATTAATACAACTATATCAATACTCACTTTAAATGTGAGTGGTCTACATATGAAAGTTAATAGACAAAGAACGATAGAGCAGATAAAAAAGAGATAATCATCAGTGTATATAAGAAATCCGCTTTAAATATGAAGATGAAGAGAGATGCAAAAAATATGAATCTAGACACTAACTTTATATGTTTCAAAAGTTTAATTCAAAATTAATGATAGACCTAAACCATGAAGAATTATAAAATTTCTAAAATATAACACAGGGAAAATGCAGGTGACCATACAGCAGATTGGTGGAATCATCCACCAAAAGTTTGACCCATGACAGAAAAATGAAAGAAGTTGGATATTATTAAAATAAAACAAAAAATTCTAGTCTGTGAATGACATTGTTAAGAATATAAAGATATAAGCCACATTCTAGGAAAAATATTTGTAAAATATATATATATATTTGATAAAGCACATATATCTATATTTATATATGATAAATATATCCAAAATGCAAAAGTATGTGAAAAGTTTTCAACATCATACTTCATCAGGAAATTGTAAATTAAAACAATTATTAAAAATGTATACTCCTATAAAATAGCTAGAATAAAAAAACACTTACACCACCAAATGCAGATGAGCCTGCAGAGCAACAGGAATTCTCATTCATTGCTGCTGAGAGAGGAAGGTAGTACAGCCACTTTGGAAGACAGTTTGACAGTTTTCTACAAAACTAAACATGTCTTACTCTGCACTCCAACAACTGTCCTACATATTTACACAAATGAGTTGAAAATATATCCGCAGAAGAACCAGTACACAAGTGTTTATGGCAGCTTAACTCATAATTACCTCAATCTGAAAGTGACCAAGATGTACTTCAGAATATGAAAGGATAAAAAGCTAGTATATCCATACAATGGAATATTATTCAGTGATAAAAAGAAATGAGCTATCAAGATATGAAAAGACATGGTAGAACCTTACATAAATATTTCTAAATCAAAGAAGTCAGTCTGAAAAGCTACATACTATATGATTCCAACTATATAGCACTCTGCAAAAGAGTAAACTATAGGAATAGTAGATCAGTGGTTTTCCAGGGACATGGGGGAAGGAGATGAATGATTAATAATTGGAGCACAGTGGAATTTTAAGACAGTAATACTTTCCTGTATAATATCGTAAAGTTGAATACATGACATGTATTTGTCAAAATCTATAGAACTGTGAACACAAAGAATGAAACAATGTAAACTATGTAGTTTAAATAATAATTATGTGTTTATAGTAGTTCATCAATCGTAACAACTATACCACACTAATAAAAAATGTAAATAATAGAGGATACTGTGAGAAAGGGTTAGAGGGGTTTTATAGGAACTGTATCAACTGCTCACTTTTCTCTAGGCAAAAAACTGTTCTAGTACATAAAATCTAAAATTAAGAAAAAATAAAAAAAAAATCCAAAAGAATTTCAGTGCTCATAATGGTAGAATAGCTTATATAAAAATAACCCTTCTGGAGGTAATAATTATAAATAATTGAAAAAATACAGTTTAAAAAATTGAAGACATACAAGGCAGAATAAAAACAAGCTGAAAGTGGAAAATTTTAACCTCTTAACTCATCTATCCTGAATGAGTCCGTGTTTATACGGCATTTCCCTTGAAATTACATCTTTGTTCATACAGCTTGTGGTAGCTAAAATAAAGGCAGAAATTTGTCATATTATTAATTAAGGCTTCAGGGTAATGAGTTCAAGTTTGTCAGAACAGATGAAAATTAAGAGAAAGAGTCCCGGAAAGATACAAGTCACAGAGAAGAGAGCTCTAGAATCTAGAAAAAAAAAAAAGAAAGAAAAATCCCTCAAATCCATGGCTGGCATCTTAACTGTGCATGTATTGGAGAGACTTCAAAAATTCCAATGGAGAGCGATAGTTGATAGGTTTTAAAAAAACACATCTAGGCATACATTTCTACTTCAACCCATCACATGGTAGACAGACTTTTGAGATTATATCTTAACAAGCTACAGAAAATTTGTAAACAAAACAGATTTTCCAATGAACTCCAGAATTATTGTGTCTTAAGAGTAAAGACAGTGTTATAGAAGTAAGAGATTTGAAACAGATTTTCCAATGAACTCCAGAATTACTGTGTCTTCAGAGTAAAGACTGTGTTATAGAAGATATTTGTACCAAGAAAAAGTCCAAAGTCAAAACAAATCTATCTTAAAGTGTAAAAACCAAGCTTGTACAAGTTAAAAGTCATCAACCAGTAATTTCATTTTTATCAGTGCTTCTCAAGGGAAAATGACAGATTCCAGAGTCCTATGGCATATCTTCCAAAATCTCCAACATAGAATCAACACTGCTAGATATTTGAAGAAATAGAAAAATGTAATTGAAGCTTAATTTTAAAAAGTCAATTTAGAAAAAGCTAAATACTGTAAGCAGATTTTTCAAATACATTCAACAACTTAAAGAGAGAGGTAATTATGATAATGAATGTACAGGACATATCAGCAGATAAAGTCAATTTTGAACAAGAATCACGTGAAAAGTATAGAACTAAAAAATACTATTTCTAAAATAAAATAAAAAACTGCATAAGCTTAATAGCAGATTGTACATTCAAGAAAAAATGGCAAGTGACACGCTAAATACAAATTAATAGAAGTATCAAATATAGAGTAAAAAAGAGAAAAATACAGCATTTTGGAATAATATACAACTAAGCATCACATGTATAGTTGAAGTTATAGAAAACGAGGACCAAAAAAATAAAGCAGAAAGGAATGATTGAATAAATGGTACCTAAAACTTCTCCCAATTTGGTGAAGACATCATCTTATAGATCGAAGAAGCTTGATAAACCATATCATGTTGAGTACAAAGAAAAAATACATATAGGTCCATTATAATACAACTACTAAAAGTCAAAGCTGTTGAAAAAATTTTGAAAACACACAAAAATGGTATATCGTGTATTGGGTAACAACAATCAGAAATATAACCAACTTTTCATAAGGAAACTATGAAAGCCAGAAGACAATGGAAGATATTTTTACTATTCTGATAAAAGAGAGAAAAGAAGATTTTTATACTCAGTTAAAAAACTTTTACATCATTGGTAGGAATGTAAATTAGTTAAACCATTGTGGAAGACAATGTGGTGATTCCTCAAGCCAGAAATACCATTTGAGCCATCAATCACATTACTGGGTATACACCCAAAGGATTATAAATCATTCTGCTATAAAGATACATGCACACGTGTGTTTATTGCAGTACTATTTACAATAGTAAACACTTGGTACCAACCCAAATGCCCATCAACGATAGACTGGATGAAGAAAATGTGCACATTTACATCATGGAATACTATGTATCCATAAAAATGAATGAGCTCATGTCCTTTGTAGGAACGTGAATGAAACTGGAAACCATAATTCTCAGCAAACTAACACAGGAATGGAAAACTAAACACTGGATGTTCACACTCATAAGTGGGAGCTGAACAATGAGAATACATGGACACAGGGAGGGCAACATCACACACCAGGGTCTGTCAGGGGGTGGGGGGCAATGGGAGGGAGAGTATTAGAACAAATACCTAATGCATGTGGGGCTTAAAACTTAGAAGACAGGTTGATGGGTGCAGCAAACCACCATGGCACATGTGTACCTATGTAACTAACCTGCATGTTCTGCATATGTATCACAGAACTTAAAGAAAAAAAAAGAAACTTTCAAAAATAAAAGTTTAATTAAAACATATTTTCAGATATAGTAAAGGTGAGAGACTGAATCACCTGTATATACATATTGCAAAAGGCCAAAGATTTGATTATGATGATGATGATGATGATGACGAGGATGATGTTGATGAGGTAAGAGTCTCATGGTGTCCCGCAGGCAAGAGTGCAATGGCACAATTACAGCTCACTGCAGCCTCAAGCTCCTGGGCTCAAGTGATCCTTCCATTTCTGCCTGACAAGTAGCTGGAACTTCAGGTGCATGCCACTATACACAGCTAAATTTTTAAATATTTTTGTAGATATGGGGTTTCACGTTATTGCCCAGACTAGTCTTGAACTTCTGAGCTCAAGCAATCTGCCTACATTAGCCTCCCAAAGTTATGGGATTACCAATGTGAGCTACCATGCCTGGGCTAAAGCTGTTCTCTGAGCTGAAGAAAAACTACAAAAGTTAGAAACTGATATACAGGAAAGAATATAAACACCAAAAAAGATAAATATGTGGCTTAATATTACTTTTATTTTTTCCTCTTCATTTTATTATATTACAATTGACTTGTTTAATTTGAGAATTTATATAATATTGAACTGTGGTCTTTATTTCATTAACAAAATGAACTGATTACAAAATAGAAACTTTTAAACACTTTGAATTGAACGATCATGAAAATTCAACATATTAAAATACGTGAAATTTTACTTCTACCTACTTTTAAGAAATAGTTTGAAGTTAAGCTTAAATACCTTCCTAAGAAGAACGAAGTTTTTTGTTCGTTTGTTATCTTGAATGAGTGTCTCACTCTGTCGCCCAGGCTGACGTGCAGTGGCGTGATCATGGTTCACTGCAGCCTCGATCTCCAGGCTCAATAAATCTTCCCACTTTTGCTCCCCGGCAAGCTGAGACTGCATGTGCACCACCATGCCTGTATTTTTTGTGGAGACAAGGTTCTGCCATGTTGCCCAGGCTGGTCTTAAATTCCTGGGCTTAAGTGATCTTCCCACTTCGGCCTCCCAAAGTGCGGGGATTACAGGTATAAGCCACTGAACAAGGCCGGTTTTTTTTGTTTTTTTGTTTTTTATTAAACAATCTGTGATAAAATAAGAAAAAAAGAGTAAATAAAATTCAAAATAATTAATAAATATCAAGATAAAACAATGGAGAAAACAATATATTAAAAATTAACCAAGCTGAAAATTGTTTTATTGAAAAATATTACTGAAATTGATTTTTGAAAAGCTAGCCAGATGGAACTAGAAAAATGGGAGAAAATACCCATTGCTAAATTCAGGTACTGCAGACCTTAAAAATAAAATTAGGCCAATTATCAATAAATTTATGTCTAGAAAAAAATCACCTGAGACAAAATAGAAAAGTTATTTGAAGAAATTTAGATAAGAAATTGGAAATAGAAGAAATAGCAACTCTGATTATTCTGATACCTAATCAAAACAAATCCGTATTTAAAACCTTCCTAAGAAGAATGCACTGGTCAGCCTAGCTCCAACATTAATTCTTTAAAATATTTAAATAATTAAATTTTCTAATCTTAAACTCTGGAGAATAGAAAAGAGAGAATAGAAAAGTAGAGACTACTTCCCAATCCGTGTAGAAGACAAGAATAACTTTGACACAAAAATTTGTTAAGAAAGACTGAAGGAAAAAATGATGTACCAATTTATTTCATATACATAGAAGCAATTCCCGAATAAAATATTAGCAAATAGCATTTTAAAATACATATAAAAATATTACAAACTGTTTTTTGTTTCAGAAATATGAGGGAGGTTTATATTTAAAATGCAATAAATATCATTTTTAATAAATTAAATGTGGAAATATAATAATGTAAGAAAATCTATAGATACAGAAAAAATTTAATATATTTATTATTCAATTCATAATTGACTCATAGTAATCAAGAAATAGATCATAAATATATTAATCTAATAAATAATGCCTTTAAAATATTATTGCAAACATCCTACTTTGCAGTGTTATTAAAAGTTGAGATAGTTAATGAGACAATAATGGTCCATTACCATTTTTATTTAATTTTATCCTTGAGACAAAATTAGCAAATCTAATAAGAAAAAAATACATGAAAATGTGAATAAAAATAAAACTGTAATTATTTGCAGAAGAAATATTTATGTTTATTTATGTAGAATATCCAAATATATCCATAGATGTAATATCAAAATTAACAAGGGAATAGAAGAAAATAGTTCACTACAAGGCCAATATGTAAAAATGATTTTTATTTTTATATACCAATAATAAATAATAAAAGTTTTAAAGGTTATTACTTACAGTAGCATTAAAACATCAAACACTTAGTAATGTATTTAGCAAAACTTATATAAGTCCTTTATATTGGAAACAACGAAACGTTACTAAAGGACTTCAAAGACTTAAGTGAACAATATGTCTAATTAATAGACATTGTCTACTAATTAGAGGACTCTATACTGTTAACATAAAAATTCTTCTCTCTCTATATATAGAATATTATATATTCTATATACATATATAAAATTTAATCTCAATCAGATTCTCAACAAATTTTTTTAAATGGCAAGCTGTTTATTAAATTAATATGAATGTGCATTTAACCTTGATTAGACAAAACAATATATACTAAAGAAGATAATCATAACTGATAGAATACCTGAGATCAAGACTTATAAAAAAGTACATAAGGAAATAAAACGGTACATGCAGTATTAGAACAAGGATATATAAACAAACTAATAACACAGAATATAGACTCAAGAAACAGATTCTCACATGTACATTCACCTGATTAAAGACAGGAGGGACTACAGTGAAATGAGATAGGATTTTTGACTTAATTTCAACACTATTAATGCTGTAGATATAGCTAGATAATTTGGAATTTTCTACTTGATTTTCTATGACTTGTTTAGCTGGCTCTTTCATTGTTGTATAACTTATGAAAACCTATGGTGAAGGCAATATAAAATTCAGATTCTACATTAGGAAAGTGTAGAATCTGCCACTTAGTGCCTATATTGACAATCTGTAACAAATTGCCACCAAAACTTTGCAGTTTAAAACCATAAATATTTATTATCTTACAGTTTTTGACAGTCAAGTATCTATGTGAATATGGCTTAACAAAGAACTACTGGCTCCAGATATATCACGAAGTTTTTCTCAAACATTCAGTTGTGGCTGTAATCCTCTTTCAGAGATCCATTGCAGAAAGGAAGGTCTGCCCCCAAGTTTACTTACATGGTTATTGGTAGGACTTGACCTTGCACCACCTGGACCTATCTACAGGGATACCATACAACATTACAGCTGATTTTTTTCCAGGGTGAAAAATACAAAAGAAAGTGTGAGAGAGTATGTCCAAGACAGAAACCACAGTCTTTTTATAACCTAATTTTGGAAATGACATTTTATCATCTCTATCATATTCTATTCAATAGAAGTTAATTAATAAGTGAAGCCCACACAAGAGGGGAAGGAAGTCTATGAGGGCATGGGACAGGGATCACTGGGGGCCGTGTTATAGTCTGTGTACCCTAGTGCTTTCCATGTCTCCGCAGGCAAGACCTGGAATAACATTATACTAAGTGACATTGGGAAATCGTGGATGTCTGAATAGGACAAAATACAAATACAAAAATTATAAATTTTTTAAATATTATATTCAAGTTCACTGGGAGGTTTATAGAGGTGAGTAAAGATTACCATTGGGGGCTGGGCACGGTTGCTCACACCTGTAATCCCAGCACTTTGGGAGGCCAAGGTGGGCAGATCTTGAGGTCAGGAGTTCAAGACCAGCCTGGCCAATATGGTAAAACCCCATCTCTACTAAAAATACAAAAGTTAGCTGGGCATGGTGGCGGGTGCCTGTAGTCCCAGCTACTCGGGAGACTGAGGCAGAAGAATCGCTTGAACCTGGGAGGCGGAATTGCAGTGAGCCGAGATCACATCACTGCACTCCAGCCTGGGCAACAGAGTGATTCTTTGTCTCAAAAACAAAAACAAAACCGAAAATACTATTGGTAATGTTTACAAAATAATAGTAAAAATAGGAAGTTTTGGAAAATAAGCTATTAAAAGAAGTTATATTGTTAAAAAGTATTCATTGAGTATAGAAGTCTCCTGGAAGCAAGAGGAAGCAACATACCAAGAAGTTTGACATTAATGCTTCTTAAAATGCTGTAAAACCTCAGAAATAATAGCATAGGCATCACAAAGATCCGTGGTGGATTCACTGGAGAATTGTCAGAGTCAGAGCAAACTTAACGTTCTCTCTTAGACTAGTAGATGGTATGTAATATGATATCCTGAAAAAAAGAAAAGAAAAAGTTTGACAGTCTCTCTTCTTTTTCATCCTCTTCTTCCTCCTGCTGTTCCTCTCATCCTCCTCCTCTTTCTTCTTCTTCTTGTAAGATGTTGTAATATGCTATTAATAATAGTATTGTTGATTCCACTGTTGATTAACAATTTACCAGTGGCATTCATTTCTGACAACCTATAAAACAGCTTCTAATAAAGTGACTAAAACGTTGTGTTAGCAGACATTAACATTATGATAGAAAATCCAATAAAAAATGTGAATGAACTTGAACAATGAACCAAATCAAAACTTGATTTAATAAAAATATATATATAATTATTTGGCTCTAAAATAGCAATTTTATTATAGGAATGTGGATGAAAAAGTAATATGACATTTTGGTGAGCAAATCTTGTTGCGGTGGCATAGGAACAGAAAAATATTTGGAGTAATGATATCATTGAACCATAAGTCAGACACTAGGAAGCACTTCTGGAGTAAAGAGTAAAAATAGTTTAAAATCACACGCCACAGGGTCTAAAGAAAATTGTCATTTCTGATGTTACTGCAGAGAACCAGTAAAATTTCCAGCTCCGGGAGAAAAACCACCGATGTGAGGGCTGAGAAAGAGATTGATCATGGCATTGACCTAAACCAGTGTTTCTCAAACGGTTTGCTCTGAGGACTCCCTTATACTCTTAGAAATAGTTAAGGATCCTTAAATGCTTTTGTATATGAGTACTATATCTATTGCTATTAAATGACACAATCTTTTTTTAAATTTTCTATTTTATCTTAATATAAAAATAAGAAATGATAAATGTTAACATAGTCTTTTTTTAAATAAAAAATCACTGTATTTTTCCAAACTAAAAACATCAAGAAGATTAGAATTATTTTATAATTTTTCAAGACTGTTTAATGTTGGGATTAATAGAAGACAGTTGGTGTCTGCTGTTTTGCATGTAATCTATCACAGTATTTTATTCTGGTTTAAATGTGAATAAAGTTCAGCCTCAAATACATATTAAAATGTGAAGGGCATTTTAATAGCTTTTCACATAATTAAGGACTTTTTTTGTTACTGTACCAAAACAAGAGAAGTAGTACTTTCTTAAAGTTAGTTGCAATGTGGATTCTGAAACTATAACATTGAACTTTGCGTACTTTATTACATTAAAATCCATTGCTCCGTCTTACATTTTGAATGCACCTTTTATGGATAATTGTTCATTTGAAAAATATAGTTTCACAGAACTATCCATATCTCCCAACTGCTGACATACTTCACTGTTCAAGCTAAAACTTAAATCACATTCATTTTTATCACTATTGATCTCATTAGTAAAACCTCTAAGTATTGGCAAACTGTTAAGCTCATGATGATGACAGTGTATTTTCCAAATTTCTAATGTTTTACTTGAAAGCTCAAATTTCATTGTTAACCACAAATAGGCCTGATGGAGTGGCTCATCTCCGTAATCCCAACAATTTGGGAGGCGGAGGTGGGGAAGATTGCTTGAGGCCAGGGGTTTGAGAAAGCCAGGGAAGCAGTGAGACCCCTTTCTACAAAAAACAAAATGAATTAGCCAGGTGTGGTGGCATGTTCCTATAGGCCCAACTACTTGGGAGGCTGCTGTGGGAGGATTGTTTGAGCCCAGAAGTTCAAGGCTGCAGTGAGCCAAGATCATTCCACTGCACTTCAGCTTGAGCACAGAGCAAGACCCTGTGTCAAAAAACAAATCACAACAAAAACCCCTTAAAGAATCACACAAAAATTTATTTTTTAAAAGTAGAAGCATTTAATTCATATTGAAGAAAATGTTTGTCCAATATCCAAAACTTAAGAACTTTAGTTTGTCTTTTTATAATTCTTTCAAATATAATGGTATTTCACAAAAAATGTAGCTGGGTCCACTCACAGTTCAAACTGCAAAATACTTTTCCTTCAGGCAACCATGGTAATTCAGGTTTGAGTAGAAAGGTTTTGTGTGTCCGTTCTATTTTATCACATAAAATATTGAAAACAATTGTACCAGATGATTGATATCTAATGAAATAAGTACTTTTTTATTGTTTCATCAAAGATATTCTCAAGTGAAACTGTTTTTTCTTTAATTTCAAATTTGCTGCTGTGAAGAATTCAATGATTACTAGAACAGTTAATTCAGGCTTAAGAGCCCAAAGCTTTATATTTCATTGCTTTACAACCAGCAGTGCAAATGTCATCACAGTCAAAAAAGCTAATCATGTTTTAATATTATAGAAAAATTGTCCTACCTTCATGGATACCCTGGAACAGTTCTGAGGGCACATTAGTATCTGCAGACTACCTTTTGAGAAACACTAATTCTTATTTAAAAATTATCAAGACTGGATGACTAATTTTGTTATTGCAATTTTGAAAACATTACTTTGTATTAGCTTAGCCAATCAGAAAAAGACCCAGAGCAACCTTTGAGACTTGGTTTCTAATTTACTTTTTTATTGGAAATAGACGTAGCAAACTTAAACTTTTACAAAACAAGTGTAAAACATCAAATTGGTCCAATTTAATTTTTTTATGTTTTAGGAAGTATCATAGAATCAGTGCCAATTTAGGATTGCTATCAGCACGGAATTCTTGTTTGAATGGTTGAGATATCAGAGTAAGTGTCTTGACTCTATAATGGTTGCATGTGTACCTTATCTTTATTATACATTCAAGGGGAATAATCTAGAAAGCTTCAAACCAAAGATATTTATCTTAATATACATTAATACTTTATCCAACTTCTAGTAAGTTGTTTCAGTTTATAGTGGAGAATGATTTTATAGATAAAATCTCTAGACCCATAATTATTTTTATTGGTTTTAGTCTTTATTCTGGTTTAGTGGACTCTGGGGAGACCACAAAAATTATTTAATGTGCCACAGTTCCTATAGGATGAGATTTTGTTCTGTTGACTGGAATATAAATTAGTTCATTTGAGCCATGGATCCTTCACCTATAGTACAATACATCTAAATCTCTGTCTTAATGTAAGCTATTTTTATTTATAGGTAAGAAAAAACGTAATTTTCTTCATACCATGTTTCATGTATTTCCTTAAAATTCTCTTCATTCTATACATTTAAAAATTAATAGCTATCTAATTTAAACCATTTCATACACATTTTTTCTTAATTTTTCTACTTATAGTCAATCAGTATTTTGATGTTGATATATCATTTATATAATATAGATGTAAATCAGTAGCAAATCATCATTCAAATATGGAGTAGATAAGTCTGTAGTTTGTCTGAAATTATATCACAAGAGAATATATGAAATAAATGGCTAGAATTCTCCATGGAGGAAACTAAAAGGAAATAGAGTTTTGTTTTTGAGAAAAAGAAGTATTTGAGATCCTGTGCTGTTACAGAGATCATGTATAAAATCAATGGTGGAAATTAAAAGATTCAGATTGGATTCCTCTAGTAGACATTGTAATAATAAATATATGTGTAAACCTTGTAATCACGTACATTTTAAAAACTACTTTGTGTGTCCTTTATGTGTATTAATTCATTTAATTCTGACCACAAGTCTACAAGTTAACTATTTTGCATCTCTGTTTTTCATATGAGGGCATGGATACATAGAATTATTCATTGTCCAATAAGTCATTGATAAAAAATGGTTAAGACTTCAGGCCCCAGAGTCTATGCTATTTTTGGATTAAAAAAAAAAAATGTCTAGAAGTGACAATGAAACACTGAAAGAATACTAATGGAATTACTTCTTTGTCCAGAGGTTCATAAAGTATGGAAGAATGAATACCGTCCTCCTCTTAAGAACGCTTCAGAGGGGGAAAAGGACAAGTGTTAGCCTTAGGCAAGGACAAGGAGGAAGAATTCTGTGAAAAGTTGCAGGTTAAAGGAGGATCCCTTTTTAATGAACAGGAGTTTCAGAAATTATTGTGGAAATGATTGAGAAGAAGCACAGCGCAGCACAGGTATAAGAATGTCAGTTATGTAAGATGTACAAGGATGTGAAGCATGGGGCTATTAACTGGCCCCTCACTGACAGGTCGAGTGGAGATTGTTGACACTGAGCAGTGTACTGTATCCATCTAGGATTTTAAGTGTAATATAGAAAAACCGTGTTTTTGACCCTGAAAGGTTCTTCCTCTTGTAAGTGGAAAATATATCTCTTAGATAAAGCAACAATGGCTATTACACAGTTGATATATTCCATTTCTAACTTTTTATTTATTTATTTCATATGATTATATTAATCTTTTAAAGCCCTGCCTTATTATGTTTCTTTTTAAATTACATGAAAAATCAAAGATAATTACAGCTATACAATTACTACACATATGCTCACTATTCAAAAGTAGAAACAACATATTTATTTCAGATCATTCTATCCTTCTAGAAGTAATAATTATAGGTAAAGCTGTAGTCCTCTATGTTCCTCTTCATCTCAGGTTTTTCCCTTTATGTCCCCATTGAGAGCCACTATTATTGTATTTGATGTAAACACAAACTATATGTCCAATACTTTAACTCCAAATGAATACTATATACTTCATTTATCAAAAAAGTACTAAGTAGTTGCTTAAAATTTCTATCTTGTGTACACATGTATTTCATATATAGAGAGCATAAGAAAGTAAATATTATAATAAACAATAGTTTAAAGCTGTTCAGTGAAATAAAAGAGTTCTAGAGAGAAAATTGTAAGGTATTATTGAAAGATATAAATAATATTTGAATAAATGAAGAGATATTCATGTTTTTGAGTGTTAAGGCTCAATTTGGAAATGTCAAATTCTCCAAATTAAAATATACAGATAATACAGTTGTATCTAAAAATCCAAGTAGTTTTTCGATGGGAAAAATCTTGATGAATTGATTCTACAATTCTTCCAAAAGTGTAAAAATTTAGGATTGTCTAAGACAGTTCTGTAAAATAAAACAAACAGGAGTTGTATGTTTTTACCATAAATCATTGAGTATGGGTTATTTTCTACTTTGCTAAACATTGCTCATGTTTTCTAAATGTATGGGTTCTTGGTAAATTGAAAAAACTAAATGAAGAAAGGATAGACTATTCAGCAAATTGCACTGAAGCAACTGCCTTCTGGAAAGAGAAAAAAGTAGGTTGCTATCTCTCTTTTATTTATTTATTTTTTTTGAGACAGAGTCTTGCTCTGTCACCCAGGCTGGAGTGCAGTGGCCCAATCTTGGCTCACTGCAACCTCTGCTTCCTGGGTTCAAGTGATTCTCATGCTTCAGCCTCTGAGCAGCTGGGGATCCAGGCACGCACTACCAAGCCCAGTTAATTTTTGTATTTTTAGTACTGACAGGGTTTCACCAGCATGGCTTGTCTCGAACTCCTGAGCTCAAGTGATCTGCCTGCCTTGACCTCCCAAAGTGCTGGGATTACAGGTGTGAGCCACAACGCCTGGCCGAGAAACCAATTTTAAAGTTAAGAAAATAAGTTATTGATTCATAAGGGATCTCCTTGTGTGCTTTTTTCATAGTACACATCATACGTAATAGAGTATATAGAGTTTTTGCATAGATTTTTTAGGTTCTTGCTTGTAAAGCAAGATTAGAGATTTTTAAAATGGATAAATTTCTACATAATTATTATTAAACTATTATGCAAAAAAATGTCAAAATTAGAATGCTAGTAATAAAAATAGAGACACCTTGGTGAAGAGTGGGAAATGAAACCACGAAAAGGTCTTTGTTAAGGGTGGTTTGGTTCCTTGAAAATTGCTGTTAATTTTTGACTCTACTTTCTAAGCCCAGGATATCTTTGGAATATCTATAGAAATATGATATTCATAATAAGGGGGATAAACTGGTTTCATTAAGCAAGATTATTCCTTTATTTCTTCTGGTCTTGCCACTTTTCTGTTCATTGTTGATTAAATATGACGTTGTGGTTTCTTGTTGAAAATAGTTTCCTTGGAACAACAACTAAAGGGCTTTTGAAATTTCTCGTTTAGTTCTGTTTTCATATCATATAGGACCCTTCAAATGCAGTTTATGCTTTTCATTACAGAAAAAAAAGAAAAATAAATAAATCATAAAAACAAATGTGAAGAATATGTTGACACTTGTCTTTCAGGATATAAAACTCTATAATCCTGGGAACTGCCATGTTCACTAAACTCTTTACAGTCTTCCCTTCCTTTAATATCAAACCCATCAACTGCATTAAACATGAATTGTTTTTCCTACAAACCTTAATACCACTTAGCACCTTAAAATATATAACATAAATCCATAGTTATTCCCAAAATAGGCTTTATTTTCCACATTTTTATCTATAATTTTTCCACAAAGCCACATCAAATGAAAACAATACAATTCTTAACATAGGGAAGTGCTGTTCTTCAGTTAATGTAAGATACGAATAAAATAAATTTTATGAAACTTTTATTATTAATTACTAATAGTGAGATTGTTATGCAAGTGATAATTCAATATAAGTCACCTAGTTTCTAATCCTAGGTGATCTTCAAAGATTGGTTTCCAGACCAGCAGCATCAGCATCACCTAGAAACTTGTCAGAAAAGCAAATTACTGCCCAGACCTACTAAATTAGAACTTCTGGGAATGAGGCAGGATTCTATGTTTTAATAACTTTCCCAGTGATTTTGATATAAGGTAAAATTTGAAAACAACTGCTTCTAATATCACAAGCATAGAAATTCTCAAACCTTTCTTTAGACTGAAAACATCACATGGGAAATTATCTGGCTTTGTCATATAGAACTCATATTTCTTCTTATTTTGTGTGGTCAACTACAGTTATTAACCACAGTAAAATTTTGTGCTTAGTATTTAATTTTGGAGCACACTGAAGCAGGAATTTTAACTAACATCAGGTGACAAAGGAAAGGTTATTTTTCTTTTAAACTCCCATGATAGTAAATCCCAGAGAAAGACACATTTTGATGGCTAAAAAAATCATGAGTTTTTACTAAAAGGCATCACCTTAACAGTCTTGAATAATATGGGAATTTCAAATCATAAATATTTAATATTTTTATTCTGTTGCCTATCTCTTTCTGCCTAACTTGTTGCCTCTGAAGGTAGGAGAGAATATACCTCATAAAACCCAGTGTTAATGATGGTTAAGGCTCTCTGGTGATTGACTGATGCACTTAACTTGAAAAGTCTGTAATCTTGCAAATATTGCTACAGAGAGATTGAATTTAATATGATAATGTTTTTGTTTTGTTTTTGAACATGCTAGTACTTTCTTTGGGAATAAAACAATTAAACTTAACCAACAATTTAAAAAATTGTCCGTCTAATCTGATTTGAGACTTGCTATTTATTTTTTAAACTATGTTTTAGCATACTGTTTTCATCAACTAACTGGATTCCTTTATAAATTTGAGACTTGTAGGGCTTACTCTTTTTAAATACCAGAGTTTCTACTGTGTTTTTAATGGTTTTCGACATTAGATTTTAATTTCTAATTAGAGAAATCATTATTGCAATCAATTTCACTGTTATCACAATAATGGCAATCTCACTCAAATGGATTCATTTTAGTAAAATAAATAACTTTGTTAGGAATATTTTTCATAATTCAATAAACAAATACAATTAATATTAAGTAATAAATAACAAAAAATTGGTGATCAAAGAAAATGAAATCCACCTAAATCTGTAAATTAAGTAATGATGAAAGCTCAAACTGTGGCAATAGAGAACCATGGAGAACATAGAAATCTCATAATACTACTCGCAAATAACCCATGGAAAACATGTGTTTTCCCTTGATACATTAAGGTCTTGTTTTATTTTTAAATGTTTCAGTGGTGGAGTGAAAGAGTGAGATAGGGAAAGCAGAGAGAAAAAGAGATGAGATGAAAAAGAGAATGACTGTATACAGAAATTAAATTTTACCCTTAGAGTGTCTCAATATAAGATTTTCCAGTGAAGAATCTAAATTATATAAATTCATCAATTTCTAAAATTAAAATATTCCCAAGCTACAGTAGAAGAGTGTCTCAATAAATATGTCAATGCTATGTGGATTTTCTCTGTCCTGTAGGATTTGACTGAATAAATTAAAGGCTCACAATACGTGTATTGTCAGAATCAAAACGTCTATTGTGGTAAAATATTTTTCACCATTTGTTCCAAATGTATCTGGAAGTAGTGATGGCAATTGACTGTGGTCACTGAAAAGTATGATTTCACCAAAGAAAAGGAACAAAACAAGCCTGAATAGGATAAATGTTAGACTGTTCTCAGGGACAAGAAATTAACTCTTGTACAATGATTGTATTAATAAAATGATGTTTCAGTTACTTAAGAGCTTTTTAAAAGATCATCTGTCTTGGCTCCTAACTTAAAAATAGAATTTTTATGTATACATAAATTTCTTTGTTTCTTTTTTGTATATATGACTTTTTAAAAAGGCATCTGTTTCAAAATTCTGAAGAACGCAGGATACCTTAGTTAACAATGACGAGAAATACTATGTTCATACAATCTAGAACAATACTTTGCACAAAAAATGCTCTAGTTATTATTTGTAGAATAGAAATCTTTGAAGAATTAAGACCAGTACATTTGTTAAATGATTTATATAAATAAAGTATATAAATATGTCTTTCCTTAGAATGAACTCATCTAAAAGAGATTTTAAAATGTCAGAATACAGAAGACAATCTACCAGCACCAAATAGAGTCTAGTTGAGTGTTTGCATGAAAATCTTGTTAAGGTTGTCTTCATCAATTCATTCAACAGATATTCCCTTGCAAATGTGGAATAGATGCAGGAGGAATCTCTTATTCCCCAGTTAGATTCTAAGCCAAATGGAGGGAAAAGTAAAGGACAACCAAAAAATATTCTACATCCTTCAGACAGGAGATTATTTCAAAAATTTTTCACATGTCCCTAAACTTATTGTAAATTTTTATTGGCAAGAATCATATATAGCTCAAGGGCGTTGTAACGATGAATACAAATTGGGGGAGGGAAGGGGAATTTTCTGGTAATTCTCCTGTATCCTCCTCTTTTCTTTCAAGTCATTTTATTAAAAAATACTTGCAATTACAAATCCTTTCTCTGTCCCTTTGAGATGCACATAAATATTTCAAAAACCTAAATAAGCTTGTTGCTGGCTGTACAGACCAAGAATGTCTTTTTAAAGGACCTGGGCACCATTTCTGAAATGTAATTATCAAGAAAAGTGGTGCTATCTCCCATTCTTTTGTGGCAGGATAGGATCTAACTCAAAAGAGTTCCTTGCTTCAAAACAATTTCCTGCCATAAAATCATGAGAAATTTGTTATTTCTTTGAAGAAAACCATTTAGCTAACAGAAATGGTCATCTCAATTACTAGATGAATTTACGATGAGCTATGTGTGATAAATAGTGTTGTCAAGTCCTCTTATTTGACCGTTAGTTATCATTTATTTTTAGACCATGTATGCAACGGATTGAATCTGCTTAGCTACATAAAGGAGTGAGATTTTTTTATTTCTTTATAATCTAGCAGATTGCCTGTGATACACACCATATTCTGCTTTAATGCTTATTCAATTAAAAAGAAAAAAAAGAAAAATTGTTTTCTTTTTCTTCTACCTTTGTGGAGAAATTTTCTAGGATGAGAGGAAATTTTATTTTTCAACCATATTCCCTCAATAGTGTGTAACATACACTTTCTCTTAAATTGGCTAAAGATATATTCTTAATATAAACAAAGCAAGTGACCAATATTTAAAGAAAAACATTTTATAGTACGCAATAATTCTATTTGCAAGATTTTCTGTATTCACATTTTATCTTTTAGTTTAATACCAAATTTAACTGAACTTCAAGGATGAAAAACAAAACAGCAATAAATTACAGAACTTCTGTCCAGGATAGTGTACTCAGAGAAAAAAAAAAAAAAAATGTGGTGTCAACAAAACCAGCATTTAGATTGTGAAACAATCAGGAAATGCCTAAAAGATAATGGAAAAGTTAGTAAATACAAACAACAGTGGTTTAGAACCATAAGGTACAACAGACTACTCAGTTTCCTGGAATTTTTGAAACTTACTCTAGAAGAAAAAACAAACTCATACATGTAAAATAAGGATATAGGGACCGAAGGATAACAGAATAGCAAGTTAAAGCAATAATGCAAGTACAAATAGGAGAAAATGGCTGAATTGAGCAGCAACCTTTCTGAAAGCATTGTTTGTTTAAAAATATATGAAAACATATAGATGGTTTTAGAGTGAACAGAATTATATATGGTATAGGTTGTATATGATTAAGACTAAATCAATAAGCATTGACATTCAGTTGTTCATGATAAAAATTATTACACATTCTATGCATGTTCTTCTTTAATATATTATCAAACATATGAATTATATTTTAGAAGTATATAATATATTTAATTAAATATACATTATCAGACATTAAATAATAATGATATATTTATCAAGGCATAGGAAAAGCTAATCGTAAAAAAGTACATAAAATATGAAACAATAAAATATACTTCATTTTAACAAATGTTTCTTGAATACCTTGTATATGTGAGACCCTATAGAAGATACAAACATAATGTAACCTGTGCCTTTGAATATAATATTCTCTATAAAATAGGTATCAATCAGATATTCAATCAGAATTTATTAACTGCTTATGATACAAAAGGAACTAATATTTTCCAAAATTATACTATGATGGCAAGATTTAAGTCTTTGATCCATCTTGAGTTAGTTTTTATATAAGATGAGAGATAGGGATCCACTTTCATTCTTCTACATGTGACTAGCCAATTTTCCCAGCACCATTTATTAAGTAAGAGTGCCCTTTCCTCAGTGTATGTTTTTGTATGCTTTGTTGAAGATCGGTTGGTTATAAATATTTGGCTTTATGTCTGGGCTCTCTGTTCTGTTCCATTGGTCTGTGCCTACTTTTATGTTAGGACCATACTGTGTTTCTATCTATTTAGTCTTATAGCATAACTTGGAGTCCAGTAATGTGATGTGATGCTTCCAGGTTTGTTCTTTTTGCTTAGGATTGTCTTGGCTATTCAGGATCTTTTTGATTCCATATTAATTTTAGGATTGTTTTTATAATTCTGTGAATAACAATGTTGGTATTTTGATGGCAAGTGCATTGAATTTGTAGATTGCGTTGGTCAGTATGATCTGTTTCACAACATTGATTCATCCAATCTATGAGCAGAGAATGTGTTTCCACTTGTTTGTGTCATCCCTGATTTCCTTCAGCAGTGTTTGTAATTTTCATTGTAGAGATCTTTTACTTGCTTGGTTATGTGTATTTCTAGGTATTTTACTGCTTTTCTTCAGCTATTGTAAAAGGGATTGAGTTCTTGATTTAATTATCAACTTGGTCATTACGATAGTAGTAATAAAAAAAAGTTGCATACATTGATTTTGTAATCTGAAACTTTACTGAATTCATTGATCAAATCTAGGAGTCTTTTGGAGGAGTATTTAGGATTCTCTAGCTATGCAATCATATTATCAACAAACTTTGATAGTCTGACTTTCTGTTTTCCAACTTGAATTTCCTTTACTTCTTTCTCTTGCCTGACTGCTCTGGCTAGGAATTCTAGTACTATGTTGACGACAAGTGTGAATATTTCTCCAGGGAATGTTTTCAACTTTCCACCATTCAGTATGATTTGGCTGTGAGTTGTTTCTCATACATGGCTTTTATTATTTTGAGGTGTAATCTTTATTTTCTTTCCTTTTTTCTTTTTCTTTCTTTTTTTTTTTTTTAAAGAGATGAAGTCTTGCCATGTTGTCCAGGCTGGTCTCAAACTCCTGGACTCAACCAATCCACCCACCTTGGCTTCCCAAAGTACTAGGATTATAGGCATACATCACTGCACCCAACATAGTTACGGTCTTTCCAGGCCTACTTTGTTGAGATTTTCTTTTTTTATCATGAAGGGATATTGAATTTTATTAATTTTTTTTCTATCTCTACTGAGTGAATACAGGCACTGTATATTACCACATCATAAAAGAACAACCGAGGAAGCTAAAAAACTGAGCTTTGTGTCTCCCCATTCCCCCCAAAAATTCAGGTGTTTTGAAATTTTATTATTTGCTTCAGAGAATTCTGGTATTTCATCCACCCCTGTCAACAGAATATAAAGTTCTAAAGAGATTAATCTGGCCAACTTTTTCTTCTAGCTCACTTTATTATTTACCTTCCTAAATTCAATTATTTAGGGGAGAAACCTGTGACAGACACTGAACATTTTTAGAGAAGAATAAATTGAAATTCGAGTTAGATGGACAACATTCTTCTTTTTAAGCCAAGTACTCATACTAACATTTCTGTGGACGCAAATTAAGACAGGAACTTATCAGTTTAAATAAATAATTTATTCTAGGTTTGTTTTATATATGGGTCAAACTCTACCAAGTAATTGCTTTTGCTAGGAGAGAGGGGCTACAGTCTCACTTTGAAGGCCACCCCTTCCAAGAGGTCTTTGTTACACTTACGAAAAAAGTGTAACAATTGTAGTTTTAGGAAGTCTTAGATGAAAATTAGTCTCTAACCCTTTCTACTTATTTGTATAAAATAACCTCCCAAAGCTCAGTTATTGTATCTAAAACAGTGGGAATATTATTATATAATACTTACAGGAATTGTAAGGAAAATTGAATAAGGTAATATTTTTAAGAGTAAGCACAGAGCAGGCACACAGTAGCTGCTTAATGAATGCTAGTTCTCTAGTGTGGTAAATGAAACTATCAGGAGGATGTGCTATTATACATATGCTGTTTTATTTATAAATCTCAAATTCAAACTTAATATTTTAGCATCTACGGAATACGTATCTACAAAGGAAGTAACCATACAATAGTATAAAATGATAGAACAAGAGTGTCTTTGAAATTGTTGATTATTAAATAACATCCCTTCAGAATTTTATTACAATTAGGTTAATTGGTTACTTATTATTTTATGTGGATTGTTTAAAAACAAAAATACAAACTCAAACAAAATATCATATTGCTCATTTTCCAAAAGATTTTATAAATTTTCTGGAATTTTGTTAGAGTTTTGTTCCTGGAATTATAATTTTAACAAGAACGATTATTAAAGAAACTCCTGTGTATTAAACTAATGGTGAATTAATACTGACCCATGTTGATATTCAGTCCAATATTATGTCTCATTTTTTATCTCTATGATGTGTTAACCTAAAATATAGAACTGCATTTTCTACCTCTATGGAGATATTATCAACATAATTACAATCCACATATTTTATGTGAGAATTGTTTGAGCACTCTGTTACAACAAATTCAAAGAGGCATTTTTCTGAACCAATTAGTTTTTATCTCTAGTCTCCATGAGACCCACAAATTCTTTAGCTGCTCTATGATTACTTTCTTAAGGAAAGGTAATAAGGGTTTAGCAGTGTACTTATTTGGCATTTGCACACAACATTGTGAAATAAATCTTCCAATATGTTGAGTTAAAGAATCCTGTAGTATAATGCCCCCCTTTGAAGTATTATAATCAAAAATGTCTAGAACAATTCTAACCAAACTCAACTACAGTACCCTTCACTCTCAAAGAGGCTAAAAATCCCTACATCACCACAGGGCATTGAACGTAAACTTAGATTTAGTATATCCCACTTAAATAACTCCTATATGAACTACCTTTCAAGAGAAAATGTAGAACTCATTTGTACTTTTAACAATTGACTAGTTATTGTAGCTATGGAGCAGAAAGAATCCTTAGCATTTATCAACTTGACTTTTATATTCAAAACATTTAACAAAGAGTTTTGCTGTAATGAAGAAAAAAATAACCTATGCAGATGAATTCTGAGCCGTCTTCTTTCTGTATATCAGTAAAAATAAATGTCTAGATTTGTTTTCTCTTGTATCCATTTCCTCACGTTGTCTCTGTAGCTCGATAATAGACATCTATTTTAAAATGAGTACTCAGTGCACTTTGACATAATTAAGCACTAATCTGATGGGAAGCATTAGGTGTTCTGGTTAAAGATACAACCACATGGCATTGTTCTGAACTGGGTAAAAGCGAACTCTGAAAATTTACATTTAGTTCTCTCCATCTCTTTTTATACATCCTTCCATCTATATAGGGAGATATAGAGGCATTTGATAGTTTTTATTTAAAATGTTTTAAAATATTTTATTAAACCTTCTTGAAGTAGTCAGGGTTTGTATAGAAAAATTCCCATGAATTTAGATGGTCTGTAAGATGAAAAAGAGAGTTCAGTCATACATTATTTTAAAAATCTTATATAAAAATTATGCACAATTAGTTTTCAGTTATAGATAATAGATTAATTTTATTATTTCTCATGCCTTTCTGTTTTCTTTAAAAAAACCTTAAAGAAATAACTAGTAATTATGGAGCTTGATTTGTTAGTTACCTTTTAGGACAACTGATGCTCTGAGTTTTTCTGATTGTTTGTGTTATGTTTTTGGTTATCTTCAAGAACAACATATATTATACATTTGTTTCTTTTCATTTTCCAAAGATTGATATATTTCTTATAATAACATTTTAGAAAAATAATCTTTCTATATGTTTTTAGGGAGCAACCTAAGACATAGTCTGTGAAAAAGCTTACTTTGATACAAATAATCACACACACTACAGGTTTGTTGGGAGGCATTGGGATCTTATACTCCTTAAACTTAAAATTAATCATATATTAGAGGAACTCTGAAGTATTCCACTCTTATATAATTATATATAATAAAATAGGTATACTTAAATTTGCTGTGAGTGGATCCGGGATGTAAGCATAAGTCTGATCTAATTTTGGCGACATAAATTTAGCCAAATCTTTGAAGAATGCAGCTTCAGTTTTTTTTTATTTTTTGTTTTCTCCAGTTACAAAACAAGTTGAGACATACTTGTCTTTTAAATTATTTCCAAATGATCATTCTGAGTTTCTATAATTTATATTTTTTTGAAATTATGGTTCAATCAATTTATATCTGACAATAATCATGGCAAGATTCAAGCAATCTCCTCTAACTTGAGGTTGCCTAAATAATTTAATGATTTTCAAATTTCCAAGGTATTTTATCATCTACCTACATTAAGGGTGGTCTCCTTTTCTAAACGTGGCAGTTTTTAAACCTTTGTTAAAAATCACATTGAGATAGAGATTTCGGGAGTTGAAGAAAAAGAAAATGGTTAGAGTTTTATATTCCTTTTAAGTCCCTATGTGTTCAATTCTGAAATAACACAAAGATAACTTGAGGTCCTATGAATTAAACTCAAAATTATCCTTTTACATCCCTACAAATTAAAAATTCAAACAATTCAAAGATAACAAGACATTCTTCATTCAGAATTGGCATTGTTTGCAGTTATTAGAGACAAATGAAATTCTACTTTCAGCACATCTCTGGATATCCACAGGAAATTTTTGGGCTACAGCTGTTTCAAAAGAGAAATAGTTCTAATTAAAATTTTTAAAATAATGTTTCCTAGTTTCCAACCCATGGTAAAATTTATAATTTCTACTCATGGTGCAATCATAAGACTCTTGACTGTGCCAAAGGCTAATTAAAGGTAGCCTAAAGATCTCTCCAAATAGGGTAAGAGATCATACAAACAAATTAAAGTTGGAATGTCACTCATTAATTTTCAATGCAAACAATTAAGATAGTTTATTACATATTATGGAATTGATCTATCTTGATTAAAAATTCTCGTTATAGATTTAATTTTCTTTATTTCCATGTTTATTTCCATTGAATAACTTCAATATTTACATCTTCTCTTTAACTTCAATATTCACATCTACCTGTTAGTATGGTGTTGAAAGAAAATAATTGTTTGCCAGGTGCAGTGGCTCATGCCTGTAATTCCAGCACTTTGGGAGGCCAAAATCGGGGTATCATCTGAGTTTAGGAGTTCAAGGACAGCCTAACCAACATGGCAAAACCCCATCTCAACTGAAATATATGTGTGTGTGTATATATATATATATGCCAAGTATGGTGGTGGGCACCTATAACCCCAGCTACTCAGGAAGCTGAGGCAGGAGAATCACTGGAGCCCATAGAGCAGAGGTTGCAGTGAGATTGCCCCACTGCACACCAACCTGGGCACAGAGCAATACTCTTCAAAAAAAAAAAAAAAAAAAAGTCACAGTAGAATTCAGTATGTAGAAAAAAATACCATTTAACAGTAAAGATGAACTAAACTCAAAAATAAATTTGTCAATAGCAGTCCTATGCTAAAAGAAGTACTAAAGGGAAATCACTAGGCAAAAATAAATGATTCTATGGAGAAACCTAAAAATGTAATAAATATCAGAAATATAAGTATTTACTTTTTAAGATGATTTTAGTAATTGCAAACTTTCATATATGTTTAATATTAAATACATGAAGAAAATAAAAAGTCAGAAAGTGGTAAATAGGATTAAAATTTTGAAGAAAATAATATTACCTAAAATTATAAAATATTAATTTATATTTGACAGTGATAATTCAATAATAATGTAATCTCCATGTATTCTCTAAGTGAACAATAAAAGGATGTATTTTTAAAAGCTAATATATAAGGCTATAAAAATGCACTTCATTAATTTGTGAGAAAAAATAGAGTACAGAAAAGCAATTTAAAACAGTTTTGAAGAATATAAAACAAAGGAAAAATGGTAGCTTTTACCACAGCTATCATTAACTGAATTAAATGTAGTAACAATTAAATACAAATTTAGTTAGACTAGTTTAAAAAACAATAAAAAACTGCAGATGAAATATATAGAAGGACATAGAAAAATGAAAATAAACAAAGTATACCATGAAAACATTGACAAAAATAAAGCTGTTGTAGCTATTAATTACAGGAAAGTAAACCTTAAGACAAATAGAATTACTAAAGCTAGAGAGGAATATTTAATAATGATAAAAAAAAATAAATCCTTCAATAAGGATTCTAACTGTGAACACCAAGTAACATAGCTTAAAAATACATAAAGCAAAGCTTGACGGAACAAAAGAATGAAAAAGACAGTCCAAAACCTTAGTGGAAGCTATTTTCATAGCATTCACATTTCACTGTTACAGAACTAGTAGACAAGTAGAATATCTGATTAACACAGTGAACAAATCAGGCCAAATTTGGATACTTAGAATACTTCATTTTATACCTATATAATATATATTACTTTCAATTTATTGTATACTTACCAAAATTGACCATATGTAAATTTAAGTGGAATTATTTTAAAAGCAACATCAACAATAATAAAGGTAACTAAATATTCATGAAATGTTTGAAATTAAGCAATAAACTTTTAAAAACCCATGACTGAATGATGTATTTTTCAGTACAAATTACCACATAATTTTGATTAAATGATAATAAAATTACAATACATCTAAACTTAAGAAATTGAATTTAACCATACATATTAGGATATTTGTAAGTTTAGATGAACCATTAAGAGAACAAAGTTTGAAATAAATGATACATAAGTGCATTATAAGAAGTTAGGGGGCCGAGACGGGCGGATCACGAGGTCAGGAGATCGAGACCATCCTGGCTAACACGGTGAAACCCCGTCTCTACTAAAAATACAAAAAACTAGCCGGGCGAGGTGGCGGGCGCCTGTAATCCCAGCTACTCCGGAGGCTGAGGCAGGAGAATGGCGTAAACCCGGGAGGTGGAGCTTGCAGTGAGCTGAGATCCGGCCACTGCAGTCCAGCCCGGGCTACAGAGCAAGACTCCGTCTCAAAAAAAAAAAAAAAAAAGGAGTTAGGGGGAAGAAGCCAATTAATGCCAAAAGAAATGGAAAAAAAGAAAGTAAGAAAAAATTTAGCAAAATAGAAACAAAACAAAATTAGAGAAAAACAACAAAAACAAAATTTATTTTTCTCTAACAAGACTGTTAAAATTAATAAGAGTTTGGTAAGATGGGTCAGAGGGATGAAACTAATAAAAAAAAAAAGACATTCCTACAATGCTACAGACATTAGTCAGATAAAATACTACTTGAACAAATAAATATAATTTAAATAGAAATTTAAACAAAATTTATCAAAACGATAAAATAAAATAGAACAAAATTATATATTTAAATAAGTTA
The DNA here is from genome assembly GCF_047675955.1 of Chlorocebus sabaeus. Taxonomy (NCBI): domain Eukaryota; kingdom Metazoa; phylum Chordata; class Mammalia; order Primates; family Cercopithecidae; genus Chlorocebus; species Chlorocebus sabaeus. Next base: position 24,451,898 of record NC_132918.1, on the reverse strand, counting down.
ATAAGTAATTTATTAACCTGAATATCTTAAAGTTATTTTTTCCTCATATTCAAGAAAGGAATAACACTAGACTTATGCAGACGTTTCCAGAATATAGAAAAAGAGGAAATGTATTCTAATTTGTCTTATGAACACAACGTAAATTTGAAATCAACACCTGCAAAAACTTTAGAGAAAAAGAAAATGATAGGCCCATCTATCTTTTAAACATAGATGCAAAAATTGTGAAAAACATTTTATTAAGTCCAGTGTTATATAGAATGGATAATAGTTCATTACTAAACAGGATTATTCCAAGTATATAATAATAGCCTGATATTCAAAACCCTACAAATTTACCATGTTAACAGAAAGAAAAGGAGAAAAAAAATATTAGAACATCTTACTAGATGTACTAAAGCATTTGCCAAAAAAATCAAAGTTAATTCATGATGAAAATTCTTAACAAAGTAGGATTAGAAGAGGGCATCTTTAATTTTAGAACAATATCTACTAGAAAAAAACTATAGCAAACACCATATTTAATGATATGTTACCAAATTTTCTTTTTACATAGCTATAAGTGTTAGTTATCAACATTTTTCAACACTATATTAAAGGCCCTAACTAATGCAATAAGACAAGAAGAAAAAAATAATTAATAATTTGAATAAAAAAAGAAATTTCCCATTATTTACAGGCAATGTGTTTGTGGATAGAGACAATCGAAAAGAGTCTTCAAAATAAATGTTACAATTAATAAGTGAATTTAAATAAATTTAGCAAAGAGGTTTTATTAATTTTATTTTTATATGGTAATAATAAACAAAAATAAAATAAATTACTAATAAAATAATATTTACAATAGCATAGAAATTAAATACCAAGGAAAAACTTCTAACAAAAAAAAATGTGGAAAACTTCAAAACTAAAAACCACAAACATATTTTAAGATAAATTATAGACCTAAATTAAATAGAAGTATATACCATGATCATGAATTGGCAAGAATATTATAAAAATATTAATTATTTTTAGAAAGAAAATCAATAAAATCTTCCTTTAAAATGATGTAGTTTAAATTAGAGAAGACGATGAAATTTAATAGAGCTTAAGCAAGAGAAAAAAGCAAAATTAATTCAACTAGATTGGAGAATGATTGGCCAAAAACAGTTTTCGGAAAAGGAAAAATTTGTAATTGTAGCTTAATTGTAGTTTTTTCAGCAATGTGTGTCCAGTCACATGGGTGTTAAAGTCATGAGACTACCAAGAAGGATCAGGGCAAATAAAGGTAGGGGCTTCATACAAGGCTTTCAATGGAACAATTTTTATGTCTTCAAGGTCTCTCACAGTCCCCACTATTGTTCAACAGGTTGCTGGGTATTTTAATTTGATCACATTTAGATTTGTTCAGAATTCTATATTGATATCACTCATATTAATTATGCTCCCAGATTCACTGGTGATTGTAGACATCAGGGCTTTTTGTGACTTTTGTCGTGTAGTTGAATTTAAATTATCTGACCAATGAGTTTCTGCACAGAAGCATTTAAGACTCTTTGAGAACAGAGCAAATAATTATGCAGAAATCAAATATTAATATCAGAATTATCAGAATGCCTTGGACAGTACATTTTAGTCAACAGTCTTGATTAAGCCAAGAGAATCGATTTCATTCTTATTTTGAATCTGTAGAGAAGAGAAATTTGATATAAATTTGCATAACATTTACTTTTTCCTCTAATTTCATATTAGTTTTCCTAACCTTTTTGTTTACATTGAAAAATATCCAATTCATCTCTTGCTAGATGTGTGTAGTCTTCTTTCCCTAAGTCAACACGTGTACTTCCTTGTGAGCTGAGTATATTTAAAGTCTTTATTGCACCACAGCTTTTTGAGTTTTTACCGAGTCTTACAGTCTTACTTAGGTTTCCTAGGTTATTAATGTGTTTTTCTTTCATCATGGCATAATAAACTATGTTTCTGAGCTTTCGCATGGCTGTCAAAGCTGCATACTAGGAGACAAAACAGCTATCCAGTATTCACTGGTACACATAGTTTGTTATATCTTTATTCAGGCTTAAACTTCAAATTCCAGTAAATATTCTCTTGGAAATTTAGACACATGCCTTTCTACATAGGGGCCATAGTTATTTAAGGTTTCAGTATCTGCAAGAAAAAAAAAAAAGGAGAAAGAATGTTTTATCATTTAAAGAAATTAAGCCAAATTATTACAAAACCAAAATACTCATAAAAATTATAAGTTTTTAATAGCTATCAAATAAGTAGGAATTATCTAGTAATCTTGGGTGCCAGAGATTGAAAATATTCAAACAATGTGACCCAGAGTCTAAATTTAAGTATCAAGAAGAATTAATCAAATAGCTTTGTTTGTATTCATGAAGAATTTCTAGGATCAATGCCTCCCAAATGCAGGTTAAATGTATTTTTTTTAATTGCTGCATAGTTTTGATAAGTTGGAATCATAAAAATTATGACACTTTGTCATAAAAATTTAATTTATGAAAAGCAGAAACTTTGGAGTGATTTCTGGTTGCAGGCAAGTATCAAAATTGTCTGCTAAACTTAGTAAGAATCAAATAGAAAAGAATAAACAAGATTTCCTCCTAAATTGAAAAGGGTCAGAGCATTTAGTACAGTTGGCAATCACACTAGCAATAGGGCAAGTGGGAATGTAGTATATAAGGTTGTAGAAGGCAATGAATAGTCAAATTTTGTCCTGAAGGTTTAGAGAAAAAAACTTTATTTTTTTTCTCTAAAGAAAGGAAGAAAAAGAGAAGGAAGTTTATGGTGTTTTTGTAGAACCTGTTTTCGGGTACCTTTAATCATTAGATTTAGTTAAACACACAACTTCTTTGCGGGGAATAATAGTCTACAATGATTTTTACTTTCTTTATTTTGATTTTTTAAAATATTAATTATTTTCAAGTCTCTTTAGCAGTATACAGTGAAAGGAAAGTGATATTATTATCTTGCACAAGCATATAGTTTCCTAGGGAAAATGGTACAAACTCAGCAATCTGATTAACTAAACTTTTAGCTTGAGTGTGGACTCATTGGTGCCAAATGTAATCTAAATGACAGGTTTAATCTTTGGTGTTTAGACAAAGAAGACTGAAGAAATAACTCGTAGAATCTCATCTTGGCAATCAGTAACACTAAACTAACAGAGACAGGGAATTAAAAGTCATTAAAATTTAGAGGAGAAAGATACAAAGATAGTTGTAGCAGTTTTTGGCTTTCTGCATTCAGGTGTCTTGATCTGAAGGCTCTGGATGAAGGCCATGTCTAGCGATCTGTTTTAAATCAAAGTTTCTTAACTTGTCCTAAGTTTTCTATACAAATAGAGGAAAAGTTTTATGGTTATTATGTAGTCCAGGGAAAGGGATTTTGAAGGATATGCTTAATGTTAGTGAAGACAGTCTCTTGTGAATCTATCCAAGCCAAAACCTCAGATTTTTCAGCTTTCATTTGATTATATATAAAGGGTCATTACGTTCAAAAATGTTAGCATTTCTTTGTACAGTGTCTTATGAGAAAAAGATCTCTTCTAAGTTCTCTTCTATTAATTGGTCAGAGAAAATGAAAAATAATTCCAATTTTTGAGGCAACAAGTTTTACCATTTTGCATATTGTCGTGGCCTAGAAAATGCAATTTTATCTAAAAGCAATTGAAGTTTGTTTTTAAAATCTTTGTCAGAAAAGAGGAAATCAATTCTGTAAGACTTTCAAACTGAAGCACAGAACAGAAGAAAACCATCCATTTATAATATAAGAGTGGAGTACTGGCTCAGTATTTGCAAAAACTAATAGAACATTTCTGTAAATGTGTGGAATATAACTATCATATATTATTTATTTCCCAAAGGAAATATAAAAAAGGTATCATGAGGTTGCATGGAAAGGTAGACTTAAAAGAAAAATGCTGAACATGGATCTACCACTGAAGTTGTCTGCCTCAGGGATAAGGAATGTTTGAATTGTATTATGGTTGGAAACTGCAAGGAGTGAGGGAGTACAAATCTGTTAATGAATGGTCCATGAATCTTGTACAAGGTGGTAACCATACTCATTTGCCTTTTTGATGGGCAGAAGAGGCATAACAACGGCTAATATAGGAAACTTTGAGTACTTTTTGGAGGTTTGTAATATAATGGGTCTTCAAAAGTCTCTTTTATTAATGGATATTGGGTTAGTTTCAGTAAGACATAGATGGATTGATGAGTAACTTTATGGCTTCAGCATCTTTCATCTGATATAAACTTTCTTTAGCTGAAAGGCTATTGGGAACAGATTCAAGGTCTGAGATGTTGGTAGGGGAGATATCAGAGTGAGTGATCCGTCTAACCTATCACAAAACTATGGATCAGAATTCATCTTCTGGAATTTCCAGAATGAGGTCATCTGGTTTAAATTTTATAATGGCACATCATTTTCAAATAAGTTTTGTTCCCACAAATTCATTGGAATAAAATCACTAAACATAAAAGTATATTGATAAGTTCCAGAGAGACAGTAACTGAGTGATGCAAAAGCAGTGTTTGTGTGGTATCTCGGATTTCTACCAGTAAAATGTCTTTGTTACTCTGAAAAAGAAATGACGGAGGGATCATATGGTTTATAGTAGGGAGCGTAACCCTGGGAAGTAATAAGAAATGGAATGTTCCAGTTGAGCAATTGCATGAAATTTTTCTCCCTTTTTTGTTAATAGAAATTGTAGGTAGACGAGTAGCTACTTACTTGCAGGTGTGACTAGAGTCTATCTTTTCCACTAAAATAGGGAAAGTTTTCTTCCACTACCCTTTTGCCTTAAAATATTATCAGACATCTTTGTCTAGGCTAGGCTAAAGGTGTCCTTGTTCTTGGGTTTATCTAATTTCTAATCTGAAAAGCTAATAATTTATTTGATATTTTTCTTTTTCTTGATCTTTAAAGTTTTGAAAAAAAAAAAAACCTAGTAATTCATAGAACTAGAAAGAGCTTGCCATTCTATTTCTTGTTTGTTTGTTTTTTAGTTTTCTAACAAAACCTAGCACACTTGGTTAAATACCATCACTGAGAAAGGTGGATATGACAGTTGTAATGTTTATTCCCCTCAAGATAGCAACGTCTCAAAAGGCTAGAATGAGATGTATGTATTTATTTATTTATCTATTTATTTATATATTTATTTTTTTCTGTTTCAGGAGTGCAATTTTGACCAATTACTTTTTACAGAAAGAATTTCAAGAATAGCTATGAAGTATACGAAGAGGTCTTATTTCTAAGTTCTCTCTCTCTCTCTCTCTTTCTCATACAGTCATGTGCTACATAAAGGTGTTTTGCTCAACAATGGATTTCATATACAGTGGTGGTCCCATAAGTTTATAATGAAGCTGAAAAAGTTATCTCACCTAGTGATATCATAGCTGTTGTACTGCAACACATTACTCATTGGTTTGTGGAGATGCTGGTGTCAACAAACCTACTGCACTGCCAGTCACATAAAAATATAGCACATATAATTATGTACAGCAGATAATATTTGATAATGATAATCAATATGTTACTGCTTTATGTATTTACTACACTATCCTTCTTGTTGTTATTTTAGAATGTACTCCTTCTACTTGTAAAAGAAACTAACTGTAAAACAGCCTTAGACAGGTCCTTTAGGATGTATTTCAGAAGAAGACATGGTTATCATGGGAGATTACAATTTCACTTCCTGTTATTGCCCCTGAAGAATTCCCAGTGAAACAAGATGGAGTGGTAGAAGGAAGGGATATTGACAATCCTGACCCTGTGTAGACTAGACTAATGCATGTGCTTTTTCTTAGTTTTTAACAAAAAACTTAAAGAGGGAAAAAGAAACTTTAAAAATACGAAAAGGGTATGGAATAAGACTATACAAAAAAGAAAATGTTCTTGTATAGCATACAGTGTGTATTTTAGACTGTGTTATTACAAAAGAGTCAAAAAGTTAAAAAGAGTATATAAAGTAAAAAAGTTACAGTAATCTAATTATAACATTATTGAAGAAAACATTATTTTATAAGTTTATTGTAGTTTAAATGCACAGTGTTAGTAAAGTATACAGTAATGCCCTAGGCCTTTATATTCAGTCACCACTCACTCACTGACTCACTCAGAGCAACTTCCAGTCTTTCAAGCTCCATTCATGGTAACTGCCTTATACAAGTGTACCACTAAAATAATCATTTATATGCTATCTTTACTATACCTTTTCTATGTTTATATAAAAACAATTACAATTGTCTTATAATTGGCTACAATGTTGAGTACAGAACCTGTTATACAGGTTTGTAGCCTAGGAGGAATAGGCTATACCATATGGCGAAGATGTGTAGTAGGCTATACCTCCTCTATGAAAGTACACTCTATGAGGTTCACACAATGAAGAAATTGCATAACATCGCTCAGAATGTATTCTTTTCATTAAATGACACGATTGTATATACATAATATATAGTATGTATAATGTATGTTATTTATATATAACATATATAAATGACATGTGACATACAAAATGATATTATATAACATACACAGGTATATATATGTTATATATAACACATATAACATACAGTATTATAATACATGTTATTTTTATATGACATATAAATATATATGTTGTCAAATTTTGATCCTTATATTGAATACAATTTTGATAATCTATTTTACTTTTTCTGAACAAATATTAGTATCACTGAGTTCCACAAAATGATGAAATAATTGGTAGATATTAGGGCAGCCTTGGATACATCGCTTATGGAAAATCTTAAAGTGTTTGTTGACGTTTGTCTTTTCTTTTGAGGGCTAGATATTTCATTAGAGTACACAGTCTAATCATGAACAAGGTTTAACCAATAAAAATAAAGCTAATCGTGGTATCTAACTCTTTATAAGACATTGTAATGAGACATAATCTAATAAGAATTTTGTGCTCAGCAAGAGGAGGTAGAAGAAAGAAAAGACGTTCTCGCAAAGTACAGAAGTAGGAAGAGCAGGAACAGAGCAAGGGGATAGAAGAATTCAAGTGGAGGGCACGAAGGAGGCCAAACAAAAGTTGAATCAAGAGGAACAGAAGAGTTTAAGTTTGGATATTTTCGTCTTTTAATTTCTATGTTTATATTGCTTTTTATATTTATTTATTATTCAAAAGATATATTTTATCTCACTGAGGTCTCTTAGGGGAAATAGTTTTAGAATTTTTCTGTGTTGTAGAGCGCTAAAGAATCTGGACAATGACTTGGAGTTTCAATGAATGCTTATATTTAAACATGGAGAGAAAATGGGAAATAAATTATGCCTATGAAAACTAGTCTCTACGCTTCCATGTCATCTGTAACAGCCCTGAGTAATGAAAAATTAAAATAACTTATTGAAAGACAGTAAAAGAAGGAATAATGATTTAGGAGGTTGTATCAGTCTGTTTCACACTGCTATACAGAAGTGGCTGAAACTAGGTAATTTATAAAGGAAAGAGCTTTAATTGACTCACAGTTCTACATGGCTCAGGAAACTTACAATCATAACAGAAGGCAAAGGAGAAGCAAGCACCTTCTTCCCAAGGTGGCAGGAGAGACAGAGAGTGAGAGGGGAACAGCCAAGCACTTTTAAACCATCAGATCTCGTAAGAACCCACTAACTATTATGAGGACAGCATGGGGGAAACCATTTCCATAATCCAATCACCTCTAACCATGTCCCTCCCTCAACACATGGGTATTACAATTCAAGATGCGATTTGTGTGGGGACACAGAGCCAAACCATATCAGTAGCCCTTAAAGAAAGACAATAGAATGCTCATCAGCAGGATATATTCAGATGTTCGGTGGGAGAATCTGAAAATGGAAAAAGAAAAGAGAGAGAGAGAGAGAGACATCTGCTGCAAGCTATCATTGCTGAAGTAGTCCAGGTTGAGGAGCAGCAAGTCCAGTACTGACCTGAGTCAAAGTGCCAAAAACTGTAGAAGAAAATCAAACACAGAGCACTCTTAAGCATAAACTTTCTTTTGAAATGTTTCCATGTGAGAATGAGCATGCTGCAACATAAGTCACCTGTTTTATAATGTAAGTGTCATAATGCCATGACATAGTGAATTATTCAACATATGAATTACAATGGGAGTAGAATGGTCTTTTAATAAACAGCGCTGTATCAATTGGATATTCCCATTAGAAAAAATAGATTTTATTTCATTTTACCCTATATAAAGTATTAATTTATTAGGGACTATGCTTCTAAAGATAAAAGGTAAAACACTAAAAGTCCTAGAAGAAAATATGACAATATCTAGTGTATATATCAAATGCATCAAATGGAACACAAAAAATACTAACTATAAAAATACATAAATGGAATTAAACATAACTGCTCATCAAAAAACACTATTTAAAGGCAAGCTACATTTGCCATATATACATCTAACAATCAATTTACATCTAGCAAGTATAAAGAACTCCCCAAAAGATGGGTCAAATTAATTTTTAAAAATCTGCAAAAGTTTTGAACATACAGTCATAAAAAAAGTATCCAATTGTACACTCAACATTAAATGGACTGAAAAAGCAGTCCACTTTATTACTTAATAGAAAATACAAAGGAAAACCACAATGAGATAACACTTGATATCTAATATAAGCACTAAAATTTAAGGCTGAAAATATCAACAATTGTATAGAAAATATAACACACACAATTCTGATGCAAGAATAAGTTGGCAAAATCAGTTCTAAAGTACTGCTTAGCATATCTACCAAGGCTAATCTTTAGACTCAGTGACCCCACCCCGTTTACATACCACATTTGCCTATTGTTACCACAAGATATGTAGCAGAATGTTCATACCAGCAAAAAAAAAATAAGAGAAACAACTAAAATACCAACCAATAGTAAAATTGATTAACATTTTTGTCATATTAACTTGAATTCTATAGGACAGTGGTTCTCAGTTGGAGGTTATTTCATCCCCAGAGGACGTTTGACAATGTATAGAGAAAGTTTTTAGTTGACCCAACTGGAGGAATGCTATTGGCTTCTAAGGAGCATATGCCAGCAATGCACCACAGGTCTTCCCATGCATAGCACCCATAGCAAAGAATTATCCAGTCCAAAATGTGCATAGTGCAAGATGGAGAAATTCTACTATAGAACTATGAGAAAAGTACACATAACCACATATATATATATGTAAAAATGATACAGAGGAATTTTATACTGAATACTTTGATTTATGAAAACTTCAGAAACCATCTTATCAAACCCTTTCACTGTTATAAGAATCAGCTTAATGATTATCTTTGACAGGAAACAGTGATTAGAAAGGGAAGGGAAGGGGTCACTGATAATGGTAGTGCTCTGTAAACACAAAACACAATTCGAAGCTCCCCAATGGACTGAGTGGACCCCTCCTCTCAGCCAAAGGCATTCCAAAGTTGACCCACAAAACTGGTTCAGGCCATGATAAGAAAACGGGCTTGGACATGCCTCAGTCAGGCACAACTGACCAGCATTAACATTGAAACAGGGATCTCAAGTCTGACAAAACAGACTCTGTAGCACTAACATACCAAATTCTAATCTTACTCTAGTATAGCATCATATGACAGATAGCAAACCTTAAAAGAAATTGAAGTATTTTCCCCAGTATATATTTAATTGAACTGCAGATCCTTCTAATAACAGAGCTTGGTACCTGAGGAGGTGGTTGTCTGTTAGTTAGAGACTCCCCTTAGGAGACAGTAGTCCTGGGCTGGGCATGTTGACTTACACACATAATTTCAGCATTTTGGGAGGCCAAGGTAGGTGGATCACCTAAGGTCAAGAGTTGGAGATCAGCCTAGTCAACAAGAAGAAACCCCATTGTCTCTACTAAAATTACAAAAATTAGCCTGGTGTGGTGGCAGATACCTGTAATCCCAGGTACTTGGTTGTCTGAGGTGGGACAATCCTGTAAACCCAGGAGGCAGAGGTTGCAGTGAGCCAATACTTTAGCCTGGGCAACAGAGCAAGATTCCATCTCAAAAACAAATAAACAAACATAAAGAAGACAGTAGACGGTAGTCTTACCACATTATGCAAGCATAAACAGTTAAGTTATTCCCCATGGTTAACTTAGTAGCCTCTGTTACAAGCAAGGATACCACTGAGACCTTCCAGGGGCAGGCTGGCCACCCTTTGGCTACTAAATCAAGTTCCTTACTTAGGTAGGCAACGGGCTGCTGGACAGTACCCTGGGCTTATGTTAGAACTTCCAGTGCCACTCCCTTTATTTCTGACACATAAAGATTAAAGATTTTTCCTATGGAGAGACAAATGGCTGGTGTCTTAAGGAAGGCTTGTTTTAGTTGGTCAAAAGTCTTTCTAGGCTCTGGTTCCCAAATTAGACAGTGAGTTTTAGCTGCCTGAGTCTCCTTTATTAGGTAGTATAAGGGACAAGTTATTTTACTCTACCCAGGTATCCACAGTCTGCTGAATCCTGTAATACCCAAGAATTCCCTTGGTTACTTGACAGTTTTGGGGAGGAGAAAGGATAAGATTTTCTTAATCCCTTCTTTGACCAGTGTCCTGGTCCCCTCTGACAGTACCAGGCCTAGGTATTTCACTGAAGTCTGACAGAGCTGAGCTTTAGATTTTGAAACCTTATATCTGTTAGCTAGAAAATTAAGAAGAGCCTTAGTGCCTTCCTGAGGGATTTCCTCTGTTGAAGCCCAGAGGAGAATGTTGTCTATGTATTGTAAAGCTTTAACTTGATGATAAAGGAACTCAGAGAGGTCTCTTGATAATTACCTGCCCAAAAATGTGGGGGCTGTCTCGGAATTCCTGAAGTAACACTGTTCAGGTTAACTGAGTGGTTTGGTTAGAAGGATCCTCAAACGCGAAAAAATACTGAGAGTCAGAGTATAATGGTATGCAGAAGAAAGTATTCTTTAGGTCCAGGAGTGTGAACCATTTAGTTACCTCAGGTATTTGAGCTGGCAGGGTATATGGATTGGGAATCACCAGATTACCAGAACCACAGCCTCATTAACAAGGTGGAGGTCCTGAACTAGTTTCCATTACCCATTGGGTTTTTGTTCCCCCAATATCAGGGTATTACAAGGGCTGCTGCAGGGTTTAAGGAGGCACTGAATCCTCAAGTTATCAATGATGGCTTCTAGTCCATTCCTAAACTCTAGTTTCAGGGGATATTGTTTCTGGTTAGGAAACGAGGTGGAATCCTTAAGGTGGACCTTGACTCGTAGGGTGGTTGTGGCTTAGCCAATCTTCCCTTCAACTGCTCAACCTTCTGGGTTAAAATCAGTCTCCAACAGAGGGAGACAAAGAGTTTGCCCAGGGGCCATCAGAATGGAGGTCCACAACTGGGCCAGAATATCACTGCCCAACAGAGAAGTTGGGCTTTCAGGCATAATTAGAAATGCATGAGTGAACAAAAGGTCTCTCCAACTTCAACTAATAGGTTGGGGAAAATATTCAGTTAAAGGCCTTCCTGAGATGCCCTTCAGGGTCATGCTAAGACGGGAGAGAGCCCTGTACTGGAGAGGAGAACTGAGACCAGCTCCAGTTTCCAAAAGGAGGTCCATTTTTCTCTGTTTGATTTTCAGAATTACCCGTGGCTCCTGGATGGTAATGGTGGTCTGGACCATTGGGACATTGAAGAGATGAGCCCTGGGACCCAGCAGTCCTGCTGCTGGACCATTTGGGAGACTGGGTCTGGAACTGGTGACCAGCATTCGTGGGACAGTCCACCATCCTCCAGTGGTCCCCATTTCAGATCGGACAAGGTCAAGGTGGCTACCTCATGCTTCCTGGATAATCCTTCTTAAAATACCCTGGCTTGCCACATCTGTAGCAGTGAACAGGTGCACCCTGGAAATTCTGGGATTTGTTGACTTGCCTGGTGGTCATTAAAGCTCCTGTCTCTTTCCTGTGTTTCCTCTCTCTCTTGGGCCTCCTTTTTGCTTACAAAAGACCAAAGTGTCCACTTTCAGGAGGTTCTCTAAAGTACTATCTAGTCCCAGGACCTGTTTCTGCAGCTTCCTCATGATATCAGGAGCTGCTTGATTAATAAATTTATCTTTCAAGATTAGTTGTCCCTCGACTGAATCAAGAGATAGACAGGTGTGTTTGACCAAGACCTCTGTTAGCCTTTCTAGGAAGGCAGTGAGATTTTCATCAAATCCCTAGTTTATCATGGAAAACTTGGTATAATTGAGAGGTTTGGTCCTAGTCCAATGTAAACTCTCCATTATGCACTCCTGAAAGTGTCTTCTCTTCCAATCTCCCGACTCATCATTGGGATTCCATCCAGGGTCATCCATTGGTACTGCTTCTCTTCCAGTTGGATAAAGTTTGCCCCCTTCTCTGATGCTATGTGTGATATAAAGCTCATTCCTAAATCTCTCTTCTTCTTGCAGAGCAGCCTGCTTCTCAGTGTTAGTCAGGGTCTGATTCAAAAGTAACGTAAAGTCTTTCTGGGAGAGCTCAAATATTTGGATGAAATTCTGGAAAGCCTCTATTTATCTATTAGAGTCATCTGAAAACTTGCCAAGATCCTCCTTAACCTGTTTTAAGTTCTGTAGACACAAGGGAACCTGGACTTTACTGTGGTCAAATTCACCAGGCATCTATTGGAGAGCAAGAGTGAGACTAGGGCTTGTCTAGGGTGAGGATTTCTAGGAGGGGGCAAGCAAGAGAGAGAAGCTGGATACAGAGGATGGGGTAGACCTAAAGGAGCAGGGCTGGAGGGAGCTGACTTCTGTGTTGGTGGTGCCTCTGGGATTTATTAGTTCTCTGGGATTTCCCCTTGTACCCTCTCCTGAGATGACAAACAGGAGGGATGGATAAATCCTACACTGTCAGCAAAGGTCTGGATTGTCATGCAAAGTAAAGAAAGCCTGAACATATGGGGTCTCAGAACATCTGTCCTCGTATTTACAGAAAAGGTCTAACTGCAGGGCTGTATCAAAATGAATGGTTCCTTACTGAGGCCAAACCAGTCCTTCTTGTAAACCATAACTTGGACAAACCTTTGTGCAGAGGGATATGAGGTGTTTCTCCTCCATAGTCTGAGGGTCGTAGCAGTCCCAGTGGTTCAGGATACACTCCAGGGAAGTATAACCTGGCAGTGGTGATAGCTGGTTTCCAATTCTGAAAGACAGAGAAATAGAGGCATCCCTCATTTTCTTTCCTTCTTTCAGTGATAACCAGAGGTGTAATGGAGAGAAGGTGGGCATCCATTCTTTCTCTTCCATCTTGTCCCCGAGTCCTGGAGACCTTGGCAGGTCCCACCCATGGGTGGCAAAGCGATTTTCATCCATGTTAATAGCGGGAGGGGCTACAGGGTCGGAGTATCTTCTCTTACCCATGTGCGCCCTATTTCCCCTGCTGTAAACAACCTTTGAGTTCCCTGGACCTCATCTATGTCATGGAGCATGACCTCCTTCCATGAAACAGGGATTTAGTTGGCAGGAATTGATCCTACCCATTTACCTTGTGCCTGTTGCCTGGCTTTGGATCCCTCAGATCAAGTTTTTCATTCTAGGCCCTCGACCTGAATCCTAGAATTAATTTTGTGACAAAAAGATGTTTCAGGGGCTGCATGTATTGAGTCTCAAATGGGCCATGGTGAAATTGCAGTTATCAGCCAGCAGGGATCGGTCATTGGTTGTTTTTCCTGTCATAAGCAGGGTGCTGAAGATAGGACCCCTCTCACTTAGAAAAGAATAAAGGAAACTTCTTAAAGTACAAAAAAAAAAAAAGTACGGTGGGGGGAACTTCTTGCTCTTTGCAAATAGGTTCCTTCAACTACTATATCCCTTCCCCAGTTCAGACCAGTAAGGACCCCTCAGCCATGGAAGGAAAGGCTCTTCTGGTGCAGCAATCAGGAGGCACTGGGGCCTCAGTGGCAGTCACAGTTTTTTCCCACCCCTCATGGCCATTGGGTGTGGCTTGTGGATGCTGCAGACAGACCCAGGTCCCCAGGTTGGTAGGGGCGGCAGGAAGGTGGTGAGTCACTGCATGCTTGTCCATCCCATGTATCACCTGCAGCCATTAGGGTGAGGTTTGGGGTCGCACCTCTAAGAACAAATGGAAACCAAATTGTTTTAAATTTACTCCCCTGATTGTTGAGCCGAACATACATTGTACTTAGTAACATCTTAGTAGTTTGTAGCGTAACCCTTAACATTATACAGAAGCGATAGGAGCCATTTCAAGTCATGAAAGAACAAAAGGTATCACAGAAAAGTCTGGGGATCTTGGCCAAAGAAGTTTAGTCTTGGGATCTCTTAGCAACAAAAGATGCCTTTAGTTGCCCCAGGACTCTACTCTGGTCCCATGCAATGGGTCTAACCAGACCTCCATGAAGAGAAACAGAGCCAATATTCCTTTTACTCAAAGGAAAGAGAGAGGTGTCAGGGTCTTAGAAAATAGGCAGATCTGACAGTTCCACATCTGTACTCACCCTCATGCTGAATCCCTGGATCCCAGGCGAGCCCCTAGCTAAGACAGAAGAGTTCCCTGACCTCTTTGGGGACTTGCAACAGGGGTGTGACTCATTTACTCGGCTGCCATGTACTCAAACCCCTTATGGGAGCATGCAGGTGAGCTGGGGCAAGAGCTTTTGGGCTCTGGCCCCACAGCTGTGTCTAGGGGTGTTATGATGCTCTTTTAGCTTTGCCATCTGTGGGTGGCTAAGTGTTAAGCAGCTCAGTGGAGTCAGGGTGACAGCCTTTTATACCCTGTCCTCTTGGTACTCAGGTCCTTGTCCGGCATCCAGGAAGAATCAGGTCAAACAGACTTGAAGGATGGCAAATGGGGGGATTTTATTGAGTGATGGAGGTGGCTCTCAGCAGAATGGATGAGGAGCTGAAAAGGAGATGGAATGAGAAGATGATCTTCCCTTGGAGTTCAGCTGTCTTACGGCCGATCTCCTCTCTGGCCGTCCCCAGCCAAATTCCTCTCAATGTTCACAAGCTCTTTCTCTTCTTTCTTTCACTGCTGTGCTGTTCTGCCACTCTGTCAGTGGAGCTTGGGGCTTACATGTATATAGGATAGGGGCGCAGCAGGCCGGAGTGGTTTTGCTAAAGGCAACATTTGGGCACAAAAACATGAATGCCTATTCCTATTCAGGGACATGGCACAAAAGCATGAATGCCTATTCCTATTTAGGCTTGGGGGTAGGGCCTTTGCAAGGGAATTGCCCTCTTCTCCTTTGTCCCTGCCTCCTGTCCATATCACTAGCATTAAGATGCCAAGTCAGAAATTGAAGCATTTGAGATTTCACTGTGCCGGCAAACTAGCAAGTTAGCCAGTCATAATTTTACAGTTTCATCTGGTGGAAAGATATTAGACTTCTGAGTTTATTATTCAATGCAGAAGATTAGCCAGAGTAACATTTCACATCAGTTCTCTGAGCCCCAATTTTCATAGGGCAACATGAGGGCCAGGTAGTACATGAATATAGCATGGCAAGGCATTCCAGGAAAGGAACCCTGCCTTTAGGACACTCTAGTCTTACAAATGGGCTGCTGGCAAACCTGTTCTTCTCCCCTCTTGACACAGACATTGTTTTTGTACCTTAGAATATCATTTTGGAGAAGTGGGAGGATCTCTATAATTATTAAACTGGAATGTCTCACGCGTAAGACATCTTTAAATCACTCCAGAAGATGTTACTGACTTTCTCTTCACTATCTGGAAATGTAAATACATTTGCTCCAGTGGGAGTTCCGGTCTCTACCTTTCCAGGGTGGCTTGCAAAAACATTCTTGAGACTATAGTTCTGGAGAACAAAGATTGCAATGTCTGGATGTGTAGAAGTAACAGAGATTATCAAGAATCTATCACCATCACAAAAGTGTGAATTAAAAAAACTGTGATATTATTTTTAACTATCTTATCAAAGAATATAAACAGATGTGTGTATTGGAAATATACACCCACTACTAGTGATTATTTGTGGAGATTTACTCTTATATTATTGTAAATTCGGAAATTCACAATTTTGTTTAAAAGCAGATTTAAAATGTTAATTAATATTAATGTCATTCATGTTGTTTGACTCAGTACATCCAAGCTAAAGAATTTGAGTGATATTCAAAGTGTTCAGTAGTATGCTGTGTATTTTTTATTATAGAAATATTTAAAACAGCATATTATATAAAGAAAAAATAATGGTTAAATATGTTTGGAATATCCATGCAATGGAATAATTTTGAACAATATATTTGCTGAGAGAATAGCACCTAAGATAATGTTAGGTTAAAACACAATTATTGCTGAGCTGAAAACATTATAGATAGATGCAGATATGGATACAGATATATAGATGTACATATGTAAATATGTAGAATCAGATACAGATACAGTATAGATATGTATTTAGAACAGTGACAAGAAGAAAATATTTCAACATATTTTTTTTTCTAGTAAGCCTGTGGAAGATTTATATTTTTCTTTATACTTCTACTCTGCATTTTCAAAAGCCCATGTATAAAGTATCACTTTTATCTGATAAAAAGTTTTATAAATTAACCTCTATTTTTAAAATTGTATTTGGCTTTTTAAAAGCCATCCACATTAATGCCTCAATCAGTTTTCACATATTTGAGTGATATTTTGATTGGTTGGTGATATGGTTTGGCTGTGTCCCCACAAAAATCTCATCTTGAATTGTAGCTCTCACAATTCTGACATGTTGTAGGAGGGACCAGGTGGGAGGTAACTGAATCATGAGGGTGGGTCTTTCCTGTGCTGTTCTCATGATAGTGAATGCGTCTTATGGGACCTGATGGTTTTATCATGGGGAATTACCCTATACAAACTCTCTTCTCTTGTTGTTGCCATGTGAGACATGCCTTTCACCTTCTGCCATGAATGTGAGGCCTCCCTAGCCATGTGAAACTGTGAGTCCATTAAAGCTCTTTTTCCTTAGAAATTACCCAGTCTCGGCCGAGCGCGGTGGCTCAAGCCTGTAATCCCAGCACTTTGGGAGGCCGAGACGGGCGGATCACGAGGTCAGGAGATCGAGACCATCCTGGCTAACACGGTGAAACCCCGTCTCTACTAAAAATACAAAAAACTAGCCGGGCGAGGTGGCGGGCGCCTGTAGTCCCAGCTACTCCGGAGGCTGAGGCAGGAGAATGGCGTAAACCCGGGAGGCGGAGCTTGCAGTGAGCTGAGATCCGGCCACTGCAGTCCAGCCCGGGCTACAGAGCAAGACTCCGTCTCAAAAAAAAAAAAAAAAAAGAAATTACCCAGTCTAAGGTACATCTTTATCAGCAGTGTGAAAATGGACTAATACAGTAAATTGCTACCAATAGAGTGGTGTGCTTTAAAGATACCTGTATTAGTCTGTTTTCATGCTACTGATAAAGACATATACAAGACTGGGCACTTTACAAAAGGAAAAGAAAGAGACTTATTGTAATTACAGTTCTACATGGAGTGTCAATCTTACATAGGTAACAGCAGACAAAGAGAGAGCTTATGCAAAGAAACTCCCATTTTTAAAACTTTCAGATCTCCTGATATCCATTCACTATTATGAGAACAGAACAAGAAAGATCTGGCCCCACGATTCACTCATCTTCCACTGGGTCCTTCCCACAACATGTAGAAATTACAGGAGCAACAAGATGAGATTTGGGTGGGGAAGCAAAGCCAAACCATATCATTCCACTCCTGGCCCCTCTCAAATCTCATGTCTTCACATTTCAAAAGCAATCATGCCTTCCCAAAGGTCTGCCAAAGTCTTAACTCATTTCAGCATTAACTCAAAAGTCCACAGTCCAAAGTCTCATCCAAGGCAATACAAGTCTCTTCTGTCTACCAGCCTGTAAAATCCAAAGCAAGATACAAAGGGGCTACAGGTCCCATGCAAGTCTGAAATAGAGCAAGGCAGTCAAATCTTAAAGCTGCAAAATGATCTCTTTTGACTCCATGTCTCACATCCAGGTCACACTGATACAAGAGGTAGGTTCCCATAGTCTTGGGCAGCTCCACCCCTGTGGCTTTGCAGTGTACAGCCTCCCCTCCAGCTGCCTTCAAGGGCTGGTGTTGAGTGTCTGCAGCTTTTCCAGGCACACAGTGCAAGCTGTCAGTGGATCTACCATTCTGGGGTTTGGAGGATGGTGGCCTTCATCTCATAACTCCACTGGATCATGCCCTAGTAGGGATTCTGTGTGGGGGCTCCAGGTTAAGGTTCCCAAACCTCAATTCTTGACTTCTGTGTACTTACAGACTAAACACTATGTGGAAGATACTAAGGCTTGGGGCTCCCACCCTCTGAAGCCATGGCCTGAGCTCTATGTTAGCCCCTTTCAGCCATGGCTGGAGCAGCTGGGATGCAGAACACCAAATCCCTATGCTGAACATAGCACAGGGACCTTGGGCCTGGCACACAAAACCATCTTTTCCTCCTAGGCCTCCAGGCCTGTGATGAGAGGGGCTACCATGAAGATCTCTGACATGCCCTGGAAACATTTTTCCCATTATCTTGGGGATTAACATTTGGCTTCTCATAATTTATGCAAATTTCTGCAGATTTACAGAAAATGGGTTTTTCTTTTCTACCACATTGTCAGGCTGAAAATTTGCTGAACTTTTATGCTCTGTTTCCCTTATAAAACTGAATGCCTTTAACAGCACCCAAGTGACATCTTGAATGCTTCACTGGTTAGAAATTTCTTCCACCAGATACCTTAAATCATCTCTCTCAAGTTCAGAGTTCCACAACTCTCTAGGGCATGGGCGAAATGTCACCAGTCTCTTTGCTAAAACAACAAGAGATACCTTTGCTTCAGTTCCAAACAAGTTCCTCATCTCCATCAGAGACCACCTCAGCCTGAATTTCATTGTTCATATCATTATCAGTGTTTTGGTTAAAGCCATTAAACAAGTCCTAGGAAATTCTAAACTTGCACACATTTTCCTGCCCACATTTTCCTGTCTTCTTTAAAGCTCTTTAAATAATTCCAACTTCTGCCTGTTATCCAGTTCCCAAATTGCTACTTTCAGGTATTGATATGCTTTGGCTCTGTTTCCCCACCCAGCTATCACCTTGTAGCTCCCATATTTTCCATGTGTTGTGGGAGAAACCTGGAGGGAGATGATTGACTCATGAGGGTGGGTCTTTTCTTTGCTGCTCTAGTGATAGCAAATGTGTCTCATGAGAACTGATGGTTTTCAAAATGGGAGTTTCCCTGCACAAGCTCTCTCTTTGCCTGCTGCCATCTATTTAAGATGTGACTTGCTCTGTAATGCCCAGACCGTTTATTCCCCGAAGAAGACCACCAGAGTCCAGAGTCAAAGCTAAGCAGCAAGGATCTTTGTTACAGGTTCGAACCTGGAACTCTCCCTCGCTCGCGAAAGGAGACGGGCAGGAGAGCTCCCCCACTGAGCTCCGAGCAGTGTTATATAGTCTAAAAAAGTGGGCATAGAATTATTATACAAATCAGATATATGATTGGCTAGTGTTTGAACAAGGTGATTTGGCTAACTATGATTGGTTCCCGCCATTTCTGATATTTCGGTTCAACCTTTGAGGCGGGAGAGCAGGTTTATGGCAGCAATAGTTTATCTTACTTAAAACACGTCTTGTGACCTTGCCTCAGAACTTACAAAATTTCTGGTACGTGCAGAAAAACAGGTACTCACGAAATCTCTGGTATGTGCAAAACAAAATCTCTGGTATGTGCAAAACAAAATCTCTGGTACGTGCAGAAAAACAGGTACTCACAGAACTTACGAAATCTCTGGTATGTGCAAAGATTAGAGAGCAGAACAAAAGGGTGTAGCGGGGGGGCGGGTACACATCTATCTTTGTGTCCTTTCAGCTCCATATAGAACTGTAAATTGAACAAACCTTTCTTTTGTAAGTTGCCCGGTTTTGGGTATATCTTTATCAGCAGCATTAGAATGGATAAATACAGTATATTAGTACCAGTAGAGTGGGGTGTTGCTGAAAAGATACCACAAAATGTGGAAGCAATTTCAGAGCTAAGTAACAGGCAGATGTTGGAACAGTTTAAAGGGCTCAGAAGGAGATAGGAAAATGTAGGAATGTTTGGAACTTTCTTGATACTTATTGAATGGCTTTGACCAAAATGCTGATAATGATATGGACAACAAAATCCAGACTGAGGTTGTCTCAGGTGGAGATGAAGACCTTATTGGGAACTGGAGTAAAGGTTACTCTTGCCATGTTTTAGCAGAGAGACTGGTGGCATTTTGCCCCTGCCCTAGAGATTTGTGGAACTTTTAACTCAAGGGAGATGATTCAGGTTATCTAGTGGAAGACATTTCTAAGCAGCAAAGCATTCAAGATATGACTTGGGTGCTTTCAAAATCATTCAGTTTTAAATGAAAACAGACCATGAAATTTTGAAAAATGTTCAGCCTGACTGTGCAATAGAAAATTAAAAAAAAAAAAAAAAAAAAAAAAAAAAAAAAAAAAAAAAAAACAACCTTTTCTAAGGAGAAATTCAAGCTTGCTGCAGAAATTTGCGTAAGTAACAGGGAGCCAAATGTTAATCAGCAAGACAATGGGGAAAATGTCTCCAGGGTATGTCAGAGAACTTTGTGGCAACCCCTCCCATCTCAGGCCCAGAGGCCTAGGAGAAAAAAATTGTTTGTGGGCTAGGCCCGGGGAACCCTTGCTGTGTGCAACCTAAAGACTTGGTGCCCTGAGTCCCAGTTGCTCTTGCTATGGCTGAAATGGACCAAGGTTCCCCTCAGGCCATGTCTTCAGAGGGTACAGGCCTGAAGCCTTGGCAACTGCCACTTAGTGTTGAGCCTGTGGGCACATAGAAGTCAAGAATTGAGGTTTGAGAACCTCCAACTCGATTTCAGAGGATTTATGGAAGCTCCTGGATTTCCAGGCAGGAGTTTACTGTAGGGGTGGGACCCTCACGGAGAACTTTTCCTAGGGTGACGTCGAAATTAAACATGGAGTTGAAACTCCTACATAGAGTCTTCACTGGGCACTGCCTAGTGGAGTTTTCCACGTTGGGCCAAGCCGATTTTAAAACCCACTAACTTCTTCCCTGGTCACTAGCAGGAAGTTTGAAGCCCATAAGTTCCCAGTGGGTGCATAGGAGCATTTACCCAGAACATTCTTCTAGTCACTATAAGGGCCCTATCCACTCTCTCTGCTCAAGCTTAATGGATTGATTTGGGTGCTTGTCCTTCTATCTCCAGAAAATTTCATTATGTGAGTAAGAAATCCTTTTGTAATCTTTAGAGGCATATTTGGCATCATCAGGCTAGGCATCTGAACCAATTTTATTTGAGGAGAATTGATCCCATACTCCTTGGAGTAACCACCAAAGAATTTTTTTTGCATTTAAATATATCTATACACACTCATACACACACACATATATACAAAAGCATGCACAGGTATAAATTATATATTGCATATTACATATAATACAGTTATATTATATAATATAATATAATATAATATAATATAATATAATATAATATAATATAATATATCTAGCTGTTTATATCTGCTAAATTCATAGATTTAGTTTTATTCTGGGGAATTTTTATGGTCTTGTGAGAACAAAGTAATACCTTAAGAAAAAAAACCGTTAAACCACTTTTTTTGTTTTTTTTTTTTTTTTTTTGAGACAGTTTTGCTCTGTTGCCCAGGCTGGAGTGCAGTGGCGCCATCTTGACTCACTGCAAGCTCTGCCTCCCGGGTTCACACCATTCTCCTGCCTCAGCCTCCTGAGTAGCTGGGACTACAGGCACCCGGCACCACATCCAGCTAATTTTTTGTATTTTTAGTAGAGAAGAGGTTTCACCATGTTAATCAGGATGATCTCGGTCTCCTAACCTCATGATCCACCCGCCTTGTCCTCCTAAAGTGGTTTAACCACTCTTAAACTTAGCAATGCCAAACATAGAGATTGAGCCAATGTATTAAATTCTCGTCAGAATAATTATAATATAACTAGCACTCACAGATGGTGGGATGTACACTAAGGAAAAGAGATAAAATATCAAAATCAAGGAAAAAACCGGTTTCTCTTCAGAATCATTCCTGTTTCTCTTCCAGTATTTTTTTTTTCTAACACCACCATCTAGCTTAACTAGAAACTTAGCAATCCATTGTAATTCCTCTTTTACTCTCACAATGTACATCCAGTTGAATAAATTCCAGTCTGTTCTAGTTTCTAAATAGTTCTTTAAACAATTTATTCTTATCTTTAATGTCATCATCCTTGTCCTGGCCATCACCATCACCCACTTGATATACATATTCAACTTCTAAAGTGGCTTCATTCATTTTGTTCTTTCTGTCCTCCAATTTTTTAGACATACCTTTTGCTTACAACTTTTCAGAACATTTATTTTTCCTTTAAAATAAGCACTAACGATTACTCTCTAGTCTACAGAGTAAAAATGTACCTAATTCAGCACCTGCATACTTTCCACTTTGTATGTTATTTTGCATAACTGTTCTATTCCATTCACACTGACTCTCTTTCTGCTCCTCAAACAGTTTAAGATTATCTGAGCCTCAAGGTCTTTGCCGATAATATTCCTTATGCTCAGAGCTGGCATTCAACAAAGATGCATTGGCACTACATAACTGGTTTGTGAAATATAAAATATTCCCAAACCTGTTGGCAAATAGCTACTGACCCAACCCCCTCATGTGCTCCACTACTGCTCTGATCTGCAAGCTCCTTATTTGGGCCTCCCCAGATATCCTCACAATTAGCAATTAAAGAACTAATTGCAATAGCCAGGGTCCCCATGATAATTTTTTGGCTTTCTGCCTAGCATCTATTTTGAGTGGTGCCTATAATAAATGTCCCACTTTCTAGGCGATGCCATTGGCTCTTTTAAGGGATCCTAGATGGCAGACGTATATGTTCCATATACATCCTACTCTCAGACCCAGGAAAGCACAGTTGTGTACCAAAATGAAGCTGTGTAACATTCATCAATCTACCAAATACATTTTCTCTACATAGCACCTAGACAAAGAGGCTTATTGATTATCATACCAAATGTAGAATTCTACAGTGTTCTCTGTTGAAATATTTTATTTATTTTCTTCATAAGTCTTTTTAAAACCTTCTATTATCATGGTTATTTTTTCTTTACTTTTTTTTTTTTTTTTTTGTAGCTTTAAATTTCGGGGTTGTTTTATTCTCTATTGTTTCTCCTAGTGTCTAGCATAAATAGTAGATCCTTTGATGTGTTTGTTGAATTAATAAATCTATCAATTTATCATGCCTCTGGCATAAAGAAAATAGAGATCATTTTGGTTTTTGGATGTAAGAAGTATTATCAACAATGTGGACCTAAGAATATAAGGGGAGCAAGAATTCTTACTATTCAAGTCCAACTCAAAAGAACTGATATTCCTAGAGAGTTGTAAAGATTACATAACTTTCAATAATATATTATTTTGTCCAATCCTTTCTCAAAGTAGTTCTCTATTAGCTTTATTTCTTTATATCCAAGTAAGTCTTCTGTCAATGGAGAAGAGAGTTGAGAGTATTTACTTATTTGAGGGTGGGGGGGGAAATGTATCCAATGCTCATGTCTTCTTAGTGTGATTTCTCCACATGTCATCAAGATAGCACACACAGTTGACCTGTGTGGAAGAGATCACTACTTACTTACCAATACCCACTCTCCCCTTCTCTCACACAAAAATATAACTTCAAATTTGGTAAAACATATATCTATACAGAATATCAACTATGATTTTCCAGCATAGTTTGTAGCAAGATATGGTAATGCACAAAATTCTAATCAATTGGATGTGAACAGAAAATATATATGCTGCCTTATGAGTATACGCTATGCTAAAATTTGAAGATAGCAAGGAGCAGAAATATTTATAACCTAGTTCTTGCATTAAAGGAGCTCAGCGTTTTCAGAGTTATGTAAAATGTAATTTGATATATTACAGGGCTTTATACCTGAAATAAAACAGATTCAGATAAAGTTGGCAAGTAAAATTGGTTAATATTTTCTACCTTCAGGATCTGGTAACAACGAATGATTTGCATTCAGGTCCAACATCTACTTGGAAATAAATTAAGCTTTGTCCACATTCTGGCATTAGTCATATACAGGAATATCTATGAAAGGCATTGTTTAAACTTTGATGGAAGGCATAATGGGAAATATGAAAAAACTACAATTTTGGAATCGATATGATTTCTGGGAATAAATCCACTGTGGTTAATAAAATCTGAATTCAGGAAAAGCAACTATGACCAGGGGTAGAAGTAGCTTCTGGGAGAGCATGATGACTATACTTGATTTTACCCTTGATCTAAACTCATGTAGCCCATCCACATTCTTGGAACTGTTTAAAACAGACACACACACAACAAACAAGTAATGATCTAGCTGTAAATTAAATAATTCTAACAACTGAGAATTGTACAATGCTCCTTTGAATCATAGAATAGAATGATTTTACTTCTACAGGAACAAAGACAAGAAGTGATGGTCAATATCAATAGTATGACTCATCAGGAGAAGAATATTGGAGAGAAGAGTGAGTAATACTGGAGACAACCATGTCTGGGTCCAAAAAGTAAATCTACCATGAGACATAGCACCGGGGAACTCTACAGGGAAGTGTAGAGAAGGGTACTTGAAGCAGGACAGCCTCAAGGAAGGGCCCAAGAGGCAACTTATTAGCAACCAGAATCTAGCTCAAGGCAGAACAGTTGCCTGAAAAGAAGGAAATGGAATGAAAGATCAGGGGCATAGGCTGTGGTTTACAAAAATGTTGAGAACACAACTAGGAGCCGAGCATCCTGAGGGACAAACCATTCTGTTGGAGCAGTGGTCATCCTGAGAAACACAGTGTGAGTGATGTAATTGCAGGCATGTCAGGGCAATGTCAAAGGTACTGTTATTGTAGGAGTATATGCAGCTAATTTAAATCAACTAGGAAAATGTGAAAGACTTCTAAATACTCTTAGAGACACTGGAAGGATGAACCTGAAATGAAAGTCTGGGAGTCTACAATTTCACAGATGTAACTACGGAGTTACCCAAGTTCAGATTAATCATTAATGGGATTGAATTTGTACCCAGAGACTGTGAAAGCCTACCACATCCAAACTACAGAGAGCTGAGAATAAAGATAAGTTTAAGTTTTAAAGTAAACTTTCATTCTGGACGTGTGTGGTAGCTTATGCCTGTAATCCCAGCATCTTAGGAGGCCAAAGCCGGAGTATTGCTTGAGCTCAAGAGTTTGAGACCAGCCTGGGCAATACAGTGACACCATCTCTACAATATTAAAAAACAAACAAACAAACAAAAATCAAAAAACAAAAAACAAACAAAAAACATGGTGATGCATGCCTGTGGTCCCAGCTACGTGGGAGTCTAAAGTGGGAGAATTCCTCAACTCCAGGTAGTTGAGGCAGCAGTGAACTGTGATCACACCACTGCACTCCAGCCTGGATGAGAGAACAAGACCCTGTCTCAAAAATAAATAAATAAATACAAATAAAAAAATAAATTTATTCATGTTAAAAGAGAAATGTAAACCAATTGTATAAATCCAGATTATGCAAAATGCAATACTTCTAGGGAAGCAGCAGGCCTCTAAATAATTATTATTTTAATCCATGAATATAGATATTCATAGTTTTGCCACCCATGATATGACAGAATTTGGAAGCAAAAAAAAAAAAAAAAAAAAAAGTAAGCTTATGAGTGTGTATTCCAAAATGTATTTTCTTTAGGATTTTCACGTCTATGTTCATATTGGTATGTAGTTTTCTTTTTTTGTCGTGTCCTTGTCTGGCTCTGGTATTGGGGTGAAACCTACTCCCTAGGCTTAATTAGGGAGAACTCCTTCCTCATTGATTTTTTGGAAGACTTTCAGGACGATTGGTACCAGTTCTTCCTTGTATATTTGGTAGAATTTGCCTGTGAATCCTTCTGTTTTTGGGCTTCCTTTTCTTGGGAGATTTTTTATTACTTATTCACTCTCGCTACTTGTTACTGATTTGTTCAGGATTTCTATTTCTTCCTGGTTCAATCTTGGAAGGTTATATGTTTCCAGGAATTTATCCATTTTATCTAGGCTTTTAGTTTGTAGATATATAGCTATTCATATTAGTGTCTGATGATCTTTTCTATTTCTGTGGTATCAGTTGTAATGTCTCCTTTTTTATTCCTGATTATGGTTATTTGGATCTTCTCTCTTATTTTCTTTGTTAGTCTTGCTAATGGGCTATCCATTCTGTTTATCTTTTCAAAGAACCACCTTTTAATTTGTTATTTTTTTTTCTCAATTTTTTTTAGTTCTCCTCTGACCTTTGTTATTTTCTTTCTTTTGATAGCTTTGGGTTTGGTTTGCTATATGCAGAAGACTGAAATTAGACCCCTATCTCTCACTATGTTTAAAAAAAAAAGAAATGACTGAAGATGGGTTGAAGACTTAAATGTAAGACCTCAAGCTATAAAAATCCTGCAAGAAAACCTAGGAAAAACTCTTCTGGACATTGGTCTAGGTGAATAATTCATGACTAAGACTTCTAATGATCTCTTTTGATCTTGTTATTGATCAAGAGAACAAGATTAGATCACACTTTATAGTATTTTTGGCTATCTTATATTTATATAAAATATTTTATATTTATAAAATTAACAAAATCTTCTGTGATAACATGACACCTTTATTACTGAGGTCTAAGCTCTGACTTTTTTCTCTTGCCCAAATTCCTATCTAAAGGGTCGGGGGAGTCATACCCTACAAACCATAAATTCTCATCAGATGGGTTTTATTTAACCCTATATATTGTAACTTACTTTCCAATCCAACTCTGGCATAACGTTACATGGCAAAGAAGAAAGTCAAAATATTTTACCCCAAAAGCATGCTTCCTTGCCGTATATTGAAATGGTCCTGCAAAGCTGTCCTTTGTGGGAATATATGTGCATCTGTAAATAATCTCTATTAACATAGCTAGATCTTTTTCTTCCCGGCCCTCTCAATCCTGAAGAGATTTGGATAAGAATCTAGCACCTTTGAAAGGTTTGAATAGAAAACACTTGTCATCTATTTTCTCTAAAGGCAGCCACCATAAGACTTCAAAAGAACCTTGGTCTCCACAATCTTTTAACTTGACCTGAACATTTTTTTTTAATTGATCCCAGGTCTTTAGACAAACTAAACCAATTGTCAATCAGAAAACTTTAAATTTACCTATAGCCTGGAAGTTCCACCCCAGCTCTTCTGACCCCTTTAAGTTGTCCCGCCTTTCTGAACCAAACCAATGTATTTCTTATGTGCATTTGACTGGTGCCTCCCTAAAATATATAAAACCAAACTGCACCCGACCACCTTAAGCATATGTTCTCAGGACCTCCTGAGGTCTGTATTATGGGTCATGGTCACTCATATTTGGCTCATAATAAATCTCTTAAAATATTTTACAGGGTTTGACTCTTTTTGTTGACATTACTTTATCAAACAAAACACTATCTCTGATTTCTTATGTCCACTTCCATGACACTGGCCAATATTTTCATTTCTTATTTTCTTTTTGAAGCACTGCCTAGCTAATTTCCAACACCAAATCAATTCAACTGGCTAACAAACCATTAACTAGCCTATCTTGCATTTCACTTCAGAGGAAAAAAAAAAGAAAAGGAAAAAGGAAAACATTAATCCGCAGATTGTTCCCTTTATAAATCTCTGCTATCTAAATTTGATACAGTCAGCAATCCAGCCTGAAAATTTCTATTTATTTGTCTCATTGTCTCCTTTTCTTCAAATAAACTCAGAAAACCTGAGACAGATCTCAGTTAATTTAGAAAGTTTATTTTGCCAAAGCTAAGGATACACACCCGTGATACAGCTTCAGGATGTTCTGGCAACCTGTGCCCAAGGTGGTCAGGGTGCAGCTTGGTTTTATACATTCTAGGGAGGCATGAGACATCAATCAAGTACATTTAAGAAATACATCCATTTTTTTTTGGACTCCCACACAATAATAATGGGAGACTTTAACACCTCACTGTCAACATTAGACAGATCAATAAGACAGAAAGTTAACAAGGATATCCAGGAATTGAACTCAGCTCTGCACCAAGCAGACCTAATAGACATCTACAGAACTCTCCACCCCACATCAACAGAATATACATTCTTCTCAGCACCACATCACACTTACTCCAAAATTGACCACATTATTGGAAGTAAAGCACTCCACAGCAAATGTAAAAGAACAAAAATTATAATAAACTCTCTCTCAGACCACAGGGCAATCAAACTAGAACTCAGGATTAAGAAATTCACCCAAAACCACTCATCTGCATGGAAACTGAACAAACTACTCCTGAATGACTACTGAGTATATAATGAAATGAAGGCAGAAATAAAGATGTTCTTTGAAACCAATGAGAACAAAGATACAACATACCAGATTCTGTCGTACACATTTAAAGCAATGTGTAGAGGGAAATTTATAGCACTAAATGCCTGCAAGAGAAAGCAGGAGAGATCTAAAATTGACACCCTAACATCACAATTAAAAAAACTAGAGAAACAACAGCAAACACATTCAAAACTAGAGAAGCAAGAGCTAGCAGAAGGCAAGAAATAACTAAGATCATAGCAGAACTGAAGGAGATAGACACACAAAAAACCATTCAGAAAATCAATGAAACCAGGAGCTGGTTTTTTGAAAAGATAAACCAAATTGATAAACTGTTAACAAGACTAATAAAGAATAAAAGAGAGGAGAATCAAACAGATGCAGTAAAAAATGATAAAGGGGATATCACCACTGATCTCACAGAAATACACACTATCATCAGATAATACTATAAACACTTCTATGCAAATAATCTAGAAAATCTAGAAGAAATGGATAAATTCCTAGACAGATATACCATCCCAAGACTAAACCAGAAAGAAGTTGAATCCCTTTCTGGTTCTGAAATTGAGGCAATAATTAATAGCCTACCAAGCAAAAAAAAGTCCAGAATCAGAAGGATTCACAGCTGAATTCTATCAGAGATCAAAAAAGGAACTGGTTCCTTTCCTTTTGAAACTATTCAAATCAATAGAAACAGAGGGAATCCTCTCTAACTCATTTTACTAGGCCAATGTCATCCTGATACCAAAGCCTGCAGAGACTCAACAAAAAATAGAATTTTAGACCAATATCCCTGAAGAACATTGATGCAAAAATCCTCAATAAAATACTGGCAAACCGAATCCAGCAGCACATCAAAAAGCTTATCCACCACAATCAAGTTGCCTTCATCCCTGGAATGCAAGGTTGGTTCAATATACACAAATCAATAAACATAAACCATTATATAAACAGAACCAAAGACAAAAACCACATGATTATCTCAATAGATACAGAAAAGGCCTTTGACAAAATTTAACAGCCTTCATGCTAAAAAGTCTCAAAAAACTCTCAGTAAACTAGGTATTGGTGGGACGTATCTCAAAATAATGAGAGCTATTTATGACACACCTACCGCGAATATCATACTGAATGGGCAAAAACTGGAAGCAATCCCTTTGAAAAGTGGCAATCACACAAGAGAAAGAAATAAAGGGTATTCAGTTAGGAAAATAGGAAGTCAAATTGTCCCTGTTTGCAGATGACATGATTGTATATTTAGAAAACCCCAGCCCAAAATCTCCCTGAGCTAATAAGCAACTTTAGCAAAGTCTCAGGATACGAAATCAATGTGCAAAAATCACAAGCATTCCTATACACCAATAACAGACAGAGAGCCAAATCATGAGTGAACTCCCATTCACAATTGCTTCAAAGAGAATAAAATACGTAGGAATCCAACTTACAAGGGATGTGAAGGACCTCTTCAAGGAGAACTACTAACCACTGCTCTGTGAAATAAAAGAGGACACAAACAAATGGAAGAACATTCCATGCTCATGGATAGGAAGAATCAATATTGTGAAAATGGCCATACTGTCCAAGGTAATTTACAGATTTAATGCCATCCCCATCAAGCTACCAATGACTTTCTTCACAAAATTGGAAAAAACTACTTTAAAGTTCATATGGAACCAAAAAAGAGTCCACATTGTCAAGACAGTCCTAAGCCAAAAGAACAAAGCTGGAGGCATCACGCTACCTGACTTCAAACTATACTACAAGGCTACAGTAACCAAAACAGCATGGTACTCGTACCAAAACAGAGATATAGACCAATGAAAAACAACAGAAACCTCAGAAATAATACCACACATCTACAGCCATCTGATCTTTGACAAAGCTGACAAAAACAAGGAATGGGGAAACGATTTCCTATTTAATAAATGGTGCTGGGAAAACTGGCTAGCCATATGTAGAAAGCTGAAACTGGATCCCTTCCTTACACCTTATACAAAAATCAATTCAACATAGACTAAAGACTTAGATGTTAGACCTAAAACTATAAAAACCCTAGAAGAAAACCTAGGTAATACTATTCAGGACATAGGCATAGGCAAGGACTTCATGACTAAAACACCAAAAGCAATGGCAACAAAAGCCAAAATTGACAAATGGAATCTAATTGAACTAAAGAACTTCTGCACAGCAAAAGAAACCACCATCAGAGTGAACAGGCAACTTACAGAATGGGAGAAAATTTTTGCAATCTACTCATCTGACGAAGGGCTAATATCCAGAACCTACATAGAACTCCAACAAATTTACAAGAAAAAAACAACCCCATCAGAAAGTGTGCAAAGGATATGGACAGACCCTTCTGAAAAGAAGACATTTATGCAGCCAACAGACACATGAAAAAATGCTCACCATCACTGGCCACCAGAGAAACGCAAATCAAAACCACAATGAGATACCATCTCACACCAGTTAGAATGGCGATCATTAAAAAGTCAGGAAACAACAGGTGCTGGAGAGAATGTGGAGAAATAGAAACACTTTTACACTGTTGGTTGTACTGTAAACTAGTTCAACCTTTGTGGAGGACAGTGTGGTGATTCCTCAAGGATCTAGAACTAGAAATACCATTTGACCCAGCCATCCCATTACTGGGCATATACCCAAAGGATAGTAAATCATGCTGCTATAAAGACACATGCACACGTATGTTTATTGTGGCATTATTCACAATAGCAAAGACTTGGAACCAATGCAAATGTCCATCAATGATAGACTGGATTAAGAAAATGTGGCACATATACACCATGGAATACTATGTAGTCATAAAAAAGGATGAGTTCATGTCCTTTATAGGGCCATGGATGAAATTGGAAACCATCGTTCTGAGCAAACTATCGCAAGGACAGAAAACCAAACACCACATGTTCTCACTCATAGGTGGGAATTGAACAGTGAGAACACATAGACACAGGATGGGGAACATCATACACCATACACCAGGACCTGCTGGGCAGTGGGGGCAGTGGGGAGGGATAGCTTCAGGAGATATACCTAATGTAAATGATGAGTTAACAGGTGCAGCCCACTAACATGGCACATGTATACATTTGTAACAAAAGGGGAAGTTGTGCACATGTACCCTAGAACTTAAGGTAAAATAATAATAATAATAATAAAAATAAATAAAGAAATATATTGATTTGGTCCGGAAAGGTGGGACAGCTGAAAGTGGGAGTTCGGGGTGTAAATTGAAATATTTTCTCGTTGACAATTGGTTAAGTTTATCTAAAGACCTGGGACCAAGAGAAAGGAATATTTAGGTTGCAATAAGAGGTTGTGGAGACCAAAGTTTTATCATGCAGATGAAGCTTTTGGCTAGCAGGCTTCAGAGAGAAACAGGCTGTAAAATGTTTCTTATCAGACTTAAAGTCTGTGTTGATATTAATGCAAGAGGCATAATGAGGCATGTCCTACCCCCACATCCCTTCATGACCTGATCCAGTCTTTCAGGTTAAATTTTAAAAGCTCTGGATGAGGAGGAAGTCCGTTTAGATGGATGGAGGGGCCTTAGAATTTTATTTTTGGTTTATATTCAGAAAGGCAGTGCTCACTTTTGCTCACGTTACATTTTATCAGATTTCTTATATAATCCTTTTCCTTCTCTCATATATTATTATAATTCAGGGTTGTTACATATCCTCTCATGATGCAATTTTTATCAATTTTAATGATTTCTTCATCCAGATAACTAAACAACATTTCTTTAATGAGCTCCTGACTCACATGTCCAATTGAATACCAAACATCACCATTATCTCAGGAACAGCATGGTTTAACACTGACATCATTTTCTCCCTTGTTTTTTATTTCTGAATGTCAGTTTTAGTGAGCATCAATATCATCTACACAGCTGTCAAAGCCAAAAATCTGGTGTTGTCCTCATATCTGCATTCATCTTTACCTTACATACAGTCAACTGGCCTCCAATTCCTGTTGATTCTGGCCTCCAAATCCTCCAGTTCTGGCCTCTAATTGCTATCGTCTCTAAACTCGCTGCCAATTCCTGTTGATTCTACTGCCTAATTAAATCTGTAAAATTACTACTTTTCTCCACTTCCTGTATCATATTTATTTAATTTAGATAACATTATTTACCTTCCTTGATTTTAAAAATATCTTAACTAATATTTTTCCATATCTCTAGGTCTATTCTTTCACTAAGTTGACTTAAAGTAATTTTTCTAATACACAAAATATGTCATGTCACTCCTTAGCTTAACATTCATCAATAAATGTCTATTACTATTCGTAGTAAGTTCAAACATTTTACTATGACTACAAATTTGTGAGACTAAATTAATATATTATTAAGGAAAAATTACAACCCATAAGAAAGGGTGATTCTAAAGAAAACATCTGATAGCAGTTACTGGAAAAATAAAATCACACTAAGTTGGGAGCCTTCAATCAAACCAGTGACAAGTTTTTCTTGTTGTTGTTCTATTTTTTGGTGTGTGTATATGTCACGGGAGGATAAGTGTTGAGGAGATCAGATAATCATAACCCAAGGTGATAATGAACTCTAAATGTGAAAAAAAAGTAGAACGGGAAGCTAGAACCACATCTATTGTTGCAACAGTGAATTCTAGTAACGGAGGATTGAGCAGTAAGTAATCATTATCTTACTATATAGAGTAGAGTTATTTTATTTTTATTTTTTAGCCAGTAAAAAATAGTTAATGATGCAACATTTTGAATAAATATTTATTTAAAGGTATTTACACTTTCTGAAAACAAAGGAAAAACCCCAGGTAGAAACTAAAAGCAGTATTTTCAGGCTTTTAGAATTGTTGAATAGTGCAATGTTTACAACATAGAAAGCATCATGGGGAAAATAAAATTCTTAACTTTCTCAAGGCTTATTTCTCAAAATAAGAGTATCAGTTTTACCCCAGGTTTAACAATGGCCAAACTGTTTGATATTTGACAAGAGAAAGGAAGTCACCTCCCTCGGGAAAAACTTAGTGAAGCAGGATATCACTCTCTATAGATGTTTAAGGGAGGGAGCCATATGGTTGACTTTGCTACTCAAATCCGAGGGAAGAGACTTTAAAGAAATTAACCAATAACTTTTTATGTGGTTTAATATATACTGGAAAGGATGCATGCTGACCTGTTTCAATGTTAACGTGGAAATGACAGAGACTGGAGAGAGATGCACTGTTGGAATAGTCAGCCAAGCTGCTAGAACAAGCTCACTTCAGTTTCTAGTTCCTCAGAGGTGAAAAAGATAGATCCATTCAAGTTGACAGCTCCCTAAACACAGACATACTTCTAAGCAGAAATATATTTATTAAAGAATTTTATATAAGAAATTGGTCACAGGTATCTTGGACTAACAGGTCTACTAATTCTTGATCTTGGTCCTCCTTCTCAGTAACTGGCAGCACTATCCATTCAGTTGGTGAAATCAAAACCTTATAGTTATTCTTAATTTCACTTATACACTTTTAATCCATTAGCAAAAAAAGTCATATAGATTATATATTCTATATAGATTATAAATTCTATATAGATTACAAATCTGATTTTTTTTCTTTTTTCAGCACTAATATACTAAGTTATCTTGAGCTCTCTCCATTTGCATGAAACAGGATCAACGCTTAGTGAATATTTTTTGAACAATTGATTGAAAATTATGTATGCATTGATTTGTGAAAAGACTCTGTGAGAATATTTCCATTTTATTTTTAATTAAAAAATAATTTTGAACAGGATGCTCATTACTTTCCAAACTTATTCAGGATGGGATTAGCTGTATAATCGTCTCTTGACAACTCTTCTCATTTCTGATTGTAGAAATTTTACTGATGCCTTAAAATTCTTTTAAGATATTATCTTTGCTAGGAAATTTTCCCTCATTCTTCCAAGGAAATATTATTTATTACTCTCTAAATCTCCATGTATATACTCCAGATTTATCTCTCTGTGGTGCTTAAAACATGTTTTCCTGACATTTAGTTATTGTTCTGAATATTAAAAACTCCTTGAGGCCATCTTCTTCCAAATAATAAGACATAGCAGGTTCTACTATTGTCATATTAGAATCCTCCTTTCCCCATGAGTTAATGTGGTTATAATGTGACTTCTTTTAACAAAATAATTAAAACACCCACATGCACTATATGTATGGCATGTATTATATTTAAATTCCACATGTAGCCTTATTGGTAAGTATTTCTATATAAGGGAATGAAAGAAATAATAATTGAATGAAGAGTAAAGTCTGTCTGGCAGGATGAACTAAGAACAGTAAAATACAAATATTCATGTTTTAAGAAGAAGCATTTTTAAATGCATATATAATAAATATAGAAAATGAAAAAATTAGTTTCACATACTAATAGTGATAATAATTTATTACCTGTGCGTACTATAATTGGTTTGTTTAAAGAAACCGCATTATAATCACTTTAACTCACTTCAGGGTGTTTAATGTAACAATACCATTTCCTGCTGTGTCTTATTACTTAAGTGGAGTTGCAATTTGGTTTTCCTGCTGACTCTTCAATTGTATTCTCTAGACAAAGACAGATAGTAACTTACATCAAATTATACTTGTTTATCTAAGGAGAACATTGATCAATACCATATGATCTGAGGCCAGCTATCTTTTTTCCCTAATCACACTGCATTTAAGGAAGCGCGAAGATATCTGTCATTTTCAAATATTGGCTCAATTCAATTTACCACACATTAGGCAGCTCTGATGTGCTGTATTATGCTTGCCATTATATAAGATTTTAGGTACACAATCTAGTTGGGCAACACACTATTTGCCCAGCACTTTGCACATTAGATAAGAGATCACATTCATTATGATGTTTAATTATCAGGATAATGAATATGATTAGTCATAGTAACTAGCTAAGTAGGTAAGAGAGGTAGTATTAATCACACTTTATAGTTTTAGACATTGTTTTAGAGATCACGGTTCTAACTGTGGTGTTTCAACAACAAACTCTTCATTTCGTGTTACAGAATATTGTGCTTCAAAATTACAACTACCTTGTATTTTATCTCTTGGTCATCTCATCATCTAAACCAAATTGTACATGTGAATGAAGTACCCAACACCACACCTTAGTCTCATAATTTCTCTAACATAATTTCATACCATACACTAAATTTTCATATCATTCTAAATGGCAGAATCCCTGGAATTCAGGAGCTCAACCATGTACATGTATGCAATATCTTTCCTTGCAGGCCTTTTATTCCATTAGCTCTATTCTGGCTGATATTTGTTCATATCAAGCCCCTAACTCTCTATACTTTCTTTATCTTTCAGATCTCTCCTGGCTTCCTTCATTTTCTTACAAGATGATTTCATACAATAACTCATTTTAATCACTCTCTGGTCAAAAGTACAAATTTAGTTTCTGTCTTGCTATGTTTTACCACCACCTTGCAACACCCTTCTCCACAATAGCACCAGATCTGTTCAACGTGTGGAGGAGTCCTGTGTGTCGATTTCACCCAAAACTTATGATCTGGGTCCTCATTTGGCCTTCATTGTTATTACACACTTTATACATTCCTCTTGGCATTCACCCCAAACTCACCTTTACTCCCAGGTTCCCTCTTTCCACCCATTCAGGAGATGAATTGGTGATTTTATTTCAGCAACATAAAGGGATGACAGCACTTGAGCTAATCCTTACTTCCCTGGCCTGATGCCTGTAATTTTATTTTCATGTCCAATTAGTCTTATTACTATTTGTTTTTCTCACTGAAATAAATGGTTTCTGTCCATCTTGTAAAAATAAAGTTTTCATCAACACAATTGATTTCATTTTCTTGTGTTTCCTGAAAGACTTTTTCTCATATATTACCTCTTCTTACCTACATCTTCAAACTCATCTTCCATATTGACATTTTACAACTTTATAACAGCATTTACATACTCTGGAGGACTTCTAGCATTTAAAAAAAAAAAAAAAAAAAAAACAAAAAAAAACCTCTTTCAACCTCTGCTTTCTCACATTTTGTCTTTCTTACTCTTTTATCCCCCCTCTTCTTTCCTTCTTGCCTCTGCTCCTTCTTGGAAGCAGTTAGTTGTCCAATAATTTTTTTCTAAGAGCGCTTCTATTCTTTCTATTCGATCATCCTTTTCATTGTAGTTGTCCTTATTGCCATTCACTAATTATTGTGACTTCTCCCTTCTTCTACTAATATGGTACTAGCTTGCCTCCTTAAACATAAGTATATTGTGCCCAGCCACAGAAACACATATCAGAGCTGTCAGTGTACCCACCACCTTACCCCTAGGATCCATTTGCTATTTTAGCATACAAAGGCTCACATGTTTTTCTCCGCCAAAATACAGACTGTGTCTCTTTTTGAGCCACCAAAATTTTAAAAGCTGAGTGTTTTACATCACCACATTAAAAATCTTAAAACTTAACTGACACATAATGGGGTAGAATAATGCAGGTTCTGTGCCTTCTGTGCCCTGTGATCAGGACAACTTTCAGGTTTGACTTGCCCAGTCTCATGAGTTGCCCTTATTATGGAGCCGGAAGTACTCTTTAGGGAACTCTGCTTGATAGTGCAACCCTATTTGGCTTTCTTTCTTTTTAGTTCCATTTCTCCAATTTCCTACATGTTTTAGCTACAAACACTTACTATTGATATCACTTTCACATAAACTGCCAGCTGGGGAACCCAAACTAAAACAAAACAAAACCAAAAAATGTGTGGAATTAATATGTGTCATCCCAGGCTTAAGGAGCTCATCTCATGTATGATTCACCACTTACTATTTTCCTCTACCCTGGAAATTGGCAATATTCCAAACAGTGACTGCTCCGTTGGCCAGAGGCCTAGAGTGAGAAAAGTATGAAGCAAAGCCCACAGTTAAGTTATAATGGACACGTTGCATGAGCATAAAAATTACACTTTCCTTTTAAAAGATGCTAAATTATCAAATTGTTTGTTACTACAGCATAATCTAGCCAATCTTTCTACTAATGGACATGAATTTACACTTCATTTGTATCAATTTATATGTTATCAAACCAGGCTAGGTTATGCTGTGGTGATAGATTCCCAAATCTCAAAGGCTTGCAGTGAGAAAGGTTCATTCTTCGCGTCTGCTGGTCTCCTCATTCCTGGACTCGTTCTGGTGAAAGAGCACACCATAAAATGTGCTTGTGGCTCTGGCAGAGGGAGAAAGAAAGCTCCAGACATTACAAGAAAATATTCATCACATGTGACTAACTCTCATAACTCATTGGCTAACAGCTGTCATAGGACCTCATCTGACCACAGTGGAACCAGGAAATATAATTCTACATTATATCCTACATTATAATTCCTGGCCCCACTGTTGTCAGATGAGTAGTACAGAATAATCTCAGTCTCTCAAGACTGAGAGGTGAAAATATTCAGAGAATTGTTTTAGTGAGATTGGTATAGTTTTCAACTCATGGATGTCCGGTTTCCATCCAAACTACTCCCTAAACCTGTTATCACCAAGGTCACCCAATACATTTTAACTTTGTGTCTCTTGAGCTATCCTTTGTACTTTAAATTGTTGAATACGATATTCTTTATTAAATTATTTGATTTGCTCCATTATTTAATTAAGCATACTTTAGAGTTTACATAATTGAAAAATCACAGGCTGGTTTAAAAGGTAACATGGGTTGTCTCTGGCTCAGGCAAAAAGCGAAAGGAGATAAAGGTAAATCTGAAAATTCTCCTGCCAGCACATTCCTAAAAATGCTAATGCAAACGGAAGTGGATATTATCCAAGTGGATAATTTATTAAGAAGAGGAAAGTAAAAGACAGAATATTTTAATACATTTTGGGTGGGAATATTTCCTTAAACAAGATATAATAAATACAAACCATAAAGGAGATATTACCATAAGTTTAGCACCTTAATATTTAAGACTTTGTATGAATTAACACACAAAACATAAAAAATACAAACAAATTATCTACTGGAAAGAAATATTTTTCACCCATATATTGGATAAAAGGATTTGTAACAAGAATAATAGAAAGCTCCAATGCTTAAGAAAAAAACAACAAAGAAATCATAAGGAGCTGATGAGACAAGAGATGAAGCATTTAAACAAGCCTCAGAGAAAAAACTCTGCCAAAATTTGCATATAAAAGTGAGTTGAATATCCATAACCTCTTGAGTAATCAGGGAAACACAAATTAAAACCATATGATTTTATAGCCAATAGAATGAAAAATGTAATTAAATATAATAAATTGTTTTTAAAAATCATGTGCTAGAGAAACCAAAACTTGTAATTTTGCAGGTGAGTTTACAAATCAGTGTAACATTTTGGAAAGCAATTGCGCAATATCTAATAAATTTGAAGTGGTGTATACTTTATATCCCAGTAATCTTGGGTCAAGAGAAACTCTCATATATGCACAGAGACCATTTAGAACACTGTCTGTTGAAGCACTTTTTGTAATAGAATAAATATAGGGGTAACTATTTCTTAATATTTACTGCATAAACTGGAATATTCATTCAATAAAATATTATATAGCAGGTACATTATATAAACTTATATAAGCTGCATTATCCAGCATAAACATCAAATACAACATAGATATAACTTATGCACATAATTTTGAGGGAGGAAAATACAAAAAAAGTTGTAAATAAATATGTATAAAGTTAGATATACATACACAACTTTTAAAAATCGAAACAATAAATGTTATTTATCAATTCACTAATCTGAAGTAAAAGCATGAAAACTTGCCTATAAATATTATTTTCCACTTTCCGGATAGTAATCACCTCTAAGGTTGGAGATGAAGTGCACGAAAAACCGATAGGCAGCCTCTAAAATGGTTCCGAGAATTCTTGCCTTCTAATATTCATTCCTCTACATAATAATTGCTCTCAAGTTTGGACTGGACCTAACAACTCACTTTTAATAGATTTAATATGACAAAAGTTATGGGATATCATTTCAGGGATTAGGTTATAAAGACATGGTGGCTTCCATCTTGAGTTTCCTCCCCAGCTCTCTCTCTCGCTTGCTCTGAGGAAACCAGCTGGCATGCTGTGAGCTGATCCATGGAGGGGCCCATACCGCAAAGAATTGAAGAGGCCAGAGGCTAATTGCTCAACTAGTGAGGAACTAAGGCTCTTATCCAATAGCCTATGAGGAAATGAATCCTAGTAGCAACCAGGTAAGTGAGCTTGGAAGCAGATCCTCCCACAGTAGCCCAGCCATCAGATGAGACCGCAGGCCTGGCTGACACCTTGGTTGCAGCCTTATTACGGACCTTGAGGTACCAGTGCCTGGCCAAGGAATGTTTAGATTCCCCCTCCACAGAAATGATAAAATAATGAGTGTCTATTGTTTTAGACCGTGAAGTTTTGGGGTAAATTTCGAAGCTGCAACAGCTAACTAATACAGGAAGGTTGGAGAAGTAACTGAAAATGTCTGACAACCTGGTAAAATCAGTGAATTTCCACCAAGACTCTTGTTCAATTTCTCTGTACTTAGCTTGGCTTTACCATACTCTGTGATTTTAACCTCATGCTAATGGTAAGATAACTATCACAGCTTCGTGCTTTACAGTCACTCATATCTAGCCAGTACTGTCCAGCGAAAATATAATGGGAGCCACAAATATAATTTTAAAATTTTTAGAAAATGTGCTTAAAAAAGTAAATAAAACCTGATAAAATTAATTTTAATAATATATTTTATTTAACCCAACATAATCAAAACACTTATTCCCACCCGTAATCTACATAATCAAATTATTGAGATATTTTGCATTCCCTTTGTCATGCTAAATATATATATGTGTGAATATTTTGAAATATGTATAGGTGAAAAAGTGGATTCATATTTCAAAGTTTTTAAAAATATATTTAAAAGTTTTCCAATAATAAAATTGAGTATCAGTTTTTAAATTTAATTATGATTAATGAAATTTAAGAACATTTTCTTCTATCAAATTAAATAATTTTATTCAATTAAATACAGTTTTATTTATTAACTTTGCTAGCTACATTTCAATTACCCAACAGCCACCTGTAACCAGTAGCTGCCATATTGGACGGTCTGATTCCAGAAAAATTTTTCTTGAAACATAACTTTTATTTTTTTCCA
This sequence comes from Chlorocebus sabaeus, assembly GCF_047675955.1. Classification (NCBI taxonomy): domain Eukaryota; kingdom Metazoa; phylum Chordata; class Mammalia; order Primates; family Cercopithecidae; genus Chlorocebus; species Chlorocebus sabaeus. The sequence continues at coordinate 24,411,329 of NC_132918.1, read as the reverse complement.
GCTCTCAGCAATTTCCCTTTGTTGTTTTTTGGCTAATTTGGGCCATATACGAATACATATTTTAACTGATCCTTTTAAAGGGGTATAAAATTCTACTTTAGAAAAGTTGTTCTAACCCTTTCTGTATTTTAGATTCACCTAGAGAGATTTTTAAAAATCCTGTGTTTCACTTTCAAATTCAGGCATTCTAATGAGCTTAGCTGGTTCTACGTATCAAATTGTTTTTTTAAGAGCTTCTTGCAGGGGAAGGATTAAAAAAAGAGTATGTTCTGTGTTTCTACTTACTAATTAAAACAGAACCTTTGGAATGGGTCCTGAGAATTGCTTTTTTTCTTTTCTTCCTAAGTTCCAAGTTATCCTGATGCTAGTCAAGGAAGGGAATAACTGGTTAGAATCAATGCCCAAGCCTGAGGATTGTGCTTGAGATAGATCTCCTGAAGACACAGGGCTTCACAGGAAGGAGAGATAATTACTGGATGGAAACCAGAACTGAGAAGAGAAATAAATTGTCTGTACATAATTGTACATCAACTGTCTCTGCTATACTGTCTGGGTTTTCCTTCTAACTTTTAGGTATATTTTCAGTCTCTGTCACTCCTTTTACATTGTTGGCCCCCCCTTAAATGGTGTTATTCCCTAGGTTCCTGTTGCCAGCTTCTCACTGTGCATTTTGCTTTATTCCACTCTTTCCTATCTTGAGTTTTCACTACCATCTGTAACATGATCACTTTTGGTTCCAGAAAGAATAATCCATAATGCTTTGCCTTCTACATTTCAGATCATCACTTGAAAATGATTCTGATTCATTGCAACTTGACTGCCAGACACTTGTTTTTTCACATTAACTTTTGAAACTCAACATTAACACAGCAATTTTTATTGTTTTTGTGCTATAGCAGTTACTGTATGTTGCAGCAGTAAAATGTATGTCCAACACTATTGCTGTAATTTTTAGCTACTGAAAGAACTATTTCTTTTATTTTTTAAATTCAAAGCTATAAAATTGACTCCTGACTACCTATTGCTATTTTAGTGTTATTTTAGTGTGCTTCAATGATAAATATAATATGACCATGCCTGAAACCTATACAAGTTTCAAAAATGTAGGTTTTTGTTTATAATGTGCTAGAATCTAGGGTTTTTATTTATTTATTCATTTTTTGAGTCATTGGTGAAATTGCTAATATCCAAGAACCACAGCTTTGTCTCATCCATTAGCCTCTTCTATAGCCTCTCTATAATAGTTTCTGGTAGGGTGGAAAGACTTTCAAGGATTTTCTTAAAGAAATATATTTGTTTTGTTATCTCTGAGAAACAGAGAGAAAATGCAAACATATTTGTGTTAGAATAATTTGACAGTATAACTGATATAAATTTTCCAGAATGGGAGCAGTTATTTTTTCAAGTCAGCAGATTATTTAGAATAATATTCTGTAAGATTTCTCTGACTTAAAATTATTTATATTTCTTTACTCATTAATTTGTCTTCTAGGATCTTATCTAAATGGAATAAACAAAAATACAATAAAAACATTATGCTCAAATTTATTATGTAGAATAGTCATCCTATTGAGACTTTGGAAATATTGCACATTTTCATCAATAAACACAATTTAAGTGAAATGGATTCTTACACAAATTTTAAACTAATTTAAAAAATTTCAAACATAAGTGAAAATTATTTTTAAAATATTTAGTAAGAAAGTTAATTTTTCTTGGTTGGGTCTAAGAGCTGTGCTAGATCTTTCTTTTGAGGAATGAGGCCAAGAAGGAATAAAGGTGAACCCGGGAAAAGGTAGACTTGTTTCTCTTGGCTGTCTCTGCTAAAGAGTCCTAATTCTTGGCCACGCATATTTTTAGAACATTCTTGGCCCATATCTCTTTGTTAATAATAAGAATAATATCATGCCTGTAATCCCAACACTTTGGTTGGCCGAGGCGGCTGGAACACGAGATCAGGAGTTCAAGACCAGCTTGACCAATATGGCGAAACCCTGTCTCTACTAAAAATACAAAAATTAACCGTGTGTGGTGGTGCATGCCTGTAGTCCCAGCTACTCGAGTAGCTGAGGCAGAAGGATCACTTGAACTCGGGAGGCGGAGGTTGCTGTGAGCTGAGATTGTGCCACTGTACTCCAGCCTGGGCAACAGAGTGAGACTCCATCTCAAAAAAAAAAATAAATAAATAAATAAATAAATAAATAAATAAAGAGTCCTAATTCTTTTGAATTATATTAATTATATTTCACCTGTGCCATGCTTGGCTTGGCGCAACCAGTTATACTGTAAATATACACAGTCATACCATAATGTGAGGCAGAAATGGCTAATTGATAATGACCAATATTTTAGACTATTCTTGCAAAGATTTTCTTTGAGAAAGAAGTTTGTAGAGCAGGTTTTATGGATATATGTATATATAAACCTACATCGCCAGCTAAATTTGGTTGGACATATGGTTCTTCTGAGGGAACTTTAGGATTAAAATTGCAAAAATAGGTCAACATCACACTATGGAAAGTTCTTAATGAAAGACTCACATTAATTTAGAAGCATAATCTAAAGATCTGCACTATTAAAACAGGGTTTCATGACTATGTACCTGGTCATGTTTCATAGTATAAATTGTTAGAGTAAAATCTTATGATAGTATTGACAATATAATAGAAGAAATACAATCAGCAGGACTTGTCAAGTAATTGTTAGAGAATTGTCAGGTCAAAAGTAAAGAGAAGAATAAAGTCAACACAATTTTCTGCTTGTGTGATTGCTATTTTCAGGAAAAGTCAACTCAGAAATAAGCAGTCCTGGAGCAAGAGACTGATGTATAATTGCTAAGTAAATTAAGAGTCTTTCATTAAACATTTGGGGGTCTGCTGTATTAGTTAGTTATTGAACAATATAACAAGGGAAAAAGTCATTCATCTTAATCATGGTAATTTTTAAAAGGTCAAATAACCAGGCTAGAATCAGTCCAAGTTTAGCATTTTTTAGAACCATAATATGTAGTGTAATTTAAGTACTTTCATATTTATTTATTTTGCAATGTGTGATCAGTGTTAATGTTTTATTTTTGTTACTCTAAAAATTATATACAAGTATTCTATTTCTTTAAAAAATGAAAATGTTACAAAAGCAATAGATATAAAATAAGAAATTTGTACTTAAGACCTATGTACATGCATAAATAGTATTGAATATATATTCATAATTCAAAATTAATATTCATAATTCTAATACAAATATCTAATAGTATATTGAAAATTTTAATACATTGATATTTTAAACTTAAAATATTTTACACAAAACTAGGTTTATTTGCAAAAATGTATAAATTATACATTTTAGATACACAGAGCTCAACAGCAGTTTCAAAGACTCTTCTCTAAATGTTTGAGGTATTAGTACATTTAATTTCACTAACTGTAATAGATAGAAATATTTATCTAGTTTTGTCAGTCTTTCCAAATATATTACCAAAAATCAAGCCCTACTGAAAACCCTCTAAGAGAGCAGAATAATTAAGAAAAGAAATTACTATATGAAACAGTAAAAGAGAAAGTCTGTATTGTCTAAAATGAAGAGTGTTATTATATATGCTTTTCCATGAAGGACAATTCAGAAAATGTTTAGTGGCTTTAATGTATTAGATTTTGAAAAATATTTTTATAATTTCCAAATAATTAAAAAGTAAGAAATAATTTTATATTAAAATAAATGAGTTGTATTTATTATATTTATTTTCCATTTTTATTTATTAAATTTTAACTTACATTGAATATCTGTTTTAGCTCTCAAATTATATAATCATTTTCATAAGTAGTTCATAAGTATATTTATACTTTTTTGTATACCTTTCTCACTAAAGATTTTGTAATTGGGTTAATCAAAATCTAGTTGTAAGAATGAGCAAAAATTTTAAAAGCATGTTTGTAGTTTTATGAGAAAAATAAATGACACAAAACAAACTCTAAAAAAAAAATGAAACAAATACTGACTTTCATATTTCTTCTTTGTAAAAAACAGCTTTTATTGAGATATAATTCATATAGTATACAATTAACTATTCAAAGTATACAATTCAATGACTTTTAGTATAATCAGAGTTATGCACCCTTTACCATCTAGGTTTACCATATTCCCCTCAGTTCCAAAAGAAACACCATACCCAGTAGTAGTCACTTCCCATTTTCTCCCAACCACCTGTCTCCTCAGCCCCTAGCAACCACCAACCTACTTTCTGTGTCTATAGATGTACCTATTCTGAACATTTCATATAAATAGAATTACAAAATTATATGTCCACACAAAAACTTGTATAAGAATGTTCATAAGCAACATTTTTCATAATATGCAAAAGGTGGAAACCACCCAAATATCTTTCATATGCTCACACTTATAAATAGATTTTGAATAACCCAATTAGAAAGTCTTTAGTGATAAAGGTATGTAAAATAATATATAAATACAGTTATAAAGCACTTAATATATAATTTAAGATCTAAATTTGAGGTCGTGCATGTGATCTTTTGTATCTGGCCTCTTTAACCTAGTGTTAGGGTTTCAAGGTTCATTCATGTTGTAGCATGAATCAGTACATCATTCTTTAAATAGCTGAATATTATTGCATTGTATAGAAATGCCAAGTTTTAATTATTCAATTAAGATGAAAGATATTTGGGCAGTTTCCAACTTTTAGATATTAGGAATAATGTTGTTGTAAACATTCTTATCCAAATTTTTGTGTGGGCACATGCTTTTCTTTTCTTTTTTTTTTTTGTATCTAGCTAGGGGTGGAAATGGATAGGTCATAGAGTAACTGTATGTTTCATCTTTGAGGAACTTCTGTACTGTTTTTCAAAGCAGCTGAACCATTTTACATTTCCATCATCAATGTATGAGGGTTCCAAATTTCTGACTCTTTTTTTTTCAGCCATGCTAGTGCATAGGGCGTGGTTTCTCATTATAGTTTCGATTTGCATTTCCCATGTGACTAGTGACATTGAACACATTTTCATGTACTTATTGGTCATTTGAGTATCTTCCTTGAATAAATGTCTACACAAATTCTTTGCCTGATTTAAAATTGAGTTATTCTTTTTACTATTGAGTTGTAAGTGTTCTTTATATATTCTGAATTTAAGATCCTTACCATATATTTGACTTACAAATATTTTCTAATATTCTGATGATTGTCTTTTTATTGTCTGATGGCTTCCTTGAAGCATAAATGTTAACTTTTATAAAGTCAATTATTATTATTTTTTTTCTTTTATTGTGCCTTTGATGTCAAATATAATTTTCTTTTGTTACTTGTGCTTTGGATGTCAAATATAAGAAAACTGCCTAATTTAAGGCCACAACGAATTATAACTATGTATTTATCTAAAAGTTTTATAGTTTTAGCTCCTACACTTAGATCTTCAGTCCATTTGAAACTGCCTTTGCAAAGATTATTACTGTAAGAGAAGTCTAGCATGGCTGACTCCATCTTGTTCGTATCCTCACAGACTGGCTGTCCTCTCATTCCTGGGTGTAGGCCAAGCTGAACATAAAAGAAATTAACTTTATAGTTTAACTTTGAAGTAAGGATGATTATAGTCTTTCCCTAAAAGTAACTATTTCCTTGTTCAGGGACCAAAAACCGCCTTTGTAAAGTTAATGATAGGCCATGAGATTAGGATTATAGGAGGGGCATGAATTCTGCTAAAATGTAAACATAGTTTCTATAATCCCTCTCTACTCAGGAGTCATGCAGCCAGAGGTCAAAGGATTTGTGACTTCCTCAGTTGCTCTTACAGATAACACTACTACTGGAAAAATCTAAGATTGGTATTTTGAGGTGTTTTTCAGACTTTTGCATTCTGGTAATCAACTGACCCCATCTGGTTCCATGACTCCTGACTCTAATGGTTATGTGTCCCTCACCCAGAGGCAAACTCAGTGTATAAGGACTATTTTCCATGTCTCTATGATTGCATTCCCAACCAATCAGGAACAGCCATTCCCTAGTTCTCTACCAACCAAAGTATCCTTGAAAAATGCTAACCTCTTAGCCTTTGGGAGACTGATTTGAGTAATAAACTCTGTCTTCCATGTGGCTAGCTTAGTATTAATTAAACTCTCTTTTACTGCAATACCATGGTTTTGGTGAATTGGTTTTATCTGTGTGGGCAGGAAAAGCTTGTCAGGTGACAACAAATTTTGAGTTGATTTTTGTGTATAGTGTAAGGTAGGGATTTAACTTTGATCTTTTGTATTTACATATCCAGGTGGCCCAGCATCATTTGTTGAAAAGGATATTCTTTCCCTATTGAAATACTGTCTTGGCAGCCAAACTGAAAATGAATTAAGTAAAGATTTTATTTCTGAACTTTCAATTATGTTCCACTGATCTATCTATAAGTCAATCATTATACCTATTTTGATTACTGTAACTTTGTACTAAATTTTAAAATCAGGAAATGTTAAATTTTCAAATTATTTTTTATTGCTTTGACTCTTCTGGCTCCCTTGAATATCTATATGAATTTGAAGACTAGCTTGTCATTTTTTTGTGTAAAAAGTCAGGTGGGATTGTGCTGGGAATTGCATTGAATTCATAGATCAATTTAGGGAGTATCTGAACCTAATTTTTATAGTTGCACAAATTGAGATTTCCCCAACTGTGGGGTAACCACATTTAAGGTATCTGGGAATTATTTACTATAATGGATATTTACATTCTGCCCATTAATGCTCGTTGGATGGTTATTCATAGTTAGTTTGACACGAATTTAGAAAGTTGGCAATATATTAATTCATTCTTAATATGAAAACTATTCTAGAGACCTTGCTGAAGGCATAAGAGGCAAGAAATTCAGCATCACAGGTGTTCATATTTCCATCTTTGTTCTACACAATCCAGTTGCCTTATTACTTGTAAAGTATTTTGAGCATTCCCTCTAAGGGTCTGTCTACTGTCTAGGGACAAATATTTTGTAGATAACTGAATTTTTTTTCCTATTTTTCAGTTCATCATTTATCTCATTGATTGTCCTAAAATAACAATACTCATTTGATATGCATTTTTAGAAGTCAAATAATTATAATCTATTTTCCTTTTACAGTATTTCAAGAAATATATTCATTAGGCATGTTTTAACTAAGAAACAATAATAAAATTAAACAATGTGTGGAAATAATATTTTAATAAAAATCCTGAGAGCAATTTCTGATGCATGTATTTAACAAATCAGTAGTGCTTCTGTGTTGTAGATGTGTTCTTAATCCTTTATGGGTGTTAAATTTTTATAATGATCGATTCTGTTCCAAGATGGCTGAAGAGGAACAGCTCTGATCTACAGCTCCCAGCGTGATCGATGCAGAAGATGGGTGATTTCTGCATTTCCAACTGAGGTACCTGGTTCATGTCATTGGGACTAGTTGGACAGTGAGTGCAGCCCACAGAAGATAATCTGAAACAGGGCAGGGCATTGCCTCACCAGGGAAATGCAAGGGGTTGGGGGATTTTCCTTTCCTAACCAAGGGAAACCATGACAGACTGTACCTGGAAAATCAGGACACTCCTGCTTAAATACTGTGCTTTTCTAATGCTCTTAGCAAATGGCACACCAGGAGATTATATCTTGCACCTAGCTCAGCAGGTCCCACACCTACGGAGCCTTGCTCACTGCTAGCATAGCAGTCTGAGATCAAACTGTGAGGCAGCAGCCTGGCTGGGGGAGGGGCGTCCGCCATTGCTGATACTTGAGTAGGTAAACAAAGCAGCCAGGGAAACTAGAACTGGGTGGAGCCCACCACAGCTCAGCAAGGCCTATTGCCTCTGTAGATTCCACCTCTGGGGGCAGGGCATAGCTGAACAAAAGGCAGCAGAAACTTCTGCAGACTTAAACATCCCTGTCTGACAGCTCTGAAGAGAGCAGTAGTTCTTTCAGCACAGTGTTTGAGCTCTGAGAACGAACAGACTGCTTCCTCAAGTGGGTCCCTGACCTCCGAGTAGCCTAACTGGGAGGCACCCCCCAATAGGGGCAGACAGACACCTCACACAGGTGGTGCCACTCTGGGACTAAGCTTCCAGAGGAAGGATCAGGCAGCAATATTTGCTGTTCTGCAATATTTGTTGTTCTGCAGCCTCTGCTGGTGATACCCAGGTAAGCAGGGTCTGTAGCGGACCTCCAGCCAACTCCAACAGACCTGCAGCTCAGGGACCTGACTGTTAGAAAGCAAACTAACAAACAGAAAGGAATAGCATCAGCATCAACAAAAAGGACATCCACACTAAAACCCCATCTGTAGGTCACCAACATCAAAGATCAAAGGTAGATAAAACCACACAGATGGGGAGAAACCAGTGCAGAAAAGCCAAAAATTCTAAAAGCCAGAGTGACTCTTCTCATCCAAAGGATTGCAGCTCCTTGCCAGAAATGGAACAAAGCTGAATGGAGGATGATTTTGACGGGCTTACAGAAGTAGGCTTCAGAAGGTCAGTAATAACACACTTCTCCGAGCTAAAGGAGGATGTTTGAACCCATCAAAAGGAAGCTAAAGACCTTGAAAAAAGATTAGATAAATGGCTAACTAGAATAAACAGTGTAGAGAAGACCTTAAATGACCTGATGGAGCTGAAAACCATGGCACAAGAACTACATGACACATGCACAAGCTTCAGTAGCTGATTTGATCAAGTGGAAGAAAGGGTATCAGTGATTGAAGATCAAATTAATGAAAAAAAGTGAGAAGAAAAATTTAGAGAAGAAAGTATAAAAAGAAATGAACAAAGCCTCCAAGAAATATGGGACTATGTGAAAAGACCAAATTTACGTTTGATTGGTGTACCTGAAAGTGACAGGGAGAATGGAAATAAGTTGGAAAATATTCCTCAGGATATTATCCAGGAGAACTTCCCTAATCTAACAAGGCAGGTCAACATTCAAATTCAGGAAGTACAGAGACCACCACAAAGATACTCCTCGAGAAGAGCAACCCGAAGACACATAATTGTCAGATTCACCAAGGTTGAAATGAAAGAAAAAATGTTAATGGCAGCCAGAGAGAAAGGTTGGCTTACCTACAAAGGGAAGTCCATCAGACTAACAGCAGACCTCTCGGCAGAAACCCTACAAGCCAGAAGAGAGTGGGGGCCAATATTCAACATTCTTAAAGAAAATAATTTTCAACCCAGAATTTCATATCCAGCCAAAATAAGCTTCATAAGTGAAGGAGAAAGAAAATCCTTTATAAACAAGCAAATGCTGAAAGATTTTGTCAACACGAGGCTGTTCTCACTAGGCCTTTTAGATTGCCTCCCTGTCTCCCAATTTCACTGCTTTTAATGAGTTTCCTAAACTCATGCACTGATATTCAGCTGAATATTAGAGGGCGCACCTTGCAGATCTCTGAGGTTCTCTGGCATCTCTCTGATTATTGGTACTCATTTTCCATGAACTGTAGCCATTTTGGATTTCCTGGGCCCCCAGCTATATCTTCTCAACTCAGGGAGACTACCAAGCCTGACTGGATTATCTCTTCCTGCACACAGTCTATAAAATGTCTCGAGGAGTAAACTGAGGCAATTATTGGACTCACCTTGTTTGTTTCCAATCTCTATAGTCCTTTAGTATCCAATATCTAGTGTCCTAAAAACCATTGTGTGTGTGTATATGTATTTGTATATATATTATGTACATGTATATGTAATATATATTATATATTAATGTGTATGTGTGTGCATGCATGTGTGTGTGTGTATGTAGATATATACTTGATGAGAAGCAGAAGTTTCACAGTATGATTTTCATCAATCAAAATACGAGCAAAAAAGTCCTAATACCAAAATACAAAATATAAAACCTAAACTATTAGTACTGTTAGGAGAATTAAAACTAGTAATCTTAAATTACTTAAATAAATAATGTCAATCTATCTTACACATTTCTTACATATATCCATGAGTTTAGATCAGAGAAGCACTTATCTTCAAAGTAATTATATTGATGTCCATCATAAAACTTTGATTATAGGCCTATAACTTCCCACAGGTTAACCTTCAACCACTGTGACTTCCACTCATTCCTTCAGCTTTTACATTCATTCCTGGCCTTAAATTCTTGTATGACTTGGGTTTCAATACCTCTATTCAGCATAAATCATGATGTTTTATATACAGTTAGATTTCCTTTGTCCAAATAGATGGCTTCTTATTTACTTTAATATTTCTCTGGGTCTTTCAACTAGCATTCTCTCACACTTCTTATTCTTTAGGACTTATTTTTGTTGAGTCCCGCCACTAGCTCACCAGGGTGACAGAAAAAAAAATCAATATTTTCTATCTAGAAATGTTGGTCAATCACCTATTTTCAGAACAAAAGCTAAACCGTACTGAGGAAGAGAACACCTGTGTAGCTTGCTGAATCAGTCTGATAAATGCTGGCAAGCCACAAAGCAGTAAGTATTGATGTAAATTTGCCTTTACTTTCTGGTTGATAATAGTTCATATGAGTAAAGGAAGATTATTCCAGAGATAATTAATTTAAAAATAGGTTCAATTAACATTGTAAGTATTTAAAGAGTACTTCTCTTGGCTTTATGTTGGGTTAGATTTTTTGAATTTCCTTTTAAGACCAGAATTAGGCCCTGTAAAAATGTAACTAAACAGAACAAAGCAAAAAAACAAAGACCAGAAATTCACTAGGCGTTATTACCAAAAAATTGACATAAAATGGATTAAACAGGAATATGCATATTTAATAATGTTAGTGATTAAGGAAAACAGACTCATCATTTGTTCAAAGAAATGAGCAGAAACCTAGAAATGAGATCAACGTTAAGTGATTAACAGTCATATCAATCCAAAAAAATAGTGGTTTTATATATTTAAAAACGAACAAACAAAACAGGTGCGAATGAAGCCAGAGGCTTCTGATATTTGCTTTAAAAAGATAACAAAATTGGAGAACCAACACTAGTTTATTTTGAGAATTATAAAGCTACAGTAATCAAAACTGTGTAGTATTGGCATCAAGATAGATAAAAACATCAATGGAACAGAGAGGGATCTGGAATAGACTCAAATATATATTATCTTCATCAATTTGAGTTGCTGTGACAAACTACCATGAACTGAGCAGCTTATAAGCAACAGAAATTTATTTTTGGAGTAAAAAAACAGTTTTAGAGACTGGTAAAACCATAATTAAGACTCAGTTGTGGCTGAGTGCGGTGGCTCAGGCCTGTAATCCTAGCACTTTGGAGGCCGATGCGGGTGGATCATGAGGTCAGCAGATCGAGACCATCCTGGCTAACGTGGTGAACCCCTGTCTCTGCTAAAAATACAAAAATTAGCCAGGTATGGTGGCAGGCGTCTGTAGTCCCAGGTACTCAGGAGGATGAGGCAGGAGAATCGCTTGAACCTGGGAAGCAGAGGTTGTAGTGAGCTGAGATCATGTCACTGCACTACAGCCTGGATGAAAAAAAAAAAAAAAAAAAAAAAAAGACTGTTGTCTGGAGGGCCAGCTTCCTGGTTCCTAGACAGCTGTCTTCTTGTAGCATCCTCACATGGCAGAAGTAGACAATGGAACACTCACTCTAGGGTGTCTTTGTAAGTTCATTAACCCTATTTTTGAGGGCTCTGTCCTTATGACCTAGTCAATCTCCCAAAGGCACCACCTTTTAATACCATCGCATTGGGAATTAAGTTTCAACATATAAATTTTGGTAGAAAATAAACCTTCAGTCTATGGCATATATGGACATTGATTTCAACAAAGAAGAATAGGAAATTACATGGAAAAATGACAGTCTTTCCCAAATATGGTGGTGAGATAATTGGATATTCACATGCAAAATGTAAATTTTAATTCATATCTTGCACTTTATACAAATATTTTCTCAAAATAAACCATAGGCCAAAATTTAAAATCAATACTATAATATTTTCAGAAATAATAGTAAGAGAAAATCTACGTGATATTGTGTTAGGCAAATATTCCTTACATATTATAACGAAAATATCCATACAGGGAAAAAATTAATAATTCAGATTTTCTCAACAGTGAAAAACTTCTGCTCTTCAAAAGACATTGTTAAGAGAATATACAGACAACCTATATATTGGAAGAAACTATTTGCAATGCATGAATGTTATAAAGGACAAGTCGTCACAATATATTTTTGTAAAAAGATTTCAAAACTCCGTGAAAAGATACTAAACAATCCCATTAAAAATAGGCAAAATATTCGTTACATGGTTCTATTGTATGATGCTGAGGTTTCAGGTATGGATTCCATCACCCAGGTTGTAAGCATGATACCCAATAAGCAGTTTTTTAACCTATGATCTTCTTTATCCCTCTCCAATCTAGTAGTTTGCAGTGTCTATTGTTATCATCTTTACGTCCATCTGTACTCAGTGTTTAGCTCCCACTAATAAGTGACATGTGGTATTTGGTTTTCTGTTCGTGTGGTGATTTGCTTAGGATCATGACCCCCAGCTACATCCATGTTGCTGCAAAGGACACGGATTTTTTTTTATGGCTGTATATTATTCCATGATGTACATGAACCACATTTTCTTTATCCAACCCACAACTGATGGACACCTAGGTTGATTCCATATCTTTGCTATTGCGAATAGCATTGCATTTAACATATGAGTGCCTGTGTCTTTTTTGGTTGAATAATTTATTTTCTTTGGGTGGATACCTAGTAATAGGATTGCTGGGTCAAATGGTAGCTCTGTTTTAAGTTATTCGAGAAAACTCCAGACTGCTTTCCACAGTAGTTGAACTAATATATATTCTCATTAGCCATGTAAAAGTGTTTCCTTTTTCTCAACCTTGTTTCTTTGATTTGTAAAAAGGAGCCATTCTGACTGGTGTGAGATGGTAGGTATTTCATTGTGGTTTTGATTTACATTTCTCTGATGATTAGTGATGATAAGCATTTTTCTTATGCTTGTTTGCCACATGTATGTCTTCTTTTGAGAAGGGTCTGGTCATGTCTTTTGCCAATTTTTAAATACGATTTTTTTTTGTTGTTGTTTTGTTTTTGCTTGTTGATTTAAGTTCCTTATAGGTTCTGAATATTAGACATTTGTCATATGCAGAGTTTGCAAATATTTTCTCCCATTGTATAAGTTGCCTGTTTACTTTTTTTTTTCTCTGTACAGAAATTCTTTCGTTTAATTATGTCACATATGTCAATTTTTGTTTTTGCTGCAATTGCTTTTGGCAATGTAGTCAAAAATTATTTGCCAAGACCAATGGGGAGAAGCGGATTTCCTAGGTTGTCTTCTAAGATGTGACAAACCTGCACATGTACCTCTGAATCTAAAATTAAAGTTGAAATTACATAAGAGTTAAACAAGCCTTTTTTTTTTTTTTTTTTTTTTTTTGAGACGGAGTCTCGCTGTGTCACCCAGGCTGCAGTGCAGTGGCGCGATCTCGGCTCACTGTAAGCTCCGCCTTCCGGGTTTACGCCATTCTCCTGCCTCAGCCTCCGAGTAGCTGGGACTACAGGCGCCCGCCACCTCGCCCGGCTAGTTTTTTGTATATTTTAGTAGAGACGGGGTTTCACCATGTTAGCCAGGATGGTCTCGATCTCCTGACCTCGTGATCCACCCGCTTCGGCCTCCCAAAGTGCTGGGATTACAGGCTTGAGCCACCGCGCCCGGCCAAACAAGCCTTTATATAAAGATTTGGATTATGTGACAAAGAAAGCATGAGAAAATGGAGAAGAATGATTTTGCAAATGGTATTGGGATATTTTGGAATCACACTCATAATAAATATTAGATGAGTTCAGTAGTGTCTAATATATATGCACACAAACATATACATATACATACACACACTTTGTATAAATATATGTGCATATAGATATACATGTATACATGTCCATGTGCATATATGTGTATATATGTGTGTGCATTTGTATATATACATATAAACTTTTTTAAGTAGACAAAATATTTGAAAAGATATTTCACAAAAGAAAAGACACAGATGACAAATACATGAAAAGAGGCTGAACATCATTAGTCATAAAGAAAACGCAAATTAAGTCATATCTATCTATTACTACCCACTTTATATATGGCAAAAACTAAGAAACATGGTCATAACAACTGTTGACAAGGGTGTGAAGAACTGACATTCTCATCCATGGTGTTGAGAATGTCAAATGATAGAGTCAATGTGGAAGTAGTTTGAGACTTTCTTAAATACTCCAACTTAGACCTGCCATATATCCCAGCCATTTCACTTCAAAGTAATCAACCAAGAGAAATGAAAAGTCTTGTTTATACGGAAACCTGTGTATTGATATTTATATAGGCTTTATTTGTGATAGTCCCAAATAGTAAAAAAAAATCCAAATAACCACCAACAGATAAATGAATTTAAAAATGTTCTATGCTCATACAGTTGACAGCAACAGCAATAAAATAAAGCAATTATTAATATGTGTAGCAACAAGGATGAATCCCAATGTAATAATGTTTAGTGAAGGATGTAATATGCAATATAAAATAGAATATATAGTGTGTGATTACAGTTACATAAAACTCTAGGAAAAGCATAATTGCAGAATGCAGAGAACTGATTGGGGATGATGAAGGATTAGGCCAGGGTGGAAGGCAGGATTATAAATGCACATGAAACTTTTCAAAATGATGGCTATGTTTGCTCTTTCTATTGTGGTCATAGTTTCACAGGTCTGTGCTTAAGTCAAAACCTATCAAACTGTGAGCCAGGTGTGGTCGTTCATGCCTATAATCCCAGCACTTTGGGAGGCCGAGGCAGGTGGATCACCTGAAGTCAGAAGTTTGAGGCCAGCATGGCCAACAGGGCGGAATCCTGTCTCTACTAATAATACAAAAATTAGCTGGATATGGTGGCATGCATTTGTAGTCCCAGCTACTTGGGAGGATGAGACTGGAGAATCTCTTGAACCCAGGAGGTGGAGTTTGCCGTGAGCACAGATTGTGCCACTGCACTCCAGCCTGGGTCACAGAGCGATACTCTGTCTAATAAATAAATAAATAAATAAATAAATACAGTAATTAAAATACAAAAAATAAAACCTATCAAACTGTGTATTTTAGCTATGAGTTGTTAATTACATGTCAATTTTATCTCAATAAAACAGGTAGAAATTTTAAAAAATATACATTGTAGGCTGGGCGTGATGGCTCATGCCTATAATCCCAGCACTTTGGGAGGCCGATGTGGGCAGATCACTTGAAGTCAGGAGTTTGATATTAGCCTGGCCACCGTGGTGAAACCCCGTCTCTACTACAAATACAAAAATTATCTGGGCGAGGTGGTGCACGCTTGTAATCCCAGCTACTCAGGAGGCTGAAGAAGTAGTAGAATTGCATGGACCCAGGAGGTGGAAGTTGCAGTGAGCTGAGATCGAGCCACTGCACTCTAGTTTGGGCGACACAGCGAGACTCTGTCTCCCCCCAAAAAAGAAAAAAAAAGAACATATATTGTAAATATATCATGAAATTTGGAACAGTTTAGAGAGTCTCATTAATTACAAAATGGTAATATGATAATTTGATGCGATTAGGAAAAATTAACATGACATCACTATATGATAAGACCTAAGGTAAGGTTAATGCAGAAAATCTATACCATAAACCCCTGTTTTCTTTCTTGAGATGACTAAAGCTAAAATACAGAGGTAAACACAATCAGTTGAGAGATAATTCTTAGTGCATATATGATTAACATAAACTATTTGTTCAAGATGAATCAAACTTTCCCTGGTGGTGTCTATTTAGAAAATTAATTCCTACAGTTTTTCCAAACGAAGATATTATATATTATACTGTCAGTAATAGCTTAATTACTGTATGTATACATACTATAAAATATGTATACTTTGTTACAACATCTTTCAGTGCAGGGTAAAGGCATACACTTTTACAATCATTCTGCAATGAACTAATAGATGCAAAGTACACATGGTTGACATCCACATTGAGATGTGGGTGGGGTATAAAGCTTCAAAGAATATAGGACTTTATTGTCTTTCAGAGAATAGTTCTACTACATCATTACTAGATATAAATCTTGCAAGAAAAATTAGACATCATATAAGTTGAGGTTATAGGTACCCATATAAATTACTTCAATAAAGCACCGTTCAAATGAAAGTTTAAAGCCAAGTAACTTTACCACTTTGCCAAGACAAAGTTTTTGCAAACTATAATTACAGATAATGAAACACTTTGATTTGTTAGAGTCTTGCTAGTTTTATGCCAATTAAATAACTCATTTTGTGGTCCAAAATTAAAATTTTATTTGCTTTTATATTGCGTTGAAGGAGAATAAATTAAATTACTATTGCTTTCCTCAACTAGAGAAGTATGTAATTATACTAATTTGTTGTTTTTCTATGGAGGCATTATTCACATTTAGAAGACTACCTGTTTTCTGTAGTTGAACTACCAATTCATTCTGCTAAATCTGTAGGGTTTTTTTGGTTTGTTTGTTTGTTTGTTTGTTTATTTATTTCTTTTCTTTTCTTTTCTTTTTTTGAGATGGAGTCTTGCTCTGTCCCCTGGCTGGAGTGCAGTGGCGCCATCTTGGCTCACTGCAAGCTCCGCCTCGCGGGATCACGCCATTCTCCTGCCTCAGCCTCCTGAGTAGCTGGGACTACAGGCGCCCGCCACCACCCCCAGCTAATTTTTTGTATTTTTAGTAGAGACGGGGTTATTTATTTATTTATTTTTTATTTTTGAGACAGAGTCTGGCTCTGTCGCCCTGGCAGGAGTGCAGTGGCACGATCTCAGCTCACTGTAAGCTCCGCCTCCCGCGTTCACGCCATTCTCCGGCTTCAGCCTCCCGAGTAGCTGGGACTACAGGTGCCCGTCCCCCCACCCTGCTAATTTTTTGTATTTTTAGTAGAGATGGGGTTTCACCGTGTTAGCCAGGATGGTGTCAATCTCCTGACCTCGTGATCTGCCCACCTCCACCTCCCAAAGTGCTGGGGTTATAGAGGTGAGCCACCACGCCCGGCCTAAATCTGTAGTTTTAAGTCCAAAAAATGTATATTTTTGAAAGTGTTTAAAAAGCAAAATGCTGATATACCATTTCTGCTTATTTTGATTCAGTGATATTTATGTACAGATTTTGTCTTTGGATCAGTATCAAGCCATTTGTAAGGAACTCACGCAATTTTGACTATAAATATCCACAGGGACAAATAGTGAGAAAAATAATTAAAATTGCAAACTGTAAGTGTGTTCTTAATCAATGTGTTTAAAAAATGATTGAAACTATAACCATGGTGAACTGTTGATGATATTACCTGAGGACTGCCAGATTTTCATACAAAATACTGACTGACTCAAATACTTTACTTTTCTAGTAAGCTAATAATCAGTTTGTACTCTTTTAGTCTGTTTCTTGGCTTTCAAATAAACAAGTATTTACTTGTTACCTATATTTGCACAGCACCCTAGGATCACAGAGTAAAATTACAGAACAATGGAATTCTCAAAACTTCACCAGTGTAATGGAAATACTGGATGGGTATTTAATGTAAACAATTTTTGTCTGAAGTTATCTTTGTTTTAAAAGAGTATGTATTTAAATTGTAACATTAATGCAACTTTTACTCAGAGTTGAATTTTACTGAAAAGATATTAGTGTTATAGGATTTGAAATGAAAAATCATCTAAATGGAAATTAACTTGGAAGCTCAGGTTTTTTTCTGTTTCTTAGAGTTGGGACAGAATTTGTGGGTGGTAAGGTGAATGTTATTAGAGAGACAATGCTATGATTTTCCAAAGGCCAGCCATCTCTGGGGCTCAAGAGAACCATAATGACAGTCACCCCGCTCTACCCCGCCAAGGCCTCTAAAGAGGATAATCATGCTTGTACAATTTTCCAAAGATCCCGCCAGCACTCTATATCTATTTATGTTTAGAGCATCAGAGGAAAGAACACAGTATTTATTCTGACAACAGCAAGATTCAAGCTGAATCTCTCCAACCCTTTTAAATCTGGTTCTTGGCTTTCAACCAAACAAGTATTAACTTGTTACTTACATTTACACAGCACTTTAGGATCCAAGATTAAAATAACAGAACAATGGAATTCTCAGAACTTCACCAGAAATACTGGATGGCTATTTAAAGTAAATCATTTGTGTAAAGTTGTCTTTGCTTTGAATTAAACGCCTTGTTCACTTGTTTCCCTCTGGGGACACATGCGTATATTTACTTAGCTGTGTACAAAGTTGTTTACCATAAAGTGTTAGTTCTACACCAGATTTCTTATTTAACTTCAGATTCCATTTTATTTAAGATAGAGGAATTTTAATTTGTTCATTTAAAATAGATCAAATTAGAATGTTTTTTTCTATATGCTTAATTTGGTTTCAAATTCTTTATTTTTAAATTACACTATGAGATGGTTTGTGAGCAAATTCCCCATCAGTACTGCCTGCAGATAATGAGTTAATATAATGTTCTGGGATAGTGTGACATTTAATGCCAACCAAAATGTGTTGGTGCTCTGACCTTCAGGGTTCTTGCAGCATATGGGAAACTTGTAAATTTCCAGCACCATGTCTAACCTAATAAAGATGGATTCAACGAAGAAAAGAAATAGAGAAGCTAGTCCATTTTCTTCTTCATATAAATTTTTCTATTTGTGTCAAATTTAACCAGAATTAGCAATAACATTGACTCTTGATTATCAATGAAAAACATTTTCAAGAATGAAAGTTTAAAAAAAGAAAAAGAGAGAGATAAAAACAAGTTATATGTTTTCTCATACAGAAAAATAATCCACATCCTATACATTCATTAATTTTGCCTTGTCAGCTACAACAGTGAAGTTGTTTTCTTTCCTGATTTCCAAATATATATATGTGTGTGTATATATGTGTGTGTGTGTGTGTATATGTATATCAAGAACACTTTTAACTTTTGCTGTTGAAAGAGTATCAAATATGTGAGCTGTTACAGTAATTGGTTTGTGCATGCATTTTGAGTCTTTAACTTGATTATAATTTCCTCATTGAAAAGCATTGACTTCTCTTATATGTTTATAATTCCAGCTCCTATCTCCCTGATTAGAGCATAAATGTCTCCTAACTGTCCCTATATGTAATTTTCCTTCCTTTGGTCTTCATCACAGTAGTCTCCCTGAAAGTGGAGCTCTATTCCCATTACTTCCCTCTTCTGGGTGAAATAGGGAAGAATTGTTACCTAATTTTGAGTACTGGTTAAAGTCCATGCCATTTTCCTATCGATGAACTATGAGCAAGGGCTCAACACAGGTGACATCAGTCTAAGTCCACAGGATTCCCTAACAAGCTTGTCACTTGCCTAAAGTAACTGAGCAGGCTGGGCACGGTGCCTCATGGCTGTAATCTTTGGAGCACTTTGGGAGGCAGAGGGGGGCAGATCATGAAGTCAGGAGTTTGAGACCAGTCTGGCCAACATAGTGAAACCCCGTCTCTACTAAAAGTAATAATAATAATGATAATAATAATAATAATAATAATAATAATAAATTAGCCAGATATGGTGCTGTGTGCCTGTAATCCCAGCTACTCAGGAGGCTTAGGCAGGAGAATCACGTGAACCCAGATATGGAGGTTGCAGTGAGCTGAGATCATGCCATTGCACTCCAGCCTGGACAACAGTGTGAGACTCCATCTCAAAAAAAAAAAAAAAAAAAAAAAAGAAAAAAGAAAAAAGAAAGAAAGAAAGAAAGAAAGAAAGAAAGAAAGAAAGAAAAGGGACTGAGAAAAAAAATTAGATCACACACAGGAAAATAGTTTTATTGGTACCTCAAGGAGCCTATATAAGTGATTTTGGATTTGAAGAACTTTACAGCAAGGTAACTTAGATTGTCTAGTTGTGTTAACCTCTACAATATATTATTAAAGCAAGCATGAGACTTTTCCAAAGTTAAATGATTCTTGTCACTGAGCCTGCTGTGGCTATATAGCAGAGTTTGTGAGGGGACATGGAAAAGTCTGCCAAAAATGAGAAAACAGAAGCAGCTGTAGAAAATTAGGATCTTATTGCTCTTGATGAGCTTCCTGATACTCCTCTCAAAAACTTAAATGTTTCTAGCTACCCAAAGAATAATGGTCAATTTTTTTTCACTCACTTTAAAAGTTTTATATGTCTTTTACCCATTTTGCTGCATGATGATGTAGTCAAAAGGAAGAATTTGTGTTACTGATGTAGTCCCTAATATTCACTACCTCTGCATATTTAGTTATATGCTACATATATGAACTTTGTTGTGTGCACATTATATTTATTTTTAACTCTAGAACAGCTTTTCAGCCACGGTTCATAGAAAATTAGCGGCCACTATTATTTTCATTTATCCCATGGAATATTCATATCTAAAATCATTCCAGATGCTTAAGAGATCAATCAGTTTATTAAATGTATGCCTAGTACAGAAAGGAATTCTCTCATGAAAACTCAGTTGAGAAAGTCTGCTTTGAAACCAGATTAAATCCAACTTGAGCACTCATCTTCAAAAATCAAAGAGAAATCTAATGTCAGCCACTTTGACCTGTCTTTAGGTCTATACAAGGGACCTGTTTGGAGGCAATAGGGTTTACCAGATGTGGTCACTACAGCCACATTTTTCCTTGCAGTCATGTAATATTGCTATTAAAAAATCTGACAATGATGCTCCATCTGAAGTGTTTTTTTGTTTTGTTTTGGTTTTTATTATATTAAGAACACAACATGAAATGCACTCAAATTTTTAAGTGTGCAATATTGTATTGTTAACTATAGGAACAAAGTTATATAAATCTCTAGAACTTAACCATCTTGTATATCTGAAACTTCATACCAATTGAATAGCTATTTCCCATGTCCTTCTCCCTTCAGTCTCTAGCAGCCATCATTTGACTATGTTTCTATGAATTTCACTATTTTAGATATCTCATATAATTCTATCATGCAGTATTTGTCCTTTCGTGACAAATAACCCAATTTAAAAATATATAAAAAACTTGAATAGCCACTACTTCAAAAAATATTTATAAATGGCCAACAGGTATATGAAAAGATGTTCAATGTTACTAATAATCAGATAACCAAAAATCTAAGCCACAGTGAGATGTCACTTCATACCTGTTAGGATAGTTGTTATAAGCAAAAAAAGAAGAAGTTCTGACAAGGATGTGAAGAAATGAAACACTTGTACACTGTTAATGGGATTAAAATGTAAAATGTAGTAAAATGTAGCCATGATGAAAAGCAGTATGGAGATTCCTCAAAACATTAAACGTAGAACCATTACATAATCTAGCAACCCTATCTCTGTGTAGATATCAAAAAAAAATGAAATCAGAATCTCAAAGAAATGTCTGCATTTCTGTGTTAATTGCAGCGTTATTCACAAGGCCACGATATGGAAACAACCTAAATGTCCACTGATGAATGAATAGATGAAGATAATGTGGTAGCTGCATACAATGAAATATTACTCAGACTTAAAAAAAGAAGAAAACCTTGCAACTTGTTACAACACAGATAAACCTGGAGGAAGTAGAATAAATTACTGAAGTGGGTTTTACTTCCTGACTTTTCACCTTAGCCAGTGGGCTGTGCTAGTTTATGTGCTTCCACTTGCCATGTTCAGCTACAAGTGACCTTTTATATCTTAAAAGGTCATAAACCTTGCTAATTATTCACCAAAGGAGCATCCGATTTATCTCTTTAAAAGTACTGCCATCTCCTTAGAAGTTCTCCATTCCATGAACCTGTGATGCACAATCTGAAACCACGTCCCTTTCATACTAAAGGAGAGTCAAGTTTCTTTTTCTCGTTCATCAAAAAGCCTCATTTCCTTCCTCACCTACAACTACTTGGTGGTTTTATTCCCTCCATGGCCCTACACCCTGAAATCCATGAGACCTATTCAGAAACTATCTTTAGGGTGACTCACTAGGTATTCACGGTTTATCCCTTCTGGCTCTGAATCATTAATAAAAAAAAAAGTTTACTCCCATTGTGGGGTATTAAAGAGTTTCAATTTGAGTAAATGCATCCTAAGGGGTAGGCTCTCCATTTTATGCCTTACGTGGTTTTGCACACAACAAGAATGTCCAAACATTTTGTGTTGAATAAATACATGAGTCACTGTAAAACACACTCAATGATATCTGAAATAGACTTCAGAGCTGAACTATTCTTTTAATCCACCATTCTGGCCCCAGGGATTTTGGGAATTACCACATTGAAAGCAGCTTGTTTTTCACTTTAACTCAGAATGCTGCCTGATCTCTCTGATTCTGGCTTCATCAGCTAACACCAAACACACTGTTCACTGTTTAATCATTTTTTCACTTCTCTCCTTATTTGTGAAGCTTAGTTCCATTTTGCATGCTATTATTTATGACAGTTTAGAGAACTCTTCTGGTATCCAAGGTTTCCCTAGGTAAGCATCTTTTCTGGTTTGACTAATTCTTGGGACCATTTCTTTCTGGCATTCGTTTCTTAGACAGTTATATTTCCAGATGTATTCTAAACTTTGAAATGTTAACACTCAATAATAGGGACTCTACTTATTCACCCCTGTATTATCAGCATCTAGCTTAATGCCTGACACAAATATATTTATTTTGCTTGCATTTAATAGTAACAAAACTTTCCCCCATCTCCCCAGGCTGTGATTTGATTTTTTAGTTTTAATACATTTTATTTTTAAATAACTAATTCAACCTAATATTAGGGTAAAGTAAATAATCTGAAAGATGTTCCTGATCCAAAGTACAGAAAATTTTCAATCTATCAGTGTCAAGAGTAAGGCAACACTAAGATGTTGCACAGCAACAAAAGAACGCAAGTCCCCATCTCTTTCAAAGCAGCTCTGGTTCACAGAAATGCCTTCTGGCAGAGTTAAAGCAAATTGCATCTGTTACCCACGTTGCGGTCTTGGTTATTTCACCTGATTTCCATGACTACTGATCTCCAGTTTCTACTTACGGTGCATCAGTCAGCTTGGGCTGCCGTAACAAAACAATAGCATAAATGGGGTGGCTTAAACAACAAAAATGTATTTTTTCACGGTTCTGGAGGCTTGGAAGCTCATGATCATTTGCTGGCTGATTCAGTCTCTGATGAAGTCCTTCTTACTGGCCTGCAGACTATCATCTTCCTGCTGTGTCCTTACACAGCAAAAAGAGAGAGATCTCTTGTGCCTTTCTTGTTTTATAGGATCAAGGCTCCACTCTTATGACTTTATTTAAGCTTAATAACCTTCTTAAAAGTCCTATCTCCATTATAGACACCTGGAGTGTTAAGACTTCAATATATGAATTACGGAGGGACACAATTCAATCCAAAGCACTTGGTTACTTTTCTGACACGTGCCTCACACAACTAGTGCAACTTTTCAGTGAACCACGAGTTCTCAATATGAGCTGCTCTCAACAATCTTCCATTTTGAATGCAAAAGTTAACCTGAGGCTTTTTTCACTCATGTTTCTCTAGTTCCCAACATGGCATGACCAGACTTTGATTCTTCTAATTACTATGTCGAATTGGGCATGACAGTTAAGGGAAGATGCATAGTCTAACCACAGGGATTCCTATGTCTAAAGAGGTAGAATCACACTGTGGAATACGGGCTATATCCTGACTCTAACGCTTTGCCAAACAAAAGTTAGAGAAACTAAACTATTTTGTTTCATCTCTTATTAAGTTGAAGGTGGGCGTGAGGGAGAAGAAATGTTTATGAAGTATATTTGAATTTAAGGAAATACTATATGTGCTGAGTGGAGCCAATTATTACAACTGTGATTTTGAGGCATACCAGATTTTGAGAAACTATCTTTAATGAGAGAGACAACTAATACACAGAGAAAACAGGAGCATCTAAGAAATAAAGACATCATTCGTTATAGTGTAGACATTGGATATGGTAAAAGTTAAATTGGGAAGAAGATATATATAATATATATATATATAAAATATATATATATTCCATCAAATAGCATCATTTCATGAGTTATCACAAGTTATTAAATTGTAGGAGGTGATTACTTTATTTTGTTCCAAACCATGTCATGTAGAAATCTGAAACTCTTCTTTTAGTGTTGACACCTTGGTTGGAGAAATTTTATGCTCCACAGTAATGACTTACATATTAAAAATAAAGTGTTTGAGAAGATGCTACCACTATTGATACAAAGTAGTGGAATATATTTAACATGAGTTTAAATATACTTACCGTAAGATTATGAAATATATGTAGAAATGAATACATATAATTATACTAAAATTTAAGAAAAATCACCAATAAAATGCCTGAAAAGGAGTTATGTTGTTTTAAAAAATTTCATTGAGATATATTTGACAATTAGAAATTGTATATATTTAAATTTTATAATTTGATGATGTGCTACACATACATATTTTGAAACCATCACCACAATCAAACTAATTAACATATCCATCTCTTCAGATTATTGCTTTTTGAATTTTTTTTGGTAAGCACTCTAGAGATTTACCATCAAAGGAAATTTCAAGTATATAATACAGTATTGTTAACTATCAATATATTATTTTACATTAGCTCTCCAGGACTTAATAATTTTGCATAACTGAAACTTTTTACTCCTTGACCAAGAACTCCCTACTTCTACATGCCTACTTTCTGCTTTTTAAGGGTTGAATAGCATTCCAGTGTGTGCGTGTGTGTATGTGTGTGTGTGTGTGTAAAACTGTTTTTATCCACTTAGCTGTTGAGAGACATTTCTTGGCTGTTGTGAATAATTCTGAAAGAAGGAGAGTGCAGAGATCATTTTGAGATCCTCATTTCATTTCCGTTGGACATATATCTAGAAGTGAAGTTGCAGAATCAAAAGATAGTTCTATTTTAATTTTTTGAAGAAATGTTATTCCAATGTTCTATTGGTTGTGACAATTTACATTCCCAGCAAAAGTGGAGAAGGGTTCCCTTTTCTCCACACCCTTGCCAATACTTATCTTTCATCTTTCTGATGAAATAAAATGCCTTGTAACAGATTTTAGAGGGAAAATTCTTATTATTTCCCCATTAATCATGCTAGTTGTGGGCTTTTAATATATAACGATTATTGTGTTGAGGTAAGATCCTTCTATACCTATTTTATTGAGACTTTTAATTATGAATGGGTGTTAAACTTTGCCAATTCTTTCCTGTCTCTATTGAGATAATCATGCATTTTTTCCTCTGTTAACATTGTATTGGCTGGGCACAGTGGCTCACACCTGTAATCTCAGCACTTTGGGAGGCCAAGGTGGACACATCACCTGAGGTCAGGAGTTCAAGACCAGTCTGGCCAACATGGTGAAACCTCATCTCTACAAAAATATAAAAATTAGCCAGGCATGATGGCGGGTGTCTGTAATCCCAGCTACATGGGAGGCTGAGCTGGGAGAATAGCTCGAACCCAGGAGGCAGGGTTGCAGTAAGTTGAGATCTCACCATTGTACTCTAGTCCGGGCAACAGAGCAAGACTCCATCTCAAAATAAATAAATAAAATAAAAAAACAGAAAACATATTGTATTATATTGATTGATTTGTGTATGTCGAACCATTCTTGCAACCTTGGGATAAATCTTGGTTACTTGGTTATGGTATATGATCCTTTTAGTGTGCTGTTGAATTTTGTTTGTTAGTATTAAATTTAATAATTTTGTATCTATGCTCATCAGGAATAATGGCTTATGGTTTCCTTTTCTTTAATATCTTTGCCTGATTTAGTGTCAGGGTTACACTGACCTCATAAAAAGAGTTTGGAATTGTTTTCTCCTACTTTGGGGAAAAGTTTATTAACTCTTTTTGGATGTTTTCTAGAATTTACCTGGAAGTCATAAACTCCTAAGCTTTTCTTTGATGTGAAATTTTTGATTATAGATTCAATCTCCTTATTTGTTATTGGTCCATCTAGACTTTCCATTTCTTTCTGATTTAACTTTGGCAGGTTGAATATTTCTAAAAATTTATCAATTTTTATGTTATTCAATATATTGACATATTATTTTTTATAATAGTCCCTTATGATTCTTTTCATTTCTGAGGCATCTGTTGCAATGTGTCCTCTTTCATTTCTGATTTTATTTATTGGAGTTGTCTCTCTCTCTCTCTTTATCTAACTAGAGGTTTGTCAATTTTGTTTTTCTTTCAAATATAAACTTACTTTTTTTTTTTTTTTACTGCTTTGTTCTCTATTTTATTTATTTCTTTTCCAAGTCTTATTATTTCTTTTTCTTTGCTTATTTTGGGCTTAGTTTGTTCTTTTTTTTAGTTCCCTGAGGTATAAAATTAGATTTTTATTTTAGGGTTTTTATTTTTAACATAGACATTTTGTATTATAAACTTTCCTCTTATTAACACTTTTGCTGTTTCGCATAGGATTTAGTATGTTTTCTTTTCATTTAAATCTATTCTAAGGTACTTTTTAAATACTCTTTTGATTTTCTATTTGAACCAATAGTTGTTCAAGAGTGTGTTGTTTAGTTTCCACAGATTTGGAGTTGTTTTGTTTTGTTTTCTGCTGTTGCAGAATTCTAGCTTCATTCTGTAGTGGTAGGAAAAGCTACTTGGAGTGATTTTTATTTTTTTCAATTTGTTAATATTTATTTTGAGACCTAACATGTGGTCTACCCTGGAGAATGCTCAGTGAGTGCTTGAGGAAAAGGTGCATTCCTCTGCTGTTGGGTGAAAAGTTCTGTGTATGTCAGTTAGATCCACTTAGTCTATAGTGTTGTTCAAGTAAGCTGCTTATTGATTTTCTGTCTGGATGTTCTAGTCATTGTGTAGGTTATTAAAGTCTCTTACTTTTTTGTCAATTTCTGCTTTCATATCTGTCAATATTGGCTATATAGATTTAAGTGCTCTGATATTGGGTGCATATATAGAAGTTATTTATGTATTTATTTATTTATTCTGAGACAGAGTCTCACTCTGTTGCCAGGCTGGAGTGCAGTGGTGCGATCTCATTTCACTGCAACGTACGCCTCCTGGGTTCAAGTGATTCTCCTGCCTCAGTCTCCTGAGTAGCTTGGACTACAGGCGTGTGCCACCATGCCCAGATAATTTTTGTACTTTTAGTAGAGACAGGGTTTCACCATGTTGGCGAGGATGGTCTTGATCTCTTGACTTCGTGATCTGCCCACCTTGGTCTCCCAAAGTGTTGGGATTACAGGTGTGAGCCACTGTGCCCAACCTAAGCTTCATGAAAACTAAGATGGCCCAGTTCGTGAAAGTCAATTCAGGTTAATTTTAAGGTTTGGATACCACCTACTTGTTTACCCACCCACTTGCAATATGATAATGTGGGCTAAGTGTAGGATTGGTGTTCCCACAAACATAAATAATAATGTGGTAAATCCTATCAATTGCAGTTTATGGCATGCAGCTGCAAGTGCAAGGCCTGTATGCTAACTCTGTGATATGGTTTGGTGCTGTGTCCCCACCCAAATCTTACCTAGTAGCTTCTGTAATTTCCATGTTTTGTGGCAGAGACTTGGTAGGAGATAATTGAATCATGAGGGTGAGTCTTTCTTGTGCTGTTCTCATGATAGTGAATATGTCTCACAAGATCTGATGGTTTTAAAAGTAAGAGTTTCCCTGCACGAGCTCTCTCCTTTTGCCTGCTGCCATCCATGTAAGACATGACTTGCTCCTCCTTGCCTTCTGCCATGATCATGAGGCCTCCACAGCTATGTGGAACTGTAAGTCCATGAGACCTCTTTCTTTTGTAAATGGGCCAGTCTCAAATATATCTTTATGAGCAGCATGAGAACATATTAATACAGTAAATTGGTACCAGTAGAGTGGGACACTGCTGAAAAGATAATTGAAAATGTGGAAGTAACTTTGGAACTGGGTAAGAAGAAGAGATTGGAAGAGTTTGGAGGTCTCCAAAGAAAACAGGAAAATGTGGGAAAGTGTGGAACTCCCTAGAGACTTGTTGAATGGCTTTGCCCAAAATGCTGAGAGTGATATGGACAATAAAGTCCAGGCTGAGGTGGTCTCAGATGGAAATGAGGAACTTCTTGGGAACTGGAGCAAAGGTGATTCTTGTTATGTTTTGGCCAAAAGACTGTCAGCATTTTGCCTATACCCTAGAGATTTGTGGAACTTTGAACTTGAGAGAGATGATTTAGGGTATCTGGCAGAAGAAATATCTAAGCAGCAAAGCATTCAAGATGTGACTTGGGTGCTGTTAAAGGCATTCAGTTTTATAAGGAAAGCAGAGCATAAAAGTTTGGAAAATTTGCAAATTGACAGTGCAATAGAATAGAAAATTCCATTTTCTGAAGAGAAATTCAAGCCAGCTGCAGAAATTTGCATAAGGAATGAGGAGCCAAATGTTAATCCCCAAGGGAGTGGGGAAAATGTCTCCAGGGCATGTCAGAGGTCTTCAAGGCAGACCCTTCCACCACAGGCCTGAAGGCCTAGGAGAAAAAAGTGGTTTTGTGGGAGGGATCCAGGGTTCCCATGCTGTGTAGAGCCTAGGGACTTAGTGCCCTGTGTCCTGGCCACTCCAGCCATGGCCAGCCAGCGTGGCCAACATAGAGCTCTGGCCATGGCTTCAGAGGCTGCAAGCCCCAAGACTTGGCAGCTTCCACATGGTGTCGAGCCTGCATATGCACAGATGGCAATAATTGGAGTTTGGGAACCTATGTCTAGATTTTAGAGAATGTATGAAAATGCCTGAATGTCCAGGAAGAAGTTTGCTGCAAGGGCGAGGCCCTCATGCTGCTAGGACAGTGTAGAAAGGAAGTGAGAGGTTGGAGTCCCCACACAGAGCCCTATTGGGGCACTGCCTTGTGGAGCTGTGAGAAGAGGGCCATCCTCCAGACCGCAGAATGGTAGACTCACTGACAGTTTGCACCATGCACCTGGAAAAGCTGCAGACACTCAACACCAGCCTGTGAAAGCAGCTGAAGGGAGGCTATACCCTACAAAGCCACAGGAGTGGAGCTGCCCAAGACCATGGGAACCCACCTCTTGCATCATTGTGACCTGGATATGAGACATGAAATCAAAGGAGATCATTTGGAGCTTTAAGATTTGACTGCCTCACTGGATTTCAGGCTTGCGTGGGGCTTGCAGCCCCATTGCTTTGGCCAATTTCTCACATTTGGAATGGCTGAATTTACCAAATGCCTGTATCCCCATTGTATCTAGGATGTAATTAACTTGCTTTTCATTTTATAGGCTCATAGGCAGAAGGGACTTGCCTTGTCTCAGATGAGATTTTGGACTGTGGACTTTTGAGTTAATGCTGAAATAAGTTAAGACTTTGGGGAACTGTTGGGAAGGCATGATTGATTTTGAAATGTGAAGATGTGGGATTTGGGAGGGTTCAGGAGCAAAATGAAATGGTTTGGCTCTGTGTCCAATCCAAATCTCATCCTGTAGCTCCCATAATTTCTATGTGTTGTGGGAGTGACCTGGTGGAAGACATCTGAATCATGGGGGTGCATTTTCCTATGCTTTTCTCATGAAAGTAAGTCCCACAAGATCTGATGATTTAAAAAATGAAAGTTTCGCTGCACAAGTTCTCTCTCTCTGCCTACTGCCATCCATGTAAGATGTGACTTGTTCCTCCTTGCCTTGCACCATGATTTTGAGTTCTCTCCAGCCATGTGGAACTGTAACTCATTAAACCTCTTTCTTTTGTAAATTGCCGAGTCTCAGGTATGTCTTTATCAGCAGCATGAGAACAGACTAATACATTCTGTAACATCTGGCCAGAATGTGCTACTCTGAGCCACAAACACTGAACTGGCAGATCCAGATTACAATGGGAAGTGATTTGGTGCTTGATTCTTTAATCATACAGCTTAGAAGTTTCATAGCCCAAGACTCCTGGAGACTGTCTTTTGGGGTCTAATATTTGACTCTTCAGATAGCCTTGTGTTATCCCAGCTTGTGATAGTTAAATATAAGATTTGTACAACATTGACTGATTCTATTTCTGCGCATTTTCTCCAATGAATTTGGCTCCAGCAGGCTTGATAATATGTGTCTTGTTTGGACTTTGCTTTTATTTTCACAATAATACCTAAGTACCCATCACCAGGTTAAGAAATACATCATTAAAAGTACTGTAGATGTCACTAAAAAACTTCTGTTTTGTTATTTGACACATCTGATTTGTTGCTTCTTGTTTCATGCCTTTTTGTCTCTAATAGTTTTCAAAACATTAGTTACTTTATATTGTGTGCCTGGCAAATCTTAGATCTGATTCTGATATGAGATTCTGAATTTTATTTTTACTTTATCTTTGTTCATTTTGACACATGGGGCATTCCACGGTTCAGTTTTCATGGAATGTTTCAGAAATTGAAAGATGAGTTGCCCATTTTCCTTAGAACTTTGTGAAAAAAATTCAAAGAGGAAATTGAGTTACAGTTTTTGTTTTGTTTTGTTTTGTTTGAGACAGAGTCTTGCTCTGTCACCCAGACTGGAATGCAGTGGCATCATCTTGGCTCACTGCAACCTTGACCTCCTGGGTTCAAGTGATTCTCATGCCTCAACCTCCGGAGTAGCTGGGACCACAGGCCTGTGCCACCACACCCAGCTAATTTTTGTACTTTTAGTAGAGACAGAGTTTCGTCATGTTGACCAGGCTTGTTCAAACCAAGTTCCTGGCCTCAAGTTATCCCCCAGCTTTGGCCTTTGAAAGTGCCGGGATAACAGGCATGAGCCACCATACCCGGCCCATTTTCTTCATAGAGTATTTACCTTTATTTCTGCTAGTCATCTTGGTGGCATTTTAAATCAGAATCTTTGTTTGATATTTTCAGACCACATAGTTCCTGTGAACTTGAACAAACACTTCTCAAAATGATGACATTGTATTTACAGATTCCCAGAGAATATCTTCCCTCGTCGATTCAATATCAAGTTTATGACAAATGATTATCTTTCATAATGGGGTTTATTTATCATTTGTACTTACGCTGAGACTGTAACCCTTCAAGGTCCCAAATTTATGCAAGGTCTCAGCTTTATGTTGGGTTTTTTTTGGGGGGGGGTTTTCTAAGAACGAGAAGACTTAGGCTGTAGATCCTGTTCTCGATATCCTGTGCAGTCCTCAAATTAGATACTTAATTTTGACAGAAACTTGACTTTGATGCCATACATTTTGACAGAAACATGTCTTTGGTTCCTAAATGCCTTCTAAGATTCATATAGTCACCTAATTTCTGGAATCCATGGATTCATTATTATAAATGTTCAGCAATTCACTTAAAAATTAAACACACATGTATCTCTTTCTGTACATATTTGTATATTCCAATTATTTCAGATATTTTGATAAGAATGGTGATTTATGTATCTCTTCGATTGTACTTCTGCTAAGTGTGGTTGAACAGATAATGCTAAATTTATCTAATTCAATCCATTATATAAATATCATATCTGAATTATTCAAATATTCTCAAAAAATTATTTCTATAGACCAATGTTTGCTTATTTTGTCAAGTAAGATGACCTTCATCAGACATTTCAAGTACTAATTCAGATATCACCTATTATAATCTACTGACTTACTGATTTGTAGACTACCTCTTTAAGAGTAATACTAGATTTTCAAAATTCTATAAAATTGAACGTATTGATTTTAATTCTGCCAATAGTCTAATAATAAATATAAATCATTAACATACATGAAGTTCTTACATAATGCTATTAAAAAACAAGTCATAGATCAGGCACGGTGACTCACACCTGTAATCTCAGAACTTTGAGAGGGCAAAGGGGGTGGGTCATGAGGTCAGGAGTTTGAGACCAGCCTGGGCAATATGGTGAAACCTGCCACCACGCCCAGCTAATTTTTGTGTTTTTAGAAGAGACGAGGTTTCACCATGTTGGCCAGGCAATCCACCTGCCTCAGCTTCCCAAAGTGCTATGAAGCACCACACCACCAGGCTCCCCGCTCCTTTTCCTTTTCCTTTCCTTTCCTTTCTTTTCCTTTCCTTTCCTTTTCCTTTCCTTTCTTTTCCTTTCCTTTCCTTTCCTTTCCTTTCCTTTCCTTTCCTTTCCTACTTTCCTTTCCCCCCCTCCTTCCTTTCTCTTCTCTTCTCTTCTCTTCTCCTTCCTTCCTTCCTTCCTTCCTTCCTTCCTTCCTTCCTTCCTTCCTTCCTTCCTTCCTTCCTTCCTTCCTTTTCCTTTCTTTCTTCTTTCTTTCCCAAAGAAGACAAAGATATTTGGGTTTGCTTGGTTTTCTTTTGATAAGTCTTATAACAATTTAATTTGGAAAATTAATTTTTGTTTTGTTCTTCAGACAAAATTTTATTCTACCCCATCCTCACTTTGTTTTCTATAAACTAGAGATATCTATCTCATTTGAAAAGAAGCAAGACTTTAAAAAGAAAGTCAGGAAAGTTTCATCGATTGCAGAAATTAGAAAAGGGCTTATTCTATAGTTGGGATATAAGTGTACTTAGATATGATGAAGCCAGCATTCTCTGTGTGCTCCTACACACTGGCCTCTCAGAGGCAGGCAGAGATGTAGGGCTACCCTATAGCATCCTGTATTGGGATGCTTTTGCATGTGTATAGCAAACACTCCATTCAAACCGGCCTGCAGAACAAGGAATCATATTAAGTCACATAATGGTAGCTCTGACTTTATTTCTCTGAGATTCTTTTTTCATTTTCTTGCTTGTTTGGTTTTATTATCCTTCCTGTATAGTTGCAGGATGGCTACTTGCAACAATACAGGCAGCATGCTCCCATGTTCACATCTAAGAGGGGAGAGAAACTGACTCTCACATGTTACCACGGCTCCATTGGCAAAAGTCTGTAAGCATTTATTGGCTTAATGTGACTTAAATCTAAATCAAATGCAGACAAGAGGAATTCCTAGACAAATCAAGTCATGCTATTGTGTTGTACAAGAGTCAATTCCCAAAATGTCATGGCTGCAATGTAGGATGTGTGAAATGGAGGTTGGAATGTCTGTTTCAACAAGCACAATGGGTCCCTACAGTGTGAAACAGGCATATCTTGGCTGATGTGCATAGTTCCTGGTTCTGCTGTAAATATGGTGGTTTCTTAACAAAGGCAACATGTTAGCTATCTCAAAAGTCTTTGAAGATTTGAAGCCATCTCAGAATTCAGAGAATACTGTCTTCCATAGGCTGTTATGTTTGACCTAAAATTATTTAAGCATATTTTAGTCAGACTCATTGAAAAACCATGATCTATTCTACACCCATATTAATAATACCAAAATTTTGCTTTCCTGCTCTATTTGTAGAGAAATATATTTCACTTTCCAAATCAGGAGCAAAGCAACCTAGGGAGGTATTGATGCAACTAAATTCTACATATATTTACTGAGTAACTACTGAGTCAAAAATGTATGGTTTCAGCAAATGGCAATGACTCACGTACTTCACTTGCACTTCATTAATGTGTTTATCTGATGCATTTGCTTATTGCTTGCTCAATAAATCGATTTTGTTTTTTTTTTTGTTTTCACCTGTATTTGTAGATTTTTATCTTTCAATTTAGATTTAAGTAGGCTTAGAAAACACATTTTCTCCTCAACAATATTCTTAACAGAGTACTTTTCCTTTGATGAAAATGCAAAAATCTTAGTGCATAAATATTAGTAATTGGCTCTATGTTCAAGAAATGGGTTGCAGGGTGAGAATCACACACCAAACATCTTGTCTTACCCACCTCTTGTCAAAGCTTTAGTCTTCCTGCATATTCAACTCAGGATTGATCTAAGAGCATTTTGTGTCCTTATGAGCATTTTTTTTCTTTTGAAATATAACCCGTTCCTTTTCTTTTTCCTTCCTGATGTGGATAAGATAGTACATTTTTCTATGTTATTAATGCAAACATTTTTGCTGCCTTTTTTTCCTGCTACTTAACCTAGGCCTGCATTCGTACTTTAGGAAGAGAAAGGGACTATAAGATTTTATTTAGGATTATTCAGTTTCAGCATCACTAACAGTAGAGATTTTAAACCTTCAGAAATAAAATCTAATATTGTTTTGTTTTGTTTGCTAGAGGAGGTTATACTTTTTTAAATGTTCAAATATTTCTATACATTCTTCAGTTTATTTTAAAATAATAAATAAGTAAAGTAGCCCTTTAAGCATTTAAAGACTAACAAGTTAAATATTTTGTTTTCAGTTTTGACTTAGAGGTTTTGGAAAGCATAAAAACAGTGTATATTGCACAAATAAATAAACTAAATATTTTTTAATCTCAGGATATTTTCTGTGGTCCAAAAGCAGATAATTTTCTCACTCTTTTCCAAAATAGTTTATATTTCAGAGGTCTAAAGAGGAAAAGAAAAGTTTAAACATTAATGAAGATTTTAAAAGCCCCAAAGTAATATTATATTTTATCAGTGTATCATTGGCTGTCATGATTTTAATTGAATTATTATTTTGCTTTGCCTTAAACTGCATAAAATTTGAATTGGTGTTTACAGTTTGGTAAGTAAACTGGCATAAGTAAGATATTATTTTTAACAAATAGAATTTTAAAATGTCAGATCCATTGTAAGATTAAATACTATTCTGAGAAAATATGAAATAGATCCTTACATACAGCACAAATGGGAGTAACTAATACAAATTACTAATATGAATTTTCCAGCTCTCATGAGAAAGGTATTGAAGTAAATTGTTTACAGAAATTACCTACTTTAATCCTCTCTACAAGCTCATGAGGCAGGTATAATTCCTTTGTAGCACTATTTAGACCTATTCATTTTCTTAGGAGACATATCCTGTTTTATACAGTGACATACTTTGTTGAGTTAATAATATAGTAAGTCACTCATTGTGTGGTAGCAAATAAGATCCTCTTCTATAAACTTGTTAAAAGATAATACCTTCTTAATGCAATGGTGACGGCTGGGATTGTATGTGACTGATTAGGATATTGAAGTAAAGGGTAAAAACTAATTACAATAATCAATTCGTGGGATTTTGGGGTCTGTGGAGTGATAGAGAGGAAACAAGTATCTTGCAGAGAAAATACCTTAATGGAGAAGAAGGAAGCCCTGAAATAAGCAATTTGACAAAGCTTTTGCTGTATGGTATATAACATGAAACATCAACCTACATTCTCAGAGTATCTTCAGTAAGCAATGCAGTTTTTTGTCAGTACATGGTAGAGTTGGATCCACTGGGTGAATAGAATATTAACACCTGAGATTTAGTGAGTTCTCATTCTGAGCCAAATCTATGATTGCATTTATTTCCCAATATTTTTAACAGTACTGTTGTTCTCCCCTCTTTAGATGAGGAAATTGATTCTTTGAGAGGTTTCATTATTTGCTCAAAGTTATTGAATTGGTGAATGGTAGAGAGGAGATTTTAACAAAGGCCCTGTGACTCCTGAGATGGCATTCTTAATTATTGTGTGATGCTGCTATTATGAGTACCATTCTTACAGATGATAGAAATGAATCTTGAGATAAGATAACTTGTACAAGGTGATAGTTAATTAGGGAAGAGCCAGAATTTAAGTCATATTTATCTAATTCCAAAGCCACTAAACCTGCCATTTACTATATTTTTAGATAAATGTACTCAGTAGTTATTAATGAGGCAACAATTTTACTCCTTTTGAAGGTGTTCATTATCATTTTGGTCTCCATGATTTGGTCTTGGTCAGCCAATATTTTTAGTAACTCCTCTAATAAAGAATCTAACTTCATTTTTTAATGTTTGACTACTAACCATTTTTAAGCCTTCCCAGTCCCGTTCCCCTTTTGCGCCACATCGGGGCAAAGTGATAAAAAGCTCAGATGCTTACCTCTTCTGGTTCCTGTGACAATGTCAAACCATGCAACCTAGGTCACCACACCTGGAAACCTTCACTCAGTTATACTTGTAATCACCATGAAAGCCAAGCCAGTGTCCTTATCCGACTCTCTAAAGTCATTTTCTGACCAGCTTGGAAGCCTGTACTGCTTTCTCCAGAATGCCTCCTAATGTGAGAAATAAACAATGTTATATATTTTCTTATTTTTATGTATGTCATCAGTCTTGGCATAGAACCAGACTTTAGGGGGGTGTCCATCTTGTTTCAGCAGAATACCACAATAGTTCCCTGAATATATTTTAGAACTCAAGTAGAAAAGAAATTCTCTGGAAGGATGTGTGGTAATTTGTAATATTAACAGAAGGCTGGAAAAATAGACTCAGAATGTTTATATATCAGGAATATCCAGGTAGCAGGAAAGAAAGGCAATGTTATGCCTCAGTGATGGTCTGATTAGGATATTACTGCTGGCATTAATACTACTGAGTACTTATCACTGTTTCCATTGCTGAACTGTCACAAGTGCTGTCAATACTAAAATGAAAACTGTCTGCATATCCTCACATCATTTGATCTCTTTCTCAAGATTCAAAGCGGGAGGTATGAGCATTTAATTGTAAGAATCTGAGTATCCACCCCCTAGCTAGCCACAGGAACCAAAACAGGGAGATGGTTTCGTTGGCTTCTGATTTAATAGTATTTTCCCCTAAGACATGCAGATTTCAAAACAAACTTGAAGTGGAAAGGTTGTTCTGATTCCAGTTAACATATACATATCACCACAAAATAGCTCTTCTACATAATGAATTTCACAATTAGATACTTACTCAACGTATGTGAAATCATATTTTGCTGAAAGGACACACACAAAAATGTTTATAGCAGCCTATTTATTAACAGGTGAAAACTGGAAATAATCCCAAATATCCATCAGCTGGAAAAAGGCTACACCAACTATAGTGTATTCATACAATGGAATGTTACTCATCAGTTAAAATAAATGAACTAAATGAAATAATGTGAATTATTGCAAAAATATTTTGTTAAACAAAAGAAACCTGGAACAAAAAAGTGTTCCATTCCCTGGTTCCATATATTAAACAAACAAACAAACAAACAAACAAACAAAAAAACACAGAAAAAAATAATCTGTCAGAAATTAGAAAGTAATTTCCTGGAGAGTGAGGGAGGGAGATTGACCAGAAAGAAGAAAAATAACATTCTGGGGTAATGAAAATGTTTTTTACCTTGTTTTGGATGGTGGTCACACAGTTATACAACTGTTAGAACTCAATAAACCAAATACCTAAAAGGAATGTTTTTTATAGAACTCAATAAACGAAATACCTTAAACAAATGTATTTTTACTATGTTAATTAAACTTAAATTATATACAAATGAATATACATATACACACTTATTAGACATATACATATATAGTCGTTTAATGTATAGTTGATCCTCTAACTCCATGTTGATAAGATTCAAACATGTAAGAAAAATATGAACATCAGAATTGCAAATGATGGTTGACATTTTCAGTTTTAAGCTTGTTTTGTAGTAATATTTTGTATGGTAGAAAATAATTTGTGAATTTAAATGAAAGTGGAGTTCAAAATTGTGTAAGAAGGGGAATATATAAATACGCTTAAAATTCTAGCATTCGTGATTCCTCCTATGAAAAAACAGTAAAGCACAACTCTGATTTTATACCTGTTTATAGAAAATTTGAAATTTAACATTCAGAGAAGCAAATATAGTCCTGTCAGGTTATTCTTTCTGGTTAAACACCACAAAGGTTTATTTTTCACGATTTCTTACTGGGAACACATGCCCAAAATGGCTAATAGGGGCTTTGCTCATCAGAGTTATTTAGCAGTGAGTCTCTCATGATCACCAAAACAGGGACAGTGAGCCTATAGGGTCTCTGCCAATCAAGTTCTCCAATCAGAAAGTGAGGCACATGGGCTCTACCAACAAATCATTTATTCAAATTATTTATATGTCCATGTCTTATCTCAAGAGGGTCAGTGATGTCTTCACATGATGTGGAAGGTGGGGAGGGGGTTCGGGTATTGATGAACAATGATAAAGTCTTTCATAGTTATATGATAGGAAAAGCAGATTCTGGGGGCATTGCAATCATAAAAGTCTCTTTCTATGATAGTAAAAAAGAAGAAATATATTTGGTGCATATAGCTTAAAAAACTTCAATTTACTGATTTTAGTAAATAAATAATTTATTAACAATAATTTAATAGCTAAAATGGTTTAAATAATGCCATTCAAGTTCCCACTAAAATATCAACTGCTCATAGCTACAGGACAACACTTTTAAAAAAGTAAAGAAGAGTGTTCACTGTGTAATATTCTTTGTTTCACTTGAAGACCCTCAATGGTCAAGTGCTCTAATGATCACTGCCCCCAAAGACCTACTCAATAACTTACACAAGTCAAAATATAAAATTTCCAGATCCATTCTTTGTCTCTCCAACTACTCTTGAAGAAACATTTTAAAAAGTTTACTGAAGAGCACTAACTTTAATTGACAAAAAGGAAAAAATAAATTTACAATTTTATGACCCCCCAACAACTGTAGCAGTTTTACTTTTTCCATGTTTACATTTGAGTCAGTTTCCAATTGCAGATGTGATTTTTACATATTATTAATCATAGTATAGACAAAGTTAATACCTTTTCTTTTTCACTGAGAAAGATAAACATTTTTCTATGTATTTTATTGTATTTAAATAAAATACTATGAATCTATAATCCATGAAAAAATTATAAGGCCTCTCTTTCCCAGCCTCTCTAACAACAGGGGTTCCTAAGTTTTCAACAGTGTGAGGTAAGGAGATTTTTTTTTTTTTTTTTTTTTTTTCTTTTTTTGAGACAAGGTCTTGCTCTGTTGCTCAGGCTGGAGTGCAGTGGTGGAAATCTCAGCTCACTGCAGCCTCAAACTTCTGGGCTCAAGTGATCCTCCCACCTCAGCCTCCTGAGTAGCTGGGCCTATAGGTGTGTGCCACTGCACCCAGCTACTTTTTGTATGAATATTTTTGTAGAGTCAGAGTCTCACTGTGTTGCCCAGGCTAGTTGCAAACTCGTGAGCACTAGTGATCCACCCACCTCAGCCTCACACAAGTGCTGGGATTACAGGAGTGAGCCACTGTGCCCAGCCAGAAGATCTTTATTATGGTATTTCTGGTACGTGTCCTTAAAAATGAATCATTAGTTCTTTATTTATTCATTTTCTCATCTGGAATTTAGATATGATGGCCTAGTTTGAGAAAATCAGCTTGGAATAGCAAGCTAGTATAAGCCTAGTTTCTGGAAGAGAAGGCCCAGATTGAAGTATCTCAAGAGATAAACAGACAACAAACTTGCTTATCCAGTATTTATTGTCTTTAATTGATTGATTTCATTTTAGTTTCACTTTGTTACATGTAGCTGAACCTGATACTAACAAATATAGGTCCAGAATTCTATGCCAATAAACATATATCGATACTTGTTAATCTTCTAGAAATGCGTATGTTTCAAAAATTCCAATAGTGCAAAAAGTATAGAATAAAAATTAAAAGCTGTTCACACCTTTCTTGGGCTTTTAGAATTTTACAATTATTGCTCCATTGTCTTCCAAGATTCACTATAGATCATCTCTAGAGAATACAGAGGTATGAATTCCCTTATTTCTCCTGCTAAATGTTTTAAAAGTTCTTCATCCTTGAAATTCAATTATTTATCTCAGCATAGAGAATTTTGAAACCGGTTTTTTCCTCAATTATGGAGGGCTCTTTAAATCTCATAAAATTCAGTTCTTCCTAACTTTAAGAAAAAAGTCTCACAACTTTGTTGTCAATTGTCCCCCCAGTGTTTTTAATTTCTCTGCTTCATGGACATCATTTCAGCTCTTTCCATCATTTAATGGTAATTCTGAATTATATAATGATACTTGATCGTGTTGGTTTACGCTTATGAATAAAGGAACAGTGTTTATATAAGCAATCTGACTTCATTTTCTCTGCAGTTAAAGGTTTTTGGGTAGACAAAACTTAAGCCTAAACAGCTTATTCTCATGATATTTTCTCAGGGTCTTAGAAAAGTGACATAGGTAATTTTGGCGGGATTTTGCATATTGAAAATGTCTTTAATCCACATTCATATCTAGCAGATAATTTGATAGGATTTATAATTTGAAGTGGAAGTTATTTTCCCTCAGAATTTTAAAAACTTTACTTCATTTTCTTTAGCTTTTGGTGTAGTTTTTGAAATTCTCATGCAGTTCTGTCTACAGAGTCTTCATATTAATAATCAATTTATTTTTTCTCTTTGAAAACTTTTACAATAATTTCTCGATTCTGTGTGCTCTATAATTTCACAGTGATAAGTACGGATGCTGGTCTTTTCACATTTGTTTTACTGGGCAATCAGTGGTCCTTTACAATCTGGAAACTCATGTCTATCAGTTTTTAGGACATTTTTAGAACACTTACTTTGTATTTTTTTCTCTCTTCTGTCTTAGTTGATCTTTCTGGAATTCGTGTTATTCCCATTTGGATAATCTAAAATGGTTCTTTATTAATTTTATCCTTACTCTCCTAGTTTTTGTTTTTCTCTGCTCTATTTTCTAGAAAATTATTTCACTATCTTTCTTCATTTCACTTACACTATCATTAATTTCTCCGAGTTATTGTTTGTTATCTGTTTTATTATATATGGCAGTGTTATTTTCTTAGAGGAAGAAAAGTGTCTTCCTTTCATTGACAGAAAATAATTCTTTTGAAGTTTTCTTCTCAATTCATAGACTGCCTCCTTCAAGTTGTTTTTTATTGTTATTCTGATTATGTGTTTCATCTTTGTCTTTTGTACAGGAGGCTTAACTGAAATGTCTAACAATCTTTATCTGCATGCTTATATATGATGTTGGACACTAAAACTACTTAGAGGATTGGTAACTGTGGGAAGGGCTTGTTACCGATAAGCTTCATTTTATGATATTACAGCTGTACAATTTAATTAGGGAATCCTTATCTTAGGTTCTGTATTCTTAAGGTAGCCATGTTCCTGTTATCTCAGGTTTTGTATTCTTAGGGTAGCCATATTTCTATTATCTTAAGTTCTGTATTCTTAGGGTATCCATAATCTTATTATCTTAAGTTCTGTACTCTTAGGGTAGTCATATTCCTTACAGAAGACTCTTCCAATCTCATTCTTGGAAATTGTGAGTTATTTGCCAGTATTCTGGGAACCAAATGGAAGGGGGAGGAAAGAAGACTCTGCATCTCAACATTAAGTATAGCAACAAAATGTACTTAATCATCTTTTTTGCAGAAATATACCCAAGCCTTCACTTGTGCCTGATGTCTTCATTTTATGCTCTGTAGATAATGAAATTCCAGCCTTTTGGTAACATAAAGGAAGATGAATTGCCTGACAGTACAGAGTTTGGGAAGGTTTTAGGGCTCTCAATACTTCTTCAAAAGTCTTTCAAACGATTCTGATTTAGATGGGCCTCACTTTCCTGCCCTCTCTCTGAGAGATACCAGACGTTAAAAATCTTTGAAACTTTGGGTCTCTGTAGTAGGACATAGGTTTCTCTACTGCTAACAACTTAGCTTTGGAATTGAGTCTTACAACTGGGCTTCCTTGAGTATGTTAACTTAGTTACAATTCATACATCTGTTCCTCAGCTCCTAAAATTATTTTGATGTTTTCTGCATTTCTCTCCTGTTCTCTGTGCTTGGTGACTT
Organism: Chlorocebus sabaeus; assembly: GCF_047675955.1. Classification (NCBI taxonomy): domain Eukaryota; kingdom Metazoa; phylum Chordata; class Mammalia; order Primates; family Cercopithecidae; genus Chlorocebus; species Chlorocebus sabaeus. The sequence continues at coordinate 24,369,765 of NC_132918.1, read as the reverse complement.
CAACAAAAATTTGAACCCCATGTGCTGTCATTTTAGTAGGGTTTTAGAAATAAAACATATATATATATATATGTTTGTGTGTATATATATGTTCGTGTGTGTGTGTATATATATATACCTTCATTCTGCCTTCCTTAACTTAAAGGCCTCTTATTGCATTTTTTGGTAAAAATAAGTATTAGATATTTTTCAAAATTTCAATATTTTTAATGAATGTTGTCTGTGAAATTCTCTCTTTCTACACCTTTTCATTCTCAGACATACTTTGGCATCTGAATGTATGTGCATGTAGAATGTAAGAAGGGAAGAAGGAACTGAGTATTACAGATTTGAAACTTCTTGACAAAACATAGCTGCTCATGTTGGAGAACATTTTACTGAAGACACTAATTCCCACAGACTGCATCAGATATTCAATAGTTTTAAAGCTGATAAGATTTTACCATGAGCATTCTTAACTGAATATTTAACAACTGTGGTAGATGTCAATTTCATTAATGGTAAGATTGTATACTCTAGATTTATCTAGCACAAACTGCCCTCATAGTAAAAAATAATTTCCATAAAAATTATTTGAGTGATTTTTTTTCTTACATGGAAAGTTCTAGAACACTCTTAATAAATGTGAATATAGACACTATTTTCCATAAGAGAATAATTAATAGGTAGATAGAATAGAAACCTAGAATATGAGCCTAAAAATGTTAACAGTGCAATTGTAATTTCCTAACCAAAATGTGGTATAGATGTTACACCAGTTTCTCCTAAACCACCTGATTGTCCCCCAAAAGATGAAATGAGTTGAGGAACTGTATTTTATGATGCTAAACATTTGGATAAAAAGTGAAGTTTTCAGTTGATATTCTGAATGTTTACAAATATTTTGTTGTTTTTGTTGAGTTAACCAAACTCATACATTCTCTATTTATCTTCAAGTCTTAAATGTTCATTTGGGTTTTATTCTAAAACATCTCAATAATTTATTCAAGAGTTAATCATGCAACTGTTTTGTTTTTTCTAACAAATATATACACCATAGTCCCAATATTCTATTTAGCCTCAGGAATAATCATATTTCCTTAGGGCCATGCACTTAGATGGGATAAATAGGAGTATGTTCTTAAGGATATTTTCAGTTTATTTTCAAACTCAAAATTCACCTATCCTCAAAGACTGATAAACTCCTAGAAGCATGTAGACCCTCTTCCTTAAAACCTTCCCATCTCCTCCCATTTTAGCAGCACCAAACTAAAAATCAAAATTGTGCACCAGAAAAGTATCCTAGGTATATATTATTGCTTCAGAGTTAACTTCAATCCTGCATACATTATTAGACAAAGCACAAGATGACTCTATTCAAAACATTATTATATTGTTCAGACATAAACATCAATTGCTAGAAGTACAGGGTCAGTGCATGTAAACTCATTTTCAACATTTAACAGAACAAAACACTTTTAAATAATATATAATAACAGTTTTAAATAACTGTTAGTATGTTTAGGTCATTAGCAAATAATTTTAGGTTTTGAGCACTTATGTAATTAATTGTACTTTTAAAAGATTTAAGGCCTAAAAATGGCAGAACAATATGAGAGAAATCTGAGAATTTCCAAAGAAATGAAATGTTTTAAGGTGAGAAAGATTAATCACTAGTGTACCCAAATACTAGCCCGAATTGATGGAATGCTAATTATATACTAGGCACTGTTTTATATGTGCTAACTAGTTTACTTTTCAAACCAACTACTTGACACAGGTATTATTATTTTCCCAATATTGGTGATAAAATATATTGTCTTATGTTAAGGTAACGGATGAGGCATTACAAGAGTTTTGATTCAACAATGATTGTGTTTTTAGCCCAGGCACAGCATTCAATTGCTTAGTTGTTAAAATGGATGTTATGACAAGGATGCTTGAATTTGTCTTTCAGTTCTAGAAAGCTACAGATTTTAAGCTTTTCTGTCTTATGGATTGAATAAAAAAAAAAAATAAGTTATCTATCTTAGGTATTTTCTGCTTTTTCATGGACTGTGACTTTTTAAAATTAATAACAAAATAAGTGTTAATACCTTTATCAGAGGGTGTATAGGGAAAGGTAATGAGTTATTATAATGAGCTAATATAGATCAATATTTAAAATAGTGCGTGGTCTATAGCAAGCACCAAGTAAACTTGAGATAACACAGTTTTTGACTAAATATTAGTATTTAAGTATTTTGTAATATTCTGTCCAATTTTAGCCTCAGTTTTTATTTTTTTAATTTTTGTGGCTGCATAATAGGTGTATATATTTATGGGGTACATGAGACATTTTGATACAGGCATGCAATGTGAAAAAAGCACAACATGGAGAAGGGGTATCCATTCCCTCAAGCATTTATTCTATGAGTTGCAAACAATCCAATTACATTCTTTATTTTAAAATGTAAAATTAAAATTATCATTGACTATATTCATCCTGTTGTGCTATCAAATAGTAGGTCTTATTCATTCTTCCTGTTTTTTTGTACTCATTTAGCATTGCCAATTTTTCCTAACCCCAACTACTTTTCCCAGACTCTGGTAACCATTCTTCTACAAGAAAGAGACAGGCAGTAACAAATGCTGGCAATGATGTGAAGGAAAGGGTACCATTTTAAGCCGTTTAAACTGTGATAAGACAATATTTAATTGTAGTTTTTATTTTTTTTATTTTTTTTTTTTTAATTATACTTTAAGTTCTAGGGTACATATGCACAACGTGCAGGTTTATTACATATGTATACTTGTGCCATGTTGGTGTGCTGAATCCATCAACTCATCAGCACCCATCAACTCATCATTTACATCAGGTATAACCCCCAATGGAATCCCTCCCCCCTCCCCCCTCTCCATAATAGGCCCTGGTGTGTGATGTTCCCCTTCCTGAGCCCAAGTGATCTCATTGTTCAGTTCCCACCTATGAGTGAGAACATGTAGTGTTTGGTTTTCTGTTCTTGCGATAGTTTGCTGAGAATGATGGTTTCCAGCTGCATCCACGTCCCTACAAAGGACATGAACTCATCCTTTTTTATGGCTGCATACTATTCCATGGTGTATATGTGCCACATTTTCTTAATCCAGTCTGTCACTGATGGACATTTGGGTTGATTCCAAGTCTTTGCTATTGTGAATAGTGCCACAGTGAACATACGTGTGCATGTGTCTTTATAGCAGCAGGATTTATAATCCTTTGGGTATATACCCAGTAATGGGATGGCTGGGTCATATGGTACATCTAGTTCTAGATCCTTGAGGAATCGCCGTACTGTTTTCCATAATGGTTGAACTAGTTTACAACCCCACCAACAGTGTAAAAGTGTTCCTATTTCTCCACATCCTCTCCAGTACCTGTTGTTTCCTGACTTTTTAATGATTGCCATTCTAACTGGTGTGAGATGGTATCTCATTGTGGTTTTGATTTGCATTTCTCTGATGGCCAGTGATGATGAGCATTTTTTTATGTGTCTGTTGGCTGTATGAATGTCTTCTTTTGAGAAATGTCTGTTCATATCCTTTGCCCACTTTTTGATGGGGTTGTTTGTTTTTTTTTCTTGTAAATTTGTTTGAGTTCTTCGTAGGTTCTGGATATTAGCCCTTTGTCAGATGAGTAGATTGCAAAACTTTTCTCCCATTCTGTAGGTTGCCTGTTCACTCTGATGGTAGTTTCTTTTGCTGTGCAGAAGCTCTTTAGTTTAATTAGATGCCATTTGTCAATTTTGACTTTTGTTGCCATTGCTTTTGGTGTTTTAGACATGAAGTCCTTGCCCATGCCTATGTCATGAATGGTATTACCTAGGTTTTCTTCTAGGGTTTTTATGATATTAGGTCTAACATTTAAGTCTCTAATCCATCTTGAATTAATTTTCGTATAAGGAGTACGGAAAGGATCCAGTTTCAGCTTTCTACTTATGGCTAGCCAATTTTCCCATTTATTAAATAGAGAATCCCTTCCCAATTTCTTGTTTTTCTCAGGTTTGTCAAAGATCAGATGGCTGTAGATGTGTGGTATTATTTCTGAGGACTCCGTTCTGTTCCATTGGTCTGTCTCTCTGTTTCGGTACCAGTACCATGCTGTTTTGGTTACTGTAGCCTTGTAGTATAGTTTGAAGTCAGGTAGTATGATGCCTCCAGCTTTGTTCTTTTGGCTTAGGATTGTCTTGGCAATGCGGGCTCTTTTTTGGTTCCATATGAACTTTAAAGCAGTTTTTTCCAATTCTGTGAAGAAAGTCATTGGTAGCTTGATGGGGATGGCATTGAATCTATAAATTACCTTGGGTAGTATGGCCATTTTCATGATATTGATTCTTCCTATCCATGAGCATGGTATGTTCTTCCATTTGGTTTGTGTTCTCTTTTATTTCACTGAGCAGTGGTTTGTAGTTCTCCTTGAAGAGGTCCTTTACATCCCTTGTAAGTTGGATTCCTAGGTATTTTATTCTCTTTGAAGCAATTGTGAATAACAGTTCATTCATGATTTGGCTCTCGGTCTGTTACTGGTGTATAAGAATGCTTGTGATTTTTGCACATTAATTTTGTATCCTGAGACTTTGCTGAAGTTGCTTATCAACTTAAGGAGATTTTGGGCTGAGATGATGGGGTTTTCTAAATATACAATCATGTCATCTGCAAACAAGGACAATTTGACTTCTTCTTTTCCTAACTGAATACCCTTGATTTATTTCTCTTGCCTGATTGCCCTAGCCAGAACTTCCAACACTATGTTGAATAAGAGTGATGAGAGAGGGAATCCTTGTCTTGTGCCAGTTTTCAAAGGGAATGCTTCCAGTTTTTGCCCATTCAATATGATATTGGCTGTGGGTTTGTTATAAATAGCTCTTGTTATTTTGAGATACGTTCTATCCATAACTTGTTTATTGAGAGTTTTTAGCATGAAGGGCTGTTGAATTTTTTCAAAGGCCTTTTCTGCATCTATTCAGATAATCATGTGGTTTTTGTCTATGGTTCTGTTTATATGCTGGATTACGTTTACTGATTTGCGTATGTTGAACCAGCCTTGTATCCCAGGGATGAAGCCCACTTGATCATGGTGGATAAGCTTTTTGATGTGCTGCTGGATTCGGTTTGCCAGTATTTTATTTAGGATTTTTGCATCAATGTTCATCAGGGATATCGGTCTAAAATTCTCTTTTTTTGTTGTGTCTCTGCGAGGGTTTGGTATCAGGATGATGTTGACCTCATAAAATGAGTTAGGGAGGATTCCCTCTTTTTCTATTGATTGGAATAGTTTCAGAAGGAATGGTACCAGCTGTTCCTTGTACCTGTGGTAGAATTCAGCTGTGAAGCTGTCTGGTCATGGACTTTTTTTGGTTGGTAGGCTATTAACTATTGCCTCAATTTCAGAACCTGCTATTGGTCTATTCAGGGATTCAATTTCTTCCTGGTTTAGTCTTGGGAGAGTGTAAGTGTCCAGGAAATTATCAATTTCTTCTAGGTTTTCTAGTTTATTTGCATAGAGGTGTTTATAGTATTCTCTGATGGTAGTTTGTATTTCTGTGGGGTCAGTGGTGATATCCACTTCATCTTTTTTTATTGTGTCTGCTTGATTCTTCTCTCTTTTCTTCTTTATTAGTCTTACTAGTGGTCTATCAACTTTGTTGATCTTTTAAAAAAACCAGCTCCTGGATTCATTGATTTTTTGGAGGGTTTTTTGTGTCTCTATCTCTTTCAGTTCTGCTCTGATGTTAGTTATTTCTTGCCTTCTGCTAGCTTTTGAATGTGTTTGCTCTTGCTTCTCTAGTTCTTTTAATTGTGATGTTAGGATGTCAATTTTAGATCTTTCCTGCTTTCTGTTGTGGGCATTTAGTGCTATACAATTCCCTCTACACACTGCTTTAAATGTGTCCCAGAGATTCTGGTATGTTCTATCTTTGTTCTCAGTAGTTTCAAAGAACATCTTTATTTCTGCCTTCATTTTGTTATGTACCCAGTAGTCATTCAGGAGCAGGTTGTTCAGTTGCCATGTTGTTGAGCAGTTTTGATTGATTTTCTTAGTCCTGACTTCTAGTTCGATTGCACTGTGGTCTGAGAGACAGTTCGTGATAATTTCTGTTCTTGTACATTTGTTGAAGAGTGCTTTACTTCCAATTATGTGGTCAATTTTGGAATAAGTGCAATGTGGTGCTGAGAAGAATGTATATTCTGTTGATGTGGGGTGGACAGTTCTATAGATGTCTATTAGGTCTGCTTGGTGCAGAGCTGAGTTCAATTCTTGGATATCCTTGTTAACTTTCTGTCTCGTTGATCTGTCTAATGTTGACAGTGAGGTGTTGAAGTCTCCCATTATTATTGTATGGGAGTCTAAGTCTCTTTGTAAGTCTCTAAGTACTTGCTCTATGAATCTGGGTGCTCCTGTATTGGGTGCATATATATTTAGGTTAGTTAGCTCTTCCTGATGAATTGATTCCTTTATCATTATGTAATGGCCTCCTTTGTTTCTTTTGATCTTTGATGGTTTAAAGTCTGTTTTATCAAAGACTAGCATTGCAACCCCTGCTTTTTTTTGGTCTCCATTTTCTTGGTAGATCTTCCTCCATCCCTTTATTTTGAGCCTATGTGTGTCTCTGCAGGTGAGATGGGTCTCCTGAATACAGCAAACTGATGGGTCTTGACTCTTTATCCAATTTGCCAGTCTCTGTCCTTTAATTGGACCATTTAGTCCATTTACTTTTAATATTAATATAGTTATGTGTGAACTGGATCCTGTCATTATGATATTAGCTGGTTATTTTGCTCGCTAGTTGATGCAGTTTCTTCCTAGCATCGATGGTCTTTACATTTTGGCATGTTTTTGCAATGGCTGGTACCTGTTGTTCCTTTCCATGTTTAGTGTTTCCTTCAGGATTTCTTATAGGGCAGGCCTGGTGTTGACAAAATCTCTAAACATTTGCTTGTCTGTAAAGGTTTTTATTTCTCCTTCACTTATGAAACTTAGTTTGGCTGAATATGAAATTCTGGGTTGAAATTCTTTTCTTTAAGAATGTTGAATATTGTCCCCCAGTCTCTTCTTGCTTGTAGAGTTTCTGCCGAGAGATCTGCTGTTAGTCTGATGGTCTTCCCTTTGTGGATAACCCGACCTTTCTCTCTGGCTGCCCTTAAGATTTTTTCCTTCATTTCAACTTTGGTGACTCTGGCAATTATGTGTTTTGGAGTTGCTCTTCTCGAGGAGTGTCTTTGTGGCGTTCTGTGTATTTCCTGAATTTGAATGTTGGCCTGCCTTACTAGGTTGGGGAAGTTCTCCTGGATGATATCCTGAAGAGTGTTTTCCAACTTGGTTCCATTTTCCCCCTCACTTTCAGGCACTCCAATCAGACGTAGATTTGATCTTTTCACATAATCCCATACTTCTTGAAGACTTTGTTTATTTCTTTTTCCTCTTTTTTCTTTAGACTTCTCTTCTCACTTCATTTCATTCATTTGATCCTTAATTGCTGATACTCTTTCTTCCAGTTGATCGAGTCATTTACTGATGCTTGTCCATTTGTCACGTAGTTCTTGTGTCATGGTTTTTATCTCTGTCAGTTCGTTTATGGCCTTCTCTGCATTGATTATTCTAGTTATCCATCCTTCCATTCTTTTTTCAAGATTTTAAATTTCTTTGCGCTGTGTATGTAATTCTTTCCTTAGCTCTGAGAAGTCTGATGGACTGAAGCCTTCTTCTCTCAACTCATCAAAGTCATTCTCCATCCAGCTTTGATCCGTTACTGGCAATAAGCTGCATTCCTTTGGAGGGAGAGATACGCTTTTATTTTTTGAATTTCCAGCTTTTCTGCCCTGCTTTTTCCCCATCTTTGTGGTTTTTATCTGCCTCTGGTCTTTGATGATGGTGACGTACTGATGGGGTTTTGGTGTGGTGTCCTTCCTGTTTGTTAGTTTTCCTTCTAGCAGTCAGGACCCTCAGCTGTAGGTCTGTTGGAGATTGCCTGAGGTCCATTCCAGACCCTATTTGCCTGGGTATCAGCAGCAGAGGCTGCAGAAGATAGAATAATGCTGAACAGTGAGTGTACCTGTCTGATTCTTGCTTTGGAAGCTTCACCTCCATGGTGTACCCTGCCGTGTAAGATGTGGGGTGTCAATCTGCTGGGAGATGTCAACCTAGTGGTGTCAACCTAGTGGGGGATGTCTCCCAGTTCGGCTACTCAGGGATCAGGGACCCACTTGAGCAGGCAGTCTGTCCGTTCTCAGATCTCAACCTCCATGTTGGGAGATCCACTGCTCTCTTCATAGCTGTCAGACAGGGTCATTTGCATCTGCAGAGGTTTCTGCTGCTTTTTGTTTAGCTGTGCCCTGTCCCCAGAGGTGGAGTCTACAGAGACAGGCAGGCCTCGTTGAACTGCTATGGGCTCCACCCAGTTCGAGCTTCCCGGGCAGCTTTGTTTACCTACTTAAGCTTCAGCAATGGCGGGCACCCCTTCCCCAGCCTCACTGCCACCTTGCAGTTAGATCTGAGACTGCTGTGCTAGCAATGAGGAAGGCTCCGTGGGCATGGGACCCTCTGGGCCAGGTGTGGGATATAACTCCTGGTGTGCCGTTTGCTAATACCCTTGGTAAAACACAGTATTGGGGTAGGAGTTACCCAATTTTCCAGGTGTTGTGTGTCTCAGTTCCCCTGGCTGGGAAAAGGGATTCTCTTCCCCCTTGTGCTTCCCAGGTGAGGCGATGCCTCACCCTGCTTCAGCTCTCACTGGTTGGGCTGCAGCAGCTGACCAGCACCGATTGTCCGGCACTCCCTATTGAGATGAACCTGATACTTCAGTTGAAAATGCAGAAATCACCTGTCTTCTGTGTTGCTCACGCTGGGAGTGAGAGACTCGTTTTTCTTTCTTTTATTCTGTCAGTTTTTAAAGACATTTTACATTTTATTCAGTAGTCTACTCTTAATGCTTTAAACTGGCAAGAAATAACTTAGCTATTAACAGTAATAGTGAACTTTCCTGGTAATTGTAGATTTTTAATACAGTCTTAAATCTTAACAACATGATTTTATCCATTATTGTTATTCAATAATATCGGGATTGTTTATTCCTGTTATGTAGCCTAGCACTAACGATATTGTGTCCCTCAAATATCATGTAACTTTAATGAGTGTTACATTGTTTTTCTCCTCAAACTTCCTGTGAGATAGCCAACGTAAAGTACTCATGCACATTTCATTTATAATTAACTTAAAAATTTCTACTTGGTTTTCAATTCTTTTCCACAATCTGATCTCTTACTATTTTCATTTTTCTTTTATACACTTCTATTGTCTTCTGCATTCAACAGTCATTCACAGTATTCACAATATTCAGTCCTGCCTAGTTTTTCAATTATTTTATGATCGAATTAGAAAGTACTATATATCAAAGCCTCGGACTCCAATGTGACAAGGCAAGGCACTAAATAGTGACTACCTTATCAAGAATGAATCTGGAGGCCAATAAAACTTTCAAATCTCAAGTTTCTTTAAATGAGAATCTTCTAATATTGTTTCTTGAATACATCCAAAAATTTTTTATCAGAAAATTATATACATTTACACATATTTTTAAAGTGGTATCTAAGATATCTAATTATAACTTTAAATAATATGAAAGTATGTAATTTCCTAAATTATGAAAATATCACCATCTAAAAAAACCCATTAGGTTACTCTTGTAAATTTATCCATTGATATCGAGCTACCATATCAATCTGATATTTGTCATCTACTTAAAAATATCAATAAGCAAGATTTAAATTTGTCATTGTTCCCTTTTCTCCTAAACTCACATTGCCATGCCATTCCCTACATTCAGAGTTTACCCATTATATTATATATTTTTGCTTGAAAGTGTTTAATTATCTGATCTCACTTCTTTGCATCAAAAATATGTGTATTTAAATTTAAATCATTATTCAAATTTCATCATATTATAGGTTCAAAGTATTAAAGATTTCATATCACATTTTCATTACAATTTTCCTCAATTTATCTTTATTACACAACATAAATATAGTTTGTGTTGGCATTTAAAATTACTGCATATAAAGCAAAGGTAGAGGATAACACACCTTGAAAGATAAAGGAGTACAGTTTACTTTTCAATTGAATTATGCATATATAGATGTATTAGTCCATTTTCATGCTGCTGATAAAGATATACCCAAGACTGGGTGATTTACAAAAGAAAGAGGTTTAATGGACTTACAGTTCCATGTGTTTGGGGAAGCCTCACAATCATGGAAGGCAAGGAGGAGCAAGTCATGTCTTACATGGATGGCAGCAGGCAAAAAAAGAGCCTGTGCAGAGAAACTCCTGTTTTTAAAACCATCAGATTGTCTAGGTGCAATGGCTAATGTCTGTAATCCCAGCCCTTTGGAAGGCCAAGGTGGGTGGATCACCTGAGGTCAGGAGTTCAGGACCAGCTTGGCCAACATGGTGAAACCCCATCTCTACTAAAAATACAAAAATTAGCCAGGCATGGTGACACATGCCTGTAATCCCAGCTACTCAGGAGGCTGAGGCAGGAGAATCGCTTGAACCCAAGAGGCTTAGGTTTCAGTTGCCATGAGCCGAGATCATGCCACTGCACTCCAGCCTGGGCAACAGAGAGCGACTCTTTCTCAAACAAATAAACATAAAACAACAAACAAACAAAAAGCAAAACGACTCCCATCAGATCTCATGAGACTTATTCACCGTCACGAGAACAGCATGGGAAATACCTGCCCCCATGATTCAACCACCTTCCACTGGGTCCCTCCCACAACACACAGGAATTCAAGATGACTTTTGGGTGGGGACACAGTCAAAAAATATCATCCCACCCTTGGCCTTGCCCAAATCTCATATCCTCACACTTCAAAACCAAGCATACCTTCCCAACAATCCCCCAAAGTCTTAACTCATTCCAGCATTAACTCAAAAGTCCATAGTTCAACATCTCATCCTAGAAGGGGCAAGTCCCCTCCACCTATGAGCCTGTAAAATCAAAAGTGAGTTACTTCCTAGATACCAAAGGGGTAAGACATTGGGTAAATATACCCATTCCAAAAGGGAGAAATTGGCCAAAGCAAAGGGGCTACAGGCCCCATGCAAGTCCAAAATCGAGTAGGGCAGTCAAACCTTAAAGATCCAAAATGATCTCCTTTGACTCCATGTCTCACATCCAGGTCACACTGATGCAAGAGGTGGATTCCCAGGGTCTTGGGAAGCTCCACCCCTGTGGCTTTGTGGGATACAGTCTCTCTTCTAGCTGCTTTAAAGGACTGGTGTTCAGTGTCTGCGGCTTTCCCTGGCACACAGTGCAAGTTGCCAGTAGATCAACCATTCAGGGGCCTGGAGGACATTGGCTGTCTTCTTACAACTCCACTAGGCGGTGCCTCACTGGGGACTCTGTGTGGGGCTCCAACCCCACATTTCCCTTCCACACTGCCCTAGCAGAGATTCTCCATGAGGGCCCACCCCTGCAGTTAACTTCTGCCTGGGCATCCTAGCATTTCTATACATTCTCTGAAATCTAGGCAGAAGTAATCAAACCCCAATTCTTGACTTCTGTGCATTTGCAGGCTCAACATCATGTAGAAACTGCCAAATCTTGAGGCTTGCACACTCTGAAGCCATGGCCCACGCTCTGCGTTGGCCCCTTTCAGCCATTGTTAGAGCATCTGGGAAACAGGGCACCAAGTTGCTAGGCTGCACACAGCAGAAGGAGGGGCACTGAGCCCAGCTGATGAAACCATTTTGTCTTCCTTGGTCTCTGGGCCTGTGATGTGAGGGGCTGTCATGAAGGCCTCTAAAATGCCCTGGAGATATTATCTCCATTGTCTTGGTAATTAACATTCGGTTCCTCATTACTTATGCAAACTTCTGCAGCTGGCTTGAATTTCTTCTCAGACAATGGGATTTTCTTTTCTATTGCATTGTAAGCTGCAAATTTCCCAAACTTTTATGCTTTTTTTCTTTTTAAAACTGAATGCTTTTAACAGTGCCCAGGTCATGTCTTGAATGCATTGCTGCTTAGAAATTTCTTCTGCCAGATACCTTAAATCATCTCACTCAAGTACAAAGTTCCACATATCTCTAGGGCAGCGGCAAAATGCTGCCAGTCTCTTTGCTAAAACATAGCAATAATCACCTTTGCTCCAGTTCTCAACAAGTTTCTCATCTCCATCTGAGACCACATCAGCCTGGATTTCATTGTCCATATCATTATCAGCACTTTGGTCAAAGCCATTCAATAAGTGTCAAAGAAGTTCCAAACTTTCCCACATTTTTCCTGTCTCCTTTTGAGCCCTCCAAACTGTTCCAACCTCTGCATGTTATCCAGCTCCAAAGTTGCTTCCACATTTTCAGGTGTCTTTTCAGCAGCTCCCTGCTCTACTGGTATCAATTTATTTTATCAGTCCATTTTCATGCTACTGATAAGATACCTGAGACTGGGTGATTTAGAAAGGAAAGAGATTTCATGGACTTACAGTTCCACGTTCTGGGGATGCCTCACAATCATTGTGGAAGGCAAGGAAGAGCAAGTCCCGTCTCACATGGATGGCAACAGGCAAAAAGAGAGCCTGTGCAGAGAAACTCCCATTTTTAAAACCATCATCTCACGAGCTTTAGTCACCATCATGAGAAAAGCATGGGAAAGACCTGCCCCCAATATTCAACCACCTCCCACCGGCTCCCTCCCACACATGGGAATTCAAGATGACATTTGGGTGGGGACACAGCCAAACGACATCAATAGATGAATATCACCACTAACATATTATCATTAAAATGAGAAATATTACCATTAATATATTACCATTATCATAAATATTAACATTATAATGAGACATTATGTGGCATCTTTTCTATTCTTATTTTTGTTTTACAGATATAAGTTTGGGGTAAAAATGTTTACATAAATAATTTGGTAGAAATGGAAGAAATTTTAGTACAGCAATACTATAAATCCTTTGAACTCCTTCTGAGTTATAGTCCAAAAGCCACTTGGTGATGTACCTTTGGAAATGACTTTCATCAGTCTATCAATATAAAATTCACTTATGTTTTCCTTCTATTTTTTTAAAGTTAATGATTTCAAATCTACTGTGTCGATAAACTAATGTGTTGCTCAATCCCTCTTATTTATGCAGAAGTAGCCAAAATGCTTTATTGAGTCTTATTAAATTTTAATAAGTATTAGTTAATATATCTTTATAGTTAAAGTATGCAAAAGTCTAAGAAAATAGAAATGTCAGAAATATATTGAGTATAATTTGTTTCATAAAATAATTTTATCTTAACACATGCTTTAAATACGTTTTATTAAAACATTATATTTGCAGATTTGGTGGATTCTGTTAAACAATGCCTGTTTCATAACTTAAATGACTCAGGCATTCCTCCTTGACAAATACCCTGCTAAATTAGACTAGCCCTCTACCAAGAAAAAATATGGCCTTGGGTTTCAATACAAACAAATTTTGGAGATACAAATTTGACTTCTGACTTTTAATTCTAAGATGAATAGATGCATAAGTAGTTAAATAAAAACATGAAATTTTACCATGAGTTTGTTGCCTGAGTGAAAAAAATTAACGCTTCTATTGATCTATCTATCTATCTACCTGTCTATCCTTTACCAATGCTTTGCTTTGATCTCTTAAGTCTCCCCAACAACATGTATTTTTTGACAGTCACTGGCAAGAGCTGATAAGGGGTGGAGAGGCAAAATAGATAAATGAAAATTTTTATATTCCTCAGGGTCTACTCTGCAAAGTATTTAAATTCAGAAAATTTCAACAGTAGCCAAAACTCACCATTTCTAATGCCATGTTTCAAGTTATTAAGATGGACAAATATATAAAGCCCAATATATGGTTTGTCTTAGTTTATCTAAAGCAGATATTGCTAATACTAATCCTTTGAATTGTTTATATTGTTTGTTGGTATATAGGCTTTAACATCCTAAGACAATGCAACATAGTAATATTTGAAATTTGTGATAAGTAGGGAGGGAGGTTTGTGAAAGGAAAAGTTGCTAAGAAAAACAGGTTGCTATTTTTCGCTCAATGTCTTCTCAGGCAGATAATTTTTAGGAAACAGTATATGTGTCTTTAAGATTTGATATTTGACTCTCTTAAAACAAGCCATGTTCATGTATATGTTAGAAAATCTTTGTGGTCCTAGGGGTTGTATATCTCATCTTGAAAACTACTTTTCAAACCATAGATCCCAAACGTCAGTATATGTAGGAAGCCGACAAGTAACAAAATTGTAAAGCAGATGAAAGAGGGACTCCAGTGAATTCAAGAGGAGGCTCGCTGTTGGAAGAGTGCATACTGTATGCCATTCAGGCATATAAACCCAATTTTTCAATTGAGTTTTTCAAAATAAGGTAACATTCTGGGGTGTTTTATCCCTAATGTTAAATATTTTATTTTTTAAATGATAAAGGTTTATTCAATATTTGTTTAAAACAATAAGTAGCCTACACAAAACATATCTGCAGCCCAGTCTTATCTTAGGCTTATCTATTTGTCTACCCTTATCTTTTCTCTCCATGTTTTCTGCCATGTACTTGGGTTTATACTTTCATTTATCTTAACATTTCAGTACATTGATAAGAGACTAGTCATGTTAGGGCATTAACATCTGACTTGTTCTTGACATTTCTTTCTGAAGTTAGAGTAACTCTACTTTGTTTCCATGCTTGCTGAAGTCTAGACACGAATGGACAGACACTTGGAAAAGTGCATTCTTAAAGCATTTTTCTTAAAGGTAATGTGTTATATGAGATCTTTTACTACTTTCTATCACATGTCAAATGGGGAACATTTGTTCTCCTTAATGCTTTTAAAGGGAGATTTTCAAAATAGTGTATGAACTTGCTTTACCTTTGAACATGCTGTGCATTCAGCCAGTCAGGAGCTTGCAAATGGTCCAGCCTCCCCAAGCACATTGGCTGTCTTAGGATATAATTCATTCCGTCAGTACCCATTTTGTGTGTATGTGTGTGCCCACTCACCAACATTGCTGTGGACACTAAAACCTATCTCTTAAGTCAATTCCCATTTAGATATTCCAATTAATTCAGATTTCTCTTTCCTGTGTCATATGCATATTCTCTACTTACTGCGTACTGTCACCTTGTCATTTTGTATTTTGAACTTAAAAATTCTTCCTGCGTTTCTACTACCTAGGGACATTATACTAATTTTCCAGCTCTGTACCCTCCACTTGTATGACTTTTTTTCCCTTTGTTTTCCTTGAGTACTTCTTCCTAATTCAAGCTCTCCCTTTCCTGAAAAGCTCTAATAACATAAATTTCATACTACAAAATCAATTATGTTTCAAATTATTATTTATTGCTCATTGTGTTTTTTGCATTTTAAGCATTTCAAAAACCAGTCATGAAATCTAACTATAGCAAATTGCATTAGAAATTATTGGTGTCTAGCTTACAACCAGTAGTCAATGAATGTCTATTGTTTCAGTCATCCTGGCATTAAAAATAGATGCTAAGGTAGTAAACATTATATATTAAGTAGTAGAGTTAGAACTTAATGCCTGCTTTAGTAAACAATTTCAATGCATAAATCTTGTGAAAGTAATTAGAATTGATTTATTAATTGATTTCAAGTTGTTTTTTATATTATTTGTTGTGTCTGTTTTTTTCTTTTCTTTTATCTGAATTTTGCTAGTCTATATGATCTTTTTCAATAACCACATTTGGATACTTTAAATCACATCCTAAATATTATTCAGTAACTTTGGAGAAGTTAAAAACAAAAACAAAAACAAAAAAACCCTCACTCAGGAGAGAGATGGTATATGAAATCTTAAAAAAAAAAAAAAAAAAAAAAGCCATCTTTCAATCTCTAATATTTAACAATTCTAAATAAGATTCTTTTCAGGAAGGAAGTTCTCTCAAAAAGTATAAATCAGAAAAGCAAACTTTGGTTCCTATAGTGTTAGGTGGAGACAAGTTTCAGTCGGTTTTATAATAAATTCAATTGAATCTATGTTCCCTTATACATTCCTCTCTTTTTGACTGTGAAATATCTTTCGGGGCTCTCACCAGTCTGCTATTTTCACATTTATAACACCACTGAGATGTCCCGACCCACGGGATCGTCAATGTAGGCCCTAGAAGAGGGAGTGGGAACTTGGGGGGACAAGAGACACGAGAAATGGAGACAAGAGGGTATCCTGATCAAGTCTCGTTTATTGGTGGCAGTGTAATGCCTTATATAGACCAGCAAGGGTGGAGGTTGGGCCAGGGCGATGATGGTGGCCCTGCAGTGGGCGTGGCCAGGTAGGTATTGGTTTCTTTGGTGGGACGTCATGTTGCGCCTGCGCCGTTGGTTGGTAATTTTCCCGGGCGCGGGATGCCGCCTGCGCTGTAAGTTGATCATTTTCCCAGGCGCGGGAAAATGGGTGATGAAGAACCGGGAAGAGCGCCATTTTGTACTGGCGTATGAGACAGCAGAACAAGGAAGAAAGTAAATCTAGGGAGGAGGCATAAAGTGGAAATGTATAGAGCTCAGGTGTCAGTCGTCAGTTATAATCGCTATGGCAGGGCCACGCAGCTCCGGACACTGAGACATTTCTGATTTTGTACTTTTCTCAAGGAAAACAGCCAATGCATATTTAGATAACACTGCTGAGTGGCATCATGTTTACATTTATTTTACATTTAATTTAGACTCAAAAAAGAAACCCTTTGTTTAGTTTAACTTCAGTGTCCACACAACTGCATAGCCACATAAGACCCTCTGAGGTAACACACAGAAATTAATATACTTGTATATTGGTCCTATAGTTAAATTCCCACTTAAAATTCATTATTATGTAAAGTAACTACAAAACTTGATGGAGAGAACTAATTTAATTTATTAAATCTTGTGAAAGTAATTGAAGCTGGAAACTTCTTTGAGCTGCAGAGAACATGGCTTCGGGGATGACTTGCCTTTATAAATTCTTTGTAGGATTATAGTGAACTAATCAATGTTAATAACTACATTGACATTCCCATTCTCTATGAACCCATCTATGAATGGCAGACCCAATATCTAGATTCTAATACCTAGTTTCCATGATTGGAGACCAGAATGTATCACCCAAAAATATTACAAATTAATCTGGGCCATGCTACCCCGATGTATGCCGCCTTGGTATCTTGATTATTTTGAGCTGAAAGTACTTGAAAAATGGCAAATATAGGGAGAGACTTTCTGTGAACACTTGCATCTGTCTAAAGTCAGATTTAAAAAAAAAAAAGAAAAAAGAAATCTAAATTGTCATAAATTCCTTCCCTGGCTATTGTTTAATCAGCAGGAAAAATTGACTCCTATCAGAGAAAAGATTCGAAGTCAACACCACACCCAGACAAACTTTGTCACAAATTATCAGAATTCCCATCTGTTATTCTAAGCACCCATTGATCTTTTCTAAAAGTCATTTGCTTTCCACAAGTGATCTATAGCCTCCTATCCTTCCCCTATTAAGATGGTCTATATGCTGTCAAATCTTACCAATTTGAAGGGTATTCACTTTTTTTTTTTTTTTTTTTTTTTTTTTTTTTTTTTTGTGATGTCCCATGCATGTAATATTAAAAACTGGCAAGTCCTTACACCTTTTCTTCTGTTAATCTGCCAGGTATCCGTTTATTTCATACACCCAGCTATTGAACCAGGAGAGCAGAGGGAAAGTCTTTCCTCCCCTATATGGTGTTCTCAATAAGAGTCTATTTCTCAATTGATAAATTACAATTTATCATTCATTAGGTGAATATAGTACTAACTGTAAAATATGTTTCACTATTAATATGAGTTTTTTGCACTCATATTTTCTTCAACTCAAACTGTTCTCTCTTGTCTACTTACACTTGATATGGTAATCTGTTAATGACTAAGATCTGATCAGTTGCTTTCTGGGTGTCAACATTTTCACTTTCTTTTAATGAAACAGGTTTTATGTTGCAGAAAAATATTTCCCATGTGAAAGCTTACTCATGCATATTCTGCATCTGTATATCAATGACTCCTCTGGTTTAAATGGAAAGTACAGATTTTTTGAAAATGAAATGCAAGCTTATGCCATAAAGAAGTTGAATATCTGGGCCATAACGGATTAGTAATGAGTCATTAGTGACCAAGGTGAAGAAATAATTGCTGTAAAGTAATAAATGGCTTTGCAGCACATGCAACATTCAGCAAGAACCAATGTCAATGGGAATCCAGGTGCCAAGCCTTCCTGTGAGTTTATAAATCACTTAGAAGAACACAAACAGTTTATACCTTATAGTAGATAATAAAACTGAATGCTTAAATCTCCAATTCTCATTAAACCTTAGCTACTTAGGTGGTAGAGAGAGCAGTTTAAACAGTTATGAAAATTGTGTAGCATACTGATTACTCTCAGCACTTCCTAAAATCAGTCTATAATCATATTCACAAACAGCTACCAGCAGTACTTCTCATTTCTTTGAAACTGGTTCTTTTTTCCAAAAGGTTGTGTAGAAACCATGAATTCTCTGACAGAGCCATTCATGTCTCATTCTGAGAGGCACTTAGTATACTCAAGAAATAGTTGTTAAAAGCAATAGTTTTTTTGTTTTGTTTTGTTTTGTTTTTGTTTTTGTTTTTGTTTTAATTTTACAGCAGTTATAGCAAGAGTTCTGTTCAGTTAAAAAGGATATAAGCTGTGGATTGGAAGCAAGGATCTAGAGAAGTCCTGCTGGGCCATGCATGGCCTTTAATATTCAGGACAGGAGGGAGGTTTGGGAGATCAAGAGAAGTGAGTGAAAGCAATAATCTGGGAAGTAAAAAGGCACACAGGACAAAGAGTGGCAGTGATTTACTATTAGGGAAGTATTTCAATGTTTTAATTGCCACTATTGGCTTATCATGACATGCTGACTGAATATTGACACTGATTAAATGAATATCTTCAGCAATGCTGTCAAAATTTGCCCATTATAAAATTTTGTAGTGGCTATGCTGCCACCTGACCCTGTCACCAGATGCCCTCAATGAGCTTGATACCTCTTATTTTCAATAGCCATTTCCTATTCTGTTCACAGATTAGAACATAAAGTCCCTGTCAAATTACATAACAATTTACAGAACTAGCAAGTGGCAGGACAGGAATTCATCTTTCTCCCACTGCTTTTAAAACTATCTCTGCTGAAGAATAAAAGGCCCCCTAGGGGAACCTAGAATAAGAACTCCACATACAACTGAAACTTTTGGAAGGAGTGGAGGGCTGTTCAGATGTGAGGGAGAGAAGGGACAGTGTCTTTGTTACAACTCAAGCTTGTCGCATTTTGTTCCTTATAATTCTAAAAATAAAACTTCAGATGTCCAAAAAAATACACCGTATGAAATATATTTAAGCATGGCTTAGTTATTCAAGTTGTTCAGGGAAAATGGGCACTCTGAATAGAGAGGCTCTCTGTGAATGAAGGTGTGGCCCAAGATCACTAGGCAATTCTATAAAGCATAAGCTCTAACTAGAGCCTTCTCTAGGTGTGGCACATTGGGCAGGACACTTACTCTCTCTAAGCTTCAGTTCCCTCGTCTGTAGAACTCTAATGATTCTCTTTATTCAATAACTAGGGAAATTTAATGTGATGATTTATATTTAGGTCTTGGCATAATGACTGGTAAAAAAAGTGCTAAATAAGTGTTAGTTCTTACTATTGCTATTTTTACATAAGAGAAAGGAAAAGTGAAAGTCTTATCTTCCTAACCCTAGCAGCTGCTATAGAATTTTTTGCAGAGTGAATATTTGATAAATGCTTGTTGAATGAGTAACAACTTAGACTAAATACCAGTTGACATGTTGTCTTTTCTATTTTCAGTGAGATATTCCAATCATAGTAAACATCCATTAGAGTCAGGGTTATTTGATTTTTAATTTATTTTTCCTGTAGGTATGTATGTCTAGAGTTCCTTACATAGCAGCATGGAAAATGATAGATTTCAAGACTGTGGAAGGCTATCAATTATAATAGTTTTATAAATGATAAATCTAAAGTTACTTCACTTTACATAGGTGCACCTGTAAAGCATATAAATCAAAACATAATGTAGCATAGCATGGTGCTGTAGAACAACACAGTGGAAATAAGCTAAAGGCTAACTCAGTTAAATGATAACATGTGGTAACATTAAGCATTTGCTATGTGCTAATTCAACAAGAGCTGTGGGGTAGCATAAAATATAAGAAATGAGCTCAGTCCTTAAGAGTGCTACTCTAGGCAGGGCACTGTGGCTCATGCGTGTAATTCCAGCACTTCTGGAGGCCGAGGCGGGCGGATCACGAAGTCACGAGATAGAGACGATCCTGGCAACACGGTGAAACCCTGGCCCTAATAAAAATACAAAAAAATTAGCCGGGTGAGATGGCAGGCGCCTGTAGTCCCAGCTACTCAGGAGGCTGAGGCAGGAGAATGGCGTGAACCTGGGAGGCGGAACTTGCAGTGAGCCGAGGCCGTGCCACTGCACTCCAGCCTCCGTGACAGAGTGAGACTCCGTCTCAAAAAACAAAACAAACAAACAAACAAAAAAGGCCACTCTAAGTTACCATATAAGATTACAAGATTTTTTTGAAATTTAGTTATTTGTATACGCATTAATTTACAAATTTTACTGGAGATTTGCAATGTGCCACACACACTGCTAGGCACTGAGTATACAATAAAAACAAAACAATGTTTTCACTTTCAAGGAACTTCTATTCTTGTGGAAGAGATAGACATGTAAACAGCTAATTAAAATGAAATGTTTTAAGTGTTATAAGAATGAAATAGAACAGAATGTGATCGATCATAAGACAAATTGAACGTGAATGGTAATGCGTTTGGTAGGAGTTCACAGATGAGAAAATTAAGTCCCTTGAAAGAAGTTTCTAAAGCCCAAATTGTAGATTACAATAAAGTATTTTAAGATAATTGCAAGGCAGCTGGGCCCAGTGTCTCACGCCTGTAATTCCAGCACTTTGAGATGATGAAGCAGACGGATCACCTGAGGTAAGGAGTTCAAGACCAGCCTATCCAACACAGTGAAACCCGTCTTCACTAAAAATACAAAAATTTGCCGGGCGTGGTGGCGTGTGCCTGTAATCCCAACTGTTCCAGAGACTGAGGCAGGAGAATTGCTTGAACCCGGGAGGCGAAGGTTGCAGTGAGCGGAGATAGTGCCGCAGCACTCCAGCCTGGACTACAAGAGCGAAACTCCGTCTCAAAAAAAAAAAATAATAAAAATAAAAAAATTAAAAAAAAAAAAAAAAAAATTACAAGTCAGGCAGGAATGGATATAATCAAGGAATATAGAATAGATTTTAAAGAATGGTATTATATTCATTTAAGTAGATGGAAGGCCTTTGGATACTTTAATTTTTTTAACTTGGAATTGTCCATTTTGACTATCCATCTGCAAATGAACTATGCATGTCCTTTATTTTGTGACATGATTCAGAGAATCTTAGTGAGACAGGTCTCCAATGTTATTTGAATAAACTTTGCATTATTTATTGTCTAGAAAGCATCACTGGCATTTGGTTCCTAAAACTTGGTTTTCCTTTTCTGTTTGAACACTGCCAGTGTTTGGGTTGCTTACTATCTGACTTTTTTATATTTAACAAAAAGTATTTCTCATTTATTTCTCCTAGTTTTCTCTACAGTTTGTATAAACTATTTGGTATCCTTTTCTTTAAATAGCCCTTCAAAAATTGTATGTACTACTCTTGTGTTTACAAAGTCCTTTCTTTTACAGACTTAGTATAAATACCTAAATACGTATATACTAAAAGCATATATTTAATACAAGCATCATCAACTTCTTAAAACTATATCTCATATGGCATAGTTTCTAGATATTTGACAATTTGAGGAAGAGAAATAAAAGTGCTAGTAATATTTTTTACCTAGTAGCAGAAATAGATTTCAAACTCTTGAGATATCTGGTCACATTTGTGGTGGTTCTCTTTAGAATAAGGTGTCCGATGTGTTTCTTTTTCCCTAGCTCTTTTTATTTTCACCGTTTTTAAATATTGCTTGTTAGAATCTTCCATTTCCTGTTATAATTACTTGGCCTCTCTGGGTAAAATTGTTGGTCTTTTTTACTCATGATTATAGTGATTTTATATTTGATAATAGTAGTTGGTTTACTAGAAAGAGGCTTAAACTCAGCTGTGTCTATGTTACTTCTCTGGACCTGTATTTCTTCATCTGTAAAATGAGGAGACATGAGTAGCCAAATTCTTTGGCTTTAAAATTATGATTCCACAGGTCTATGCTCTATGTTCTCATTGGAACAACTGGGGGCATCAGAGGTAACTATAATTTTTGCTGACTTTACAGTATCCTTTGAAATTAAACAATAATGATTATTCTTAGTTGAAGCAGTTATCTTGATCTTTGTTTTTGGCTGAGATTCAGTGGTGTGTGTGTAATTTATAGCAGCAGAAAAAGCAGTAGCGGGAGGAGGAAAGCCAACATGACCTTGTGAAGAGGAGCACAGCAATTGTGCTGTTCATATGAGAGAGAAAAATAAGAACCAATAAACACCACTTCTTAGAGTAATAGATACCAAAGAAAAGAGAGAGGGATCATTGGTAAATAATGGGGCAGTCCTACTATCTCTTACTATTCTTTATTCTGTTCATGACATGAATGTAGCCTCATAAATTACTTTCTAAAGCTGAAAGTGTTTTTCTTTGAAAAGAGATTCATCATCTATGATTCTGATTCCCTGTACTGAAATGAATGGAATCAATTGCATACCCTGTAATAATGCTGCATAAAAAATACCTTTTGAGACCATAACCTTTCGCAAACAGCATAATAATTGAAATGCTATCTTGCTGCATGGCAATTGTGAGAATCTCACTTTCCCTTCTATTCCATATAAGACCTCAAAATCTCTCAGTGATATGACAAATAAATAAGCTTCATACTTGCAGCTTCATCTTCCCTCCTCTGAGCCAACTAGTATATCTCAATTGTTCAGATCCTCAAGAGTAATATGCTGTAATATTATTACATAAATTAAAAAATTCTTAATTATGTCTACTTTCCAAAAACTTTTACATGAAAGCTTATAAATATCTATACATATCTATATTTATATAAATATCTCTACAATATAATATCTATACATATATAAATGCATACATGCACAACAATAAAGGCATATATATGCAATACATACATGTACACATAAATGCATACACACATAGTAAATGACAGTTTATAGTGTCCACTGTTGTTCTATGCAGTTCATACTTCATACAGTAACTCATTTAATCTTCACAATTCATAGTAGGCACAACTGCATATTATAGTAAGATATCATTATCCCCATTTTATAAATGAGAAATCTGAGAAACGATAAAGTGAAGTTACTTGGCTAAGGTCACACAGTAAAGGAATTGAGGAAGCAATTTGCCTGCAATGACATTACTCTTATGTTATTGATTATTTTTATATTGCCATATAAATGTTCCATAAATCAACATACTGAATATCTACTTCCTACATGTGTTCTACTATAAAATTATTAAAGTTAACAAAATGTAATGTTACATTGAATCATTTGGAAATAGGTAGTGAAAAGGGGGTAGAAAATGTTGGAGGCAGTTAGTTCCTATGCAAATTTAAAACGTAAAAACTAAAAATTAACTCTTGGCTTCTAAGAATTCTACTTCCTTCTAATATCTCATTTTCAGCACATCTTGGCTGTACTTATCATGGTGAACAGGAGGAAGGAATAATCTGTTATTTACCAAAGTCATTCTATTTAAATATCAGGCATATTTAAGGAATCCAGTAGACAGTAAAATACAACTCTTAATTCTCCTTACAGGTCATATTCAATCTTTTAAAATTTTTCTTAGAAGAAGGTAGGGGGTGTGAGTGATAGAGTAAAGAAGAATTACATCATACAAGAAAATGGAATAAGGAAGAGGTGATAAAAGAAAATGACCTTGGAAATCCATCTACAGAGTAAGTCATCACAAGTTGAAGTGATCATCGAAAGATATTTTCTATATTAAGAATACAAGCCTCTTTGTAAGTCTCTAAGGACTTGCTTTATGAATCTGGGTGCTCCTGTATTGGGTGCATATATATTTAGGATAGTTAGCTCTTCCTGATGAATTGATCTCTTTACCAATATGTAATGGCCTTCTTTGTTTCTTTTGATCTTTGATGGTTTAAAGTCTGTTTTATCAGAGACTAGCATTGCAACCCCTACTTTTTTTGTTCTCCATTTTCTTGGTAAATCTTCCTCCATCCCTTTATTTTGAGTCTATGTGTGTCTCTGCAGGTGAGATGGGTCTCCTGAATACAGCAAACTGATGGGTCTTGACTCTTTATCCAATTTGCCAGTCTCTGTCTTTTAATTGGACCATTTAGTCCATTTACTTTTAATATTAATATAGTTATGTGTGAACTGGATCCTGTCATTATGATATTAGCTGGTTATTTTGCTCGCTAGTTGATGCAGTTTCTTCCTAGCATCGATGGACTTTGCATTTTGACATGTTTTTGCAATGGCTGGTACCTGTTGTTCTTTTCCATGTTTAGTGCTTCCTTCAAGATCACTTGTAGGGCAGGCCTGGTGGTGACAAAATCTCTAAGCATTTGCTTGTCTGTAAAGGATTTTATTTCTCCTTCACTTACGAAACTTCGCTCACACTCTCATACAATAATAATGTGAGACTTTAACACCCCACTGTCAACATTAGACAGATCAACGAGACAGAAAGTTAACAAGGATATCCAGGAATTGAACTCATCTCTGCAGCAAGCAGACCTAATAGACATCTATAGAACTCTCCACCCCAAATCAACAGAATATACATTCTTCTCAGCACCACATCACATGTATTCCAAAATTGAAAACATAGTTGGAAGTAAAGCACTCCTCAGCAAATATACAAGAACAGAAATTATAATGAACTGTCTCTCAGACCACAGTGCAATCAAACTAGAACTCAGGACTAAGAAAATCAATCAAAACCACTCAACTACATGGAAACTGAACAACCTGCTCCTAAATGACTACTGGGTACATAAAGAAATGAAGGCATAAATAAAGATGTTCTTTGAAACTACTGAGAACAAAGATGCAATATACCAGAATCTCTGGGACACATTTAAAGCAGTGTGTAGAGGGAAATTTATAGCACTAAATGCCCACAACAGAAAGCAGGAAAGATCTAAAATTGACACCCTAAAATCACAATTAAAAGAACTAAAGAAGCAAGAGCAAACACATTCAAAAGCTAGCAGAAGGCAAGAATTAACTAACATCAGAGCAGAACTGAGAGAGATAGAGACACAAAAAACCCTCCAAAAAATCAATGAATCCAAGAGCCGGTTTTTTTGAAAAGATCAACAAAATTTATATACTGCTAGCAAGATTAATAAAGAAAAGAGAGAAGAATCAAATAGATGCAATAAAAAATGATGAAGGGGATATCATCACTGACCCCACAGAAATACAAACTACCATCAGAGAATACTATAAACACCTCTATGCAAATAAACGAGAAAACCTAGAGGAAATGGATAATTTCCTGGACACTTACACTCTCCCAAGACTAAACCAGGAAGAAATTGAATCCCTGAATAGACCAATAGCAGACTCTGAAATTGAGGCAATAATTAATAGCCTACCAACCAAAAAAAGTCCAGGACCAGACGGATTCACAGCCGAATTCTACCAGAGGTACATGGGGGAGTTGGTACCATTCTTTCTGAAACTATTCCAATCAATAGAAAAAGAGGGAATCCTCCCTAACTCATGTTACGAGGCCAGTATCATCCTGATACCAAAGCCTCATAGAGATACAACAAAAAAAGAGAATTTTAGACCATTATCCTTGATGAACATCAATGCAAAAATTCTCAATAAAATACTGGCACACCAAATTCAGCAGCACATCAAAAAGCTTATCCACCATGATCAAGTGGGCTTCATCCCTGGGATGCAAGGCTGGTTCAACATTAACAAATCAATAAACGTAATCCAGCATATAAACAGAACCAAAGACAAAAAACACATGATTATCTGAATAGATACAGAAAAGGCCTTTGACAAAATTCAACAGCCCTTCATGCTAAAAACTCTCAATAAATTCGGTATTGATGGAACATATCTCAAAATAGTAAGAGCTATTTATGACAAACCCACAGCCAATATCATACTGAATGGACAAGAACTGGAAACACTCCCTTTGAAAACTGGCACAAGACAGGGATGCCCTCTCTCACCACGCCTATTCAACACAGTGTTGGAAGTTCTGGCTAGGGCAGTCAGGCAAGAGAAAGAAATCAAGGTATTCAGTTAGGAAAAGAAGAAGTCAAATTGTCCCTGTTTGCAGATGACATGATTGTATATTTAGAAAACCCCATTGTCTCAGCCTAAAATCTCCTTAAGCTGATAAGCAACTTCAGCAAAGTCTCAGGATACAAAAGCAATGTGCAAAAATCACAAGCATTCTTATACACCAGTAACAGACAAACAGAGAGCCAAATCATGAATGAACTTCCATTCACAATAGCTTCCAAGAGAACAAAATACCTAGGAATCCAACTTACAAGGGATGTAAAGGACCTCTTCAAGGAGAACTACAAACCATTGCTCAGTGAAATAAAAGAGGATACAAACAAATGGAAGAACATATCATGCTCATGGATAGAAAGAATCAATATTGTGAAAATGGCCATACTTCCCAAGATAATTTATAGATTCAATGCCATCCCCATTAAGCTAACAATGACTTACTTCACAGAATTGGAAAAAAAAACTGCTTTAAAGTTCATATGGAACCAAAAAAGACCCTGCATTGCCAAAACAATCCTAAGCCAAAAGAACAAAGCTGGAGGCATCACACTACCTGACTTCAAACTATACTACAAGGCTACAGTAATCAAAACAGCATGGTACTGGTGCCAAAACAGAGAGATAGACCAATGGAACAGAACAGAGTCCTCAGAAATAATACCACACATCTACAGCCATCTGATCTTTGACAAACCTGAGAAAAACAAGAAATTGAGAAAAGGATTCCCTATTTAATAAATGGTGCTGGGAAAACTGGCTAGCCATAAGTAGAAAGCTGAAACTGGATCCTTTCCTTACTCCTTATACGAAAATTAATTCAAGATGGATTAGAGACTTAAATGTTAGACCTAAAACCATAACAACCGTAGGAGGAAACCTAGGTAATATCATTCAGGACATAGGCATGGGCAAGTACTTCATGTCTAAAACCCCAAAAGCAACAGCAGCAAAAGCCAATATTGACACATGGGATCTAATTAAACTAAAAAACTTCTGCCCAGCAAAAGCAACTACCATCAGAATGAACAGGCAACCTACAGAATGGGAGAAAAGTTTTGCAATCTACTCATCTGACAAAGGGCTAATATCCAGAACCTATAAAGAACTCAATCAAATTTACAAGAAAAAAACAAACAACCCCATCAGAAAGTGTGCAAAGGATATGAACAGACACTTCTCAAAAGAAGACATTCATACAGCCAGCAGACACATGAAAAAATGCTCATCATCACTCGCCATCAGAGACATGCAAATCAAAACCACAATGAGATACTATCTCACACTAGTTAGAATGGCAATCATTAAAAAATCAGTTAACAACAGGTGCTGGAGAGGATGTGGAGAAATAGGAACACTTTTACACTGTTGGTGGGACTGTAAACTAGTTCAACCATTGTAGAAGACAGTGTGGAGATTCCTCAAGGATCTAGAACTAGAAATACCATTTCACCCAGCCATCTCATTACTGAGGATATACCCAAAGCAGTATAAATCATGCTGCTATAAAGACACATGCACACGTATGTTTATTGTGGCACTATTCAAAATAGCAAAGACATGGAATCAACCCAAATGTCCATCAGTGATAGACTGGATTAAGAAAATGTGGCACATATACACCATGGAATACTATGCAGCCATACAAATGGATGAGTTTGTGTCCTTTGTAGGGA
Organism: Chlorocebus sabaeus; assembly: GCF_047675955.1. Lineage (NCBI taxonomy): Eukaryota > Metazoa > Chordata > Mammalia > Primates > Cercopithecidae > Chlorocebus > Chlorocebus sabaeus. Next base: position 24,341,740 of record NC_132918.1, on the reverse strand, counting down.
CATGGATGCAGTTGGAAACCATCATTTTCAGCAGACTATCGCAAGAACAGAACCAAATACTGCATGTTCTCACTCATGGGTGGGAAATGAACAATGAGATCACTTGGACACAGGAAGGGGATCATCACATACCGGGTCCTATTGTGGGGAGCGTTGGGGGAGGGATAGCATTAGGAAATATACCTAATGTAAATGACGAGTTAATGGGTGCAGCACACCAACATGGCACATGTATACATATGTAACAAACCTGCATGTTGTGCACATGTACCCTAGAACTTAAAGTATATAAAAAAAAAAGAATACAAGAAAGTGTTAGCAAAATTTTAGTATATTACCATACAAAAACACTCAATAGTTTATCTTTAATTAATTAGATCTATCTTTATTGTCTTATGTTTCCATCTTCTACGACCCAAGGAAAAGTATGACTAATTGCTTATGAAAACACTGAAATAAACAGTAGCATCAGAATGTGAGCTCATCTCTAGTTTAATAGATACCAGGAGCATAGCTAAGGCCAATTGAAAATACAGTCTCTGGCATTGTGGCCCAAGAATGGGATTTTAAGCACCTCTCCAGGTGACTATAATGTACATTCTGAGCTCAGAATCATTGCTTTAAATGTTATAACTCCTTTTGCAGTTAGGATCCAAAGTCAAGAAACTTGGGCTTAATGTGGAGAAAAACAGAAGACTTTGAAGGAAACATTTACAATTTGCCATCTGTGTAACTTCTGTGACACTGTGCAATCTCTACCTGGCTTATCTCTGTAATATCATTTCCTGCTCTTCTGCTGCCCCTTTACTGTTGTAGAGTCACTTTAATTCTCAATTCATCAAACACACCAAGTGCTATTATGCCTCAAGGATTTCACACATATTAGTCCCAATTCCTACAATGCACTCTTCCCTACTACTTGCCTGACTAGTATTGTGCCAATTTAGATAAGTGGTAATCACATTTCCCAGAATTCTCTTCCTTGCCTCAGTTCCAAATTAGTAGTGAATACAAGAGATACTTGAAATGATATCTGAAAGGCAGAGAGGAGTAACAGATATATTATTTTCACATGTGGAAGGTTGGTTCAAGGGAACTGTGAAACAGGTACCATTGTGGTTCACACAGTTTTGTTCTCATTGGCTAGCTCATCTTGTTAGCAAAGAACAACAGTTGAGCCTATAGCTCCTGCAGGAACTACCACATCCTCCTTTGATGTCTTCAACTCCTGAACTATGTACACGTAGATCTTCATGACAAAGGTCCAAATTTATCCTGAAGTTCATTTGAATCATTGAGGTTGATAGCCTGGAGGAAGTGAGATACTGGTGAAAGTTCTAATCCATTCTCACCTTCCACGCTCTCCTTGTTCTCCACACTTAACACCCACATACCCTTCCTAAATTCCTATTCTGCTGACTTCAACCTCCAGCACCAGATGCAAAGATGGAAGCCTTATATAGGCTATGTAATCATCCCTGACCATTATGTGAGATCAATTTCCTATAAGAAAACCCTATATATCAGTCCTAGTGATTCTATTTCTTCAAACAAATTCTGAATGATAGATCTGGCTTCTCTTTCTCTTTTAGGGTTTAAATTAAATATCCCTCCTCAGGGCCTTCCCAGAGAACATTGCCTAGAATATATACCTCTCTTCACTTCCCTAGTTACACTCTATCTCAGTCTATTTTTTATTTTTTTCCAAGAACTTAATATATTTATTTATTTTATTAGTGTTTGCTTATTTGTTGTCTATCTCCCTCACTACAATATAGACTCCATAGGGGAAGGAGTCAACCCTGTCCTCTTTATCACTTCATCTCCAACGTCTGTCACAATTCCTGATACATAGTGAATGTTCCAGAAATATTTTTGTATACATGAAATGAATGAAAAATAAATAGACATACATTTTGGAGAGGTAGCTTTGAGATCCTTGTGAACAAATAATTCAAGAAGAGATTTGTGGCTGGCTAACCAGATAGGGGACTACTGAAAGTAATAAAAGACTGAAATAGATCAATGTAAAAAATGAGGGGGAAAGATATCTTTAAATGGACCAAAAAAAAAAAAAAAAAAAAGGCTAGATAGAAGAATTTGACTGCTCTATGAACAAGTTTATGAGAAAGAAGGAAGAATCAAGATGACAGATTTCTCACAGGTTACCAGGGGAATGGTGATGCTGCAATAGATTAAAGATGAAGAAAAAGTTTTAAGGAGTAAGACAGTGAGTTTGAGGTTTTCAACTCAAATGAAAATTTCTGGATAAAAGCCAGGAATAGTGATACACTTAGGTGTATCAGATAGTGATATTATTTGAAACCATGACAATAGTTAAAGTTATCTAGGTAGATTGTGGAAGTGAGTTAAGAAGGGGTCCAAGGAATCCTTAAATATTTGTGATGGGAGGATGGGAGGTGAGCAAAGATATAAAGCATAAGAAATTGAAAATTATTTTCTCCCATTCTGTAGGTTGCCTGTTCACTCTGATGGTAGTTTCTTTTGCTGTGAAGAAGCTCTTTGGTTTAATTAGATCCCACTTGTCAATTTTGGCTTTTGTCTCCAGCCATTGCTTTTGGTGTTTTAGTCATGAAGTCCTTGCCCATGCCTATGTCCTGAATGGTATTGCCTAGGTTTTCTTCTAGGGTTTTTACTGGCCATCAGAGACATGTAAATCAAAACCACAACGAGATACCATCTCACACTAGTTAGAATGGCGATCATTAAAAAGTCAGGAAACAACAGGTGCTGGAGATCATGTGGAGAAATAGGAACACTTTTACACTTCTAAAGAAGTGTTGGTGGGACTATAAACTAGTTCAACCATTGTGGAAGACAGTGTGGCAATTCCTCAAGGGTCTAGAACTAGAAATACCATTTGACCCAGTCATCCCATTACTAGGTATATACCCAAAGGCTTATAAATCATGCTGCTATAAAGACACATGCACACGTATGTTTATTGTGGCACTATTCACAATAGCAAAGACTTGGAACCAACCCAATGTCCATCAATGGTAGACCAGATTAAGAAAATGTGGCACATATACACCATGGAATACTATGCAGCCATAAAAAAGGATGAGTTCATAGCCTTTGTAGGGACATGGATGCAGCTGGAAACCATCATTCTAAGCAAACTATCACAAGGGCAGAAAACCAAACATCGCATGGGTAGACATCAGGATGCTGCTAGACATCTTACAGTACACAAGACCACGGTCTCCACTCCACAACAAGACTGTCTATCCCCAAATTACTGTAGTATTGAGGCTGAGAATCACTGACCTAGAAAAACATTTTGCAAATAACTCTTTTGGAACAGTATTTGCAAAAGTTCCCTGGAATATTAATAGATTTTGTGCATATAATTGCAAACACATGTGCATAAACAACTATGTGGTCAAATTAATTGCGAAAAAAAATTGTCGCAATTACAGGTCTATTTACTCCAGTATTCCCCAGTATTCCTCAGAGTCTTAAATATATTAATGAACATTTTAAATATCTTTAAAATGATATTCTGTGTGTCCTGTTTCCCATACTTGGTTGACTTTGGAGACTGTTTCTGAGGAAATACATCGAGGAAATAATGTTCTCCAAGAAAACCTTTGGTAAACACTATTTTGGAGTCTAGGAATGGAATTTAGAATATAAAGGACAATAATAATAGGATTATTGTCTCCTAAACAATGTACTAAGAGATAAGCATGGAGACCTGTCATCTAATTTCAGGTCTGATCTATTAATTAATCCAAGGAGTTAGTTGTAGAGTGCTTTAACCAGGGGCCTATTATTATCTGATAAACAAAAGCAGGTAAACTTAAGAATGTATGAAAATTTAAAAATACAGTATCTGTGCTATAATATTTGTAGAAAATCAAACTAAGAAATATGTAACATAAAAAATAGAAATCAAACCAACATGTTTAGACAAAGCGTAGTACTTATTTCAAACAATATAAATTAAATTCACCATTATAATTAAGATAAAAATATTTCAGACTAAATTTCAAATAGTATTCAAGCTATATGGAAAAACATGCTGTAAATCATGTGTCCTCTATTTACTTGGCATCTCTATAATATGGCAAATTTAATCATTGGTTAAAATCACTGACTAGATTTTATTACATTTTGGATTTATTCTGACATCAGTGAAAAACACAGAAGTGTCATCATCCCTGGTTATTTGTGGGATATTAGTCACAGGAAGCCCCTGGATAGCAAAATCCCTGATGCTCAAGTCTCTGGTATAAAGTGGCATAGTATTTACATACAATCCATGCACATCCTTCTGTATATTTTAAATCATCTCTAGAATACTTATAATACCTAATACAATGTAAATGCTCTGAAAATAATTGTTACACTGTATTGTTTAGGGAATGACAAGAAACACAGTCTGTACACGTCCAGAACAGATGCAGCCATCTTTCTTTCTCCAATATTTTCATTCTGCATTTGGTTAAATCTGTGGATGCACAACCTATGGATGCAGTAAGCCATATATATACATATATATATACACACACACACACATGTGTGTATATATATAATAGACTTTTATATTGTAGCTGCAGCATTATATTATCATCACTACTTTTTAAAAGCAGAGCATTTTATTTGTCATATGATGCTATCTCTCAGGCCTTATTCTTACTTGGAAAAACAGTTGTGGGTCATTGACTGGCAAATATATCGGTAGACATGGAGATTTTAAAAATTTAACACAAGTTTAGAATATTTTGAAGATTTTATGTTATAAACTTTTAAAAATAAAAATTTCTGGAAATAATTCAAAGAGTACAACAGTAAGTGATGATAATGCTAAATTGTCTGGAAAATAGGATATATAAAGAAGGCTAAAAATGAGTTACTGAAAATCCTGTTTGAACCAAAACGAGAACATATAAAAATATACTTAAATTGTACCAAGAGATAAGGTTAAACATAAAGATGAACTGTGTTTTCTGAAGTTGGCACTTTTATAGCATCTTGAGGGCAAGTGTCTCAACTCCTATTATATGTTGAATTATATTTAACGATGCTTGGATAAATATAAAATGTATTATTTATTTTTATCTATAAACATACTTCTATGATTTTAATAAATGTTTCCCTAAATGTATGTTGTAAAAAGTGGTTAAATAAAAACCACATGCAGCAATGGCAGAGTGAAATATATCAAAAGATTTTTCAAGGATGGACGTGGGTGTTTGTGTGCATAAGGATAGGGTACTATACATGGAGGAATTACTATAGTTCAGTGCCAGTACCTGAGTATTTTAGGCTCTGAAACCCTTTTATATACAGTTTTATATAAACCTTATGTGTAGGAGTAGTGGTTATCTTTCTGACAGGCTAAAATTAGCCAAAGTGAGAAGACTGATGCATCAGATCCTACTGCTAATATATTAATTGGCAACAGAGCATGTACTTGCACAGATGTAGAAATTTTCATGTTGGCTTAATTGCACATTCTTTCTCAATCATTAATAATAGGTGAAGAGCAAAGCTATATTATTTGTTTGGTGAGTATAAAATTATAAGAAGTGAATTCATGCATTAAGCAGATAGGCCAGTTTATACTGTGGTAACACATTAAACACTAAAATTTCAGTGGCTTAACATAATAAAGGTTAATTTCTGTCTTGAAAAGGTCCAGAGTCATATGAAAGCTCTTAAAAATTCAGTCTGAAAGTGACACAGAACTCTTTTGCTCAATGCAATGGCCCAAACTGGTCATATGGAATTGCCTAATTAGAAGAAGTCTAAGAGATGTGAAAATGCACTCAGCTATTTGGCGAGTTGTAGAAGGCTCTGCTCTGGTTAGATCAGTTGATTATTTAATGGCATAGGTTAAGATAGGCTTCTGCAACAATCCCTCGTGTTGTAAGGAATTTGTCCATGATCTGAACAGCTTAAAGAGGGGGCGTACTTCTCCCTCTTTTAAAGAGCTCTAAAACGGACTTGGTTTACATTTTATTTTGAAGTTTCACTTTCTTTTTTTTTTTTTTTTTTTTGAGACGGAGTCTCGCTCTGTCGCCCAGGCTGGGGTGCAGTGGCCGGATCTCAGCTCACTGCAAGCTCCGCCTCCCGGGTTTAGGCCATTCTCCTGCCTCAGCCTCCCGAGTAGCTGGGACTACAGGCGCCGCCACCTCGCCCGGCTAGTTTTTTGTATTTTTAGTAGAGACGGGGTTTCACCGTGTCAGCCAGGATGGTCTCGATCTCCTGACCTTGTGATCCGCCCGCCTCGGCCTCCCAAAGCGCTGGGATTACAGGCTTGAGCCACCGCGCCCGGCCTGAAGTTTCACTTTCTATACAATACGATATCTGACAATCTCATTTTTAGTTTGGCACAGTCCATTTAATATGTTTCTATTTAAAAACATAATGTCAGCTGACTTAGCCAGTCTATCTTTAGTGTTTGCTATTTTAATTAGACTTTAAACCAATCAATTACTATTTTTTAAAGAAAAAAATACAGAGTTGAAGACATAATACTTAGACATTGCATTGTCTTTAATAACCAAATCATTTTAACTTGACTAATTAAATGTCTAATAAATAACCATTTAATCTTCAAGAAAATTGATAAATTGAATTTATTCTCTCAGGGGTTTTAAGACACAGTTTACAAGTATAGCATTTTCTAAATAATATGATTTGTATTTTGTTAAAGACACACAAAATTTTACAAAATGTTTTCTGTGATAGAAAATAATTAGAATTAACCCAAATAATCAGAATTAACCCACCTGGGTTAATTCTATCCATAGAACTAAGAATGGTATGGTGCTTGGAAAAAAAATGAGTTATACCTATATGAGCTGCTCAAGGTATACATAAAACAGGAAGTTTGACAAATGAATATGTAACATGATTTATTTTTATTTAGGGGATAACATAAACTAATGCATACCATGTTAAAATAAGCACAGGAAAAAAAAAAACGGCTAAAATAGTCACCAAACTCTGTAGCAGTGGATACAATTTAATATTTTCTATAATATTTACTCTTTGTACATTAGAAAAATACATTACTTTCTTAATCATTAAGCAATATTTAAAACAATATTTAAAGAGAAAACACATATATTTGACTAATGAGAAATTACATAAAATGATGTTAAACTTATTTTTTAGGGGTAAACTTTGATTCAGAGTCAAAAAACTCCATGAAAATTGACTAAATAAAAACTTCTTTGGATAATGGTCTCAGCTACTTGGGAAGCTGAGGTGTAAGTATCACTTGAGCCCAGGAGTCCAGTGTTGCAGTGAGCTATGATTTTGTCACTGCACTCCAGCCTGAGCAACAGAACAATATGCTGTCTCAAAGAACAAAAACAAAACAAAACAAAAATTATCTGTCCCAAGATTGCCCTTTATATTCTACGTATTAGTTATCTATTACTGTATAAGAAATTACCCCCAGATCTGGCATCTTGAATGACGGTTATTATCTCATAGTTTCTGTGGGTCAAGAATATAGAAGTCACCTAGCTGGGTGGTTGGGGACAACATCTGTCGTGAATTTATAGACAAACCATGAACTGGGACTGCAGTCTCATCTGAAAATCCAAATAGGAGCAGATGTGCTTCCAAGCTCACTCACGTGATGGTTGGCAGGATTATGTTTCTCAGTGGCTGTTGGTAGAAGACTTAAGTTTATTGTCACATGAGCTTCTCTGCAGGCTTCCATAGTGTATATTTGTAATGGCAGCTGGCTTTCCCTGGAGCAAGTCATCCTAGAGAGAGGATATACATAGACAGAAGCTGGAGTATTTTTATAACAATCTTAGAAGTGATATACTATCATTTTGTATTGCATGCTATTGCTAACAATTTACTATAAATTTTATTCAAATACAGAATATTAAACTATTATAGTCAAGGATGGCAATATACAAGTGTGAATAACAGAAAACAAAGATCATCCGATGCCATTCTAGAGACTGGCTAGCATATTGCTCTTATCCAGCTTTCTTTTATACCCATAATATTGTCATTTTCTCATAAGCCAAATACACATTGGTTTGTTTACTGCATTCGTTTTATTAGAAGATGGGTAAACATCAGGGTAGAAATCTTGTCGGTTTCGTTTGTCACTAATGTTTAAAGCAACACATGGCTTACAGTAAATGCTCAAGAAGTATCCATTGAATGACTGGAAGCCTGAAGGATAGGTATATCTTTATAGTACACATTTGGGGAGTCGGTAGGTAGCAGAAATTTTAAAATTTTATTTAGTTGAGTTCACATTTTGATAATTTTACCCAATTATTTCATCCAAAAGCTTAAAGTTTTTCAAAAAAAAGGTTATATCTGTGGCATGAATAAGTCATTTCAGAAGGCTTTGTTCTTTTGAAGGTAAGGCAAAATAAGAGATGGAGATATCTATATAATTCCTCAAACCGGGTCTGCAAATAATAAAAAAAAAGACATACCATATGTCATATTGGAAAGACATCAATACATACACACACATTCACACTTACAATTTTGTTATATATAAACATATTTCTTAAAAATCTATGGTATATTTGTTAGCTCCAGTTCAGAAGCTGTTTTTTGAGAGGGCAGAAGAAAATCATCTTCATATTTATTGGACCATGCATTTTCAGCCAAAGAGCAATTATACTTCTTAATATCACTAAGCACATTATAATGCTGAAAAGAAATATTGGTGGAAATTGTAATTTAAATTGCAGCAAAAACTATGAAAAGTCAGCATTATTAAAAACTGCTGAAAATTCAAAATCTAAATAGGTGACTAAACAACTAGCTTAAGAAAAAAATAGAATCATGGGCTAGATCAAGAAGACACTGAATGTTAATAATTTTATTTCCAAACAATAGTCTCTGAAGTTATTCCAAGCATTTCTGAATAATCAAATATAAATTGGCATCTATTGAGAAGAATCTTGTATCCAGAATTGATAAAGAGTGCATATCCTCCTGATGGATAGACTGGCCTGTATCTATTCTTTTTGTTCAATTTCTATGTTGTTCTGCTTTTTAAAATGTTTTAAATATCATATCTGATATTATCTATTAGTTTATGTTTAATTGGGGAGAAGGTAATTTGAGCATGTTTTGCTTTTCTCTCATGCATTTGAACTTTCTCTTGCATATTTGGCCCGCCTTTATTGTCAAGAACTCAAGCACTATCACTATTTCTTTCTCTTAAATTTTAGCTCTTCAGTTTCTTAACTAAGGCCCTTCTTACTTCCAAATAACACATGGCTTCATCTGAGACCTGTTAAGAGCCAACTGTCAGTAAATATTTACTACACACAGGAATAACCCAACCTCCCTGCCCCCACTGCTTCATTTTTATTTATTTCTGCTTCCTGTGTCCCTGGACAGTGGTAGGATGACTTTCTTCATCCTGATTCTACTTTTACTCAACAACGTGTTACAAGTGAAGGCATAGCACTCAGTCTTCCTTGTATTCAACCTTTCTTCTTAACCAAATTTACTGATTAAAATCGGATTATTCCCCTAAGTAAAACACTTTTGAATGGTTCCCATTTGTAATTAGAAAGACATACAGAGGTTATACCTTTGAGGTCAAAGATATTATGAAAATTCCATGCCCACCTTTGCATGTACCTATGACATAGGATCCTTGGGATGTTTCCTTGCCAGCCAAAACCTCTGTGGTGGTGGTGCCTTCTGCCCGAGTATCGCTTGGGCCACTGGGCTGGATCCAACCATTCAGCCCAGCAGGCTGCACTCAGTTCACACTATCTGCCTGGATTTCATGCCTGCCAAGGACAAGCCAGGCACAGAGCCAGCATGGCGGTCCAGCCACTGTGTACAGTGAGCAGTGCCGGCTGCAGCAGGGTAGGCAGCTCTCAGAGCTGGAACAGGTGCTGGTTCCATGTGACGCTAAGCTGGACCAGGCATACCATAAGCAGCTTCTACTGTGGGCACCAGAGAATGGAGCTGTGTCTCGAAACTTAGCGATATCAGGAACTGCAGAGCCCCAAGGATGGTGTTGCAGCCCTGGCTCAAGGAACCCTAGGTCTGGACTCCCCAGAGGGCTGCAACTAGTTTCTTCCTTCTTTTACCTGCAATGTGGTGAGCAAGGGGTGTGTTTCAGCCCTGTTTGTGTTACAGTTCTTTCTCTTTCAGCCCTGTTCTTTGGCAGGTCCCGAGTTCTTGTCTGGCGTCCAGGAAGAATGAGGTACACGGACAACTGGAGAGTGAGCAAAGCAAAGAGCTTCATCGAGCAACAGAATAGCATTCAGGAGATGTGAAGTGGGTAGCTCCTTTCCATAAGCAGGTCATGCTGACGAGTGTTCAGCTATCAGTGGAGAGGAGAAGCACAGTAGACAGCTCCCCCTTGAAGCTGGTAGTCTTGACATCTCTGTGAGGCTGGTTGAATCTAGGGTTTTTATGGGCTTCAGAAGGGAGGAAGTGCGTGCTGATTGGTCCATGTTCAGTCATGGGTGGGCCCAGAAAAAGCACCACAAGTTATCACTCCAGGCTGCTGATTCCATAGGGAACGGCCAGCCTAGGCCCTATGTTTTACCTGGCTTGAAGGTGAGGCTTCACCGGAGATCCACCCTTTTCCACAAAGGAGCCTGTCTGCCTCCAGCTGCCATCAATCATGTTGTCCATGTTGTTGATCGGGTGCCTGCTGGCCTGTGCTGAGTTGGCCTCAGCTGCCACTCAGTCTCTCTCCTGTGTTAGACACCCAAAGTCCGGAGGGGGCTGAGACAGCAGGGGGCTGGTGTATCAGCGCTGCCTCAAGTGCATGCACACCTGGCCGGGTCATGACATCATCTAGGAGGGGCCTCAACTTTGCTCTGAAATTGGATCAGGCACCAGAAGTGAGGAGAGGCCAGGCAGTGGGAGTAGGAACTTCTGAGCCTGAGGGGGCAGCAGGATTCCCAGGGCTCTGAGAGTGCAGGGATGCATGGGTCCACGGCCACGGCTGGGTGGCTGCAGCTGCAGCTGGGTGGGGGTTGTGGGGGCTCCAGCCCTGCCAACTCAGAAAGGGACAGGGCTCCGTCCTGTTCCCAGCTCTTGCCGGCTCCATGGAGTGTGCAGCCACAGCAGTTGCTTCCCCAGGGCAGATGGTGTCTTCGCAGCAGCCACTGCAGATGGGCCACACTGCCATCAATCCTCCCTCTGGAGAGGTAACTGCTTCATGCTGACAGGAGGCACTGTTTTGGGGAAAACGCAGTCAGGTCTTTCTCAGAGGCCTATCTAAGGGTCCTTGGTAAAAGGAAGCCATCATCTGAGGCTCCAGTTGCATGACCACTTGAAGTCTGATGGCCTCTAGGCAAGAAGAAACAAATTTTACGAGGAGGTTAAGTATGCGAAGGAAAAAATCCAGTGCCAAAAATAACAGAAATAAGAAGTAAAATAGACTAATAATTCAGAAAACAATATTGTGGCTAGAGTTGTTTCACTCTGATAAAAGAAATTAAATCTTGTATGGGGGCAGTTAAAGTTTAAAAGAGAAATAACTGTTTAGGGGAGTAGATAATCCCTTGATTTGATTTTGCCTAAAAAGAAACCTTTGGGTTATCGGCACCCCATTTACTCCCATCTCCTGGCAGAATTTACAGGATAATTGCCCATAATTAGAATGCTGATGCACATTTTAACTTTACCTATCCCTTTTTTGGAGGAGTCTGAGCTGCAGTCAGAGACAGTTGGATAGTTCACAGGAATAAGAAGGGTTAATCTAAAATGAAGAGAAAAACTTCAGAACAACCAATGAGAACCTATCCTAGTCCTATAACTGATTATAAACTATTTTTTGAAGAGAGTAAAAACAAAACAACAGTTGCCTGTGGATGACGAAATGTCTTAGGTTTTCACAGTCAAAAATGTAGTCGACAAAGAAATTTGGTTATTTCTGTGGCTTACAGTAACTTAACATAATAATGCTATTTATGATTGCTAGCATATACTCAGACATTTGAATTTCAGAAATCCCATACAATTTTGGAACATACATTACTGTTTACTAAAATATAACCTAAACAAGATTAAACCTTATTTTTATTGGGAAAATCCCATGTAACTAAACATGTCAAATAATTCTCTTTACCTCTTGTTTGAATGTGCCAGGGGCCTTCTGTAGCATCCCAAAATTAGGGGTCAGAAAAGATAATTTTGAAGCTGAAATTTGATTTTGGGAAGCCTATCAAATACATTAAAGGTTTAAAACACCCGATATATGAAATAGAACTCCAGATTACCATAAGTAAGTTATTTAACCAAAATGATGATTCAACATTTTTTTTAAAAAGCAAAAACCTTTACTCATTACTAGGGCAGACTCAGCTTTCCAAATGATCTGTCTCTTCTCTTTTCCTTCTTTTTTCAGTAGTTTATTCACAAAGCAAACCAAAATTTTTCATTATCCCTAACATTACATGAAAATCTTGTTCAAGAAAGAGAGAGACAAATTTCACCCTTGTATTAGTCTTTTAACATCAATCCCAATTTTTTAAAATGAAAACTTATAGAAAAATCTATCCAATCTTAATCAATTTGACCATGAGGTGAGATTCTTACAAAACTTTTATAACCCTTAACCAATTTTTGATAAAGAGTAGATCAGTGCCTTAAGAAATCCTTGTTGTGATTTTATTCCAATGCTCAATTTATGGAAAAATCGAATAATACCCTTTTGAATTTAGTCAGTATGTTCACACACATAATTTATTTTACAATATTAATTTTTACAAACCTTCCACAACTCATTTAAACCTTTAGCTTTATCTTATTTAATTAAAAATAATTCTTTAATCCTCTAGGGTAAGCAAAAATTTACATTCTCATGTCTTCCTATAATCTTTAATTAAAAACACATTTTACTTTCCTTACACACCTTGCACATAAATCTATTTTCAGTAGTTTCAATACATGTTAAATGGTAACTCTTAAAAATTTTTAAAATTTTGGTGTAAAACATGGTAATTTATTTTAATTTTGTACTAGGTGCAGATAAGGTCTGACACTTTCCAACATAGTCCGGGGCATTGTTAACTTCATATGCCCCCAGGCCTTACCAAGCTGTAAAGAAGGCAAGTCAAACAATTTTCAAAAGCCAAAGAAGGATTGCATGACCTTAAAGCCTTTAGCAACCCTAGTATCTGACCTGCATAATATAGACCATATGTCCACGTTTTGGTTTTTTTTTTTAGACAGGGTCTCACTCTGTTGTCCATGCTGGAGTGCAGTGGTGTGATCTTGGCCCACTGCAAGCTCCACCTCCTAGGTTCATGTCATTCTCCTCCTACAGCCTCCCGAGTATCTGGGACTATAGGCACCCGCCACCACGCCTGGCTAACTTTTTTTTTTTTTTTTTTTTGCATATTAGTAGAGATGGGGTTTCACCGTGTTAGCCATGATGGTCTCCATCCTGACTTCATGATCCGCCTGCCTCGGCCTCCCCAAGTGCTGGGATTACAGGCGTGAGCCACTGCGCCCAGCCCATATGTCTATCCTTTGAAGACATATTTATTTTACCAATAATCTTTAAAGCTATTTTTATTTCTCAAAGATTAAAGTCATGTGAACAAAAAGACATTACCGCCTCATTTTTCTTTAAAAATATTTGATGCAAATGCTTATTTTTTCTTAAAACCAGTCAATTAGAGCTCTTTTTTAATATAAGTACCACACATATAACACATACGTAACTACAGAGAAAGACAGAATAAGTTCCGTTAGTTGTTAGATTTTCATTTGAAGATCTAATTTTATTACCATCTTCAGGGTGGAACCCTTTAAGAAACAGGGCTATGAAACCATGCAGTTTCTAGGGCCTAATAAGCAGGCATAGTTGGAAGACAGAAACAGATTTTGAGAGGGATCTATCTGTCTCTAATTCCTGGGGTTCCAAGAGAAAAACAAAAACAGGTGTTTTTGATTTTTTTCTTTTTTTTCCAAAAATGGGGTCAATGGCATCTCTTCTGTTTTTCCCAAGGAGTGGCAGACCATTAAAAGTCATCTTAGGGCCTCTTCCGTGGGCATTAGGAGTGGCAAGATGAAATGGAGAAAAATAAGTTGACTAAGGAGCAAAAAAAAAATCCTTTTTCCAGAAAAACTAGATCCATTGGGAGAAAAGACATAAAGGTCTTCTATGCATGCCTGATATGCCTGTAGCTTGATATCCACTTTTAGTTAAGCTGACTTTTAGCCACATAAATCCTATTTATTTATTTATTGATTGATTGATTTATTGAAATGGAGTCTTGCTTGTTGCCCAGGTTGGAGTGCAGTGGCATGATCTCGGCTCACTACAACCTCCACCTTCCAAGTTTAAGCAGTTCTCTGCCTCAGCCTCCCAGATAGCTAGGATTACAGGTGCACACCATCATGCCTGGATAGTTTTTGTATTTTTAGTAGAGATGGGGTTTCACCATCTTGGCCAGGCTGGTCTTGAACTCCTGACCTCGTGATCCACCCACCTCAGCCTCCCAAAGTGCTGGGATTATAGGCATGAGCCACCGCGCCCGGCCAGAAATCCTTTTTTAAAAAAGTCCTCTTAAATGTCTTATTAACCAGCCTTAGCCATGCCAAATGGCCAATGTGACTGGCTTTTGAACCTTAACAAAATTAACCTCACAGGTAAAACTAGTAAGTCTTTCTGTAAAAGTTGTCCCTCTTCAAGAGATTGCTCAGTTTGATTTGTAATATCTTCTCAGTTCGAGGAATGCATCTGAGGGGAGTGTCCTATGGTAGAGAGATGCAATTACCCATCCTCGAAGAGAAGACAGAAGAGGAAAAAAGGAAAAATATATACTTTTTTTTTTTTTTTTGGCTTTTTCCAGAGTCTGAGGGTCAAAGGAGTTCCAGAGATTCAGGATGCACTTGAGAGGAGTGCAGGCTAAAGATGATTGGTTCCCCTTCTGGAAGAGAGCACAAAGGGGGAAAAGGCATTCTTTCCTCTCTCCAGAGTCTGAGGGTCAAGGAGGTCCCAGGGATTCCGGATGCACTCAAAAAGAGTGCAGGTTGAAATGGTTGATTACCCATCTGGAAAGAGGGGGGAAATGGTTTCCATTTGTTCTTTCTCTTTCAAGCTGATAGATGGGGTGCATGCGGGAGAGAAAACAAAGACATCCCCTTCTTTATTTTATTTTTTATTTTTTTTATTTTTTTTTTGAGACAGAGTCTCGCTCTGTCACCCAGGCTGGAGTGCAGTGGCGTGATCTTGGCTCACTGCAATCTCCGCCTCCCAGGTTTACACCATTCTCCTGCTTCAGCCTCCTGAGTAGCTGGGACTACAGGCACCCGCCACCATGCCCGGCTAATTTTTTGTATTTTTACTAGAGACGGGGTTTCACCGTGTTAGCCAGGATGGTATCGATCTCTTGACCTCGTGATCCACCCGCCTCGGCCTCCTAAAGTGGTGGGATTACAGGCATAAGCCACCGTGCCCAGCCCCCCTTCTTTATTTCAACCTTATATCCCTAAGTCCCGGCAACCTTTGCACATGCCACCTTCACCTATGTAGCACGGTGTCCTAGTGGGTAAGAATATTTGCACTTACCTTCATGTTGCCCTATTCTCCCATTGTCAGTCACTTTTGAGTTCCCTAGACCTTATCTATGCCATGGATGCAACATGACTTCCATCCAGAAGTGGAAGACCCTAATGGCAGGAATTAGTCATGTTCACCTGCACTGTGCCTCTCGACTTCCACTTTCATCTACCTCTGGGTCTCTCAGGTTTAGCTTTCCTTTGTATGGACTCATTAAATTAAGTCCCAGGTAGCCCTTACCAAATTGCAGCCAGTAATTGATGTGGTAGCCAGGGCCACTCTTTCATTTCTTCCCTATCATAAGCAGAATGCTAAAGTAAAACTGTGAAACCAGGTACCACTCAAACCAAGGAAAGAAAGGGAGGCCTGGGAATTTAGGACTGGGCCTAATAAAATGTCTCCCAAAAGAAAAAAAAAAAAAAAAGTCCTGCATAGAAAAGCTCCCCAGGTTACCTAGGTTGACTGCTTACATGGTGGAGAAAAAAGAAAAAAAAAAAAAAAAGAAAAACTTAAGTGTAGGGAAGGGGAAGGTACCTGGAGGGAAAAGCCTTTTTACCTGTGGAAATGGCTTCTTTCAACAGGGGAAAGAAAAGTCTCAGTTGTTACATTCTCCTTGCTTCTAACAATAGACAGATACCACATTGTTCTGATTTACATTCCTGATCACTAAGCTGAGCGCTTATTCTTTCCTTTCCTCTCCTTTTCTTTCCTTTTCTTTCCTTTTCTTTTCTTTTCTTTTCTTTTCTTTTCTTTTCTTTTCTTTTCTTTTCTTTTCTTTTCTTTTCTTTTCTCTTCTCTTTTCTTTTTTCTTTTCTTTTCTTTCTCTTTCTCTTTCTTTCTCTTTCTGTTTTGAGATGGAGTCTCACTCCGTTGCCCAGGCTGGAGTGCAGTTGTGCAATCTTGGCTCACTGCAACCTCCACCTCCTAGGTTCAAGTGATTCTCGTGCATCAGCCTCCCAAATATCTGGGACTGCAGGTGCCTGCCACCATGCCCCACTCCTTTTTTCTATTTTTAGTAGACATGGGGTTTCACCATGTTGGCCAGACTGGTCTTGAACTCCTGACCTCAGGTGATCTGCCCACCTTGGCCTCCCAAAGTTCTGAGATTACAGGCGTGAGCCACCATGCCTGGCTTCCAAGTGCTTATTCTACCCAGTAATATTTTATCTGTGGTACCCTTAACATTGTATATAAAAAAAAGAGGATCGTAGCCATGGTAGTCAGAGAGGAAAGAAAAGGAAAGGAAAGGAGAGGAGGGGAGGGGAAGGGAGTGGAGGGGAGGGGAGGGAAAGGAGAGACAGAAAGTCTGATAGGAAAGACTGAGGGTACTAGTGCTGACACCCTAATGGGCAGTTGGGGATGGGAGTTAGTCCAGGGGCCTTTGGATAACACCAAGGTATAGCCTCAGTCAGATATCTGCAGTTGCC
This sequence comes from Chlorocebus sabaeus, assembly GCF_047675955.1. Taxonomy (NCBI): domain Eukaryota; kingdom Metazoa; phylum Chordata; class Mammalia; order Primates; family Cercopithecidae; genus Chlorocebus; species Chlorocebus sabaeus. Next base: position 24,324,790 of record NC_132918.1, on the reverse strand, counting down.
CCAGGACCTCCTTCCAATCTCAAGTGACAGCTAAACTTTCGTGAAGGGAAACCAGGTTGGCACAAGGCCAACATTCCCAACACCCAAGGGTGACAAGTGATTGACAGTGTCCTCCCCAGCAAGCTTGTCCTCTGTGTCTTAAGTCCAGCAACCACACTTCTTGCTTTTAGTTGGCTGACAGAGGCCCATATTTTCTTTCATTTTGGCTAGTGTGCAGTTTATGGACTCCGGAAAAAAAAAAAAAAAAAAAAAAAAGGGATGGAAAGCAGCAAGTCCTCTTTTACTCACCCTCCTGAAGATCCCAGAAGAGCACCCCCAAAAATGTCAGGGGATCCTTGGGCTGTCGCTTTGCCAACAAGAAACCTTTGTAGCCAGTGGTGCCTTCTGCCTGAGTGTTGCTCAGGACCTCCGAGCTTGTTCCCAAGCTCACTTGGCCCAGCAGGCTGCACTCAGTTCACTCTACCGGACCGGATCCCGTGCCTGCCAAGGGTGAGCCAGGAATGAAGCAGTTAGGGGTATGTGAGTGAGGGTGGGATCTGGTCACTGCACATAGCCAGGCATGCTGGCTATGGCAGGGAAGGCAGCTCCAGGCCCCTGCTCCATGCAAGGCTGTGGCTGGACCAGGAGTACCACAATTGGCTTCCACTTCTAGCACCGGGAAACACAGTGGTATGCAGAAGCTTGGAAATGCCAGCAACCACAGAGCCTCAAAGAGGGTGTTGCAGCCCTGACTAGGGGAGCCCCTGGGTCTAGGATTCTCAAAGAGCTGCAGTTCTCTCCTTCTTGACACCTGTAACATGGTGAACTGGGGGCATGTTTCAGCCTCGTTTGTGTTACAGCTCTTTCAGTCCTGCTATTCAGCAAGCCCCAAATTCTTTTTTTTTTTTTTTTTTTTTGAGACGGAGTCTGGCTCTGTCGCCCAGGCTGGAGTGCAGTGGCCGGATCTCAGCTCACTGCAAGCTCCGCCTCCCGGGTTCCCGCCATTCTCCTGCCTCAGCCTCCCGAGTAGCTGGGACTACAGGCGCCGCCACCACGTCCGGCTAGTTTTTTGTATTTTTTTAGTAGAGATGGGGTTTCACCGTGTTAGCCAGGATGGTCTCGATCTCCTGACCTTGTGATCCGCCCGTCTCGGCCTCCCAAAGTGCTGGGATTACAGGCTTGAGCCACCGCGCCCGGCAAGCCCCAAATTCTTGTCCTGTGTCCAGAAAGAATGAGGTCTGCAAACAACTGGAAGGGTAGCAAGGCAGAGAGGAGCTTCATTGAGCAACAGAACACCTCTCAGGATACCTGAAGTGGGTGAATTCTTTCCACAGGCAGGTCATCCAGATGAGTGTCCAGCTTTCAGCAGAGAGGAGACCTGTAGTGAGTAGCTCCTTTCCTCAGGCAGGCCATCCTAACAAGTGTCCAGTTCTCAGCAGAGAGAAGACTTGCAGTGGATAGCTCCTCCCCACAGCTGGTAGTCCCAACGTCTCTGTGAATGTAGCTCATTCCAGGGTTTATGGGCTTCAGAAGGGAGGAAGTGCATGCTGATTAATCCACAGGTGGCCATGGGCAAGCCTGGAAAAAGCACGGTAAGTTCTCATTCTGAGTCATGGACTCTACTTGGAACTGACAGCTGGCCCCCATGCTTCAAGCCATCCCTGGCTTGAAGGTCTGGCTTTACTGGGGACCTGCCCCTCTTCCTGTCTGCCTCCTGTCATCATTAATCCTGTGGTCCAGGCACCCAGGCTGTTCGTGGTGAGGGGTGCATTCAGGCCTACATCGAGCTGCCCTCAGGGCCCCCTTAGCCTTCCTCCCAAGTTAATTGGTGATTCAAGTCCAGAGGGGGTTGAGGCGGAAGGGGGCTGGCATTTCAGCACTGCCCCAAGTGCATGCACACCTTGCCAGGTTGCAACAGCACCAGAGCTTGTCCTCAACTTTGCTCCGAAATCAGAGTAGGCCTAGGGGTGGGGAGAGGCCAGGCATCAGAAGCAGGCACTTCCAAGCCTGTGAGTAAAGGGGGCTTCCTGGTCTTCAAGAGCCCAAGGATGTCCAGGTCCACCAGGGAGACTGGGCAGCTGCAGCTACACCTGGGAGGGAAGGGCTCTTGCCCCATCAACTAGGAAGGGAGCGGGGATCCCACCTGTTTCTGACTCCTGCCAGATCCATGGAGCGTGTAACCCAGCTGTGCCTCCCCTGCTGCAGCTGGCGAATTTGCAGCAGTTGCTCCAGGTGGGCTACTGCTGCCCATCACTTACACTTTTGGATAAATCCTCAATGTAGGCCCCTCCCAGTAAATTATATTCACCACGTGAGACTTCTGTGATTTTACTTGCCATTAACTTCACCTTCATGCATTAATTTATTCATCCAGTCAACAAAATATTATTGATATCTAACAAATGAAGCTGTGCTGTATGCTGCATATGCAGATATTGCTGATAAAGAGTTAAGTGAAGGAAGTACTTACAGGTTACTAAGGACTGAAGGTGGTGTTTTTCAAAAAAAAAAATCTCACACCAAAAGCAAAATTAGTAAAGAAGTAATATGCTATAATTCCAGAAGATAGGTGTAGAAAGAAGAAATTTGAGTGGAATAAAGGACCTTCTATGACAAATATCAGTCAATCCAATAATCAACAAATATTCTTTTAATAACTTTCTATTTTCAAGGCTCAATATGTGAAACTATCTCTGTTTTTGTGGAACTTACAGCTCTTTAACTGTTGAGGCAGACATTGATAAAATAATCACAAACATAACATTAAACTACAGCAGAGTAAGATCTGTGAAAATAAGTCTTACAGTGTCATGAGATAAGGAAAAGACATACTAGGGTCAGGGAAATTTCCTGAAGAAATTAAAATTTGATACAAAGAAATAGAAAATAAACAGATAAATGAAGAAAAAATTAATCTAAGACAGAGAAAGGAACATTTAAAAGGTCCAGTGGTAAAGACTGAAGTTAACTTGTGTGATTGAAAGAAGACCAATGTGGTAGAACATATAAACTAATAGTAATATAGAATAATGTCAGATTGTAAAATTATTTTATTAAAAACTTGAAGCATTTTAAGTAAGAATCTTGGCCTAATTAGAATTGTTTTTTGAACCAACTTCCATGGTAGAAATGGACAAGAGTTGATAAAGAGGGACAAGTTAGTAGATGTGCCCTTCCATTGTCTCCATAGATGACTGAGATTGCTTGCTCTAGAGAGGAGAACATGGAATTAAAGAGGGTGGATCCTAGATATCTGTAAAAGGTAATATCACAAGAATTGCTGATGGATATGGAAGATAAGAGAATGTGATATGTTAACAGTGATTTATAGTATTCTATTTTGAGAAACTGGATATAAGTTAATGTTATTTAGAGCTAAGTACCAATTTAAAAGAATCCGATTTGCCTGAAGAGTAGAGGAGTTTCATTTGGATGTGTATGGTAAAAGTGATTTTCCTTGAATTATGAAACATTTCTTACTCCTGGGGTGAAAGTGGTAGTAGTACTCAAGTAAGAGACAACAGGAAATTGGTAATAGCTTGAAATAGAGAAGTGCCCATTTCTTAATAAGGTGGGGTTTTACTAGGAATAAGTTGAAGGACGGTAGCAAGCATTTCATAAAGTAATACTGGGGTAACTTGGATTTATGTAGCAAGAAGCACAGCGGTATAGAGTTTTCTATTTTCTGGTGCAATAGCATGGATTTGGAAGTAGAAAAGAAATATGAATGGTTGAGACTGCTAAAAAAAATCAGAATTTTTTGGTCTGAATGTGGAATACTAGGTCTAAGTTTCAACTGTGAAAGATAGTAGGGTAATGTCAAGGTCTAAGATTTGACTATGAATATAAATGGGCTGCACCTATTATTTTACACTGGCTCTGTCTTTCTCTAGCTTTATGACTTTAGGTAAGTGACATAAATTCTTAATTCTATATTTTCTGCCTGTAAAATGGGTATAACAACAATAGCTGTCTTAACAGATATGTGAGTTTTAAACTAATTTTTATGTAAAGTGGGTAGCAAACTACTAGAAACAGTGATTTCTCCATAATGGTATTTTTATTGTGTACAATATACTTATTTTATATAAAACCTTTATCCTTAGCACTTAGAAGAATAAAACACTAATATCATTTATAATAGACATTTATTTTGTAAATATTTCTTTGGGAGATTAGAAAACTGTAATACTGTCCTGTTAACAGCAATTTCTCAATTGGACTAGATTTCTAATAATTATAAATTTAAAAATGATCATCTACTTGTCAGAATCATTTATTTAGGATTATATATATGTACACACTATAGCCTCTTCACACTGCAATTTTTTTTTTCATTTTTATTGTAATTCTTATTAAAAGTTAGAGGCCACTTGACATTTTTAGTACCACAAACTTCTCTTGTGAGAGCACAAGCTGACATTGAGTAGCCTCTCGACATGTGAACAGGGTGTTCTATAAATGAAATAGAAAGAATACGTATAATGGTACATAACTTACCAAGTATAAATTATCTGCCACATGTATTGTCTCATTTAGTCATCGTAAGAAACCTGTACGCTTGGCATTAAGCCAAAGAAACAAATAGATATAAGGCATTTCTTAAGTATCATGTGGTTCAGTATTAGTGGGCACAGCATTCGTATTTAGCTATCTAATCTGGTTTCAACATTTGATGTAACGGGCACCAGATTTGACTTTATTTTTAAGAAGAATTTGAACTGTCTTTGGTGGAGATTAGGTGTAATTTATTCAAGAGAAAATTTGTTTCAATTTATAAAAAACCTTCAAGTAGCATTCAAATATCATCACATGTTCTTCAAGGAAATAAACGTTCTGTGTTGGAAACACACAGCATACATATCCGTAGACTTCAGAGTTAGTGCTGCAGAAATTAGAGAAGTTGAAAATGATATTTTTAAAAGTGCACTTGTTGCAGATCGGGATTCCTTAAGACTAGAAAGTGGATGTCATAACACACTTATCGGAAAGACATTAAGTGATGACAAGTATGAGAACAGAAAATTGGTTAACTTAACATAAATTAAGGAGGAAATTATATTAAAAACCCAAGTATAGAGAATAAATGCTTACACAGACATGCCCCATGCAAAATGAAAAAAAAATAATTCCTTTAATAGTTTATTTTGGTTATCATTTTAAGACACTGTTTGCACTGACGTTTATACTCAGATTAGTATCCCACCTAAAACAATGCATTTATAGTTTCTAATACAGCAAGTCTGGTGAAGGCTTAAAATACAGAAGCATATTTAGATATGAGTAGTAACCTTTAAATGAAATATATTACTACGACTATATGTGATTGTCTCATAACAATGGTTATTCAGTTACCTAGTAGGTAAGGATTAGTTATATAGTCTACCATTGCTACATCATCAACCACCCAAAACTCAACATCTTAGCAAACAAATTATTTATTTACATGAAATCTGCAGGTTCCCAAGAGAGTCTACTGATACAGGCTACGCTTGCATAGGTGGTTCTGCTTCAAGTTGTGGGTCTGGTTGGGCTTAACTGGAACAGGTCTACTTTAGTTCATTCTGTGGAGGTAGTAGCTATCTAGTCATGCTGGTTAATTTTATGTGTCAACCACTTCTGGGCCATGGGATGCCAACTATTTGGTCAAACATTGTGAGTGTGTCTGTGAGAGTATTTGTGGAGAACATTAACATTTAAATGCATAAACCAATTACAATGGAGTGCCCTCCTTAACATGTGTGGGCCTGATCCAGTTAGTTGAAGGCCTGATTAAAACATGAAGGCTGATTCTTCCACAAGTAAGAGGGAACTCCTCCTGCCTGACTGCCTTGAACTGACAATTGTCTTTTTCTACCATTGAACTAAAATGAAACATTGACTTTTCTTCGGTCTTGGGCCTGCTGGCTTTCAGACTGGAAAGACATGATCAGCTCTCCTGGATCTCTGGCTTGCCAAATGCAGATGTTGGTACTTCTCACCCTCCATAATCATATAAGCCAATTCCTTATAATAAATCTCTATTTCTCACTTTGTCTTTCTCTCTCTCTGTTTCTCTATTCATTTCTCTCTCTATCTCTCTCCACACACACACACACACACACACACACACACACACACAGAGAGAGAGAGAGAGAGAGAGAGAGAGAGATTGACCCTTTAGTTTCTGTTTCTCTGGAGAACCCAGAATCACTTCACAAGATGATGGCAGGAAGATAAGAAAGAATAAAAAAAAAGAAACATATGAGTTTTATTAAGTCATAAGTACACTGTTACTTCCATCTCCATTGAATTCACCAGAACAATCACATGTTCAAACCTGAAGTCAAAGGGCAAGGAAAGACATGATAAGTATTGTATGGCCAAGGCAAGGGTGAAGGTTTGAGGTAACTTATTTATTATCATAATAGAGCCAAAATTTTACTATGAATATTCTCATGAGCTTTGATTTAATGTGTGTGTCTGTGTTTTTTTAAAATTAGTTTCTTTGTTAATCAGGATGATAAACCTGTGAAATATACTTTCTTTATATAAAATGTAAGAATCAGAAGCACAATTCAGAAAATCATACTGTAAATGCCATTTATCTTCAAAATTTAGAATTCAGTCTTAAAATCACATAGATAAAAACATTACTGTAAAATTAAGAGACAGTAGATGCATTGGAGAAGTAGAACACCTTAAACTTGGGGTTTAGTTTTAGTGGATATTGTCAACATGCCATTTGACTATAGCTACCAGTAGTATGTATTCAGATTCTAGTTAAAACTGGAAAATAAAATTTTGCATTGGCCTTCACTTAAATCTCAAAACACACATGAAAAATACTTAAATATGAAAGATGTAGACAATGAAAGAGACACACAAAAAATTTCAAAAGTTTTACTTTATACTGTCAAAGAAAGTAAATACATGGCATGCAAAAACAAGGATTAGACTATCACAAAAAATGGGCATTTAGAGAACAAGAATGAGATTTTAGGAGTTTAAATGATTATGGAGAAATAAAAAATTCCATGTAAGACTTGAAAAATAATTTGAGCAAAGCTTCTGGAAAATAGAACAACAACAACAACAACAAAAAGAGATGGAAAACAGAAACTTAGAACATTTAAAGCATTGACCCAGGAAATCCAATATAAGCTACCAAGATTTCCAGAAGGGAAGAACATAGAAAACAGAAAGAAAGCCATTGTTAAATGATTAATATTTAATACAAGAATATTTCTGCCTCTTTTCCCTAAAATTTTATTTTGGCCTTGTGAGACACAGGGCAGAGAACACATCCGTGCCATAGCAGCCTTCTCACTTACGAAAACTGTGAGATAATAAACAGCTGCTGCTTAAAGCTGCTAAATTCATAGTAACCTGTTTATAGGAATAGAAAACTAATACACTGTCTAAATTAATGCTTATAATTATTGTGGTTTTGTTCTGAGACAACACTTAAATGTTAAGAACTTTTAATCGCATAAAATATAATTTATATTTAATTAAATAAATTGAATGATACGTTTAATTAAGGAGGTGTAATAATGATATTACATTTACTTTTAAGTGAAAGCATAATCAGTGCATGAGCAGTGTGAAAATTTGCCTCTAAGTTTAAAGAGGTTTTGCGTAGTAATAGAAAAAGCACTCAAATGTCAGTCAAAATAGCTGACTTCAAGTCCTATGCTAGCTATGGAACGCAGAGCAAATCTCCAATTTTTTCTGTGTGCTGTATTTCTCCTGTTTAAAATGGGATTTATGCTACTTCTCTTTCTCTCATGTAGTATTGTGAAATTCTAATGCAATAATGTATATAAATGCACTTTGTAAAGTATAAAACAGTATGTAAAAGTGAGTTATGATTCTTACTAGACTATTGCTAAGAGAAATATTGTTTATGTTTTGTTAATTCAGAATCTTTTCATAATTTTACAGTAATTAGGTTTCATAATCTAATATAGCTTTCTCAAAAAGACAAGTGTATTTATGAATGGATAGAGGAATAGATAGTTGAAGACATATTTATTTACCATAGAAATAATTCTGTTCTAGGAAAGATTTTAAATATATTTAGAAAACTTCTCTTTCTGCATAAATGATATTACAGGGTTAATATCAATGCAGGCACCTCAACTCATTAAAAACCACGATGTAATTTATATACATTTTAAAGGCAAAGTTGCTCAACCAGCAAATTCAAAGTGACAAGGCTGTTTATATCATATATGTGACATTATTAATTTTGCAGCATCTCCAAGAGATGCTAAAAATAGTATGTCATTAAGTCATAGTTATCCACAGAGTTTGCTGAGGTCTAGCTACTCACAAGTCTAAACTTACAAGGAAAAGATGAAGGTATTAAAAAGCTCATTAATATAAATAATAGAGTGAACAAGACAGATTTTGCTTCAGGCAGTACAATTATTGGTCAATAACTTCTTATTGGCTGTTATGTTATCCCTGCTTTATTTTAATATTTGCTTCTTATCCTTTGATCTAGTAATTCCGCTTTTACATCCTGGGCCCTTTTGTTAATTTCTGGCAAGCAAACTGACCTAGTAAGATTCAACCTAATCAATCTACACTTAAGAAATTTTAGTAAATACTTATTATGTAATGATATTGAAATCCTTTGTTTTAATAATACTAGTGGCAACAATGATGGCTAACACTATTGTGTGCTTTGTCTTTGAAGCACTATTCTAAACATTTAAATGTTTTGACACACTTCTTATGTAATAATTGCAAAAGGTACATGTAATTATCATCCTCATTTTAACAAGGAGGAAAGTTGGGTAAAACGAGTTAGATGACATACTGTAGGATTAAAGAGATGGAAAATTTGGAAACTAAAAGTGACTTAAACTAGGCCCCTCAATTTAACCTGCATTTTTTTATTCAGAAAATACTGAGCAGTTACTAGATGTCACATACTCTGCTAGTATTAAGGACAAAAAGAGACCTGAATCATACTTTCAATGTCTCAGTATAGTAGAGACAACTCTGGAAATAAATTGTAGCAATAATTACAGAAAGTAAGCTATGTCCAAGGACTAGAAGAAATATTTAAAAGTTATTATATTTATTTATATCTCAAAATTACTACCCTGAAATTGAAACACATAAATAAGTAGAGAAAACAGAGTTAAAGTTACCAAGAACAATTAAGCAAAACATGGACTTAAAGACAGGAACATTTTGGAAGAAATTTGAGTGATGTAAATTTTCCTATCATTCTGGTGCCTGACTGAATTTACTTATTTTCAAATGTATTTTTTGTTGAAATATTTGTACTTCTACATAAAAGAGAAATTTAGAAAATGTAAATTTCACTTAGAAAATAAGTTTGAATAAGAAATCTAACATTTTAGTGTTTCTGAAAATGAGGAGTTTCTCTGAAAATTATTTGGCATATATAACTATGCCAATTATTTTATCACTAACAAAAACATATAACAAAACATCTACTAACAAACACATATGACCCTTACAAAATCCAAATATTTGTTTAAAATAATTTAATTAATATCAGCTATTCAGTAAAAAATAATGTTAAGAATATAGATATAACTCAAAGTAAAAGAAAAAATGACAACTCTACTAGAGATGCTTTTACAGGATTCCTCTGGGGCTACTTTGCCAGTCAGAAATCTCTGCAGTCGCTGCTGCCTAAGCCTGGGCCTTGCTTGGGGCCCACTAGTCTTCTTCTGCCTGCTTGACCCAGTAGGTTGTGCTTGGCTGATGTCCTGGCTTCCTTCCCGCACCAGTTCTGCTCAGTTTAAGGCTGGACTGGATGTGCTGTGAGCAGTCTCCAACTTGGGTGCCAGCATCTAGATGAGGGGAACTCAGTGGCACCTGAAAACTTGGAGATGCCAGCCATCACAGAGCCCCACGGGATGTTAGAGATCTTGCTCACGGAGTCCTGAGGTCTTAACCCCCAAGAGATGTCACAGCACTTCACTCCCATAACTTGGCACCTGGTAGCTGTCATAGCTGTCTCTCCTGTAGGCTGCCAAGTGTTATAGCTCTCCTTTATTCCCATCACCCACAGCTTGGCATGTTCTGGGTTCATATCCTGTGACCAAGAGGAATAAGGTGCCTGGACACTGAAGAGTGAGTTAGGCAGAGAAGCATTTTATTGAGGGACAGAAGGAAAGCTCTCAGAGTGACAGAGAATCTGAGAGTGGGTAGCCATCTGTGTGGCTGAGTCCAGGGTTTTTATGGGCTTAGAATGGGTGTGCCAATTGGTCCATGGGTGGTCAATGGAAAAGACACCATCTAATTGGTTAAAAGTCATCCAAAAGAACCAATCGAGACAGAAAGGGTAAGATGGGGATAGAAGTTCTGTGTCTGCCATTGTATTAGACAGGTTTTCTAGAGGGACAGAACTAACAGGTTAGATGTATATATAAAGAGGAGTTTATTAAGGAGTATTGACTCACAGGATCAAAGAGTGAAGTCCCACAACAGGCTGTCTTCAAGCTGAGGAGTAAGGAAGCCAGTCGAAGTCCCAAAACCTCAAAAGTAAGGAAGCTGACTGTGCAGTCTACACTCTGTAGCCAAAGGCGGGAGAGCCCCTGGAAAACCACTGATCTAAGTCCAAGAGTCCAAAAGCTGATGAAGTTGGAGTCCAATGTTGGATGGAAGGAAGCATCCAGCATGGGAAAAAGATGAATCCCAGAAGACTCAGTCAGTCTTCTCTTTCCATCTTCTTCTGCATGCTTCATCTGCCTGGCAGCTGATTAGATGGTACTCATCCAGATTGAGGGTGGGTCTGCCTATCCCAATTCGTGGACTCAGATGTTAATCTGCTTTGGCAACACTCTCACAGTCATACGCAGGAACAATACTTTACATCCTTCAATCCAATCAAGTTGACACTCAGTATTAACCATTACAGTCACGGACTCTATCTGGAACTGGCATTTCAGCTTTCAGGCTTCAGGCTGTTTTTGGCTTTAAGGTTGGGTTTTACTGGGGACCTGTCTCTCTCTGCCTAAGTATTTGCTTGTCTCCTATTGCTCTCAATGCTCAAAATCACATATAATAAGATAATAAGAAAATTCAAATTTAAACTTAAACTACCTTAACACAATTTTTAAAACTATTTGACTCACAAAATTTCCAATGGTTATGACATGTAGTGCTGTATTAAAACATTCATTTTCATATAATGATGATGGAAATATTTACTGCTATAATCCCTATGAAGGAGATTTGGCAGTAGCTATCAAAGTTACAAGATATGAACAGAAAAGACGAGAACTACAGTAATAATATAAGAATATAACATACAAACCTTAGTCCAAGATATGTCAAAATACATGAAGTGAACAAAATATATACATAGATATAACAGACCTAAATAACTGAACTAACAAGGTCAGTCATATATATATTTATGACTATTTATAGTCTACACATATATAGAGAGAGAATATGTATGTATATATATAGAAAAATATAGATAAATATTGATATAGATAAATATAAATGTTTTAACATGAAATAGAATATTTTTCTCAACTATGCATGAAATATTCACAAAAAAATGGCAATATACTATGTCATAAATAAGTTCCACAAAGTAAAATGTGACAAACAATATTCTCTTGTTACAAAGTAATAACATTTCAGTACTCTGATTCTACATACTAAATGTAATATATTCTAGTAAGAATAATGTCTGCAAAGAAATTTTGAGATTATTCTGATTGAATTTGTTTTAGATCATGGTATTGAGACTTTGTATGTATTGAATAAATGCATGGCTGTATATTTAGATTGCTGGTAAGCACAGTTCTCAATGTGAGAGAAATACAAATATGAAATAGGAGAAGGAAGGTTTCGTGATGCAGGATTTGAACTAAGTATAATTATAAATTTATTTAATAAAATTTTTTTCAAGAAATAATTTAAGTATAACAAGCTCACCACTTCAAAGTGTACCATTCAATGAGTTTTGAGAAACATATGTAGTCTTAGAATCACAAATATGATGTAGAAAATATTCATAATCATAGTGTATCTCTCCGTGCTATTTAACATGCTAATAAACAGCTGTATATTTAACTGTTTTTAAATTTCTCTCAGTAGTATTTTGAAATTTTCAGTTTCTAAGCATTGCACATAGTTTGCTAAAGTTGTCTTTAATCCAATATACTTCGTATACATTAAAGCTATGGCATGTTGTATTTTTAACTTTCAATTTTCAATTTTTTGATTTTACCATAGTAAAATACAATTGATGTTTATTTATTGGCCTTGTGTATTGTGATCTGGCTAAAGTCAATGATTATCTCTGTTGCCATGTGTTGTATACTGTTTAGAATTTTTCACTGAATGTGAATAATGTTTTCCTTGTTTCTTTCTGATCTGTCCCTCCCTACCATCTTTTCTACCTCCTTTTCTTCCCCTCTAGCTGTCTTTCTTTTCCTCTCTTCTGTTTTTTTCTTTCTTTCCTTTCTGACCTTCAATATGATGTGGAACAGTAAAATGTTGAAGAAGTAAATCATGAGATTACACATCCTCATCCTTTTTTTGAGGGAAAAACATTCAGACATTTATAGTATCCTGAAAATTTTTATTAAAGAATTTTTATTTTTGTCAAATATATTTTCTGCATCTATTGAGATAATCTATGGTTTTGTTTCTAATACACTAATCCAGTGATACATTTTCAAATAATAAGCTATTCTCATCTTCGTAGAATAAATTACATTGTTTTTGATATATTATCCTTTTAATATGGTGCTATTTGTCTATTTTATCTAGATTTTCATATTCTCTGGCATAGAGTTATTCTAATATTTATTATCCTGTTAGAGTCTGTGGAATTTGTAGCATATCCCCTATTTCTTGCTATTGGTAGATTGTGTCTTCTATATTTCTGTTTCTCATTCATCAGTGTGGTAAGAGGATTTTCAACTGTATTGATCTTTTCAAATCGCCAGCTATTGCTTTATTTATTTTTCTTTATTTATTACCACTTTTCTACTTAAATTGTTTTCTATTATCTGTATTGTCCTTTCTCTGGTGCTAGACTTTGATTGTAATTTACATTTTCTTTACTTTCTTTATGAAGTAAAACTTTATTTACTTAAGGCTTTTTCTTCTAATATAGGCTCTAAGTCAAATTTGTCCAACCTGTGGCCCATGGATTGCATGTGGTCCAGGATGGCTTTGAATGTGGCCCAATATACATTCTTAAACTTTCTTAGAATATTATAAATTTTTTTGTGATTTTTTTTTAGCTCATCAGCAATCATTGTTAGTATATTTTATGTGTGGTCCAAGACAATTTTTATTTTTCCAGTGTGGCCTAAGGAAGCAAAAAAATTAGACACCCCTGCTCTACATTTTTAATTAAGCCTTATGAATATGTCAAATGTTAGTATGTTGGTCTTCCTTTCCCTTCAATTCAAAAACAAAATCTCCAAATTTCTTGTGATTTCTTCTTTGAGCCAAGTTACTTATAGGTATGTTGTTTAATTTCAAGAATTGAGGTTTTTACATATGTCTTTTTATTATTGATTTAAGTTTATTTGTATTGTATTTAGACATCATGTTTTATTTCAAGCCTATTAAATTGATTGGGACTTAATTTATGTCGATAATATGTTATATGTTATAATAATTTTTGAGTATTTTTGAAAAGTGCATGTGTAGTTGGTTGTTGTTGAGTGAAGTGTTGTATAAATGTCAACTTGATCAAGTTGGTTAATTGTATTATTCAAGTCTCATACATCATTATTTATTTCTGTCCATTTATTCTATCAATTATTTAAAAAAGAGTTTTGAAATCTTGAAAAATTGCTTTTTCTATCTAATTTTCTTTATGTATTTTGAAGCTTTCTTGTTACGTATATATTTATTTAAGAATGTTACATCCTACTAGTGAATTTTGCACTTTGTCCTCATGAGATGATCTTTAGTAGCATTCCTTTTTATGAAGTCTTTTTCTGATAATAATGCAGCTATTCCAATTTTCTCTTGATGAATGTTCACATGATATATTTTTCACCCTTTTAAAATCATATCTTTTTGTTCTTTATGTTAATAGAGTGTTTTGTGGATAACTTTTTTTATATTTTGACAATATTTGCCTCAGTAGAAGCATTTAAATTATATACATTTAAAGTAAACACTGATATGAGTGGATTTAAATCTACTATATTATGGTTTTGCTTTATTTTTGTAACACATTTTCATTGTTTAATTCCTTATTTCTGCCTATTTTCTGGAGTAATTGAGTCTTTAAAAAGTAATTGCAATTCATTTCCATTATTGATAGTTTAGTTACATTACGTTATTTGATTTTATAGTTGTTGCCATAAGTTTGTAGCTTCACATGTGACAGTCTATTGTGTCACTTCAAGCATATAATAAGAATATTAATAACAGTATATATTTTCATTTCTACTCTTCTCATTTGCCTTATATGTTCATTTGTTGTCAAGTATTTTACTTCAATGTAAATTTTAAAATCACACATTGTTACTTTTGTTTAAGAGTCACTTAATTTTAAACACATTAAGATGTGAGGAAATATCCACATATTTACCATTCTCTGCTTACTTTCAGTGGATTCAAATTTTCATCTGATATCATTTTTTCTTGTTAATTAACATTCTTTATAGAACAAATCTGCTTTGACTTTTGAGATACATTTTTTAAGTATAAATTTCTAGGATTAATGTCATTTTCTCTCACCTTTTCCCAATTATTTTTTAAATGAATACTTTCTGTGGAGAAGTCTGCTGTCATACTGATCTCTTCTCCTTCTGTGTCTTTGATCTTCGTCTGCTGTTAAGATACTTTTTTTCTTTTTCAATGCTTTTCAAAAATTTGACTATGATGTGCATTGATGTGTTTTCATTATATTTATTCTCATTTGATTTATTGAATTTCTTTTATTTGTTAGTTCACAATTTTCATCAAATCAGTGTATTCCTTGGTTAATATTTTTTCAAGTATTTTTTTCTCCCATTTAATCCTTATTCTCATTGCTGCCATGTTTTCAAGCACACTGATCTTTTATTTCTGTTTTTGTTTGTTTTTTTGTTTGTTTTTAATTTCTGGTATTTTTATTTCTGGTGTTCCTGTAATTTACATCAGTAGAACCATTCCCATAGAATGAGTTATGGGTAGAAAGGAAACTACTCTTGAACTCCTTTAAAAAAAATAATAATAGTTTTGCAGATATGAATGTAAGGAAGCAGATAACTTGAAAAAGAAAGACAATATAACATCTTCAAATGAAAACAATAATTCCTCCAGCAAAAGATCCCACTCAAAAAGAAACCCACATGACCCTCCAAAAATTCAAAATCATGATACTAAAGAAGCTCAATGACAAGAGAATTCCAAAAAGCAATAATATAAAATATAAAAAACTTCAGGATATAAATGAGAAACTTAACAAAGAGATATGATTTAAAAAATGGAAATTTTGTAACTAAAGAATTCACTGAATAAATACAGGATATGCTATAATACTTCAACAATAGACCAGATCAAGCAGAGGAAAGAATCTTGGAACTTAAACATAGGTCTTTTGAAATAACCCAGTCATAAAAATGATACAAATTAAAAATTAAAAAGGAACAAAGTCTTTGAAATATATGGAACACCATAAAGAGAATAAATATATAAATTATCTGTTTCATTTAAGGCAAAGAGAGGATGAAAGAGTTTGAAAATCTATTTAACAAAATAATAGATGAAAACTTCTCAAGTCTAGCATGAGATTTAGGCATTAGATACAGTAGGCCCAGTGATTCCTGGATTCAATTCAAAAATTTTTTCTCTACAGCATATTGTAGTCAAACTGTCTAAGGTCAATAACAGACTAAAACATTATAAAAACAACAAAAGAAAAGTGTCTAGTTACCTATAAAAGAGTCTCCATAAGACTAATAGAGGATTTCTCAGCAGAAATTTTATAGACCAGAAGAGAATTGGATGATATGTTCAAAGTGCCAAAAAAAAAAAGACCCAAATCCTGCCACTCATGGACACTCCATCCACAACAACCTTCCTTTGGAAAGGAAGAAATAAATTCTTTCCCAGACAAGCAAATGATAAGGGAATTTGTTATTACTAAATAGGTCTTGCAAGAAATGCCCAAGGGAGCCCTAAACCTGGGCATGAAAGATGACATTTACCATTATGAAAACACATGAAAGTATAAAACCTACTGATAAAACAAACACACAAATGTGGAAAAGTGTCAAGTAATACTACCACAGAAAATCAGCAAACCACAATGACTAACAATAAAGGAAAAAGAAAAGAACAAGAACATGTAAAAAGCAACCGGAAAACAAATAAGAATATGATAGAAACAAACCTCTCATTTTAATAATAACCTTGAGTGTAAAAATAATAGATTATCTATTTAAAAGATACAGTCTGGCTGAATGATTTTAAAAAATGTGACCCAGGTATATGCTGCCTAAAAGAAACACACTTTACCTGTAAATATATACTGAAAATAAAAAGATGAAAAATGATATTCTACACAAACCAAAACCAGAAGCAAACAGGAGTAAGTATGATGATATCAGATAAAACAGACTTTGAGTCAAAAAATGGTATTTAAAAAAGAATGAAGGTCATTCTATAATGACAAATAGATTAATCCAAAAAGAAGATATAACAACTTTAAATACATATGCACCCAATACTGGAGGACACAGATTCATAAAGCAAACATGACTATAATTGATCTAAAGAAAGAGATAGACTCTTAATACAATAATAATGGGGAAACCAATACCACATTCTTAGCCTTAGAAAAATCATATAGAGAGAAAATAAACAAAGAAACATTGGACTTAAGTGGGTTTTTGACTAAATGTGCCTAAGAGACATTTGCAACAATTTTTATTAAATAACTGCAGAATACACATTCTTCTCATCAGTAGATGAGACATTCTCCAGCAATGGCCATATGTTAGGCCACAAAACAAACCTCAACAAAATTTTAAGTATCAAAATCATACCAAGTATCTTCTTAGACCAAATAGAATAAAAGTAGAAATCAACAGCGAGAGGAACTTTGGAAATTGCGTAAATACAAGGAAATTAAACAAAATGTTTCTGAATAATCATTGGCACATAAAAAATTTAAGGCAGAAATTTAAAAAAAATTCTTGAAACAAATTAACAATTCAACATACCAAATCCTGTGAGACACAACAAAAACAGTCATAAGGAGGAAATTAATAGCAATAGGCATCTATATCAAAAAACCAGAAAGATTTAAAACAAACAATGCAATGATACACGTCAAGCAAATATAAAAGCAAAAAACAAAAACAAAAAACAAAACAAAACAAAAAAACACTCAAACCCCAAATTAGCAGAAAAAAAGAAATAAAGATCAGAGTAGAACTAAACAAAATAGACTTAAAAGCAACATAAGGAATATATGAACTGAAAAGTTGGTTCTGTGAATAGATAAACAAAATTAATAAGCCAGCAACTAGACTAAACAAGAGAAGAGAGAAGATACAAATAAACAGAATCAGAAATAAAAAAGGAGACATTACAACTGATATTACGGAAATACAAATGATTATTAGAGACTGTTATGAACAACTGTATACTAACAAACTGGAAAATCTAGAGGAAATGGCTAAATATGTGGAAACATACAACCTACCAAGACTGAATTAGGAAGAATTAGAAAACCTAATAGACCAATAATGATTAGTCAGATTGAGTCAATAATACAAAGCCTGCCAACAGCAACAACAAAAAAGCTCAGTACTAACGGCAGAATACTACTAAACATATAAAGGAAGATTAATACTAATCTGTTTGAAACTATTCCAAAAAATTAAAAAGTAAGGAATTCTCTTTAACTCATTCTATGAGGCCAGCATTACCCTGGCCTCAACCGGATTACAAAGATGCAACCAAAAAAAAAAAAAAAACATTGCAGTGCAATATCCCTGATGAACGTAGATGTAAAAATCCTCAATAAAATACTAGCAAACTGAATCCAACAACGCATTAAAAAGATGATATAGCATGATCAAGTGGGATCTATATAAAGGATGCAAGGATATTTTCATATATGCAAATCAATAAATATCATATATTACATCAACAGAATAAAGGATAGAAACCACAAAATCATCTCAATAGACACAGAAAAAAATTGATAACATTTATTACCCCTTCATGATGAAAAGTGTCAACAAACTAGGCATAGAAGGAACATACATCAAAAGACAAACCCACAGGTGAGATCATACTAGAAAAAAAAAAGTCGAAAGTCTTTCCTCTAAGAACTTCTAAAAGATAAGGATGCCCCTGCTTTCACCACTTTTATTCAGCATAGTACTGGAACTCCTATCCAGAGCAATTAGATAAGTTAAAGAAAGAAAAGGAATTCGCATTTGAAAAGTGGAACTGAAATTGTTGCTTTTTACAGATAGCATGACCTTATGTTTAAACAAACAGACAAACAAAAGACTCCACCAAAAAACTTTTAGAACTGATAAACTAAGTAAATTTGCAAGATACTATGTTGACATACAAACATTGGTACAGTTTTTGTAAAACCATAATGAAATAACAGAAAAAGAAATAGACAAGGGAATCTCATTTACAATTGCTATGTGAAAAATAAAATATCTGTGGATAAATTTAACCAAAGAGGTAAAATATCTCTACAAGGAAAACTACAAAACAGTGATGAAATAAATTTTAGAAAACATAGACAAATGGATTGAGCCTGGTGGCTCATGCCTGTAATCCCAGCATTTTGGGAGGCCGAGGTGGGTGGATCACGTGAGGTCAGGAATTTGAAACCAGCCTGGCCAACATAGTGAAACCCCATCTCTACTAAAAATACAGAAATTAGCCAGGCATGGTGGCTCACATCTGTAGTCCCAGCTCCTCTGGAGGCTGAGGCAAGAGAAAGAGAATCACTTGAATGCAGGAAGAGGATGTTGCAGTGAGCTGAGATCATGCCACTGCACTCCAGCCTGGTCAACAGAGTGAGACTCCATCTCAAAAAAATAAAATAAAATAGAAAAAAAAGAAAACCATAGAAAAATGGAAAGACATTCTATACTCATAGATCAAAAGAATTAATATCACTGAAATGACTATACTTCTGAAAGCACTCCACAGATTTAATGCAATTCCTATCATAATACCAACTTCATTTTTCACAGGAAAATAAAGATTATACCTAAAGTTTATATGGAACCAAAAAGAGGCTGAATAACAAAAGGTATCCAGAGCAAAAAGAACAAAGCTAGAGGCATCACAGTAAGAGATTTCAAAACATAGTACAAGACTATAGTAACCAAAACAGCATGTTATTGGTATAAAAATAGACACATGGATCAAAAGAACAGAGTCAGAAATAAATACAAATATTTACAACTGACTGACCTTAACAAAGCTGCTAAAAACGTACTTTGGGGAAAGGACACCCTCTTCAGTAAATGGTGCTGGGAAAACTGAGTAATCATATGTAGAAGAATAAAACAACTCCTATCTCTCACTATATGCAAAAGTCAACTCAAGGTGGATAAAAACCTAAATGTAAGACCAAAGACTACACATAAAAGTGGTAGACATTCAAGGTGATGGATACCCAACAAACTCTGACTTAAATGTTATACATTCTATGCATGTAACAAACAGTCACATGTACTACATAAATATGTAAAATATTACTTATTAATAAAATAAAAAAATTGTCTTTTTTCTATCCCATTCTACTGAATGGGTCCAGATGTAATGAGGTATTGCAGATATAAGAATACCAGTACCCAGAGCTGTGCTCCAAATGCTGCTAACCACTAAAATGAACCAGAACTTCTTGGAGCAATGACTGATTTCAGAAACGAGACAGGAAAAGTAAAAAATAAGCCTAGAAATTTTTATTACACTGAAAAGAGGAAAAAAGCTAAAATTTTGATGAAGGCATATCAAAATTTTACAGGTGTCTACACAACTTAGATAGACAATATTTGAACAATTTGAGTATCACAACAATAATGACAGTTAAAATTTTTATAAATTGTGTAGAAAGAAAAAGAATCCTTGAAACTAAAATTATTCATAAAATTGTGAAGAGATGAAAATGCTTTTTTTAAAAAAATGTTATTTTTAATTATTATGGAAAAAATAGATAAATATTGAAGGAATCATAGAACTAGAATATTACCAAATTGCAATTACTTTTGTAATAATTATAATCCCCCAGGTAAGAAACATCAATGGATCATTTGGTGGAAATTAAGGTGTGTGTGTGTGTGAATTTGCAGATAAGTAATTAATTACAAAGGAAAAATCAATGCTAGTATAAAATGGAAAACAATATGATGAAACCACCTTAAGTGATCAGATTTAAGATCAAAGAGCTTAACTACAAGGAAACACTTGGAAAGCAACAGCTGTAATGGTAAAATATCTGACCAGAGAATTAGCAGCTTCTCAGTCTTAGAAAGTCAGAATTTGAAACTTAAGTTCTGTGCAGTTGGCACATCTTGACAAGCACTTCGGGAACTCCAACGAAATAAAGGCAGGCCAATGTTTTAGGAGTAAGGGCCTTTCTCTCAATGTAGAGCTACATTGTAGGTATAATACAGCAAATATAGATTTACCCTAATAAATTCTGAAACAAAGCCTTCACAGTGTAAAGGAGATTCACCAATAATTTAACTTGCAAGTCGAAAAATCTACACTCTTAAGATGAAGGTACAATCAAGACTTCCTACAACAGATTATCTGTAACATTTAGCATATAATTAAAACTTACTAGATACATGAGGAAGCAGAAAAGCATAATCCACATCAAAGAAGAAAACAAATGAATAGAAAAAGATACTCAGATACCATGTTCATTGAAATTGATAGACAAAGACTTTAAAATAGCCATGATAAATATGCTAAATAATGTATCAATAAATTAACATAATGAACATAATAGTGAAGACATATGGAATTTCAGGAGAGAGATTAAATATCTTTAAAAACTACCAAACAGAAATCTTAAAACTAAAAAGAAAAATATTTAAAAGAAAATTGTTCAATGGGATAGATGGCAGATAGGGCATCTCATAGAAAAGAATCTGTGTTCTTAGAGACGAGTTAACAGAAGTTGTTTAATCTGAAGTATCATGTGATGGTTAATTTATCAACTTGACTGGATTTGGGATACCTAAGTAGCTGGTAAAGCATTATTTCTGGGTGTGCCTATGACCTTGTTACCAGAGGAATCTAGTGTTTGAGTTGGTGGACCAAGTGGAGAAGATCTGCCTTTAATGAAGGTAAGCACAATCCAATTGACTGAGAGCCTGGATGGAACACACAATCAGAAGGAAGGTGAATTTTCTCTCTCTGTCTTCTGAAACTGGGACACCCTTCTCCTGCCCTTGCACATCAGAACTCCAGGATTTCTGGCCTTTAACTCTGAGACTAGACTCAGCAACACCCACGATTCTCAGGCCTTGGACTTTGGAATGAGAGTTATACCATCAGCTCCACTGGTTCTGAGGTCTTCATGCTAAGACCGAGCCACACTTCTGGCCTCATTGTTTTTCCGGCTTGCAGACAGCTTATCATGGGACTTCCCAGCCATCATAATTTTGTGATCTAATTTTCCTAATAAGTCCCCTATGTATCTATCTATCTAGCTATCTTTTTTTTTTTTTTTTTTTTTTTTTTTTTTTTTTTTTTTTTGAGATGGAGTCTTGCTCTGTCGCCCAGGCTAGAGTGCAGTGGCCGGATCTCAGCTCACTGCAAGCTCCCTCTCCCGGGTTTATGCCATTCTCCTGCCTCAGCTTCCCGAGTAGCCAGGACTACAGGCGTCCACCACCCACGCCCGGCTAGTTTCTTTTTTGTATTTTTTAGTAGGGACGGGGTTTAACCATGTTAGCCAGGATGGTCTCGATCTTCTGACCTCGTGATCCACCCGTCTCGGCCTCCCAAAGTGCTAGGATTACAAGCTTGAGCCACCGCGCCCGGCCTCTATCTATCTATCTTATTGATTCTGTCTCTCTAGAGGACCCTAATATACATTTTGATACCAGAAGTGGTTCTAAAAGAACCTAATTTTAAAAGTGAGTTTTTGCAATTCATTTTGGTGTTTCTTGAGTTTATTTCCTAATCTTATTAGACTTTAAAAAAAAAAAAAAATCTGGCCGGGCGCGGTGGCTCAAGCCTGTAATCCCAGCACTTTGGGAGGCCGAGACGGGCGGATCACGAGGTCAGGAGATCGAGACCATCCTGGCTAACACGGTGAAACCCCGTCTCTACTAAAAAATACAAAAAAATAGCCGGGCGAAGTGGCGGGCGCCTGTAGTCCCAGCTGAGGCAGGAGAATGGCGTGAACCCGGGAGGCGGAGCTTGCAGTGAGCCGAGATCCGGCCACTGCACTCCCGCCCGGGCGACAGAGCGAGACTCCGTCTCAAAAAAAAAAAAAAAAAAAAAAAAAAAAAATCTACTTCCAATGGTACTGATAATCTGTGGCATGCCTGTTAATAGAGATACACAAAATACCTGCATTGAGTACCTAAACAGCACTTGTAAGTGACAAGGAATTTGATGACTCTGTAAATGGAACTTTCAAACATTTAGGAAAAACTAAGGAATATAATGATTTTAGTTGTTTCTAATGTCATTCCACAAATTGATGAAAAAAAAAAGGACAGCTCAGATAATCAAATTTCCCATCACATCAGTAGCCTAAAAGCTTCTATGTGTCCTAAGGGAGAATCTCTTTTCCTGTAGCCACAGGGTCAAAATAAGCCTTAATCATGCAATTGGCAGAATTACAATGAAAATTAAGCTCTTAGCCTAGCAGGTGTCTACTATTCAAGACAGGGCATTGGTTGGATAAAAGAGTGATATCTTATAAGTTGAAATGAGATGTGAAAAGACCCTGATGAAGCTTGGAACAATAAATTCCTAAATTCCAATGGCTTTTTGTTTTTGTTTTTGTTTTTTTTTTTGTCAGTGAAAGTGGCAAAAAAAAAAAAAAAAAAAAATTCCTACTCACAGCAGGAATAACTTCCGCATACACAATGATATCAGCCTTTCCACATCTGTCCTTTGGGATTATATCTGTGTTGCCTGAGGAAATAGTAAGGGCCTTCCCTAAGGCAGTTGACAAGAAAGATAATGCTGATTTTCCTCAGGACCCACTAACATCACCCCTGTTTGCTTCTCTACCTGTAACTAGGTGAGAAGTCCTAGCAGGTTCCTAAAAGTGAAATACAAAGTGTGACTTATGAAGAAGTGCATAACACTTCAAAAATAAACACTTAAATTTTCTAATTTATGCAAGCAGAAATAGGGGGAACATGTGTGGAAATGGATATTACAAGTGTGAAATAATAGTGGAAGGAACATAAAGTTGGACCAGGCTGAATTAATTGAAAGAGGCCCACTAAGCAAGAATTCTGCATTTAATTTTGCAGCTCAAGTCATTAGAAAAGATGCTAACAGTTTGGTTGTTTGGTTGGTTGGTTAATTGGCTAAAATATGGATGAAAAAATGACGTACTACGAGCAAGGAGAAGATACACAATCTCCTTCGATTTAACGTAGAGAAAGAGATGAAAAGGCTTAGGGAGATTGGAATGAAAGAATACAGTTTTCACTTAAAGCCTATTTACCACACTGGGAAGCTCCAAAAGGCATACTTTTCACCAGTACATTAAAAAGTAGATTTCTAAGGGGAACCCCAGAACTCTATGATTGCTATTCTCCTTAGGCCAGAGTTACAGTGAGAACTGAAGTCACTCAACTGGAAAACTTAAATGCAATGTGAATAATTGTATACCAGGGTGCCAGCAAGCAAGTGGCAGCTTGCCAAATGCAAGGTGGGCATAGTTACCATAATGAAGAGCAAAGGCAAAGCCACCATTAGACAAGATTGACTCATATAGACTTCTTGCATTGGCAAGTTACTCACGGTGCTCCTAAATAGTGAAATAGATAGAAAACCCATTAAATCCTTACTTGATCTGTGTAGCAGCAACCTTTAAGTCAAATGAACAAAAGTCTAACTCAAATCATAAAAATGAAGAATCATAGCCCCTCAAAGAATCCCCTGACTTGAGCAAGTTTTCCAAGTCACAATCTCTTAAATGAAGAAGAAGGTGAGTCCTCCAGACGAATAAATTTTTGATAGCACACAAGTCAGAATAGGGGGCTATAAAGGGCAGGTCAGCAATGGAGTTTTACCTCAGGTATGACTCATTGTGTGTACAATGTTTATCCAATTTCAAAATGCATAATTGTGATAGACCTACTAAGCAGCTGACAGTTGTCAGTGTTCCTACATTTGTTCCCTAACCTGTGGGATGAGGGTTATTATGTTGCAAAAAGCCAAATAGAAGCCATTAGAGCTTTCTCTACCCAGTAAAATAGTAAATCAAAAGCAATATGGCATTCCTGGAGCGATTGCAGAGATCAGTGCTGCCATCAAGAACTTGAAAGGTGCAGGGGTGGGGATTCCTACCACTTCTTCATTCCATCTCCTATTTGGCTTGTGCCAAAGACAGATGGATTCTGAAGAATGGCATGATTATCAGGAGTTTAACCAAGTAATGACTCTAATTGCAGCTCTGTACCAATTGTGGTTTCATTGCTTGAGCAAATTAACATATCTCTTGGTACCTGGAATGCAATTATTGGTCTGGCAAATGTTTTTCTGTTTGTTTGTTTTTTCCTGCATACCTGTCTGTAAGGTCCACCAGAAGCAGTTTTCTCTCATCTGTCGTGGCCAGCAATACCCCTTTACTGTCCTCCCCTAGAGGTATATTAACTCTCCAGCCCTATTATAATTTAATTAACAGGGATTTTGATCATTTTTTCCCTTCCACAGGATTTCACACCAGTTCATTACGTTGATGCCCTTAGGCTGATTGAACCTAATGAGCAAAATATAGCAATCACTATGGACTTACTAGTAATACATTTGCATGTCAGAGGGTGGGAAAAAAATCTGACTAAAATTCAGGGGCTATCAATTTCACTGAAATTTCTAGGGGTTCAGTGGTGAAATTTTTAGGGGCATGTCAAGATATACCTTCTGAGGTGAAGGTTAAATTGTTACATTTGGCCCCTTCTACAACCAAGAGGCACCTGTCTAGTGGGCCTATTTGGATTTTGGAGGCAACACATTTCTCACTTGTGTGTGTTGCTCTGGCTCATTTATTGACTGAGCAGAAGAACTGCTAGTTTTGTCTAGAGTCCAGAACAGAAGAGGGCTCTGCAACAGGTCCAGGTTGCTGTGCAACCTGCTGTGCCATTTGGGCCATCTAATCCAGCAGATTCAGTGATATTTTAAGTCACTGGCAGATAAGGATGCTGTTTGGACTCTTTATCAAGTCTCAATAGATAAATTGCAGGACAGACCTCTAGGATTTTGGAGCAAGGCCTTCTTTATTTGCCAGTAACTACTCTCCTTTTGAAAGGCAGCTCTTGGGCCTGTTACTGGGTCTTAGTAGAAACTAAACACTTAACCACGGATCACCAGGTTACCAGGCAACCTGAGTTTCTTGTTATAAATTGAGTGTTATGTGACTCACCAAGCCGTCAAGTTGGGTGTGCACAGTATCATTTCATCATCCAATGTAAATGGCATATCTGTGATTGGGTCTGAGCAGGTCCTGAAGTTACAAGTAAGTTACATGAAGAAATGGCCCAAATGCCAATGGTTCCCACCCAAACTACACTACCTTCTCTCCCAGCCTGCACCTAGGCCTCATAGGGAGTATCCTATGATCAGTTGAGAGAGGAAGAAAAGACTAAGGCCTAGATTACATATGGTTCTTTACAATGTTCAGGCACCACCCAAAAATGGACAGCTGCAGCATTACAGCCTCTTTCTGGAATCTCTCTGAAGGACAATGGTGAAAAAGAATATTTTCAGTGGACAGGAGGACTTTGGGCAGTGTCCCTGGCTGTGTACCTTGCTTGGAAGGAAAAATGGTCAGATGTGTGACTATATACCAATTCATGGGTTGTAACCAATGGTTTGGCTAGATGATCAGGAATTTGGAACAAACATATTAGAAAATTGTTGACAAAGAAATGTGGGAAGAGCTCTCTCTCTTTACCCTACTGGTTTTGTCTTTCTGGAGAGCCTTGACCAATAAACACAAATAGAAAGAAACATTGAAAGAAAGGTACAGAACCTGAATGAATTAGAGGATAATAACAAGAAGGTTAAAGTACATGATTTTTGAAAAGGAGAGGAGAAAATGGGGAAAATATTAACACTGGCTAAAATTTTCAAAAAATTTTAAAAACATTTACTCACACATTTAAGGAGAAAGAAAACTCAATTAAATAAATAAAATGAAAATCATGTGAAGGTGACTACATAGTCAAACTACTAATAATAAGACATAAACTTGCATCGGGTTCACTATTTACCATTTTTGGGGGAGTATCACAGGAAGAGCACAGTTACACCACTTTAGACTGTATGTGTAACAGGTCACAACCTATTCTTGTGTGTTTAGATGTGTATGGAATACCTGTGTATGTTAGTGAAAGCTGTTTACTGTAACAAAAGGGAAAACAAGGTTCCTTACATCTGGGCCCTCTACGGATCACTAAAGAAGTTCCTGTCACATGCTCTCTCTATGCATGCATCTGTCTACTTGGCTAACTTTTCACATGTATGTTTTTAGGTTATGTAAATTCTTAACTAGCTTGTCTCATTGAGATTGTATGCATCATTATATGTGACATTATTGTAACTACTGTGTGATCAGTACAATTCCTATAAGAAATACTGCTTTAAAAATATAAGTAAGTAACATGCTGACCGGTGACCTATATCCCACGTTACTGGGTGGGTGGTCACTTTATTTATAGAGTCTTTAAAACAACTAGGTGTTTATGTATGTGCATGTATGTGTGTGTGTGTGTGTGTGTGTGTGTGTGTGTGTGTATACATATATATATATATAGAGAGAAAGAGAGACAGAGAGAGATGGAGTTTAACTCTTGTAGCCCAGGATGGAGTTCAGTGGCGCCATCTCAGCTCACTGCAACTTCCACATCCTGGGTTCAAGCAATTCTCCTGGTCAACCTCCCGAGTAGCTGGGATTACGGATGCCTGCCACAATGCTTGGCTGATTTTTTTTTTTTTTTTCTATTTTTAATAGAGACAGGATTTCACAAGGTTGGCCAGGCTGGTCTCGAACTCCTGACCTCAGGTGATCCACCCACCTTGGCCTTCCAAAGTTCTGAGATTATAGGTGTGAGACACCATGCCCAGTCAAAACAAGTATATTTTTAGCAAATTAAACTGAATAAAGGCACAATAAAAAACTGTCAAAAAATAAAACAAGGCCGGGCGCGGTGGCTCAAGCCTGTAATTCTAGCACTTTGGGAGGCCGAGATGGGTGGATCACGAGGTCAGGAGATCGAGACCATCCTGGCTAACACGGTGAAACCCCGTCTCTACTAAAAAATACAAAAAACTAGCCGGGCGAGGTGGCGGGCGCCTGTAGTCCCAGCTACTTCGGAGGCTGAGACAGGAGAATGGCGTAAATCCAGGAGGCGGAGCTTGCAGTGAGCTGAGATCCGGTCACTGCACTGCAGCCCGGGCGACAGAGCTAGACTCCGTCTCAAAAAAAAAAAATAAAAAATAAAAAAAAAAAAAACTGTCAAATAGAAGAAAGCATCTTAAAGGAGCCAGTAAAAAAAAAGTAAGATAATGCACGCAGTGAAAAAACAATAAACATTTCCCACGAGAAGTAATGAAAGGCAGAAACCAATGAAATGATATATTAAAATACTTTCAAAAATGGGAAACAAACCCATCTACCTTGAATATTTTAATAGTAAAAATATCCTTCAAAATGAAGGTGACATGGAAAAACTTTAGATTAAAATGCCCCCAAGAATTTGTTACTAACTGACCAGCAATCTAAGAGCCACTACAGGAAGTTAATCAGGTTGAAGAAAGTGAGACTGAAAACAATTCTGAGATATAAAGTTCTTGCATTGTATGTGAAGTGGTAGGTATTAATTCAAGGTAGATTAAAAGTTAAGGAAGCATATTATGATTTTAAAAATAAGCATGATAAAATTAACTGAAAGAGTTAATAAAATTCCATTTAGGAGGTAAAATGGAATGATAACAATAGTCTATTATTTTAAAATAAAGCAAATAAAAGGAGGAAAAATGAGACAAAGTACAGAGATTAAAAAAATAGAAGACAAATAACAAGAGAGTCTAATTAAACCCAAACATATCAACAATTATGTTATTATAAGTAGACTTACTGATACAATTAGGAGTCAGAGATTCTCAAATTGAATAAATAAGGCAAACTCATTTAAAGGCAGTTTACAAGAGATGCATTTTAACTATGCAAACACAGGAAAGTTGAAAGTAAAAACATGAGAAAAGACATACTATGTAAATACAGAGCATAATAAAGCTGATATTACTGTGCTAATAGCAGACAAAGTAGGTTTCAAGACATGGGTTAATATCAGATATTAGGACCATCTTAATGATATCAGTCCGTTTAACACAAGGGTCTAAAAATATTAAATTTTGTATGTGCTGAATAACAGAGCTTCAGCAAAACGTGAAGCAATAGCAGGCAGAACTAAAACGAAAAACTAAATAAATCTACAATTATTGTTTGAGGAACACACTGTACAATTTTATTTACATAACTTTCTAGAACGTCAAATATTTATTTAATCTGAGGGAAATCCCAATAGTGGTTGCTCTTGATAGGGGTTTGACTCTAAAGGGACAAATAATATTTTCTCAGGGTAATGCAAATTTTGTTTGGTTTTGATCAGGATGGTGGTTTTGTGGGTCTACAAATTTGTCAAACTCCTCAGGCTATACATTTATCTGTGAGTTTTATAGCATGAAAATTCTATCTCAATGTAACCTCAAAGCACTGCCCAGTGTTCTATATAATACCATTTTGTCAGTCACCACATCAATATTGGATTACCTATATATTTGTATGTATAAGTTCTTCTGTTGAAATTTTAGAATCCTGCCAGAGTTACTTATTTACTTTTACAATTCTGCAGTGCCTGGCTTGATTTAGACAATAAGTATCAATTAAGCAAATAAAAATAAACTATAAATATTAAATTAAACATTTGCAATATCATCAACTTTATTTTGTGTTTTAGAGTGAGGTTGACAAACAATGGTCTGGGGCTAAACTCAGCTCACTGATTGTTTTTGGATGACCCACAGCTGAGTGTGGTTTCTTACATTTTTAGTTATTGTGAAAAAAAATCAAAAGAGGAAAATATTGTATGATGTGAAAAATTATATGAAATTCCTACTTACGTCTATAAACAGTATTTGATTAGAATACAGGATAGTTGAAAATAAATGGATGAGAGAAGTTATACTATGCCAACACTGAGCATGATAAGGCCGATATGGTTATACCAGTATCACACAAATATGGGGAAGTTACAAAGGTAAAATTTGAAAGTTCTGCTGACAGTGGTGGGATAGAGCCCAGGAATCTGGATGGTAGCAAGCCCTCAGGTCCTCTGTAACTAAAGAAGAAAAAAACTGCTGTAGAGTAATTGGAATAACAAAGTAATTCCTAATTATGACCCATAAATATAATTAGCTATTTCATAAAATACAATGATCGATGAGGGGGAGTCACACATGGAATTAGCAGGAGGAATATAAGTGATCATTCAGGCTACAAGAGTCGATAGAATTTGGAAGGCTCTGAGATAAAGTGATAACTGATTTCTGCCTACAAGGTTTCAGCAACTCTGCAAAGATGAGATTTATAAATACTTTATAAATTAAAGAAATTAACTGCAGCATTACTAAACTGAAAGTGCCACCTACACTACTTGCACAGTTTTCTATTAATAGTGCTTGAAGTATGAGCTGCCAAGGCCTTGGAATAAATTATTATGGGATTAGAGCTCACAGAGATAAGTTATTGCCTCTTCTACGCACATTACTTGTAGCAAGAAAATGCCATATTTGGAGTCAATCTTTTGTAGAGTACAAAAGCTACGTACAGTTACAATGACATAAGAGCTTAGATATACAGTCTTATTAATGTTTTATAGAAACAGGGTGGAGAAGATAAAATGGATAATAATTTAAATAAAGAAGAGATGGTTCTTCTGTACTTCTTGCTTCTTTTTTTGAGCTCACATCTATTTCTAAAAGTAGAAGCAGGTATTCCTTGCTTTAAAAGAAAGTGATTATTCGATGGCATTATTTATTAAGAAGGGAATACATTTAGCATTAATTACATGAAAGATTATTGTTGAAATACGTTGAGGTCCACATTTAATAAATTCAGATATATTTCTGCAATGTAGGGTAAAGGGAAGTTTAAGATCAGGATTATCTAGCAATAATTAATATAATGATTATAACTCAAACTGGCAAATAACAAACCCACTGGAAATTGCCTAATCAAAAGGAATTTATTTATTTATTTTTTTTTTTTGAGACAGAGTATCACTCTATTACCCAGGCTGGAGTGCAGTGGCCCCATCTTGGCTTTCTGCAACCTCCACCTCTCAGGTTGAAATGTTTCTCCTGCCTCTGCCTCCTGAATAGTTTGGATTAAAGGTGTATGCCATCATGTCTGGCAAACTTTTTGTATTTTTTTTTAGTAGAGATGGGGTTTCACCATATTGGCCATGTTGGTCTTGAACTCCTGGCCTCAAGTGATCTGCCCGCCTCAGTCTCTGAAAGTGCTGGGATTACAGATGTGAGCCACCACTCCTGGCCTAAAAGGACAGTTTATGACTAGAGTGGAATATAAGGGTACTTCATAGTTCATGAGGGCCTCCTGTGGCCAGGACTCAGAAAAATAAGTGGAACCGCTGATACGATTGTCATCAGTTTTTTCTCTACAATTATTACCTGGGCCTGTTCAGTCTTACTGATGACCAATTTCCTCTGGTAGCTGAAAAAAAACTGCCTTCAGCTTTCAAGTTTAGAATCCTTTATAGTAGAGGGGTGTCATAACAGAGATTAAATGTCTAGAATCCTTGCTAAGGAACTATTTGGCCTACACCATCCCTAATCTAACCTCAACAGGTTTCACATCCCTTCTAGTGTGTCCAGATGGAGAGGTCTTATTGTTTTAATTTGACAGGAACTCACTAGTTAAACTAGAACAAATTCACAAAGCATTAGCTCTCTAAATAAGGTTCCTTCATCCATAAATTAAGAATATTTGATGACCCTGTGTGAAATAATAATATATCTACATAGATATTGGTCTCTGCCCCCAGTCCTTGGCACAGAGCTCCTAAAATTCATAATTTCCTGAATGATAGAAGTGCTAAGCAGGATCTTTTTCTCTAATGTTTGGTCTTTAATCCTCCCAATTCCTACACAGAGCTTCTGAGTCCCTTGGAATTTCCTGGATAATAAGAGCATATCTCATTCAAATGGAGAAAATCTTGGTGAGTTCTTTGATATGGGTTTGTTACCAGAAAGACCAAGCCATGATGTGAAGCTTGTAGGTCCCCATTCTCTGGAGAGGGGAGAGTGGCTAGAAAATTAGTTAATAATCAATCATGCCTAAGTGATGCAGCCTCAAAAAAATCTTTGAAACATGGTGTTCAGAGAGTTTCCAGGTTGACAAATACATCTGCATGACAGAAGAGTGACTCACCCCAACCACATGGGAACAGAAGCTCCTGTGTTTGGGACCCTTTCATACTGTGCCGTATGTCTTTCTTCATCTGGCTATTCATCTGTATCCTTTATTAATTCCTTCTTTATTAAACTAGTAAACATTTCACAGAGTTGTGGGAGCCATCATACCAAATTAGTCAAACCCAGGAAGACAGTTTTGAGAATTCTAATTTATAGCTGATAGGTCAGAAGTATAGGTGACAAATATCTCCATGTCAGAACTGAGTTATAGGACACATAGCTGGTGTCTGCTGGAGACTCTGCTGTCAAAAGTATTGTGTTGAGTGGTCTGTGAGAATAAGAAAAGTACTTTGCTCTTTTCCCTATCTCTGTAACCCCTAGATGCATTTGTCAGGATTCATTGAAAGCAGCACTAAAGATTTATGCATTTAACTTGATGTGCAATTTACCTCAAAAACAACAATGACAAAGTCACTGAAAACACATATTGAACTCTGGTTCATATATGCATGTTGAAGTATGTGTAAATGATATGGGCAGGAGGCAGGGAAATCTTTGGTAGAAGAGGGTGGACTCCAGTGAGGGCTACACCTTCAAGCCTGGGACCATGACCCAAAGTGAGAACACGAATTCCTGTTTTCCCACTTGAATGCTGTGTTTGGCCTGCCCTGCCTGCATCCTGTACCCATAAAAACTCCGGGCCCCAGTGGCAGAGTGGTGGAGTGGCAGAGAAGGAGAGAAGAGAAAAAGCAACCAGATGTCAGAGAGAAGCAGCTTGACTTCAGGGGGACAGCTTGACGGTAGGAATTTGGGGGAGAGTTTGGTGGGGGATGGCCAAACTGCAGGGTAGACCACTTTCCCGCTCCATTCCCTTTCCAGTTCTCCATCCCACTGAGAGCCACTTTTATGAGCAATAAAATCCCCTGCATTTACCATCTTCAATTCGTTTGTGCAACCTGATTCTTCCTGGACGCTGAACAAGAGCCCGGGATACAGAGAGCTGTCACACTGAACTGTTAAATACTCAGCCGTCTGCGGACAGCAAAACTAAGAGAGTGCACTATAACACTCCCTCCAAGGCGTCAGGGGTCATGGGTACCCCCCTAGATGTTGCCGCGGGGCCAGCACGGGGTTCCTTCCTGCTGGCACCCAAAGGCACTCACCCCAGCTCCTTTAACTGTTCACCTGCGTGCTTCCCCTCCTGTGAGGGGCTGAAAACTGTGGGCTGAGTAAATGAACCACCCTGTTCACAAGTCCCATAAAGTGGTTAGGGGAACTCTCTCATTTCAAAAATACGTAGACTGATATCTGTAGATTTCTTTGAAATGCATCAAAAATAAAATAAATAAATTGTTCCTTAGAGGCATGTTTAGATACATCAAGATGAAGAGATATCTGATAAAAGTAAATATATTAAATGTTAATAGCAGAGTTGACAGTGTATATATGAATTTTTAGTGTGAGATTATTTCAACATTTCTATATTAAAAATATTCTAACGAAATGTTAAAAAACATGAACACCTTTTGAATCAGCACAATCTAACATGAAGAATGCATTCTCAGTGAATATTTCTATGCACTTGAGAATTTGGAAGAATCTATTCTTACTAGTTTTATGAAAGTATTTTACATTGCTTTAAATTAATTTAACTTCAGATCTCTAGTTCGATGTATACCTTGATAATTGTTTATAGTGGGCAATCTTAAATGTGCCTTTCAGGTTTTTTTTTTATTATTATTTATTTCACTGTGAATAGGTAGGAATTTTAAAATACAGAGGAACAAAATTCTGAAATATAAATTATCTGTATACTCACTACACTGAGATATTTAGGATAAATTTTTATGAATTTGTTTTAGAAATGCCCTTTTAAAAGTTGAAGAGACTAAAGCAAATATATGGGAAGCATTTATTATCTTTGTCATTTAATTGATTTGGTCAGAAATTTTGCTTCTTAAAATATAAATTTATCATTTTTCACCTGAACTTTATTGTGACAAATATTTGTTTTTATCCTTCATATTTCTCATTGGCCTATTCCATGGGTATTTTGTGTTATATTGATTTTCTCAGCTAGTATAATATTGTACATGTAGTTTATAATATAATAATATTGGATTGTACTGTCTCCATAGCTTACAGACTGAAATGTTTATTAAGTACTATTTGATAGGTACCAGTATGAATAGAGCCAGAAAAAAAAAAAAAAAAAAAAAGATAAAGAGAAATAAAACTTACTTTAAAACATATTAAATAGGTCATTTTGTTGAATGGTTGAGATAGGTAACTTCTCTGAGCCCCAGTTTTCTAACTTTAACAGCTTTAAGAGGCTTAAAATAAAATACTTGTAACACCTCAACTGACATGTGCTCAGTAAATCTAAGTGGTAGTTGCTGTTGTATATTATATGTAATTTATACATTGTTAGGATATTGGCAGACAAAAATGTACAATAAAAGCCTTTAAAATAAGTTTTAACATTTCCCATAAATATTTTTACAGTTATATTTTTATTAAGTCTCTTTTCACTGATAATGCAATATTGATATTTTCAGCTCAGACAAGTTCTGACTCAAAAACAATTTTTGTTGAGTCTCGGTTAATGAAAACTTTGTTACTTAAGAATCTAAAATAATAAAACTCACCTAATGTTTTGAATTGTTTGGTAAGACATCATTCTTTTACCCCTTTACTGTACTAGGTAATCCAATTGTGTGTAACAAGTCATTAATGAAAGCAAAGGCTATGTTCCTCAAATTACAGAATTTTTTTAGTTTCTTTTTAAACTAAAAGTTTTCCTTTTGTCACATAACAGCCATTACTAATCTATTCTGTTATTTGTAAAATCCTCACTTTCTTTCTTTTCTTCAATCACAAGGAACAAATGATACATTAATTTTACTGTCCTTCTTATCTAATGGAATTTCCCTTCCAATTCACTTTATGTGAGTCATCTGACATGTGGCAAGTACCAGTCTCACAGATGGATCAGTAGTAGCAATCAAACAATTGTTGAGTTTTGCAACACAGGTGCTTGGATTGACTTTGCTTGCCTGCCAGCAATATACAGATTTTTGGCAGACTCCTACAGCTGTAAAAAGAATCAGAGGGAGAGCACATACTCATTTAGTTGGCAGTCATCCTTCTCACAGTTGAGCCAAACCCACTGCTATCATTGCCTCTTAGTTTTTGAATTACTATTAGATTCTTGACCCATATCTGCAAGTTCGGAAAAAACATTGTGGTTTAATTACAAATATGTAAATTTAGAATGGAAATAGTTGTTCTTTCATACAAATCTACTAGTAGCAAAGTAGTGGGAACTGACAAAAGTTGAAGATAGTACTTTAACTTCTTCAAGCAAAATTAAATGTTTTTCAACAAAAATAAAAAGATACTTATAAAAGATTTGCTTTGAGAAAAGTCATATTTTTACTCATAGTTTTCAAATCATACCTTTGGTTTTTCAACTATACCTTTGACTTTCCTGCTTGAAGATGTACCTAGGAAGAGTGATTACTATTTTTATATGTGGTAGAACTGAAAATGCTGCTTGTGAGCTATTTTTCAGCATTAGTTCATAGAAAAGATGGCTTTTTGTAAGACTTTATATGCTGAGCTAGTTTCCAGAAATTTTTATATGAATTAAATATTGACTCACTCTTCATACCTTCTATTAGAATGTATAGATAAAGTGAAAGATTGCTGCTAGAGAGAAGCAATTGTGCCTGGTAAGTGTCATGGAAAGCTGAAGAAATAAACTGACATATGCTTACTATACAGGACATGTAATATTCCATTGGGAAATTATGCAGATGTAAGTAATTCAAAGGAAAATAAAATGACAGTTGATTTTAGAAGATATGGTTTAAGTATCTTTATTGGGATTAACTAGGGAGGTGGTTGGAGAGAGATTCTGGATCAAAATTGAAGATCTAATAATTTATCCTAAGAAGTATGAGGTTTATTTTAATATAAGCAATGCAAATTATAAGCATGTCCAGAAGAGAACACTTGAATTACACACTCAGCTAACAGATTTGTTCCACTTCCTGAACTTCCCCATCTCAGCTTCTCTATCTCATCTCACCACAATATCCACCACAATATGCAGTTAATCAAACCAAAAATCTTAGTCATTCTCAAGTACTCATTTCCTTCACACTCCATATTTAATACATTAAAAATCTTTGATGATTTCATCTTCAAAGCATATTTGATTTCTCTTATCTGAAACTTAACTACTACTATTCTCTTTCAAACCACAATTATTTCAGCCCAAGTCATTTCCTATATAGACTATTTCAATAGCCTCTTTATTGGTCTCCCTGTTTTTGCCAGGGCTACCTTTCCCAAGAATCTATTTGTCACATAGAGTCACAGTGATCTTTTTGAATCTATGTCAGATCATGTTATTACCATGCTCATTATCCTCCCAATATCTTCACCGAACTTAAAATAAAATAACAAAGCCTAATGCTCTTATAAGACCCTATATTATTCAACTTCATCTCCTATGGCTTTTCTGTTTTTCTCCAAATTCCAATTTTGTTTTAAAACACAATAAGTTTATTTTTGTCTTTGTGTTTTTGCACTAGCCTAGAAAGGCTCTTCCTCAGATCTTTGCATGACGGTCTCATTATTGCCATCTTCATCTCAGATTTCAGTGTTACTGACTCCTGACCACCCAACCTAAGGATGTCCTCTAGGCATATGCTATTGCAGTGCCTTTCTAAGTAAGCTCTTTGTGAGTACTTCAGCTGGAAATGGAAATAACAAATGGGAGCCACAATGTAAAACAAGACACCACTTTCTTTATTGAGAAAGACTTGCTGTATTAGAAAAAAGGCAAATATAATATCTTTTGTGTAACAGTCATGCTTCCTTTATTCATAAACTACAGAAGCCACTATGGTGAAAATTCTACAGAGAGTCAGATCTATCTTGATCAGAAAACAGATCTGAGAATCTGATAAAGAACCTGACTGGGCATGTTATTCTGTTTTTTTGCTCTTTGTTATTATTGCCCCTTATTATCTTAATGGAAAAAAGAAGGGAGTCTATGTGAGTAGTATGAAGTTTAAAGGAATTCTGTCTGGATATGGTTATGACACCAAAATTTTGGTGCCTCTTATGAAGTGGGGAAATGACATGGCCTTTAGGCAGGTCCTCATGTCCATTTTGTCTATATTCCAGCAACCTAGGGTATACATAGATTCAGATATTGATGGGAGAAAACTGTAGTTATCATGTTAACTTTCCATTATGTAAATTGAAGAATATAAATTGTATTTGTAGTTAAGGGTCCTATTGATTATTTCTCTTTCTTGTGAAAGACCCAATGCTTTAGTTGAGATCCCAGAGTTGTGTACCATAGAGCATGGAAGAGACATATTTCCCTGGAAATGTTGCCAATTATTGGGGAACTTTAGCAAAACACTTGCCAAATGTATAATTTTAGGTACCATTGTCTTCATGGGTCCTTCAGGATTAGTTAGCAATGAAGTGCTATTCCAAGTATTTGAAGGCATTAACATGTTGGAAGGAATTATTTAACATTATCTTTTAAAATGCTGAAAAATACCTCCTAAAAGGAACAGTATGGATATTCAGTTGTTGTTGTAATTTTTCCCCTGAGAAAAATTAAACAGGTTTGGCAGCCATTTTAAAGTTAAATTTCATTATTTGTTTTGAATAGGTAATATATACATATGCTACAAACTCTAAAAGGTACTCAAATAGAGAACGAGAAATCATTCTCAGTCTCATATGTGTATCACGGCCATCCCATTCACTACCCACAGGTATTTGTTGTTATGTTATACTTTTTAAATGTGTGCCTCTAGAGATAATATATGCATTTTTGAGCATATAAATCATGTATATTTTTTAAAATAGAAAGCGAAATACATAAATAATACTATGTACATTGATTTGTTCTACTTTAAGAAAAATCATCGAGATTTTTTCATATTAGCACATAAAGAGTTACCTCATTTAACTGCTGCATGATACTTCATTTTATGAGTAAATCAAATTAACTTGAATTCTTTTTCTATTGGTAGACACTTAGGTTGTTTTCTAATCTTTCTAATAAAGTAGAGTTTAAAGCTTAGTAGAGTTTCTAAAATTTATGTGCTACTATAACACTTTTTTTCCCTTGAGAAATAATGCTCTTTTTAAACTTACAAACAAAAGTTTCCTTTAATACACTTTTTTCTTTAATTACATCTTTATTTTATTTTATTTTTTTGTCCTGCAATTTCAGTTTTCAGATTTTAGTGTGCTGATTTTATTGGATTTTCTTTAAAAATCTTTTTTACATATTTTATCTGTTTTTTAAAACTTTTTTCCTTTTATTTTATTTACTTTACTTTTCAGTCCTGTTATATTTTCATTCTACTTTTATTCATGATTGTTCTAATTTGTGTTGCCCCTAATGTTGACTTCATAACTGAGAGTTTATTTTTTTTTTCTTCGATGTCTTTCCTGTGTTCTGCTAACTCATGCATTGTCACTGGAATCTACTGCCTCTTTCCTAAATTCTTATTTCTGGGCTTTGAATTGCTGATTTATGTCACTTCTTGTTGCATTATTATTTCTTATTGAATAACAACATATTTGGTCACAATTTATATCTGCTCCTTTAAATCATTTTTCTTTTTCTACTGTGTGTTTTTTTGTGTTCATCACTTATTTTCCTGTTTCCTTTCTCACCTCAGTATTTTCCTGTACATCTTCTGCCAGTTTCCAAATTTGTGTTGAGTTCTAGGACCAACATTTTACAGAAACATTGTGTGAGACAGAAATTTTTTTAGGGTATTATTAAATTAAGACATCATTTCCTAACTTTACTTTTGAAATAAATTATTATATTCACAATACAC
Organism: Chlorocebus sabaeus; assembly: GCF_047675955.1. Lineage (NCBI taxonomy): Eukaryota > Metazoa > Chordata > Mammalia > Primates > Cercopithecidae > Chlorocebus > Chlorocebus sabaeus. Next base: position 24,286,286 of record NC_132918.1, on the reverse strand, counting down.
TTTTATATTTAGGTATACGTCTTAAAATCTCTTAGCTTAGTGATCCCACTTGTTCAACTTGACCTTTATTAACCAATGCTATCCTTAAGATAATAAAAAGAAGAGGCATTTGAATATATTAGAGAAAAAAGAACTGATTTGTTGCAACGCAGGGTTAGAACTACACCTCTTAACTCAATTAAAAAATACTTCAATGAATAATAAAGGCAGTCTTTAAATGCTACTGAACATATAAACATGTTATAAGAAAATATGTCAGAGTTATTCTGCCTGTTACAAAGAAATAAAATCCTTGGATCCTTGGTAGAAGTACTAGTTGAACTGAAAACTGGGGTAATGTGATTCAGCAAAAATAGTTTTAGAATTCTAACTATTATGTGATTGTGCTAACGTGTATTTTTGGATGTCTCTTTTATTTTTTATTTATTTATTTTTTGAGACGGAGTCTCGCTCTGTCGCCCAGGCTGGAGTGCAGTGGCGCGATCTCGACTCACTGCAAGCTCCGCCTCCCAGGTTCACGTCATTTCTCCTGCCTCAGCCTCCGGAGTAGCTGGGACTACAGGCGCCCGCCACCGCGCCCGGCTAATTTTTTGTATTTTTAGTAGAGAGGAGATTTCAGCGTGATCTCGATCTCCTGACCTCGTGATCCACCCGCCTCGGCCTCCCAAAGTGCTGGAATTACAGACGTGAGCCACCGCGCCCGGCCTGGATGCCTCTTTTAATAGAACAATTAATACCAATATTATGATTACCTGTTTATATCAATGTAGCCGTTATTACTTACTTTTTTTGTGGGGGATATTGCCCTTTGAGATTCTAAAGTAAGACCTCTGACACATTGATTCACCTAAACTTTTTGAGGATATACAGGTTGTATTACTTTTTCCAAGACAGGAATTTCTGCACCAAGTCACACATAATCCCAACCTATGTTGCTTCACATTTTTAAGATGTAAAAAAATCTATACCACTGCAGTCAGAAGCTTTTGGACTCTACCATTTAAACTAATAATTTTCCTGTTACTGAAAAGGGAGTTAGGCAAAGAGCAAACAGACCTTGATGGTGATCCCAATGACCATGTTCATTTGAGGCTAAAATAACATGAAATAAAATAAATAATAAAAAATAAAAACCAAAATGAAATGCAGCATTGCTAATGCAATTTTCTGTCTCTCTCACCTATTTTGGGAAAGAACTCTCTAGAATCCATATAAATGTCTCCTCTGTGGGAGGGCACTCCACTGGGATTTCCTTTAAACACTACAAGATACTGGATTTCCACACTGATAAATCAGTCATATTAAATATAATCTTTCTCTTCTTCCTTTGCTTGTGCCTGGAGATTTTGACCAAGAAGCCCCAACAATTTTTGCCAAAACTCATCTCAACCTCTATAATAGTGTGTTAGCATAGGCCTATGAAAAAATCTTTTATTTAAAAGGAATGAATATAACCTGCCATTTCTCACAGCTATGACCTAAGTTAGGCCACACCATCTTCTCTTGTCTAGAATAGTTAAATAGCTTCTTCCAGTCTCACACTTACCCTGCTAGTCTCCAAGGAGCCAGAGTGACCCTTCTGAAGTAACATATAATTCTGATCCTGTTGCTCATCTGATCAAAGCCCTGTAATGGTTTCCTATCTGCCCCTCTCCCCACTTCCTATCCTCATCTCCTACCAGCAGCCTCCCTTGTTTTCTCCAGCAGTATGCCTCCTGGCAATTTTCTTTTATCTTTTTTTTTTTTTTTTTTTTTGAGGCTGAGCCTCGCTCTGTCGCCCAGGCTGGTGTGCAGTGGTGCAATCTTGGCTCACTGCAAGCTCCGCCTCCTGGGATCACGCCATTCTCCTGCCTCAGCCTCCGGAGTAGCTGAGTCTACAGGCGGCCGCCACCGTGCCCAGCTACTTTTTTTTTTTTTTTTTTTTGTATTTTTAGTAGAGACGGGGTTTCACCGTGTTAGCCAGGATGGTCTGGATCTCTTGACCTCGTGATCCGCCCGCCTCTGCCTCCCAAAGTGCTGGGATTACAGGTGTGAGACACCGCCCCCAGCCGCTTGCCTTCTTGAAGGTTTCTAAACACCGTATATGAGAAGAGGCCTCCTAGAGCCTTTTCATTTATTTCTTCTGTTGGAACTGATATTCCCCAAGATATTTACATGGTTTGCTGCCTCATTTCCTTCAGGTTTGGCTGACATATCATCTGTTATCAAACAGGCTTTGCCCGATTGTACATCTTTATTTTCTTACTCTGCTATATTTTATTCTTGGCCCTCACATTATGCACTTTTACTGCTTCTTGTTTATTGTTTCATTGTGTATCCTATACCAGTAGAATGTCAGTTCCATGAGAGAAGATTTTTCTATTTTGAACACTGCCATATGACAAGTGCCTAAAACTATACTTGGACAATAATAATAATAGCTGCTAAATTGTAAATAAAAACATGTATATATGTCCCAGTATATCCTGAGAAATATTTTGATATGTATATATAATATATATGTATGCAGCTTTACAAAATATAAAAATTCATTAATACATGCACATGGGAATATATCATAAAAATAGAGATGATCTCTAATCAGTATAATTCCATTTTTTCATATTTCTAAGATTTTTTTAATGCACACGTATTTTTAAAATAAGGACATATCTTAGTAACATTTTCTAGAGATAAATGAAAAAGAAAAATATAGGATAATTAATTGGAACATGAATATACAACCATCAAATTGTTTTGAAGATAGAGGACCTAGGATACCTGACCTCTTATACTTTATCAAGGAGTCCTTCTCTAAGGCTGCTTTTAAAATCTGTTCAGTAGGAACACCTTAGATGGAAAAATGTCTCCAAATATTCCACCACTGAATATCTTTAGATGGGATCTAAGCTAGACTTATGTTACTGAAATTGACACCCTATGCATTTCAGTGGTAATAGTGATATGATCCATCAAATACTTTTCATTAGTTTAGCATATAATAGTTTGAGTTTTTCTCCTTTCAAGGGGTAGTGGCAGTTAAAAAAGAGATTGAATAAATAGTTAGAAGAAGTACTAGACAAAGTTAGAAAAGTTACAATGCTCAGGCAATGAAGAATGCATGCAAAATGATAGAATTTTATATACCAGTGCAAACTGATAATCAAGAACCTTAGATTATTCGGAATTTGAGGCTTTCCTTGGTCACTTTCAATCCACTATAAGTAAATGACTACCTTTCTAACTGGCTGTTATACTATGAACTAGGAGGAAGGGCATGGTACTAACTTCCTGTCTTTGAGAGCTTACAAAATCTGAACAGAGAGAAGGAATAGTGTTCTGTTAGAATTGTCATTTAATATTTTGCACATGACTTCAAAGAGACAACTCCAAGGGAGATTATTAAAATTTTATCTTTCATGGTTATGAGAAAATGTTAATTCACTTACCAAAAAGAATATTATGCACACATTTAGTTTAATATTGAAATGCCACAGCAGATGTTAGCATTTGAGATTTTCATTCACTTATTACCTTGCACGAAGATAGTAACTTCAAAATTATCGTATTATGATGATGTAAAACAAAGATAGCACATTTCAAAAAAAGAAAACCAGGGAGATGTCTTTAAAAGCAATGGGAGAGAAAGCACCCTCTAGGACTAGAAGTGTTGTTTTGTATCTGAGACTATAAACTAAAACAAATTCCTATTGATGTGTTGAAAAACAAGAGCTAAACCAAGTTTTATGCATCCTGAAACTCAGACTCTTTAAGGGACCCTCTTTAAGAAAAATAATATAAATTTGCAAATATATAATTATAGACAGTGCCTTTGCAAGGGGTCTTTGCAAGTCATTATCTCTAAAACGTAAGTTATTTTAGCTTCCTGATAACTCTTTTTCTGGTAGAATGTTATTTTCCAGGGCCTGTTCCCAAAGGCCTAAGATATAATGGAAATTTGCATTACAGATGTAAGTGTAATCCTTTAAATCACCAGTGACTTTTAGACCATGACTCAAGCTCTCTAGCTATTCCTTTGCATTAATGGAAAAAGAAAGAAAAGAAACCCTTTATACAAAATAAAGTAATTAATTTGTTTAGAGTCATTCTGTCAGGAAAACAGTATAACCATGAAAACTTAGATTTGCTATAGAAGGGAAGAAGAAGGAAAAAAAACTCTGACAACATTAATAAATACTAAAAATGCAAATGCCAACAACTTGAGATTAACACAGGTATGCAAATTACTATCTGCCTAGGGTCTAAAAGATATTAGCAAAAGATTACACAAAAAGTAGGTATTCAAGACTTCTTATAAATTCAGGCTCTGCTACTCACTTCATTAGATTGTCAAGGGAATCACTATTTCTAAAGGAATTCTGCTGTAGGCATATACTTTTATTCTCCTGATATGGTAATAGAAAATCGGTAAAATTTAGAGTGTGCCCTAGGCACTTTAAGAAGTGTTGGATTTTGGTTACTGTCAAAGTTAAAGTTAAACAGGCAAGGAAGACTTTATTTAAAACTATTTCAATAGGGGAGAAAGATTGAACTCAACTTTATTGAAACAAAAAACATGGTTTTTAAGTGCTGAGGTGAGCTAGTGGAAAAGTACTAGAAGGCATTAGAAGAGGGTTGATCAATGGAATGTGTAGAGAACATTGAGTAATTCCTGAGTTTGCGAATGTTTTTCACTGTGATTGGGCCATCTGTGTTTGGAAATTGGTGCCCATTGAAGTTAGGTTTTTACCTTCATACTTACATTGGGAGAATGGAAACACTATCTCTTTTGATGTTAAATTTCCCCAGTCCTTGAGAAAAACCATAATATCCTGGATTATAAAACTGCTAAGAGGCTGGAAGAAGATTTCTTTTTGTTTCACAGGGACAGATACAAAAGTTACAATTGCAAGTTTTCTACAGCAACTTATCTTTAAGAAAAGAGAAGTTAAAGCCTATGGCCGGGGGGTGGGGGGCGGGGAGAACCTGTCTAAACTTTGGTCATGTTGAAGAAAGTTAAGACTATCTTGGTCAAGGCTAATAATTTTGAATTTTTATTTCATGTATAAATTGGTTTAGATATATTAGTAACATTATTTTGTGCTTTTTAAAAATCTTTTGCTGAAATTGGATCACTGCAACCTCTGCCTCCCAGGTACAAGTAGTTCTCCTGCCTCACCACCCTAGTAGCAGAAATTACGGGCATGCACCACCACGCACATTTTTTGGTAGAGACAAGGCTTTGCCATGTTGGCCAGGCTGGTCTCAAACTCCTGGTCTCAGGTGATCCGCCTGCCTCATCCTCCAAAAAGTGCTGGGATTACAGGTGTGAATCACTGGGCCCGTCTAAAAATATAACTTTTTAGTGAATAAGTCATGAAAAAAAGTCTATACTATAAATTTATTATAAATAATCAGTAAACTGTGTACATTTCTTTGTTCAGAGAGAAACAATTAGTTCACTAACAAGTTCATTTCTTTCTAGCATAAAATTGCAGGTTTTATAGCTATGTGCTTGTGAGTACTCTAGCAATATGAATATTCCCCCAGTTCTTTAAATTAACTATCTAGAATGGGTCATTGGTTCCCCAACTTCATTGCATATTGGGACCAACTAGTGATCATTAAAAAATACTGATGCCTGACTCCCACTCTCACATTGTGATTTAATTAGGATGAGTTGTGGCACGAATATTGGAATTTTTAATAACTTCCCAGCTGATTCTAATATGTAACATATTTTGGAAACTACTGATCTAGGACCTATACTTGCCTCTCTGGAGAAAGCATTGCCATTAAACGTGTCATAAGAAATAGTGCTGTCATAGAAAAATAGAGTCATCTGGGAAACTTTAAAAAACAAATACCAATATCTAGGCTCTGTTCCCAGATATTCTCATTTACTTCGCTTGGTGTGCAGCAGGCCACAGTTATCTCCAGGGATTCTAAAGTATGGTTAAGGTAGAAAGTTAGGAATCACTGAGTTAAATGCCCCATAAATCTACATAAAATTACACATTGTATATATCTCCATTTCCTTATCTATTATTTCTTCCATGCTGAAACTTTCAAATGCCTAGACAGCTCATTTGGAGAAACTCAGTTCCAAGTGGCTGCAGTGATAGCTCTTCTCCTCTTCCACTACCCGCTACTACTCATTCTCCTCCATCTTCTCCTCTTCCTCCTCTTCCTTGGTTCCTCATATATCCTCTTGGCTTCCCAAAGGTTCACAATGAAATTTTCTTCCCACATAGCAGAATGCATATATTATTCCATTCATCCACTTAATAAGCACCAAACACACTTATGGAAGCATTGTGCAAGCATTTAGTATCAACTAGATATCCAGAAATGAATCTGTTACTATCAAGGCAGTGAAAGCTAACTGTTGTTTTGTTTTTTTTTTTTTTTTTTGCCTTTAGAGTAACAATAAAGTATTAAACTAAGAAATTGGTTAATATATGAAAGAGAAATAAGCCTTCTTTTGGTGAGATATATGGGTTTCTGTTGTGCTCTATATATAGGGACATGAGGCAGAGAAATTCTGGCCAGAAGAGTATTGACCCCAAGTAAGGGCCCCATCGTCAAGCCAAAAAGCCTGACACCTTGACCCAAAGTGAGAACTTACATCCCTATTGTCCTGCTCAAATGTTGCCTTTTCTAAAACCATTCAGGGCCCGTTCCCACCCCCATCTGGTGCACATAAAAACTCTAGACTCAGACGGCAGAGACAGGAGAAGCAGCTGGACATTGGAGACTATGGCTGGATGTTAGAAGTAAGTGGCTTGACTTCAGAGGGTCAGCTTGATGGTGTAGCTTCAGAGAGGAACAGACTTCAGGGGAATGTCACCTTACTGCCCTGTCCCCTTTTTAGCTCCCATTTCAACTGAGAGCTACGTTCCTTGGCAATAAAATCCCTTGCATTTACCATCTTCAACTCATTTGTGCAACATCATTTCTCCTGCACTCTGAACAAGAACTCAGGTGCCATAAGTGTGGGTGCAAAAGGCTGTCACACTGACCCTTCACTGAGCTCTTAAGCCGTCTGCAGATGGCAAAGCTAAAAGAGCACTGTAACATTTCCTTTGGGGCTTCAGGGTCATGGGCACCCTCTCCTAGATGCTTTTGTGGGGCCAGTACAGATTTTGCTATTACGGACTCCCAAAAGCTCTAGCCTTGGCTCCTGTGCCTGCTCACCTGTGCTCCCCATCCTGTAAAGGGTGGAGCAGCAAGTGAGTGGTGTTCACCCCTGCTGATGCCCATGCACCCCAGTTCCTGCCCATGAAGGGGTCAGGGAAATATCATGTTTCATATGTGTATCTATTTGTATTAGGATTCACCTCTAAAACATTAGGCCACTTTTGTTGACTTATTATCTCACTTATTGGTAACTCTATTTTATTTTTTAATTTAAATTTTTATTTTGATTTTTTGTGGATACATAGTAGATATATATTTATAGGATACCTTAGATGTTTTGATATCAGCATGCAATACATAATAATCATATTGTGGAGAATAAGGTGTTCATTCCCTCAAGCACTTATCCTTTGAGTTACAAATAATCCAATTATAGTATTTTAGGTATTTTAAACGTATAATTAAATCATTATTGACTACCGTCAACCTGTTGTGCTATCAAATAGTAGGTATTATTCATTCTGACAATTTTTTGGTTCCCATTAATCATCCACACATCCCACACACACACAAGCCCTACTACCTTGCCAGCCTCTGGTAACCATGCTTCTTCTCTCTCTCTCCACAAGTTCAATTGTATTGATTTTTAAGATTCTACAAATAAGTGAGAACACGTAATGTTTTTATCTCCAATTCCATCCATGTTGTTATAAATGTCAGGATCTCATTCTTTTTATGGCTAAATAGTATTTTTTAATGTATATGTACCACGTTTTCTTCATCTATTCATCTATTGCTTACAGTTAGATTGCTTCCAAATCCTGACTACTGTGAACAGTGCTGCAACAAATATAGAAATGCAGATATGTTTTTGATATACTAATTTCTTTTCTTTTGGGTATATGCTCATCAGTGAGACTGCTGGATCATGTGGTAATTCTTTTTTTTTTTTTTTTTTTGAGGAACCTCCAAACTGTTCTCCATAGTGGTTGTACTAATTTCCTTTCCCACTAACAGTGTATGAGGGTTCCCATTTCTCCACATCCTTGCCAGTTGTATTTTGTGTTTTCCTGTGTACTCACTATTACCAGTAAATTTTGTACCTCCAGGTGATTACTTATTGTTCATTAATGTCTTTTTCTTTCTGGTTGAAGTATTCCCTTTAGCATTTCTTACAGGACAGATCTGCTGTTGATGAAATCCTTTGGCATTTTGTTGTTGTTGTTGTTTGAGGAAGTCTATTTCTCCTTCACGTTTGAACGATATTTTTGTTGGATATATTATTCTAGGATAAAACTTCTTTTTTTTTCCTTCTTTATGGCATGACTTTATGTCATGCCACTCTCTCCTGGCCTGTAAGGTATCTACTGCAAGGTCTGCTGCCGGATATATTGGAGCTCCAAAAGATGTTTTTTTTTGTTTGTTTGTTTTTTTGTTTTGTTTTTGTGTATGTGGCTTTTTGTATCCTTTCTTTATCATTGGCCTTGGTAAGTTTGATTATTAAATGCCTTGAAGTAGTCTTCTTTGGGTTAAATCTGCTTGGTGTTCTATAGTCTTCTTGTGCTTGGATTTTGCTATATTTTTCTAGGTTTGAGAAGTTCTTTGTTACTATCCTTTTGAATAAACTTTTTGCTCCTATCTCTTTCTTTAGTTTCTCTTTAAGGACAATAAGTCTTAGATTTGCCCCTTTGAGGCTATTTTCTAGGTTCTCTAGGCATGGTTTATTGCTTTCTTCTTTTTCCTTTTGTTTCTTCTGACTGTGTATTTCTAAATAATCTGTCTTTAAGCTCACTAATTTATTTTTCTGCTTGCTCAGTTCTGCTATTAAAAGACTTGGATGCATTTTCTTTTCTTTTTTTCTTTTTTGGATGCAGTCTCACTCTGTAGCCCAGGCTGGAGTGCAGTGACACTATCTCGGCTCACTGCAACCTCTGCCACCCAGGTTCAAACGATTCTCCTGCCTCAGCCTCCTCAGTAGCTGGGATTAGATGTGCCTGCCACTGCGCTCGGCTGATTTTTGTATTTTTAGTAGAGACGAGGTTTCACTATCTTGACCAGGCTGATCTTGAACTCCTGAACTCATGATCCACCCTTCTCGGCCTCCCAAAGTGTTGGAATTACAGGCATGAGCCACCATGACCAGCCAACTCTGATGCATTTTCAATATGCCACCTGCACTTTTTAGCTTCAGAATTTCTCCTTGGTTCTTTTTAATAATTTCAGTCTCCTTGTTAAATGTATCTGATAGAATTCTGAGTTCCTTCTCTGTATTATCTTGAATTTCTTTGAGTTTCTTCAACAAAGCTATTTTGAATTCTCTGTCTGAAACGTCACATATCTCTGTTTCTTTGGGATTAGCTCCTGCTGCCTCATTTAATTCATTTGGTGATATCATGTTGTCCTAGATTATTTTGATACTTGAAATGTTCAATTGTGTCTCTGCATTGAAGACTTGCATATTTATTATAATCTTTGCAGTCTGGGCTTATTTGTAACTGTTTGTCATGAGAAGGCTTTCCAGATATTTGAAATGACTTAGGTGTTGTGATCTAAGCTGTATCTGCTTTAGGGTGCACCCCAAGCTCAGTAACATTGTGGTTCTTATAGACTCACAGCATACCACATTAATAGTCTTGGACAAGATCCTGGAGGATTATCTGGATTACCAGGAAGATCCTCATGTTCTCTTTCCTTACTTTCTCCCAGATAGTTTTTCCTCTCTGTTCTAGGGGTGGAGTGACACACCCCTGTGGCTACCACCACTGTGACTGCACTGGGTCAAACCTGAATCCAGCACAGTACTGGATCTTACCCAAGGCCTGTTGTAATCACTCCCTGGCAACTCCCTATGTTCATTCAAGGTCCTGGACCTCCACAAGAACTATTCAGGCCTGTGTTTTTCCTTTTAGAGTGGCAAGCTTTCCCAGGCCCTGGGCGAGTCCAGAGGTGTTGTCCAGGAGACAAGGACTAGAGTCAAAAACCTTAGAATTTGACCACTTGTTCTATTGTATTATGAATGAGTTTGCACTCAAACCATAAGATAGAGTTTATTTTCACTTCTTCCTTCAGTTTACGAGGCAGGGGAGCCTGAACCTGTGGCCACTGCCACCACAGGACTGTGGAGAGTATTGCCAGACTATTGCTGATGTTCCTTTAAAGCCCAAGGGTTCTTCAGTCAGCCTGTGCTGAGTTCCGCCTCATCTAGCACTCACTTTTTAGGGCAGTAGGCTCCCTTCTAGCTGAGGACAGGTCCAGCATCACCATCTGAGAGGCAAGACTTAAAATCAGGTATTCCAAGAGCTTTCTTGGTGCTTTATTCCCCTTGGCTGAACTGGTACCTAATGAGCAAGACAAAAATCCCCTTTACTTTTTCCTGTGCTTTTCTCAAACATAAGTAGGCTCTCTCCATAGCCACCACAACTGGGAATGTGCTGAGTCTCATTTGAAGCCAGTAAGTCTCAGAGTCTCATCCAAGGCCCTCAACATAGTACCTGAGTATTGCTGCTGGTTATTCAGTACTCGAGGACTTTTCAGTTATCAGGAGATGTATACTGCCAGGACTTGGTCCTTCCCTTCAAGGCAGCAGGTTCTCTTCTGGCCCAGGGTGTGTCTGGAACTGTTGTCTAGACGATTGGCCATAGAAAGGCGGCCTCATGACTCTGACCTATGCCCTATCCTGCTGTGACTGAGCTGGTATTCAAATTGCAAGCCAAAGTCCTCCCTATTCTTGCTTCTCCTCTCCTTAACAGAAGGAAGGAGTATCTTTTGGAGTTATAAACTGTGCAACCTGAGGTTAGGGGAGAGGTAAGGCTAGCTCTCCTTTAGCTGCCTCTCCCCAGGCCTGCATCCCACCCCCGGCAACCAAGTTCACTGTCTCTTGACCCAGTACAGTACTAGGACTTTCCTAGGAGTTGCAATTCTTGTGGCTTAAACTGCCTTTCAGGTTTATTTGAAGCATGAGAGCTCTTTAGCCTGTGATGGTGAGGCTTGCAGGAACTCAAGTTCCAATTACTGGAATTAGCAAGTCCCCTCTGGCTAGGGCTTGTTTGCTCTCTCTGTAGACAGGCATCAGATGTGCTTTAACTGCTTTTCCTTTCTACTATAACAGAACAGCACTGAGTTCAATGCCTCACAATTGCTACACCCTCCCTCCCCCAGTGCACAGAAATGTTCCCCACACCATGTCACGGCTGCTGAGGAGTGTGGGAGGGGTAGTGTCTCTATTCAAGACTGTTTTTTCTACCTCTTCAGAGTCATGTTTAGTTATACAAAACTAAAGCCAGGTACTGTGAGAACTCACCTGATTTTTGACTCTCATGGAAATGCTTTTGTTGTGTAGATGGTTGTTAAATTGGTGTCTTTGTGGGGGCAGGGGATGATCCTGTAGTAACTCCTGTTCTGCCATCTTGCTCTGCCTCCTCTTTCCATTGCAAACTCTAATGGATTGATGTTTAACCAGGTGAAAAACAGGTCAAGGTAAGTTAACCTCATTAATCTGGGGGTTAATGGCTAACTGTAGAGGAAAATTTCCCGCTCATTCTCTCACTTTTCAAAAAATTCTGAATTATAGATATTGTTTACTTTGGATATACTATTAAATTTCAGTGTGGCTATATATTTTTATTATTTTTTCCTCCAGTAAAACAGTAATGCCTTTCTATTTTTGTTGATAATATTTTTTACTCAATTACTGACAATGTAATATAATTTTTCATTCAATTAATTTGTAAATAGAAATGTTTTCCAGTTACAGCTGCAGTTGAAAATGACAAATCAAAAATAACTGGCCCTAACATATGTTATATTATATACATTATGTATTTTAATTTTAAAATTATATATGTATATAAAATAATTTATATCATTTTACATTACTCCTTAATATTTAATTAGATGACCTTCACATGATCACCATAGACTGTCCTTTTCTAGCATTCAAAATGTCCTTCTTTTGGAGACATTTATTGAATGGCTCCTTAAAAATAAAATGCAATTTTCATCACTGTAATCGTGTGTTGGACATTAACAGTCTCCTGTATGTATAAATTATGTAAGTATACATGTACCTATGCATGTATACATTTATAAAACTGGTGTCCCAGTTTTATTCTTTTTCGATCTGAAGGTATCACCAAGATGGTGTTGACAAATAGTGCTTCTGATTTACATTTACATTAAGTATATTTAGTCAAAAAAATCTAATTTTTTTCTTGATCATCTCATTTTAACACAAACTGTTTACAGAGAATATTGAATTTAGTAAGACTACAGCTACAACAAAAAATTGTACTGAGTTTTTCACCGCTCTTCAGCAATGTCAGGAAAGTTCTATTTATTAGAATATTATTTATAAATACCATAACTAAAATCATGTTAAAATTTATCTATTTTAATAGAAATTTAGTTTTGGATAGGCAAGAAATTAATTACCTTAACTTTAAAATTTTTTCTCTTCAATATTGATTGGATCCAATATTGAAATGTGAAATCTCACGTGAAATTGTAATCCTCAGTATTGGAAGTGAGGCCTGGTGGGAGGTAACTGGATCACGGGAGTGGAGTTCCTGTAACTGATTTAGTAACATCCCCCTTGGTACTATATAGTGAGTGAGTTCACACAAAATCTGGTTATTTAAAAATGTGTAAAACTTGCCCCTTGTTCTCTCTTCCTCCCACTCTATCCGTGTAAGACGTGCCTGCTTCCCCTTCACTTTCAACCATGATTGAAAATTTTCTGCATCCCTTCCAGAAGCCATCATACTTCCTGTACAACTTGTGGAACTGTGAGCCAATTAAACCTCTTTTCTTTATAAATTACCCATTCTCACATATTTCTTTAGAATAGTGCAAGAATGGACTAGTATACTCTTCATGTCAATAATATTCAGCAGCCAATTTCTGGAAAAACACAACCAGCTGTAATTTTTTTTAAGGAATGTGACTTATGTTAATTTTATAATACTACCTAAATACCAAATGATAAAGGACGATTACTTTCCAGTACTTAAAATACTGATTGGTCTAAATGCCCTGATACTGGTTGGATTTACTACACTTGTTCTTTTCCAAACTTAGAGCTAATTTTCTCTCACACTTCGAAGAAATATACCTAAAAAGTTTGTCAAAATTAGGTAATAGCCCCGTGGCTTTGTATCGAATACAAATGCCCGTGACTTTGTGTATTTATGCTAAGACAGCATCTCACCACAGTCCGTTCCGTAGGTAGGGTTTTATTCCCTTTGGTGTTTTAATACTTATACACTGTTAATGTCTAAATTCACCAAACTTTTTGTCATCTATGTGCCCACTGAAGTACAAATTTTCAAGGGGAAGCCACAGATACTGACGTCCAAGTTTCTACCATCACTTGGGAGTCCCTGAGTTAGAATCCTCCCTCTAAACTGACCTTTAAGTGGTCATCTCAGTAAGGAAACTCACAGACACTCTGATATGCAACTTTTTTGTGGGTTTGTTGCTGTTGTTATAACCTTAACCTAGATTTCTGCAACAGTGCTGGGAAGAGTAGCTTCACGTTAGCTTTTTATAGAACATACATGGAGAGGTTTACGTGCGGGCTGACACTTCTTGTTGCATTTGACCAAATGCTTTATAAGAAGTCAAGGAATTTCTAGATGTAATTCAAGAGCACACCAATTGTTTATCCAGATGGGACAAAGTAGTTCATGAGATCTTTTCATATGACTAGGACTTGTCATATTGTGTCTGGAATTGGTGGGTTCTTGGTCTTACTGACTTCAAGAATGAAGCTACTGACCCTCGAGGTGAGAGTTAGTTCTTAAAGATAGTGTCCGGGAGTTTCTTCCTTCAGACGTTCAGATGTGTCTGGAACTTCTTCCTTCTGGTGGGTTCATGGTCTCCCTGACAGCAGTGAAGCTGCAGACCTTGGCGGTGAGTGTCACAGCTGTTAAAGGCAGTATGGACCCAAAAACTGAGCAGTAGCAAGATTTCTTCCAAAGAGCAAAAAAACCTATCTTCCACCACTCTACAAAAACATCTGACAAGCTCCCGCTGGCTGTCTCAGGCAGTCTGCTTTTATTCCCTTATCTGACCCCTCCCACATCCTGCTGATTGGTCCATTTTACAAAGAGCTAATTGGTCTATTTTATAGAGAGCGGATTGGTCCATTTTGACAGAGTGCTGATTGGTGTGTTTATAATCCTTGAGCTAGACACAGAGTGCTAGACAGGAAGTTCTCCAAGTCCCCACTAGGTTAGCTAGATACAGAGTACTGATTGGTGTATTTACAAACCCTGAGAGAGACACAGAGTGCTGACTGGTGCATTTAGAATCCTTGAACTAGACATAGAGTGCAAGAAGGAAAAGTTCTCCAAGTCTGCACTAGGTTAGCTAGATACAGAGTACTGATTGGTGTATTTACAAACCCTGAGCTAGGCACAGAGTGATGATTGGTGTGTTTAGGATCCCTTAGCTAGACATAAAAGTTCTCCAAGTCCCAACTAGACTCAGGAGCCCAGCTGGCTTCACCTAGTGGATTCTGCACCAGAGCTGTAGGGGGAGCACCAGCCACCCCCAGACACGCCTGCACTCCTCAGCCCTTGGACCCTTGATGGGACTGGGCACCATGGAGCAGGAGGCAGTACCCTTTGGGGAGGCAGGGGCTGCTCGGGAGCCAACCACTGGGGCAGCCTCGGACATCATGGGCTGCAGGTCCCGAGCCCTGCCCCGCAGGGAGGCAGCTGAGGCCTGGTGAGAACTCGAACACAGTGCCGGCCCGCTGGCACCCTCTGCAGCTGCTGACCCTGGTGCTAAGCCCCTCACTGCCCTGGGCCAGCTGTGCCAGCCAGCCGCTCCATGTGCGGGGCCGCTGAGCCCATGCCTGTGCCCACCAAAACTCACGCTGGCCCACGAGCATGGCACGCAGCCCTTGTTCCCGGGGGCCTCTCCCTCTACACCTCCCTGCAAGCAGAGGGAGGAGGCTCCCACCTCGGCCAGCCCAGATAGGGGTTCCCACAGTGCTGGAGCAGGCTGAAGGGCTCCTTAAGCGCTGCCAGAGTGGATGCTGAGGCCGAGGAGGTGCCAAGAGCCAGGGTTGCTAGCACGTTGTCACCTTTCAATATCTAGCAGTTTTACATATGTTCTATGAACATCTGTTGTTTTCCTAATGATTAATCTTAACAAGTATATTTTTAAAGGGTCTTTAATGGTGTTGAACAGGTGTCTTCCTGTTGTTTTATATATTCTACATCAAAAGGAGACTCAAGTGATTGAGAGAAACAGTGGAATCTGGAAAGAATGACACCTGAAACAAAGATGGTGGTGTAGAATTGAGAATCTAATAACCCATCTATCCTGCATGTGGTGGTTTTTTTCTCAGAATGAGGGAGAAGTTATAAAGCAAATATCTTTGTTTACAGTAACCTCATAAGTAATATAAAAACTGGCTTGACTCTTATTATAACTGTATCTAGGGTACCATGAACTTTGAGTGACTGAGTGCTGATGACAGACACATACTATATCTAACTATAGACACTTTTTGTACAATAAACAATGGGGCATGCGGCAAGGCACAGTGGCTCACTCCTGTAATCCCAGCACTTTGGGAGGCCAAGGCAGGCAGATAACTTGAGGTCAGGAGTTCGAGACCAGCATGGCCAACATGGTGAAACCCTGTATCTACTAAAAATACAAAAATTAGCTGTGTGTGGTGACGCACACCTGTAATCCCAGGTATTCAGAAGGCTGAGGCAGGAGCAGGAGGATTGCTTGAATCTGGGAGGCGGAAGTTGCAGTGAGTTGAGATTGTGCCATTGCACTCCAGCCTGGGTGACAGAGGGAGACTCTGTCTCAAAAAAAAAAAAAGAAAAAGAAATGATAGGGCATGCTTTAACCGTCAGTATACAGACCTATACATTCAATTTGTCCTATCCTGAGTGCAAATTTTCAATGCTTAATTAGCATAAATAATATACACTCCTTTGTTCTGCAATTTAAAATATCTTGACTTCTTTAGTAAACTACTCAGTGAATTTATTCAATGGCATATATTCCCTTGCCAAGCATGCTAATAAATGCAGCTCTGTAATTTTTTTAATTGCAAAAATAAGATAGATGGAAAGTACAACCATTTCTCTTCTGGAATTGAACAATTTCCCTACTAATATGTTAATATTTCTGGGTCCAGGGAAGGGTTGCCCTGTCCCCAGTGGTACACAACCTAACTTTAGACTTCTATGCATCCAGGTTTTTAAAAATTTTTTAATTACAGGAAAGGTAATTCACATATGTACATGTTTGTGGATAGTTGAGAAAAGAGGTGGTGAGGGAGAGCAAGAGTCGAATGAAGAATATAATTCGAAGACATTACATAAATAATTACATTATTTTACATTTTGTTTCTTGGTAGCAGCATTCTGTTTCTATTATAAAGTGTTTTAAAGTGACGGAGCCTCTCATTTTAAGATTCTTTCTTGCCTTTATATAAAAAACAAAGAGACCAATGATTTTCTGTGCTTATTTTAATATCTCATATTGACATTAAATTCATATTTTAATTAGGAAACATAATATTGTAAACTATGGTGTACAGTGTTTCAAAATTTAATTCATTTAAAAAAGATACCTTTTTACAAGTGGTAATGAAAATACATGTGACTAAAAGCAGACCACTGATAATTTTGGGTGGAAAAAACTTAAATTTATTAAGGAAAGAAATAAATTGAAGCAGGACATTGTTTTAATATGCATATAATTAATTGTAGAACTGTATATTGTGAAATTTAATTAAACACGTTCTAGCCATTTGGATTTTGAAATGCTTGGTAAAATACTAAGTTAAAGATGTGAGGAATCGATATTACCCTTCCAGCATTTTTGTTTCAGCTACATAATAGCTCTCTTAGTAGGTATGTAAGAAAGCTCCTGATATTTTTGCCTTGATCTAAAGGAAAATAAATGTTCTATAAAGGGTAAATCTATTAATTAGAGACCCACACAACTTTCTTTCTTGCTAGTGTAATCGTTAAATTGATTTTTCCAGTCCATCATGTAATTGCTCCAGCGATGGAATCCTGCTTTCCACTCCCATTCTGCTTCATCAATATTTCCTGTAAAACACAGAATAAGTTGTATTAATCTAAATTTTAATCTGTTTCATTAATTGAAAAACAATTTAGAATACAAAAGCCGTTTTCTCTAACTACACTGTACAGCATTATTTTCTTTTTTCACTTATTCTTTATTATTTATTATTAGCTCTCTCTGCCTGAAAAGAGATTTTAATAAAATCTTTACAGATTATGTGAAAATGCAAACAATATATATAATTTATGTAAAGTGTAACATATAAAATGGAAAATGAGTTTATATATTGTATTATGCATAATTACATTACATATATTTTCTTTAGTTTTCAAGAAGATATGTAGATATTATGCTCTTCTCTTGACCTGTTTTAAAATACCATAAATTTAATGGTCTAATTTACATATATAGTTATAAAACATAATTATTTCTGATGAAAATTATATATGAATACAGTCATCCTTAATATTTGTGGGGAGTTGGTTCTAGGACCTCTCAGGGATACCAAAATCCTCAGATACTCAAGTCCCTTATGTAAAATGGCATAACATTTTCATATAAGCTATGCACATCCCTAGATAATTTATACCTAGTATAATGAAAGTGCTATGTAAATGTTTATTATGTTATATTGTTTAGGGAATAATCACAAGAAAAAAATCTGTATATGTTTAGTATAGATGCATTTATTTATCAAATGTTTTTGACTCATGGTTAGGTAAATCCATGGATGTGTAATCCATAAATACAAAGGGCAGACTGTATTTATTAATGCATAAGGATAACTTTGTAATTGTCATTCCACATAGATTTTACCCTTATTATAATACATTATTTTATTATTATTTTTTGAGACAGAGTTTCACTCTTGCCACCCAGACTGGAGTGCAATGGCGCCATCTCAGCTCACTGCAACCTCTGCCTCCTGGGTTCAAGAGATTCTCCCTCCTCAGACTCCTGAGTGGCTGGATTACAGATGCATCACCACCATGCTTGGCTAATTTTTGTAGTTTTGGTGGAGATGGGGTTTCACCATGTTGGTTGGCCAGGCTGGTCTCGACCTCCTGACCCCAGGTGATCCGCCCGCCTCAGCCTCCCAAAGTGCTGGGAATACGGTCATGAGTCACCATCCCCGGTCAATACATTTTGGAAACAATGTTTAGTCATTGTTTCAGCCACTTACTGTGAAAGCAGTTTATTAATTGCGTTGTAAAATAGAAAGATGAGTAACATAATTTCTGTTTTCAAGTAGTTTGCAAAGTATATGCATGTGTTAGGAGAAAGGAGTGTGTAGGCAGGAATAGTGTGAGGTGGTGAACCACAAATGGTCTACATATTTCAAGAACTTTGAAATTCTGATTTATATGGAAGTGTATTGTTAAAAAATACAGATTATGAACAGTAAAAACTATTAAATTACCATGTTTTAAGACACATATTTCTGTTCCTGATATAAAGGCATAATAAGCATTATATATAACTGTGGTTTTCTTACTTTTAAAAATTTTAGAATGCTAAGCTACCAAAAAATTTTAAGTAATTTCATGTATACTGAAAGTAGGGACTGGCAACTCTTCTAATACATACTTTTCAGTTAGAAATCTTTGAAATTAATTAAACTTTGTAAGATATTACTTTGGAGGAGAAAATGTACTGACTCATTTTAAGCTAGTACAAAAATAAAAATACTTAAATATTTGTACAGACATTACAATATCCCTTGTAATTTAGGATATATTTAGGTTTGAAATGTTCATAATGCTTGGATATTGGAAAAATATTTGAAAGTTTACATAAAATGTTTCACTTTCATGTAAAATGGCTTTTAAAAAAGTCAATCACTATAATCCCTTTTTTTTGTGTGTGAATAATAGAACTTCTATAAAGGGTCAAAAAAGATTGCATGTGGAAGAAAGATGTTATATGTCACATCAAATCATCCACTTTTATGGTCTTTTAAAAAATAAATAAATGCTGTTTTCAATGTTACTTATATAAAATAAAAACTCTAAAGTCCAGAAAATCTTTTCTTGATAAATAAATTTTTGGTAATTTAAAATTTAGACCATGAATTGAATCGTTTTAGAAAGTGTCCTAGATCTGATTTTCTTTTCTTGTTCATGGAATAATACCAAATTCACTGATTTATATACATTTACATTTATTTCCTATGTGCCATAATCAAATGTCTATACAATTTAAATGCTTTTAAGTGCACGAATGCTCTATAAATCTAAATACTATTCTGCTTTAGAAATAGGGGGCATTGATTAAGACAATAAACTATGAAACATTTAATTATTTTCTAACAAAATCCGGAGAAAGCAAATATGCCATAAAAGTAAATACAATATTGAGTTTGAAATAAATCAAATTCAAAATTAAAAGTTTTCCTCTTTCATCTTCTTCTTTTTTAAGTCCTCCTCTCTTTCTTTTTTCTTCTTATTTCATATTGGCTTGTTTATTACTAAGACGACAAAATCTAGTCACAACTCAATTTTCATATTATTATCAACATCAGCAATATTCATGATTAAAAACCATCTAACTTAAATGGTTGGAACATCATAATAAAAAAGTGAGGGCTGGCACATTATAAACAGAGATTAAACTTGATTAGCAAATTTTAACTTATTTAAAATTTGAGGGAATAAAGACCTTTATGATCGACAATGTATTTGCTTTACAATTGATTAATTAAAACATAATTATATTGTAGAACGGTCATAATGCTCAAACAATGTAAGTTTCTTAGAATTGTAACCTCAACCATAATGCAGGCTTCTAACTCAATGTACTTATTGTAAAGGAATCAATATATGTTTTGTATGAATTCAGAGATATAAAGGAAGAATAACGCTGCCACCGATGTTTCTTTTCATGCCTCATGGTGTCTGAAAGTCCATAAATGTAATGATAATAGCAACGTTGATTGTCATTCTCTAAGTATAAATATTTTTTATAAGAAAGGGAAAAATAATCAAATTCTGAATGAGAGAAGAAAAAGAAATGTGTAGAGAGAAAAAGAAAGTGGAGGCTTGATACTAAATTCACAGGTCAAATATTGATGTGATGTTTTCTTTAAAGAAGATAAAAATTAATTTTAGAAATAAAGAACCCTAACTTGTAGAAAGAGTTTTTTTTATTATTTTCTCTTCTTTATAGTGGTAACGTTTTGTGTTTTGGATACTGTGAACAAAATGGAAAGATTACCATAATATATTACGGTTTTAATTATATTTTATCAAGAAAAATGATGAATCAATTGATTGACCTTTCCAGATTATTATGTAGAGAGTAAATGTAAAGTCATCTTTATGCATACTACAATGATCATACTATATAATAATATGTATAAAAAGTGTCTTAATTCATAATATCAACAATAGGTCACATAGTATTTATCCATTGACCTCAGCTGATGGCATTTAAATAATACATGTAAAATACAGTAATATAGAGGAGTGAAAATAAAAGAACAAGGGCAAATATATAGCAGAAATGTAAATAAAAGAAACAAACCAGAGTTGGCAACATGTATAGCAGGTATGGTAACAATCAAGGCCAAAAAATAAATGAGTAAATAAGTATATATTAATAGGATTTTAAATCTTCAATATTAATAAAGCTTACAACTCTCATAATTATTTTTCAGAGAAATATCTTCATGATTGTAGAATTTCATGCATCTTTATTATTTCTTAAATAAAAATAGAGCAGAAATAATTAAGGACATTGAGGACCTTATTCATATAACTATGTAGTAAGAATACAGTTGATTTAAAACATATGTAACCTTAGAGATAGATAGTTTACTTTTGTCAAAGAAAAACAATGTGTTAAAAATAATGTGTTGTTACATTAATTATCACCCCAATAGAACTTACTAAATTTGCATTTAATATATAAATATGTAAAATAGGAAACTGTATAATTTATTTTTTATAAAATAAATTTCATGTCAAGATGTCAAAAGATCAAATAGACATATCAGTTAAAAAGATTATCTAATACTTAAGACAGTTTGTGAATATTTATAACTTACACATATGTATAGAGATATTAAAAAACAAGTTTCTCCAAAGCAAATCTCTGTGTGCAAGGGCAAAACAAATTTGCAAGTACAAATGTTTAAAAGAAAAAGTAAAAAATATACACACAGTTGACCTTGAACAACAGGAGTGTGAACTGCACAAATCCACTTATATGTGGATTTTCTTCCACCTCTATCACTCCAGAGACAGCAAGACCAACACCTCCTTTCCCATCCTCCTCCTCCTCCTCAGCCTACTCAATGTGAAGACGACAAGTATGAAAACCTTTATGATGATCAACTTCCACTCCATTTCTCTATCTTATGATTTTCATTTTCTTTACAACAGTTTACTTTATTATAATAATATAGCATATAATACAAATATTATTCATAATATATGGTAATCAAATGTTTATGTTATTGGTAAGGTCCAGTCAAGTAGGCTTAATTAGTCAACTTAATCAGTAGTTAAATTTTTGGGGATTCGAGAGTTACAGGCATATTTTCAACTGTGCAAGGGTGGTGCCCCTAACCCCCAAGTTGTTTTCCAGAGTCAACTGTTTATGCAAACATAGATGATATTTCCAAATTTGCATTCAGAGGCAAATTTACTAGTAAATCCTTTTCACTAAAACAAGAAAAAGCAATTTTAGATTAATTTTTAAAGCATAAATAAAATAAATATAAGAGAAGTGAATATATTCCTGATGCGAATGAACCAGCAAACAAAAGAAGCTATTTGGAAGAACGACCCTACCTCAGAAATGAAATTATCATGTTGATGCCGTAATAGTCTTACATACTCTAAGAAGACAAAGGTAAAAAATAAAACTCATGAATATAGTAAAAGCTTATACATTTATGAATCAATAACCAGAACATGTCAGTTTCCCATTTAAAATTACTAAATGGCTTTACTTAGGATATAATTTAAATTCCTAAGCATGATACACAAGACACTTCATCTCTGGTTCCTGCTCATCCACTTTGCCTTCACATTGAGATTCAGTGCAGGTATCTTCTCTTCTTAAAAGCTTTTCATGGTCCTGGGCCCTGACTCCACTTCACTGTGAGTAAGCAGACCCTGCCATTTTCATCTGTGCAGCTCTAGCTGCTAGTGCAGTTCCTGGCTCACAGCAACAGTGTATAGGCTCTGTAAATGTTACCAAATTAGTTGACCAAAAAGATTTTTTAAAAGATAAATTATATTTCTATTAGGTATCTTGTTATACATCTGATAAGATGTCCTGAAAAACATTCAGAAACTAGTTAACTGTCAACTACCTAGGAAAGATGACCCATTTAAAACCACCACAAATGTCTATTTAGAATTTTTTTTTCTCTTTCCATTTTTTATATTTTCATGGATAATTGCTATTAGGAACACTTCACATTAGTTTTCATTAATAAATATTTTGCAAGCCAGTCGCCCTCCGAACCTGCAAAATACTTGTGTTGGCTTTAAGAAAAATGTTAAGTGGTATTTTGGAGAGGGGATTATACCAGCATTACTCATACTCATTGTAATTTTGACAACATATTAATCTCGTACTATGGATGCGAGTACGCATTTTCCACTCTCTAGGAAAAGAAACTTTGAAAATTCTGCAAGGGAAATGGCCTTCGATAAAATTCAACATCCCCTCATGTCAAAAAGTCTCAGCAAACTAGGTATTGATGGAATGTATCTCAAACTAATAAGAGCTATTTATGACAAATTCATAGCCAATATCATATTAAATGGGCAAAAGCTGGAAATATTCCCTTTGAAAACCGGCACAAGACAAGAATGCCCTCTCTCACCACTCCTATTCACACAATATTGGAAGTTCTGGCCAGGGCAACCAGACAAGAGAAAGAAAGGGTATTCAAATAAAAAGAAAGGAAGTTAAGTTGTCTCTGTTTGTAGACAACATGATTCTATGTTTAGAAAACCCCATCATCTCAGCCCAAAACCTCCTGAAGCTGGTAAGCAAATTCAGCAAAGTCTTAGGATACAAAATCAATGTGCAGAAATCACAAGCATTCCTATATGCCAATAACAGACAAGCAGAGAGCCAAATCATGAATAAACTCCCATTCACAATTGCTACAAAGAGAATGAAATATGTAGGAACACAACTAACAAAGATGTGAAAGACCTCTTCAAGGAGAACTACAAACCACTACTCAAAGAACTAAAAGTACATAAATAAACGGAAAAACATTTCATCCTCATGGATAGGAAGAATCAATATCATGAAAATGGTCATATTGCCCAAATTAATTTATAGATTCAATGCTATTCCCATTAAACTACCATTGAATTTCTTCACAGAATTAGAAAAATCTACTTTAAATTTAATATGGTACCAAAACAGAGCCTGCATAGCCAAAACAATCTTAAACGAAAAGAACAAAGCTGTAGGTATCACGCTACCTGACTTCAAACTATACAAGGCTACAGTAACCAAAACAGCATGGTATTAGTACCAAAAGAGGCATATAGACCAATGACACAGAACAGAAACCTCAGGAATAACACCACACATCTACAACCATTTGTTCTTTGACAAACCTGAAAAAACAAGCAATGGGGAAAGGATTCTCTATCTAATAAATGGTGTTGAGAAAACTGGTTAGCCATATGCAGAAAACTGAAACTGGACCCCTTCCTTACACTTTATACAAAGATTAACTCAAGATGGATTAAAAACTTGATGGTAAAACCTCAAATAATAACAATTCTAGAAGAAAACCTAAGCAGTACCATTCAGGACAAAGGCATGGGCAAAGACTTCATGACAAAAATGCCAAAAGCAATTGCAGCCAAAGCTAAAATTGACAAATGTGGGTATAGTTAAACTGAAGAGCTTCTGCACAGCAAAATAAACTATCATCAGAGTGAATAGACAACCTACAGAATGAGAGAAAATTTTTGCAATCTATCCATCTGACAAAGGTCTAATATCCAGAATCTACCAGGAATTTAAAAAAAATTTATAAGAGAAAAACAAAGAACCCCATCAAAATTGGGCAAATGATATGAACAGACACTTCTCAAAAGAAGACATTTATGCTGCCAAAAAACATATGAAAAAAGGCTTAACATCACTGATCATTAGAGAAATAAAAATCAAAACCACAATGAGATACCATCTCACAGCAGTCAGAAAGGCAATTATTATAAAGTCAAGAAACAGTAGATACTGGTGAGGCTGTGGAGAAATAGGAATGCTTTTACACTATTGGTGGGAATGTAAATTAGTTCAACCATTGTGGAAGACAGTGTGGCAATTCCTCAAGGATCTAGAACCAGAAATACCATTTGACCCAGCAATCCCATTACTGGGTGTATACCCAAAGGAATATAAATTATCCAACTATAAACCATGCATGGCCAGGTGCAGTGGCTCACGCCTGTAAGCCCTGCACTTTGGGAGGCCAAGGTAGGCAGATCACCTGAGGTCGGGAGTTCGAGATCAGCCTGACCAACATAGAGAAACCCCGTCTCTACTAAAAATACAAAATTAGCTGGGTGTGGTGGCATATGCCTGCAATCCCAGTTACTCCAGAGGCTGAGGCAGGAAAATCGCTTGAACCCAGGAGATGGAGGTTGCAGTGAGCCGAGATCGCATCATTGTACTCCAGCCTAGGCAACAAGAGTGAAATTTTGTCTCAAATAAATAAATAAAGCCCATGCACATGTATGTTTATTGCAGTACTATTTACAATAGTAAAGATATGAAACCAACCCAAAAACCTATCAATGACAGACTGGATAAAGAAAATGTGGTACTTATATACCACGGAATACTATGCAGTCATAAAAAGGTATGAGATAATGTCCTTTGCAGGGACATGGATGAAGCTGGAAGCCACCATCATCAGCAAACTAACACAACTAACACAGGAACAGAAAACCAAACACCGCCTATTCTCACTCATAAGTGGGAGCTGAACAATGAGAACACATGGACACAGGGAGGGGAACAATACACACTGGGGCCAGTCGGGGGTGAAGAGTGAGGAGAGGGAGAGCAGTAGGACATACAGCTACTGGATGCGAGGCTTAAAACCTAGACGACGGGTTGATAGGCTCAACAAGCCGCCATGGCACACGTATACCTATGTAACAAAACTGCACGTTCTACACATGTATCTCAGAACTTAAAGTATATAAAAAAATAAAGAAAATTCTGCAAAAGACCAAATGGTTTAGTATGCATAAAACAGTTAAAAGCTGGCAGATTATAAATTTTTATGTGGTATGAAAAATAATAAAGTTTTTTTTTCTAAAAATAATTGCCTAATGGATGAGTGGTAAACACACACAGAAAATGTGAATTTGTATGATACAATGTGCATAACTAAATGTAGCAACTCATATTGTTGACCTGAGAATTCCTTGGAAAAAGGATAGTACTTTATACCTAGGCTAGTAGTTTTAGTATAAATTTTCAAAGCATATTAATAGGACATAAATCTAATAAGAGGTTAGAGGCTCTACATATAAGTATGAATACATTACATATATATATTCACCTTGATACATATGACCTATTAATCTGTTATATTTTTATTCTTCACTTTTCTATGCCCAATTTTAAATCAACAATAATACCCCTTTTTAACCAACTCAGTAATATGAATGATTTCACTGCTTTAAAATTATTTCAAATCTCACCAAGTCTTGTGATTGTAAAACAGAGACAATTTGCTTTGTGTGTGTGGGTTTTGGGGCGATAGAAAAGATGGGAATCAGTTTTTGGTTTAATGTCTCACAGGGTAAAGAGAAGGGAAGAGTCATGGAAGGCAATTTGTGAAATAGTAAATTTATAAACATATTGACATAACTTTTTTGGTTCACTTCTTTGTGATCTTTGTTTTGCATGTATTGTCTTATTTGAAAAAAAAAATTGTTTTCTCTCCTGTGAAAATAATTATGATAAGTTTTTGTGTGTGTGTGGTTGTTATGTTTTGTCTAGCCAAAAAGGACACTAAGTAAATTTTCACCAGAGCCAAGCCTATTTAATAAAGTCTAAGGAATTAGAAAATATTTTAGTCCATTCACACTGCCATAATAAAACATCATACACTGGGTAGCTTATGTACAACAGAAATGTATTTTTCACAGTTGAGGAGGCTTTCTAGCAGATTAGACTTCCATCTAAGATCAAGCAACAGTAGAGTGGTGTCTGACGATGAGCAGTTTTCTGGTTCATAGGTGGCAGTCTCATTGCTATGTTCTCACATGGAGGAATGGGGGAGTTCTCTCAGGAATTTTTTTTTTTTTTTTTTTTAGAGCATTAATCCCTTTTGAATGGGCTTTGTCTCCATGAACTCATGACCTCTCTAAAGATTTGCCTTCTAATACCAGCACCTTAGTGATTAGGATGTCAACATATGAATTTTAGGGAGACACAAACATTCAGACCCTAGCAGAAGAGAATGCAGAGGCGAATTAACCCATAATTGCTAGTGGAAGTGAAGATAGAAGAGATTATACTGATATTTAATTATGTTTGCCATCATAATTAAGACACAACAACAACATTCTTCATGTATTTGAGTGTTCACTGAAAATCTCTTCTGTCTCCATCACATTATTATTTTTCTGTTTTTGATCAGTTATTAAACTTGTCACGGAATGCATACTTCTTTATGCAATAAATCTCAATCATTAATTGTTCTGTTGTAATTTTGAGTATGGGGTAAGATCATACGGTGAACCAGTGTAAACTCAGGCTAGGCTTTGTGAAGACTTCATGTAATTTAAAGTGAAACAGTTAATTTAACTTGATTACTAAGTTATTTAAAGCCACTTGTTTATTTGTTTTGTTTTGCTTTTAATGAGGAATTTATAATTCAGGCATATTAAGACAATAAGTTAGTATCATTATTTTCTCAAAATCACCTTTGCACTCCCTCATCTTTGACTGACAGTCTTGCTGATTAGTAAATAGCAGTAAATGACTCTCAAAGTAACCAGTCCAAAGGGTATTTTGACCCTTAAATTTACACGTGGTTTTTAGTGTTGGCAAGCACGATTTATTCAAAGGTCAGAGGAGGAATTATTGGATCTAACGTTTTTTCTTCATTGGGATAAAATGAAGGACTTTTGTTCTTTAAATAAATTTACCCTTCCACTTTTAGTGAAAAAAATATTATTATCCTTGACAATGGGTCATTTTTCTACTTCCTTTTCTTTTTTCAAATAGGTATGAAATTGTAATATTGAATAGTTATATTCTTGTGTAAATCTGAATTTGTAACATTTGAAATAAATATTGTGAATTTTATTTCTTGCAGGTGCATGCAATAACAGAGTAGCCGTGTGCTGAAGTATGGTCTGAAAGTAAGTGTTAGAATTTGTGTATTTAAACAAGTCTGAAGGATCATTTTATTTGAGAACATTTATTGCTCAAATGTAAACTACTGCTGAGGTGGTACTTACAAAGCTTATTGGGCTGCCATCTTGAGTAACGTAAACATTTTTCCTTTAAAGAAAGCCAGCTAGTAGTTATTCTTTGAAATTTTTCTTTACGTATAGAGTTGCTTTAAAAAAAATTCCCAAAACTTTAGCCTAGGTCATCTGAATAACCCATTCTCAAAACATTAAAGATTAAAATATTTGAGGTTTTGTGACTTGAAAAATGTAAGGTATGGCAAGAACATGGGCCCTTAATCTTTTTAATCTGTCCAAACTCTTTATTTATAAAACATAAATCCTTCTAACTTCAAACTGACTTTGTTCAAATGTAACATTTTTATTACTAATGAATGCATGTTACAATAATCCTATCATGCATTTACTTTAAAATTATAAAATATATCTAATATGAAAACCTTATTATGGGAGAATTAATTAGAAAAAATGGTATAATACAAAATTATATTTTCAAGACACACTGAACCCAACCTTATGCATAGTCCTAGACCACAGCTAGATAAATATTTCCATAGAGCTCAGTGTTACACAAGCTAGGAATTTGTTCAACATTGTATGGGAAATAGCGGCAGCTGGCCAAAAACTTTGGAGTTTGTTTATTTAATCTGCTTTCTGACAGGTAAGTACTTGGAAACAGAAATTTGTGAAGGATAGTTTTTAAAAATGCTGACATTCAAATTTTATTGTATCATCACATAAATTGCAATAGATCATATATGATTCAACCAGAACGGCTCAGCTTGGCTTATAATAAATAAGTCACTTAAAATAACCCACTAATTTTATCTCAAATTATAACCTTCTCATATAAAAATATTTTAAATAAAGATTAAGAATATGTAGTATGTGATGCGATAAATCATAGTATCTCTTTGGGTCTTTTGGCAGATTAATGAGTTACCTCATCGTTATTTACACCCGGAGGACACAAGGACGGCACTGTTGCTCTGCCAAGAGAAGCAGAATCCCATCTCTAGTTATATATTATGTCACAGAACATTTGGTAATACGCAGAGCACTGACTGGTATATCAGAAACATTTCCCAAGCAGATGGAGTACATTATTATAATTTTGGTGAGTAATGTCTGATGATCCAAAGGCATATGAAAGAATCAAATACAGCTCTGAGATGCCCATGTTTGCTGAAACTAGCACCTAACTTATCTAAACAAGAAATGGAAAACATCTACTGTATTGTGATACCTAACATATAGCCTGAAAATTACGGAGCGTCATGATGAACAGAATAGCAAACTCTGAAGGACCTGACCAGCAATATGTCTGATGGCTGAAAATCACTTTTAGAAAGTACACTTAAAGAACCACACGGATTATAAACAGCAGAAATTTTAAAAATTAGACAGCGAGTTGGATATATGTCATATTTGTCAGAGAAGATCAAACTAAGGTGACACGTTTGATCACTCAAGTGGATTGAGTATTTTCTTAATAATGAATATTGAGATAATAAATGAACAAATTTTGATAGTATTTCCTTTCATATTTCTCATCAATCACTTCCTGAAGACTAGTTAACTAAATAACTATTTGTTTATAATATGCAATATTATATAATATTATATTTTGTAGTGTGTGTGTGTGCTCTTAGATAAATATTTCCAAGTTCAGAATATTTAGAAATTTTTTATTGTGTTTTTAAATATGTAAACTTTGGAGTTTTTTTCTCCCTTTAAATCAAGGTTCTATTATTTATTAATAAATTTGTTTTACCAATTTTTGCATACTTTTTTTTAGTTCTATACATTATGATTGATATATTTATTTCTTTGCTCATTAATTAATTCCATAAAGATTTTCTGAATAACAAGTAGGGTTCTATTTTAGTTTCCTTTTTCTATTTTATATTTCCACGGGGTGAAATTTATATTTTAGTTTGCTTTATTTAACTACTAAAGTACTACTTATATAGTAAGAGTTCAAAACACATCTAAACTTGATAGAAGAAAGTCTTAAAAATAATGTATTCATTAAATCAAGTTATTTTAAAGTCAGAGATACATACAGTAACTCCATCATCATGCCTTGGAGAGTATACTTCATCCCTTTTTTACATAAACCATCATCTTTTAAATAACCAAACACTAAAACACACACACCTGTCATTTCCAAGACTTTTGGAAAAAATGATGTCCAGAATCGGCATTGCTGAGCACGTAGTTTAGTCAATATTCTTGATGACTCTGTATTCAAGGTTAGATATTTTTGTTCAGTGCTTTTGAAGACAGGCCATTTTGTGCTATTATTATGAGTCCCATTTGGATTCCTAAATAATAAAATAGAGACATTATAGTAAAATTGAAATCATTGTTAGATTAAAAAGAATATTGTTTTCTAACAGTGTTCACAAGAGCTTTAAAGAGTTTAAGACAGAAAAAATGTGGATATATACTGATGATATGAAGCGTAAGTGAACTGGGCTTAGTGGTTTTAGAACTGAGAACCACTATGTTATTTAAAATTGTAAGAATTAAAATTTAAAGTTGAATTTTTTATATGCATTTCCGCTTAACATATTGGAAGAAAAAATTTTTTATTTCAATAAAATATATCTTCATTCACACTTAAACGTGCTCAAAGGGTGGTGCTACTTTTGTTTCATTCTCTTCCCTCATCTTAGACCCAATCATTTCACAATAAGGAATCATATCACTTACACATCTTTTATATCTATTTCATTCTATATACTCTTATTAATACTGCCTGAGTTTAATACCAAGTTTAATTACAAATCTTATTATGTAATAATCTCATTACTCCAGGAAACTTCTTTCAGTCCCACATTTAAATTTGTCTAACATCTCCTAGATCTGTTTACCAATTAAAAATCTTTCAATAATTCTTCAGTGGTTTCATATTAAGGTTAGTGAACATGGTACCACCCATATTTCCAAGTTTATTTTCAGATATTCTTTTTATAAACCCAGCCAATAGGAATTAGGTAGAGTTCCCCAGTAAATCCCTCTTTTTTTCATTTCTTCTCTTTGCTCCAGCTGTTACTTCTGCTTGGAATTCTTTTGTTTTCCAATTTTATGTGTCTAAACTCATTCAAAACTTTTATATTATCTTTTCATGATATTTTCCATATTTATAGTTGTGATTTGAAAATGGATAATTGTCGACATTATCTTTTCAATATCTATAGTGTTGAGCTCGTTGATGCCTTTATAGCACTCAATAATATATTAATGCCAAGGTCACATAAGTAGGAACTCAGAGTTTTTTTTAAAGTGGCTCTACACAGTCACTACATCTGTAGATTTCCTTATAACATATCTTTGTTATTAGTGTGAGTTAGACATGGATCTAGGCCCTAGAAATATAAATATGAAACACAAACTTTTCCTCAGGGAATTTATAAGCATGAAAACCCAGGGAAACAAAGAACTACAACATAAGACAACATAAACCAAGCCTAAAAAAAGGGCCACAGATTGTTCAGAAGAGGGAGCAGTCATTACATGCTTGAAAGGAAATTACCTTATGGAATGGGAATCTGACTGAAAGAGAGGAAATAAGGAACTGAACTAGAAAGGAAAGCTGGGAAAGCTAGAAAAAGGGATAGAATTAACATAGACATTAATGATAAACTTCTTCTTAGTTCAAATAATAATGAAAAAGCTAGTTTTGTTGAATTCTAGGATAGAGGGAGATACCATTGAATTTATGTACTTAGCATGTTAGTGTTATCACATTAGGTCTAACAGCCCTGGAAAATTGTTTAGAATCGAATTTGTAGGCATTTACTACTCTTGAGGAACTTCTGACTAAATGGCTAGTGTGAGCATCATATTTCAGAAATATTGATCTCAAGGTGAGTATTTAGAATAATCAAGAAACTATAAAGTTTTTCAACCTTCTCTAACATAAACGAAAGATTAAAGTGACAAAGATAAGTAATTCATTCCTTGCTCTTATTCAACCTTACGCAAAATCATGTAAGAAAAAATTTAGTTGAACTTTTCTAAAAGTTCAACACAAAAAATCCTTCATCATTCAGATATCTTCTGTATATTATTAATAGATAGAAATTTTGGAGTAGTGTGAGCAGATCTAAGTTTGTTCTGCTTTGTTTTGTTTAGCCAAAGTCTCTAAGTCCAGTAGAATTTGGAAGGAGAAGTAAAAGTATGGTTATCAAGAGGCAGATTTTTGCCATCAAGAACTTATATTGAATACACACCATATATTCATATTTTATCACAGATGCAGGCATGTTCAACCATGAATTCAGGAGCTTTAGAGACAAATAGTTTCTTGATGTACCAGTTTATTTTATGGAGGAATGGGATATTTTAATAAGAATTAATAATCAGAGCTAGTCAAGCTAAACCAATATCATAGCAGGGTTGAAACCTCCTGCTTTAGGGTATTATTTAAGAGAGATCAAGAAGAAAATTTCTCCAGATCACAGATGGCACACTTGTCTAGGTAAATTATGTAGTCTTTTTTCTTTCTTTTAAAGCTGTAGAAACTAACAAGTACAGCTGCTGGAGGTTGGATATTAAACCAGGAGAACCGATGGTCTGATTCAGTACAGCAATTCTTATGTTCCTAAATTGCCCACTTTTCTTCTAATTCTGCTCTAATTTACTTATGGCAACATTTTAACTGCACATTCATTTCTGTCCTCTGTGAATGGCGACTTAAACAGAGCTGACTTGTACTTGAGTTCAAGAGCAAAGCACTGCCGGTGTTCATTTAACAAACTTTGTCCTATGAAATAACTCATGACATACCAAATTGTAATTTAGAGATAATAAAATTCCTTTGCCTGCAGATGTGGATACAGTTTTCAAAAGATTGAAATAGCTATTGAAGTGATGAAGTATTTTATTCCATAATTTGAAGAAATCTCCATGACTTACAAAGTAACAAGAGAGACAATTCTTTCTGTCTGTATCAATTAAACACTTTGTGAAATACAACATATTTCCACTATACACAATTCCAAAGCATTACATTTTTAAATCTCAAAATCATAAGATCAATTTAAACATCTTGACTTTGCTGTTTCTCAAAGAAGTTTTTGTTCTCGTCACAAAATAAAGACTTCAAAATAGTAATAATTAAAATCTTCCATGAAGTTGTATACACTCTATTTTTATCAGTATCACGTTCTTTTTCTACTTTGTAGTATACCAAAATGCTCTAGAGATCACCCATTAGAATTTTCTTCATATGTAGGTTTGAAAGGTTTTAAGACACAACTAATTTAACAACAAAAAAAGCAGAGAGTATCTTTCTTTAACATCTGTGTTACAGAAAATTACTTGCTTGCCATTGATATTTGAGCACACAGTTGATAACTCATTTTATGAGCAGATTAAAGGAAAAGACATCAATTGATTCAGGATGCCCTGATATGAAGAAAACTTTTGCATCTAGCTTCAAAAATAAAGTTTTCTTGGAATTATAGAATCCTAGGATTGCCTACCCAAGCCTAAAATGAGAATTAAAATTATCCTTAGGAATTCAGAGACAGTTATTTCTAAGTAAGCTATAGTAGTTTTTGAGAGAATGTATTTTAATTAGCTTTAAAATCTAGTAAAATGAAACTATAGTTAATAGTTATATATTAAAAGTCTAGATGAAATCTTTCACTGTCATAAGAGGTTTGAAGAAAATATATTGAAAAAGTTTTAAAACGTTAAAATATTTATAGATTCCATTCCGTGTCACTTAAATGAAATTCTATTTTAATATAAGGAACAGAAGGGCTATAAGAAGGCCTAAATTTAGAAAACAGATTCATTCATTCGTTCAACCAATATTTATAAAGTGTGTACTAGGTCAGGTATTATTTGAGTGATAAGAGAGTCAACAAATACAAAATAGAAATTCGTTTATCTTGCCATTTTTATTTGATGAGAAAGACAAGAAATAAGATCAATAAAGTAATGGTGTAACATGTCAGATGATACCAGGTGCTAGTGATAATAAAATGAGGAATGGGGATAAATAGAAATGGCAGGTGAGTAAGTATCAGTGTGTGTGTGGCAGGGGGATGGTGAGGAGTCCATAATAAAACATCTGATTGTCGTTTGTCTCTTGTTCTTGCAATGTAATCTCTAAACACTTGGAATATTGTGTTATACATGATAGCTTATGCTAACATGATGCCTTATGGTGAGTATATAATAACTTAGGCTCATGAAATGACTCAGGGTGGGGATGGCCACACTGATCATCTTAGGGTAGGAACTAGCCCTGCCAGAAATACCGTCCATGTTATTAGAGGGATGAGACTTTTAGCTATGTGATATCATCCTGACCTCCACGGAGGGGAAGGAGCTGAAGAGTGATTTTAACCATGCGAGCAATGATTCAATCCATCTTGCCTATACATAATAATAAAATCCCAATAAAAACTAGAGATACAAAGCTCAAGTGAGCTTCTTAGATTGGCAATACTCCATAGATACATAAGCACAATAGATGTCGTGAAGATAATAGATCTCTGAGAACAGAGAAGTTTTGCATTTGGAATATTATAAGTCCAAGATACTCTACGTGTCTCATCCTCAGCTAGTTCTAATTTATATATTTTTGTTATAAGAAAACTGTAATTGTAATTACAGGGCTTTCCTGAGTTCTATGAATAGCTCTTGTGAGTTATAAAATCTGACTGATCCAAAGGGACTCTATATTTGTAAACAGCTAGTCTGAAGTGAGGGTAGCCATGCGGACCCTAAACTTCTGACTGGTGTGAGAAATCTTGGACCAATTTCGCAGACTGGAAGATTAAACTTGACTTTCTGTAGCTCTGAGTAAGGGAGCTTTGTAATATTTAATAGAAAATGAAGTGAAGAGGAGAAAAGGGATGAGCCAAACAGTTGTTTGGGGAAATAGTATTTCAGCAGAAAGGAGGGAAAACAATGATCATGAGAAAAACGTTTGCTTAGAGTTTTCCAAGGAAAGCAGGGGGGACAGTGTGACTAGAATAGAGGCAGGAAGGGAATGAGTGTAGGAGGTGAGGTTGGAGAGGGGACAGTAAGGTCACATTACTTAGTGCCATGTATGTCTTCAAAAGTATTTTGTGTCTACTCAGAGTAAGAGAAGGAGGAATTGGAGGTTTTGCACAAAGAAAGAACAAGATTGACCAGGCATGGTGGCTCACGCTTGTAATCTTAGCACTTTAGAAGGCCGAGGTGGGTAGGTCACGAGGTCAGGAGTTCAACACCACCCTGGCCAACATGGTGAAACCACGTTTTTAATGAAAATACAAAAATTAGCCAGGAACGGTGGTGGGCCCCTATAATCCCAGCTACTCAGGAGGCTGAGGCAGGAGAATGGCTTGAACCCAGGAGGTGGAGGTTGCAGTGAGCCAAGATCACGCCATGGCACTGCAGACTGAGTGACAGAGCAAGACTCCATCTTGGGGGGTGGGGAAAAAAAGGAAACTATAAGATCTCATTTACATTGTTTAAAAGATCATCTGTCTGTAGTGTTGGGAATAAACTACAGATGGTTCAAGAAGACCAATTAGGAGGCTACTAAAATAATTTATGTGAGATTTGATGGTTACTTGAACTAGAGTAGTAGTGGCAGAAATTGAAAGAATTAGATCTTACATATATTTTGTAGGTAGAGATGTTACTAGGCCGATAGATTAAAGAGGAAAGGAGCAGGCAATGTTGACTCCAAAGATTCTGGCCTGAGAAACTGGAAGAATGAATGTAGTTGACATTGCTGAGATAGGAAAGACTGCAAGAAGAGCATGTTTGGAATGCAATATCAAGAGTTCATGGCTGGGCATGGTGGCTCATGCCTGTAATCCCAGCACTTTGGGAGGCCAAGGCAGGCAGATCATTTGAGGTCAGGAGTTCAAGACCAGAGTGGCCCACATGGTGAAACCCCGTCTCTACTAAAAATACGAAAATTAGCCAAGCATGGTGGCGCATGCCTGTGATCCCAGCTACTTGGGAGGCTGAGGCAGGAAAATGGCTTGAACCTAGGAGATGGAGGTTGCAGTGAGCTGAGATCTCACCACTGCACTCCAGCCTGGGTGACAGAGCAAGACACTGTCTCAAAAAATAAATAAAGTAAAATAAAATAAAATAAAGAGTTCGCATGTTAGGTTCACGTGTTAAATTTTACATCCAAATGGAGATGGTAAGTAGGTAGTTGGAAATTTGCAGTTACTCTTGATTTTATTGATAGAATATCTGCATTTCAATTAGATCCACAAGTTCTTATTTAACTTGTATTTTTTATTGGAATGACCTTGTCTAGAATGTGACACACATTCCATGATTAAAAATGAAAAAATAACAGAAGTTAGAATAGCTTTGTACTGAATAGGAGATTAGACAATATTATTTTAAGGTAACTTCAAATTCATTTAAAGGGCATAATATTACTTTTGACAAAAAAAAAAAATTAAGTCACAGAAATTTTCTTTTAGGAAAAATTACCCAGTAAACAGTTAACTGAAACAATTTAAGAATAAAAAAATTTTGATCATAAAATACTTCTGATTATATGCTAATGAAATAAAATGCTTCCATGAGAAATATTTGAGGACTGAAATAAGACATCATAAAACTTCCAAATAATAGAAAACATGAATGGGATATTTTTACTTAGTAATGATTAGTAAAATAATTGGGAGAAAAAAATTACTGAAAAACAACATTCCATTATATGAAGAAGGTAGCAAGCATATCTTTATTGTTACCTCTCTAATATTAATATAGATTTGAAATTATTTTGGTCAAAGGTTTTCACCAATTAATTAAGATTCTGAAATGGATTACTAATATAAAATAGATTATTTTGTATGTATCACCATTTTAATGGTTACAAATTCAGTGTTCTTAGATGATCACTTTGAAAAATTCATTAAACATGATATAAGCTCAATTCTGTATGTATGTGTATTGCAATAAAAACTGATTTAAAATGTTTGTTGTGCTGACATCTTCCTCCAAAAAGTAGTATCATTGCTGTCTGAGCACCTTAAAGTGGCACATTTGGTTGTTTTATCTTACTTTTCCTATAAACAATGTCTTTTATTGATTTTCAAATACTTATTCGCATTCTGGAGGTTGTGTCTTTTCTCTGTTGATTGTTTCCTTTGCGGTGAAGACTTTTTTAGTTTAATACCATCCCATTTGTCTAAATTTGATTTTGTTACCTGTGCTTTTACAGTCTTAGCCATAACATCTTTGCCTACATCAGTGTCCTATAGTGTTTTCCTTATGTTTTCTTCTGGTAATTTTATGGCTTTAGGTCTTAAGTTCTTAAATGTAATATTCTCCCAGTTACACTAACAATGTTACTCAATTTACAAATTTCAATACAGTTATAATATTTAAAAACACACATAATGCAATATAACAATTCATAGGATATACAATGCTTATATTTCCCCAAAGCATAGCTCCTTGTCCTATTCTCGTCCTACCATCTCTTCAGACAGACCTTCCTCGGGAACCAAATTGAAGTAGTCAGTGTTTATCACCTCATATTGTTCTATGTACTTTAGCTGTCCTTTTTCCTTTTTCTCATGAGAAGCTAAGAAGTCTCATTCAAACTATCATTTGATTGTTTTGTTAACAACCTGAAATTGTGCCTGACTCATAGTGTGCAGATGGGTACAATAAATAAGAAACATCACAACTGATGTGTGGTTACCTCTTCGTCCTTCACCGTAAATGTTCATGTTTAAAAACTACTACCACATGGGAAACAGTTCACAGATGGCAATTTCTGTACTTTCAAGAAAAATAGTACTCCAAACCAAATAATGTGAAATTCTGCTTCCAATAACTATTTGTTGTGGCAATCAGACACCCTGGGACAACTTTTCAGTGTCTCACATGCAAACTATTTTTTACTATGTGCACTCCTGTAATCCCAGCACTTTGGGAGGCCAAGGCGGGTGGATCGCCTGAGGTAAGGAGTTTGAGACTAGCCTTACCTATATGGTGAAACCCCATCTCTACTAAAAGCACAAAAAATTAGCCAGACATGGCGGTGTGCACCTGTAGTCCCAGCTACTCTGGAGGCTTAGGCAGGAGAATTGCTTGAACCTGGGAGGCGGAGGTTGCAGTGAGCCAAGATTGTGCCGTTGCACTCCAACCTGGGCGACAGAGTGACACACCATCTCAAAAACAAAACAAAACAAACAAAAAAAAATTACACAGATTTATTACATTAAATTAATTATAATATTTATTAACTATATACCCAAATAAAATGAGTTTAATATCCACTGAATTTTATTAGAGCAAGTTAGTATTAACCCATGAATGCATTACGAGTAATTTAATCATGCTGGTTCCATTTTAATCCGCAAGGTAATGTCCTGGGTAATTTGTTAGTTTTATAAAACCTTGTATTTCATGGTTTTCTACAAGCTTCTAAGATAAATCTTTAAAGATAAAAGAAAAATGTATTTTTTATTTGCATACTTACACATATACACAAGCTATCATAGTCTGCTTGGGATGATATAACAGAATACCATAAACTGGATAGCTTACAGACAACAGACATTGATGTTTCATATTCTGGAAGTTGGGAAGTTCAAAATCAAGGCACTGGGAAATTTGGTGTCTGATGAGAGAGCTTACTTCTTGGTTCATAGACAGCAGTCTTTTTGCTGTGTCCTCACATAGAAGGGAGAAGGGAGCTATTTTAGATCTCAGATATAAGAGCACTAATCTCACTCATGAGGACTCTGCCCTCACCACCTAATCACCTTCCCAAGGCCTCACCTCCTAATGACAGGTGACAACGTGCTAGCAGCCCTCGCTCTCGGCACCTCCTCGGCCTCGGCGTCCACTCTGGCAGCACTTGAGGAGCTCTTCAGCCCTCCATGGCACCGTGGAAGCCCCTCTCTGGGCTGGCTGAGTCCAGAGCCACCTCCCTCTGCTTGTGGGGAGGTGTGGAGAGAGAGGCGCAGGTGGGAACCGGGGCTGCGGGCTGCACTCGCGGGCCAGGGCGAGTTCCCACAGGCAGGCGCGGGCTCGGGGGCACACCACACGGAGCAGCCAGCTGGCGCCGCCGGCCCAGGGCAGTGAGGGGCTCAGCACCTGGGCCAGCAACTGCAGAGGTTGCGCCGGGTCCCCCAGCAGTGCCGGCCTGTCGCACTCAAATTCTCGCCGGGCCTTAGCTGCTTTCTGGAGGGACAGGGCTCGGGACCTGCAGCCCGCCATGTCTGAGCTCCTTCTCTGCGGTGCCCCGTGGCAGCTGGTCCCATCCATAGCCCAAGGGCTGAGGAGTGCAGGGGCGGCTCGGGACTGGCGGGCAGCTCTGCCTGCAGCCTCTGTGCAGGATCCACTGGGTGAAGCCAGCTGGGTTCCCGAACTGGATGGGGACTTGGAGAATGTTTGTATCTAGGTGGAGGATCGTATGTGCACCAATCAGCACTCTGTATCTAGCTAACCTAGTGGAGACTTGGAGGACTAGCACTCTGTGACTCTGTCTAGCTCAAGGATTTTAAATGCACTAATCAGCACTCTGTGTCTAGCTCAGGGTTTGTGAATGCACCAGTCAGCACTCTGTGTCTGGCTCAGGGTTTGTGAGTACCCTGGTTGGTGCTCTGTATCTAGCTAACTAGCACTCTGTGCCTCTGTGTTTAGCTCCAGGATTTTAAACGCACCAATCAGCATGCTGTCAAAATGGACCAATCAGCTCTTTGTAAAATAGACCAATCAGCAGGATGTGGGTGGGGCCAGATGAGGGAATAAAAGCAGGCTGCCCCAGTCACTCAGTGGCAACCTATTCCGGTCCCTTTTTGCACTGTGGAAGCTTTATTCTTTGGCTCTTTGCAATAAGTCTTGCTACTGCTCTCTCTTTGGGTCCACGCTGCCTTTATGAGCTGTAACACTCACTGCCAACGTCTGCAGCTTCACTCCTGAAGCCAGCGAGACCGCGAACCCACCGGGAGGAACTAACAACTCCAGACGTGCTGCCTTTAAGAGCTCTAACACTTACCATGAAGGTCTGCAGCAGCTTCACTCCTGACAGCGAGACCACGAACCCACCAGAAGGAAGAAGCTCCAGATATATCTGAACGTCTGAAGGAACAAACTCCGGACACACTGTTTTTAAGAACTGTAACACCGCGAGGGTCCGCGGCTTCATTCTTGAAGTCAGTGAGACCAAGAACCCACCAATTCCGGACACAGTATTACCTAATACCATCACACTGGGAGTTAAGATTTCAACGTACGAGTTTTGAAGGCACACAGGTTGTCAGCCTATAGAGCAGACAAACGTGTGTGTGCGCGTCTGTGTGTTTGTGTACTCTGTAACTCGAATATTAGAAATACCCAAAATAACTGAACAAATATCATTTATATAAAATTTTATTTTATATTATAAGATACAAATGAAACACTGCTAACAACGCCAAATTACATAAATTAAAAACTTATATTTTGAGCTTCAGAAAAAAATCAATCTTATCTATTTATTCAGGCCCAGTGCCTACAATAAACCTAGGAAAGTATACATTGAAAAAATGCTTTTGGCAATGAGAAGTGAGTAGCTTTTTCAGAACTTGATGTGTATTGGATCAATTCACTATCAGTTCTAAAACAAAACTTTTAATTTTGTTAAAAAAGAAATTCACGTTTTCGCATGTGTTAAGTTAAAGTAAAATGGCTTGTAAATATTAATTTTCTAAAACTCACATTGATTAAAAACTCACATTGATTCTTCAGGTGCCGTGAGATAGCAAAACGTTTGACTTCAACTTCCTTCATCTGCTAATGAGGCATCATTTTATAGATGAATTTCTCTTAAGCCTGTTCACAAACTAAAATCTAACTCGAGTTTTCAAGGCCCACTTATATTCTCCATCTTGACTGACTATGGTTTGTTAAGAAGGTCTTTATAACTGTATTCTTTTTGTTTTCTGGTAGATGTAATAAAGGCAGAAAAAATGAGTTACTAAAGCAATGTGAACTGTATTATAATGCAGGTATGGATAGAGACTATAAGAGGATTATTTGCAATTTAGATTATATTTAATGCAAATATCTAAATCTACTTCACTTTTATTAGTTGCTTCCTCCCATCTCCAGATATTTCTATTGCTAACAGTAGAAGTCAGAAAAATGATTACTGAAAAACAATTCCCTAGATTCATTATAGTTTGTTCAGTTTTTTTTTTTTTCTTTGTTAAATAATAAGGTTTGTTATTTTTAGGCAGGAATCAAGGTACCCAGAGGGACAGGATTATAATAACATACCTTAGAAATTTGCAAAAATTCAGAAATTAACTAAGGATGATTTCTCGTATCTAAATATACTGTGCTATAAGAGCCCATGGCCAAGCGGCTTATTAAACTCTTACTGTTTCATCATTCCTAACTTGTGGATTGGAATACATTCTCAGCTTCATGGAGAATTTGAATATAGGTTTTTATGAGAAAGAAGAAGGGAAGAGAAAGGGAGAGGAGAGGAGGAGAGAATAACCCTACAGGAAATATATAATCTGTATGATCCTGTGCACAAATTTGATCAAAGGCAAAACATTTCAATGTGCTAAACTTTCTAGGAAATAAAAAAGAAGACTTATTTTTATTCAGCTCTAATAAAGAGGAACAAATTACACTTCAGTTAAATAAATACTAGGAAGATGACATATCAGCTGCACATAATTTTCAGACTTTAAGAAAAATTAACAGCTGTAGTTCATGCAAAAATATGGGATGAGGCTTCATCACTAGAAATAAGCAAAGACCAATTATGATATAATATAGCTTGGCATGTGTTATCAAAGTGGATGCCTCATAAGAAAAGAAACATTTTGTTTTAAGGGGAAATAAAAACATATACACAAAAATGCAAAACTGAACCCTGCATATAAGGTGAGACTTCTTGAGTGATTTCTGGTATCAGGAGTCCTACCTTACTTTAATCATTTGTTTTATTACTAGGTCCTAATGAAGAGTCTTGTTCATGTTGTCAATCAGTATTGTTAAGGTCTGTTCTGTTCAGGAAATAAAAAGGAGTAAAAAAAAGCCTTAAGCACACAGAAATATGTTTCTCTTTTTAATCCAAATCAAAATCTTAATGTAGATTTGATTTTAATACAAATCAAAATTTTCACCATTGCTGAGATGTACTGTGTTTTTTTAATCCTAAATTTCTAACTGGGAATCAAGTGCCCACTTAAAGCACATTTTTATATATTATGAGAACATTTTAATCTTAATCAGTATTTAAAAGAGGCTTGTGTACTTAACCCACTCTCCTAAATACTTCACTAAAGTAGTTGGATAGAGTCATGAAAACAAATTGATTCCCAGTGCACAGTTTTCTTCTAGTAATTTCTTTGTATTGCACATCTTCAGTTATTCATTAGCTGAAAGGTCAAAGAGTTGCCAGACAAAAGATCTCTAAGATCTTTAGTACACTGTTGGTATGATGGATGAACAAAGCTTTTATGGTCTGGAAGATCATTCTGTCTTCTTTCCTCTGCATTGTTTGGATATAAAGGTTTGTATAATTAGCTGGTGAGTTAAAGAGGGATAGTAAGCAATGTTTAGCCTCCTCCAACTCCAGAAAATGAATTGGGCTGAATACTAAATCGTATTACAGAAAATTAGACACTTTTTCTTTTCCTTCCTTCCTTCCTCCCTCCCTTTCCTTCCTTCCTTCCTTCCTTCCTTCCTTCCTTCCTTCCTTCCTTCCTTCCTTCCTTCCTTCCTTCCTTCCTTCCTTCCTCCTTCCCTCCCTCCCTCCCTCCCTCCCTCCAGTCTCTGCTTTCTTCCTTCACTCCTTCCTTTATTCTTCCATTTTTCCCTTTATTCATTAGCTGAGCAAGTGCATCCAGATATCTTCCCTAATTTCTAAATGTGAAGATGCATTATGTTTGTACCCATTTTCATTTTCTAGTGATAGCAAAGCAACTGTTATCATTTGGATGTGATCATATGAATCCCAGAGGAGTGACAGCCTAATGATCTGTAGAGAGCTCAAATGTACTTTCAAATAATGGCACTAGAACACTTATTTTAATAAGGGGGCAGACTTTGCATTAATTATAGATAAGAAAATAATCTCAAACTTGAAACAAAGTGGCTTTTTTTTTTTTGAGTCTTCCAAATTCTATCAGTTTTGCTCTTATTCACGTCTGTTTGCGTTATTCTGTGCCACAAAATTGATGGCAACAAGCCCACAGTTTCAGGAATGAGCCTAGGAATTGCCAAAAAAAAATGTCCTGGAAACTTAGTTTTATAGTAGCACAAACAAATCTTAAAATAGCTTGATTTTTAAATGAATATTTAAATATTAGAAAAGACCTGGGAAAAATACTCCAGGAAAATTATATGAAAACTTAATTGTGATGTTTTTCTTTAATGGGTAGTTTCAGCATATCAAATAAATATTCTTGAATTCAAAGTTATTGACTTTATATCACTATTCACTGGAAGTCCCTATATTTGGCTAATCACCTCCATTAGACTTTAAGGCTCCATAATAGCAGACAAAATGTCTGTTTTGTTGACTCCTGTAGCCTTGCATAGAGTCAATGTTTGATAAAAGGCTGTTTGGTAAAGGTTTTACCTAAATAAGTAAGCCATTAGACTAATTGTATCAGAATGAACTTTTAAAGTGATTAGAATTATACTGCATACACTTGAAACTACAGTGTATCCTTTCAAACGAAAAAGCAAACTCTGTGTGTGTGTGTGTGTGTGTGTGTGTGTGTGTGTGTGTGTATTTTCTCTTCTAAACAACTGGTGTGGATGTTGGCTAAGATATTTTGAGGTTGTTTGAGATCTGTTTCAGAGGTATATGAGTAAATTTAAGAAGAATATACTTTAAAAACATTTATTAGAAATTTTGTATCTATTAGACACTGAACTAAGCACTTTTTTATGCAAAAACTCAGTTAACATTAACTATGATTATTTGAAAGAGGCAATTTTATTATTCATATTATATAGATAAGGAAGCTGAGATTGTCCAATGTCACACAACTTGAATGGCTGAGGTAGGTGAATTTTCAAATCTCAAAGCCTACAATGTCAAAAACATAAATCTGGTGTTTTCATGGTTTCAACTAAGTACCTCAACATTAATATTTTAAAAAAATCACTGTTTCCCAATAAAAAGCAAT
The DNA here is from genome assembly GCF_047675955.1 of Chlorocebus sabaeus. Lineage (NCBI taxonomy): Eukaryota > Metazoa > Chordata > Mammalia > Primates > Cercopithecidae > Chlorocebus > Chlorocebus sabaeus. The sequence continues at coordinate 24,242,533 of NC_132918.1, read as the reverse complement.
TTTGCTGAGTGTTGTTGTGTATGCTTGTAATCCTAGCTAATTGGGAGGCTGGACTGAGAAGGATTGCTTGAGTTCTAGGGTTCTAGATCTGCTTGGGCAACATAATGAGCTCCCCATCCCAACAAAAAAGAGGAAAGCAGTCTTCTCATGCAGATTTTGTAAAACAAAACAAACAGACAAACAAAAAACTACAGTATATAGTTGCATACAGAGATACAAACAGAACATAAAAAAATGTCATTTTCAATGATAGAATTACAAATAATACAGTTTTTAGGATAATATCTGTGCCTGTGGGTGACTATCTCATCTCCTTATTTCTTTACTACTTATTCAAAACACATACTTATATCATCTTACAGATAACTTGGTAAACTTTGATAAATAAAACATTTTTCAACTTTTAAATTGAAATTTTTTTTTCTATTTTATTTGAAATCTTTACAAAAATCCTATCCAATTTTCAAAATATTTTCTCTGTATTTAGCATTGTGTTTCCTTCCAAATGGCACAGATCTCATCTTGGAATAATGAGAATATAATTGCCTTACTTATTTTTCCTGCTTTAGAAAAACTGTATGTTATTTTAGTTGAAGTTCCTTTTATGAACCTACACTGCTGCCTAGTAGTGAATTTAGGTTAAAAATTTTAAGGTGTTGAACCTACTGTCATTTTATGTATAATACGCACAGTGTCTAATGTGCAAAGAGGGGATTTTAGGTAATATAAGGAATTTAGTGAAACTAAAATTTTAAATATATCTATGTGTATTTAATTTTATTTGTAGATCTACATAAAAGTTGTTGTATATAGGGAAAGTAAGATGTAACAATCAAATGTGCCACATTAAGGTCCACAGACAGCAATGACACTATTTATGGAGGAAGCTGTCAGCACAACAAATAAACATTGGAAGTCAGTTTTATTACCGTAAACATACATACAGACTGGAGCCTAAATCATGCTTAATGAATTTTTCAAAGTGAGCATTGAACATTGAATTTGTAATAATTAAAATGGTGATACACAAAATAATCTTATTTCATTTTAATAAAACATTTCAGATACTTAGCTAATTGGTGAAAACCTTTAACCAAAATTATTTCAAATCTATATTAATATTAGAAAGGTAGCAATAAAGATATGTTTGCTACCTACCATATAAAATGCCATGTTATTTTTCCATAATTCTTTTTTCCCAATTATTTTACTAATCATTAGTAAGTTAAAAATATCCCATCCATATTTTCTACTATTTGAAAGTGTTACAAAGTCCCATTTAGCCTTCAATTATTTCTCATGGAAGTACTTTATTTTATAAGCATGCAATCAGAAATATTTTATAATCAAAGATTTCTATTCTTAAATTATTTCAGGTAGCACTTTTCTGGGTATTCTTTTCTCCAAACTTTTTTTCTGTTACTTGAATACTTTTTTTAATCAAAAATAATATTAGGCCCTTTAAAAGAATTTAAAGTTATCTTGAAGTAATATTGTCTAATCTTCCATTCAGTGTTTTATTCTCTCTAGAATATCTGCACAAAGCTATTCTAACTTCTGTTTTTTCACTTTTAATAATGAAATATGTGTCACAATCTGAACAAAGTCATTCCAATCCCTGATAACTTTATTCGTTACTATATCTAGTTGGAAAAACAGACCTGCATTCAGGCACTATTAGAATTCCAGGCCCTGGGGCTATTTTTATTTTTTTTCTCAAAGAGAACTGTGTCTTTATTAATAACAAATATAATACTAAGCTAAACAATATCTCCATAAATTTTACCCAGGATTCTCTGTTTTTCCTGTAGAATAAATCTAAATTCTCCCTATGACATAATTTTAGTTGTACTTGACACCAGATGTATTCACTATTGCTACTCTCTCTCCATATATATAGACCTCAAGACTTAAGATAACTTCTTTATTGTGAAAAAATTAAATTACTCTCTTCTGGAGAAATAGCATATGAGGGCCAATATTCTGTTGATCTTTTAAAAATCCACAATAAAAAAACTGAACTGACTTTTTTTCAGGAAGCTGTTTGGTATTCAATAATTAAATTTTGTTGCCTGACATGTGCCAGGAATGTGGGCAATGGATATAACAGTAAACAGAACCTATAAGTCACTGATTGCTGAGATCCATCAGTTTAATGACTGGCGATAAATAATAAATTGATTAAGACATATGAATTAAGGTAGTAATATCATCTATGAAGAAAATACAAGCATGATAACCAAATTTTTTAAAAAATGTGGAAATTTGGAACTGACTATTGAGTCATAGAAAGGAGTTCTCAGCTGAACTGAAGAAGGGTATTGAAAACCGACCTTCCTTCCTGCCCTTTTTGGCTACAACTTTCTAGCTTTTCCAAACAAATAGAAACGTGAAAAAGATGAACAGACTGGACTTTGCAGCTCTCATGCATGCTAAATATAGCACAAGCAATTCCTTCTAGACTCTTCTGAAATGACAGTGATGAATGTGATTTCTGAATGACTTGCTAATTGCAACTAAGTCAGTCACAGGATTTCGTTTCTTATGTCCAAGGCAGATGTGCCATAATGAAAACGGCAAGGGTAATTATTTTATACTGAAAACTATCATTTAATAACTTATGATTTAAGAGCAGTGTACCTTGGAAACAATCTCATGACTTTCATTCAAAAATGTCTATCTGAGGGAATGCTGAAGAATCGGAAGCATCTTGTTTTATTAAATTTTATACCGCTTTATAATTACAGCTACAGAAATATTGTAATGATAAGATTTGTTTTTTGCATTTTGTATAAATATGTAATTATGAAATATGGAACAAAACATATAATATACATTATAAAAATAAATAAATAGAAAGATTTTGAAATTAGAAATTAGAAAATGTCTTTTCGGATAATGTTTACTTACTACACCGAGCATGGTAACTTTATAAGAAAGATGAGATGTATCCCTGCCAACAGTATATTCATCTTATGTTTAACTCTTGTTTTTCTGATTTTAGGATTCCTAAGGTATTATTTTAGGTACCACAATTTAAAATAGTATTTAACAATCAAGACACACAGGTGGAAAAATTAACCCACAAAAATTAAAATACTTAAAAAAATGTTAGTTGTGTGACCTAAACTTCCAATCATCAGTTGCTTTATTTGTATAATAGGAATATTAATGCATTTTATATAGAGTGGTTATAAAAACTACATGCAAAATCTATCTGGAATACTTAGAACCCTGCTTGGATCTTAATGAAACATTTAATAAATGGAAACTATCAAAGGAAGAAGATAATAAAGCAGAGGAAGGGACTTTAATGAAGACAGCTACAATACCATCCTATTAGCAATCTAGCTGTTGCTTACAGACTCATCCATAGGTATACCCAGATCTATTTGCACATACAATAAAATACATATATACATATTACTCACTGGGCAAGTTTACACAATAACCCTGTAAGGTAGGTTTTATTAGAGAAATAGAGACATAGAGGGAACAATTAACTTGGCAACTATGTGGCAAACACACCTTCAAAATCAAGCTGTTTTCCTCTAGTGCCGTGCTCTTTTTGATGCATCATATTATGTTGGAAATTCAATTAAAAGTCAAGGTGTTTTCTTTGAAAGTGAAAAAACCCAAGAAATTCATACTTAAAGGTATGTTTCGGTTTTTAACGTCTAACCTGAATTGTTTTAATATTTTTTGAAAGTAATAAAACATATTTTTAAAAATTTATTAAAAGTAATTAAAGTAAACAGTATTACATTTTTAAAAATGTTTATAATTTTAAGAATCATCATTCCAATTCTTTTCTAGGAAGTGCATTCTTTCAGGCATGCATTTGCCAGTAAGTCACACTATTTTTTATATTGTTTATATAATGATAAAAGTTTTAGCCACAAAATAGTTTTTAGTTAAAGTACTTATTTATTTTTAGGCTGTACCTGTTTTGCTACTACCATTTTAGCCAGTCATAAGCTGTTGGGAATAGGTCTCTGAACCTTCTTCTGTTTTTGAGTGCTGACCAATTCATGAATCATTATTTGCTCAAGTAACCTCTGTTAAATTTAGTTTTCCTAAAGCATTTTATTTTAACACTATAAATCAATGATTCTCAATGGGAAGAAAAATTAGAATGAGGAGAAATTTTGGTAATTAGTAGACACATCCATGTAGCAGATGGTACCAGACTGATTTTCAGGACTTTTAAATTTACCAACCAGAGATTGTATTAAAGATATATATGTCCCCTTTTCACCTTTAAAATTACTGTTATTTTGGCCTGGTGTGGTGACTCACACCTGCAATCCCACCATTTTGGGAGGCCGAGGGGGGCAGATCACCTGAGGTCAGGAGTTCAAGGCCAGCCTGGCCAACATGGAGAAACTCTGTCTCTACCAAAAATACAAAAATTAGTCAGGTGTGGTGGTGGGTGCCTGTAATCCCAAGTACTTGAGAGGCTGAGGTAGGAGAATTGCTTGAACCCGGGAGGCGGGGTTGCAGCGAGCTGAGATAGCACCACTGCACTCCATCCCCTGGGCGACAAAGCAAGACTCGGTCTGAAGAAAGAAAAAAAAAAAAAAAGAAAGAAAGAAAGAAATTGCTGTTATGTTGACCTAGTATTCCAGAAACAAGTAAGACCTTAATGCTTAAATGTTGTAAAAAGTAAAAAATCAAACTACGATTCAGATTCTGAGTTCCCAATACATAACCTCGCCCCAAATTTCTTTTCTCTATACACTATTTTGACAAATATATCCGTTTTTGTTTCTAATTATACTTATACGTGGTGATTCACACCTGTGTCTCCACATTCTTTCATCCACAATATCTTCCTGAGGTCTAGTCATAATATCACACACACTGCATATACACCTATATTTAGCTGTTACCCACTTCAGTGTTGCAGAACCACGCTATATTAACCTTCACTGTCTCCAGCCTATACATTTTATGTTCTGTAATTTCATTAATGTCCCCAACTTGTTTCCAGTAGCACATTACACTCTGAGGTGAGAACTGTATGCTGCATGGTTTGGAATCACCAGCTTTGCAACTGGAGTCTGCTACTAAAAGCTGATTGAATTTGCATGAAGTTATTCAAATTATCAGAGCATATTTCTCCATTAATTTGCAATAAGTGATATGAAGGAGACCAAGTTGGTTGGAGCATAGTGAGCAGAGAGATTATCTTATCAGAGATTGTCAAAGAATTTGTCATATGGGCCCATTTAGATAATGATAAGAAATTTAGATTTTATTCAAGATAAAATAAAAAAATCACTGAAGAGTTATTAACCAGGCAGTGCTAAGATCTGGCTTATATTTTGAAAGGATCGCTCCAACATAGGGAGGAGAATAAACTATGAAGAGAAAAGGGTGGGACCAGGGAGACTGGCTATTGTAGTAAACCAGAAAAGATACCTTGGTAGCTCAGATTAGGCTTTTAGTTCTGAAGATAACGAGACCTAAGTTACTTTCAGATCCATTTTGAAGGTCGAGATGACAGGAATTTGCTGATGTGGAATGGGGAAAAATTTTAAAAATAGCAAAATTGGTTTTTTTTGTAACTTGGTAATGAAGGAGACATTTACAGAGATATAAATTCATGAGCATTTACATGATGTTTAATGTCATAGAAACAAATGATTTAGAAACAAATGATTTTGTTTGTTTGTCTGTTTTTGTTTTGTTTTGTTTTTTGAGACGGAGTCTCGCTCTGTCGGCCAGGCTGGAGTGCAGTGGCAGGATCTCGGCTCACTGCAAGCTCTGCCTCCCAGGTTCATGCCATTCTCCTGCCTCAGCCTCCCAAGTAGCTGGGACTACAGGCGCCCGCCACCACGCCTGGCTACTTTTTCTGTATTTTTAGTAGAGACGGAATTTCACCGTGTTAGCCAGGATGGTCTTGATCTCCTGACCTCATGATCCACCCGCCTCAGCCTCCCAAAGTGCTGGGATGACAGGTGTGAGCCACTACGCCCAACCAATAGATTTTATATATATATATATTTTAAGGAAGAGTTCAGGAAAAGAGAAGAAAAGAGATCTAAGAACTTAGCTCTGGGAAGATTTAGAGATTGGGAAGGTTGGGAATAATCCATCTAATAAATAATTACTCATATATTAAAAAAGTATTCATTGACTACCTATTGTGCGCCTAATAATGTTGTAAGTACTGGGAATATAGTTGCAAACAAAATAAATGAAAAGTCTCATCTTTTTAGAGCTTACATTTTGGTGAAAGAGAGAGAGATGAGCAAGATCAATCAGTTAAGTAAATACATGCTAAGGAAAAATCTAAGTGTGTAGGAAGTTGCAATGAGTTTCTAACTCATTCTATTCACTTGTTTAATTCTGTAGTACAGATACTATGATATTGTACAGCTAAGAAATTTAGTATGCACGTCTAAAAAAAAGGTCATATTCTTACTGAGCCAAAACAACACTCTCACACTTAATCAATTTATTTAACAATAATCTCTTAATATCATCCAATTCCCAGACTATATTTCTGACTATTCTAAATTACTAAATATGTAATGGGCATAATAATTATAAACAATGTAAACTCTTAAAGATAATTCTGACTTGGTTATTTTTCTAAAGGTCAAGTTGACAGAATTTACTAATTAACTGGCTATGGAGAATGATGATCAATATTGATCTTGAATTTTTTGGCATAAGCAAGAGAAAGAATGAAATTGTCTTTTTAACTGAAGTGGGGAAGTATATGAGGAGAATATTAAAAGTAAATTAAGAATATATAAAGTTTGAAACACCTATTAAATACTTAGGTAGATATGTACATAAGGCACAGAGGTTTAGGAAGAGACCTGGGCTGCAGATATAACTAGAAGTCATCAGTATGTAGAAGTTAGCTAAAGCAGTAAAACTGACTGACATCACCCATGGAATAAACATGCACAGGAAAGAGTTGTCCAAGGACTGAGCTGCAGTACACTACAGTATTTTGACATGAGAAGAAATCACAAAGGAGACTAAAATGGTAAGACTAGAAAGGTTAGAAAAAAAAACTCCGATGATTCCTGGGTTTCCATGACTCCACTGAAACAGGTGCTTCAAGGAGAAGAGAGATTACACACACATCAAATACTGATGATAGGTTAAGATGATTCAGAAATAATTAAGTGACTTGGCAAATGGAAATACAGACCAATATGAGAATAGTTGCAATGAAGTAACTGGGATAGTGAAATAGTTTAAATAAAGAATGAGAGGATAAAAGTGGGCAATTGGTAGAGGTAAATTATTAGTGAGTTTTGCTGTCAAGAAGAATATGAAAATGGGAAAGTAGTTATTAAACAATATGAGGTCTTTTTTCAGATTACGCATTTTTTTTTCACAGTAGTAAAACTACATGAATAATTAAATGGAGGGCAAAAATGATTTATAAAAAAAGAAGAAAAATACTTTTAGAACTAAATTCTTGCATAGTCATGCGTGAATGGGCTCTAGAGAATCCCACCGGCAAGTCTAGATGGGAGAAAGGGCATAATTGACATTGCAACTGGAGGGAGTTAGAGAGGACTTGGCCATGGTTTTTGATAGGGTAATTGATTTTGTGATCTGATTAATTTTGGATTTTGTTTTCTTGTGTCTGACTGCATAAAAAGCAAGTTTGTGGCTGTGCGAGTAGAGAAGAAATTTTTGAGTTTTGGGAAGACAGAACAGGTATAAATATCCTTTAGGAGCGCTGAGGGAATAAATTGGCTAGAGACATTAATGCCAGGCAACGTTAAAGAATCTCTTGAGTTTAAGGTCTTGAATTTATTAACATAGTGTGTATACACGTTTATATCCAGACACATTAATTAAGCTGTTTGATAGCAATCACATATTTAAACATAAACAAGTTTGTGATTCTTGCAGGTGAGAAAGATTAGATAAAAAGGTCAAAGCATTGCATAGTTTATTTGTATGAACACTGAAATAATTAAAAATGTTTACAAGATTTTTAGCAGATAGAAGGAAAGTGAGCTAGATGCTAAAACATCTCCAATGGATGAGTAAGATTCAGCAGGCTTTAAGCAGATGAATGCAGCAAGAATAAAATGTAAATGGTATACTCTGATATAATCTAGTAGAATCTATTTCAAGAGAGTTTATTCTGTGGAGGAAGGAGGAATAATGTTTTGAAAACAATGACGAGCTCTTAGTAGGCATATATACGTATATATGGCTGTATGTACATGAGTAGTGGAATAAAAAAGTCATCACTTGAGAGGGGTGAAGATGAAATAGAAACTTCATGATCAGTCACGCATCAGTTAAAGCCAAAAGGTAAAGTAAGTGTTCATAAATTGAAACTGCAGTTAGTTTTGCTGCCAGATTGTAAATCCCAAAAGAAGAGTTGAGGGCTTTAGAAGCTTAGAAAATGTATTAGTTTGACTAATGTAGATTTCAGTATAGGTTACTAAAGGTTACTAACAAGTTACAAAGACCTATTTCCAAAGGACTTTCAAACGTATTTCTTAGTGGCTTACAAGGTTTTGTTACATATTTTAATTATTTAACATGATATTTGCACACTCATATGCACATAGGCAGATGGAAAGACATGTCTCTTCATATGATTCTGTAAGATCTGAGATACAGCACAAATGGAAAAAAACAAACAACCCCATCCAAAAGTGGGCAAAGGATATGAACAGACATTTCTCAAAAGAAGACATTCATACAGCCAATAGACACATGAAAAAATGCTCATCATCACTGGCCATCAGAGAAATGCAAATCAAAACCACAATGAGATACCATCTCACACCAGTTAGAATGGCGATCATTAAAAAGTCAGGAAACAACAGGTGCTGGAGAGGATGTGGAGAAATAGGAACACTTTTACACTGTTGGTGGGATTGTAAACTAGTTCAACCATTATGGAAAACAGTATGGCGATTCCTCAAGGATCTAGAACTAGATGTACCATATGACCCAGCCATCCCATTACTGGGTATATACCCAAAGGATTATAAATTATGCTGCTATAAGGACACATGCACACGTATGTTTATTGCAGCACTATTCACAATAGCAAAGACTTGGAATCAACCCAAATGTCCATCAGTGACAGATTGGATTAAGAAAATGTGGCACATATACACCATGGAATACTATGCAGCCATAAAAAAGGATGAGTTTGTGTCCTTTGTAGGGACATGGATGCAGCTGGAAACCATCATTCTTAGCAAACTATCACAAGAACAGAAAACCAAACACCGCATGTTCTCACTCATAGGTGGGAACTGAACAATGAGATCACTTGGACTCGGGGAGGGGAACATCACACACCGGGTCCTATCATGGGGAGGGGGGAGGGGGGAGGGATTGCATTGGGAGTTATACCTGATGTAAATGACGAGTTGATGGGTGCAGCACACCAACATGGCACAAGTATACATATGTAGCAAACCTGCACGTTGTGCACATGTACCCTACAACTTGAAGTTTAATAATAATAATAAATAAATTAAAAAAAAAAAAAGACAGCAATAACCTAAATCATTAAGCATAACGATCATATTTTTGATCTTTACCAATCTTTCACTTTTATTTTGGTTAAACTTACTTTCTTTGCATTTAGAAATGCCACAATTCTTTTTCTAATATTTAAAACACTTCGTCTTACTTTAATTTTCAGTCCTACATACATTCTTAACTCATGAAATAGCCCTGGGTATTGCTAAGTAAGAAAACTGAATCACATTCATTGATTTTCCTTTCTTCTCACACACTCTTCATATATACCTGATTACCAGAGCTCATAGATAATATTCCCTGAACATCTGAAATCCATCCTCTGGTTTATCTTTTCATTCCCAAAGTTACTCCCCAGTCTACACAATTTGTATTGCTGCCCTGGAATGCGACAATGTGTCTCTTCTCATTCTCCCTGTCAGCTTTCTAACTCTCTTCTATGCCATTCTCTCTTCTGCACACAGAATGATTTTTCTAAAATTCAAATCTGATAGCATTCTCCCCTCACATTAAAGAAAAGTTTTCACATGGTGCTCTTGGCATGTGATCTAAAACAAGCTTGGTTTACAAATGTACAATCTGGTTTCTTCATAACTCCCCAGATCATGTCTCCTCACACCTGACCTTTTACTTTCTCTTTCTCTATCACCTCTCAGTCTTTGCCTGTACTGTTTCATCTTCCCCCAAAACTTTTTATTTTTTTGAGAAAGGTTTCTGCAAGCTTCTAGGACTGGACTGGGGTTCCCCTATATTTATTTCCTAAGCCTGTAGTTAACCATAGTATAGTTCTCATTACATGGTTTGGTAAATTGCTTATTTGCTGTGATCTGCCAGCAGTAAGTGGTAACCTCTGTGATGGTAGTCCTGCATTTTATTTTACGATATACTCATACTGACTCCATAGCACTTAGCCCAGTGCCTGGCTCACAATTGGTGCTCAATAAGTATTTGTGAAATAATTATAGTAAATCATACAGATGTGAGGTAAAATTTAATATAAAATATCAGATATTTTATGATCATCATTTACATTCATAATGTTGGATAAAACCAAAAGGTATTAGAACCAGATACACAAATAATGGTGTAAACACATCTTTATAATAATCATTATATAGTTTTTAAAATCTGCCTAAATAATAGCCAAATCATAAATGAAGTATTATTCTAATTGTCTAATGGCTATATTTGGTTCTCTTTACGACAGTGTTGATTGACTATGCAAAACTCAGCTATTAAAGGAAGAAAACAGCATGACCAGAACACTATAATCTTACAGAAATAATTATAAATCATGACGCTATGTCTTTAGGTGGATATGTTAAATAAATACAATCAAAATCTCTAACTTTAAAACAACTATGATCTATCATATTTTCCTTAAGAAATTATTACCTTTTTGGGGGTTGGTGGAGTGGAAAAGGAAATGTAAATTTATCCAATTTTCATTTCCTTTTTAATTTTAAAGCTAGAAGATTTCAAAACTGAAGAAAATGTTTCACTGAATTCTTCACATTAATTCATTTAAATTTTTCACACTGGTATCTTTTATAAGTTCAGTACAAAAACCTTGCAGATTGAGGTAAATTATAATTGAATTATAATGTTTGTCTACCTTTCTGACATAATATGATTTTTATTTTTTCTGTGATCTCTCATGATAAGGGCCATTTTAAAAATCAAGTCATAGTTCCTGGAACCTTATTTGTCTAGTAAATTTCCTTAGGAACTATAGTTAAAGTTCTCCCTGTTTGGAATACAATAATACTATAATATACCTAAAACATAGTTGTTTTCAACAACCAGTTACTATCAGCAGTATAGTACACTCAGATATTTACTTAATAATGACTGAGATAAAGAAATGTTATTATGAGATTTATTTATTTATTTATTTATTTATTTATTTATTTATTTATTTATTTTTGAGACAGACTCTCATTCTGTCACCCAGGCTGGAGTGCAGTGGCATGATCTTGGCTCATCACTGCAACCTCCGCTTCCTGGGTTCAACTGATTATCTTGCCTCAGCCTCCCGGATACCTGGGACTACAGGCACATGCCACCACGCCTGGCTATTTTTTTGTACAATATTTTTAGTAGAGATGGGGTCTCACGATGATGGCCAAGCTGGTGTTGAACTCCTGACCTCAAGCGATCCGCCAAACTGATCCTCCCATAATGTTGATATTACAGGCATGAGCCAGCCACTACACCTGGTTGAGATTTTTTAATGCAAAAATTATTTACTCATAGTGAAGTTTTTATGCTTAACATTTGTTCAGTTGAATTTCCTTTAATAGAAACTGACAACCTGGTATATTGTTGCTTGTTTAAATAATGTTAAGTGTTCCAACTCCAGCTATTGAAAAATAGTGGCAGGTTCTGGTCATTAATTTATATATGCTGATGGAAAACATATTTCAAGATTTATTTTAACATGTCAAATACATACCTAATTTTTGCATACCAGATACCTATACCATATGAAAATAATGAGAAAATCATATATTCCTTTTAGTAGCTGTTGATATGTTTAATTTGTAATACTTTAGTGACTTTTATGAACAAATGCTACACAGTTTATGATGTTGTAAGATTATCTTTAAAATGTGTTTTACTTAAATGCTAATTTTGTCTTCTTTTATAAACATGACAAATAAATATTTAATTTTAAACGCTGTGACTATAGACCGGGTGAGGTGGCTCATGTCTGTAATCCCAGCACTTTGAGAGGATTGTTTGAGCCCTGGTTGGTTGAGGCTGCAGTGAGAGCCGTGATTGCACCACTGCACTCCAGCCTGGGAGACAGAGCAAGAACCTGTCTTTTCAAAAAAACAAACAAAAAAAAGGCTATGACTATACTATGGTTACTTTATTTCTGCTACAACTCAAAAAGACTAATTTTGAATCACATCTATATTGCTATAAATGTACTTCTAAAGAGCTATACATATCTACAAAACACGGGCATATACTGCAGAAAAATGCTAAATATAATTTTCTCTCTAGATAAGAAAGTAAAACAAAAGAAGAAGAAAACTATCAATTATGGAGTAATATACTTACAGTTTTTATCCCTTCTGACTTTATATATTATATTGAGTTTAAAAAGTAAGAAAGCCAATGACTATGCTTACTTTATTTAAAAAGTAAATGATCCATATGTATTTATCAAAATATTATTAAAAGATTTTTAATGGATGTCATACTGTTATGTGGTATTTAGATTATGGAAGAAAAAGTTGTTATGGCCCTCATGTTTCTATATTGCAAAAATGTTAATTTGTATTTTATGTGGTCCTTTTGAGGGATTGGATGGACAACATTAAGCCAATATAAGCAAAAATATTTAAATCCAGGTATAAAACCGTAGCTAAACTCAAATTCCATGTGGTTTAAATTTTAAACATGTATGAGTGTTTTCAGCTGTTGTGAAAACATCACTATTGCCAAATTTGAATGTTCATGTTTTTTTTTTTTTTTGTATGGTATTCTGAATAAAACTTACTTACTGTATACTTTTAATGCATTTATTTTTATGCAATAAACATTTAGGATGAAAGAGTAGATTTTAAATCTTTTTATATCCAATATGCTTTAAAATGTTATTTTTCACTATGTATATGTCTATATAATCCTACATGTATAACTTTTTAGATCCATTGCACACATTTATCAGAGGTATATTAAAACAAATGTTTGTTAGTTATATTTTAGTCTAATAATTCACCCAAATTTCCATGCATTTTCATAACACAAGGGTAGCATACTTTCATGATATAGTATTTCCCAAAGAAAAAATACATACTATGATAATGTACACAAATCAACTAAGAGAAGTGTCATTGCTTTCATAATGATTAAACTTACAGTAACAGCAGCAGCTCACTTTAAGGGTGTCTAGTAGAGCATTGTCTTAAATTTCTTTAACTGTCAAACTTTTTTTTTTTTAATTTATTTATTATTATTATACTTTAAGTTGTAGGGTACATGTGCATAACGTGCAGGTTTGTTACATATGTACACTTGTGCCATGTTGGTGTGCTGCACCCATCAACTCGTCATTTACATCAGGTATAACTCCCAGTGCAATCCCTTCCCCTCCCCCCTCCCCCCTCCCCATGATAGGCCCCGGTGTGTGATGTTCCCCTTCCCGAGTCCAAGTGATCTCATTGTTCAGTTCCCACCTATGAGTGAGAACATGCGGTGTTTGGTTTTCTTTTAAAAAAGTATTATCATGCTAAGAATTATGTTATCATAGTTTATGAGAAAATGCTCCTATTTCCAGTCTTTCATTAGTATTTTACAGTGGTCAGAATTTTCTACACTCCTAGGAAACTTTTATATGTTTATGATTATTGGTAGTATAAGTTATTATTAAAATTACTATTCTTAGTCATGCTTACTAAATGATAGACATCATATTACATGATTCACATAATTCTTTAACATCAGTTACAGAGTTGAGATTTATTTTGTAGACAAAGTAGTAGGTTTCAGATAGGCTATCTTTTGCTTACTGAGTTTTTAAACACAAATATCTGATAACAAGAATTAGTTGTGTTATCTTTAGTTACACTCAGTGTGAGGTAAGGATATTCGTCTGTTCAAGTTCTGATATTCTAGCAGCAGATTCTAGTTCACAGAAAGTGTCTATGAAAGTTATCCCTATTATCCCTCCCAGGAAGACTATGCCCGCTCAAAATATCTCAATAGACATTACATATGGTGTTCCAGAAGAATGCAGATTCCCAGCACGTACATTTCCTTCCTGTGTGTGTGGATAGGCATATTTTAAGAGATTCACTGAGTACTTTGCATGGATTCATCACGTAACATTGGTTCTTATTTTATCTTTGGATATGCTGTTTTATTGCCAGATTTCTACACTGAGGCTAGGCTAGGACATTGTGCCAGCCAAATCATCTACTAAAGGCAGGACAAACATGGTAGGAAATATGCAAACAAATACCACTAGTCAAAGTGCTGCTGGGAGTGGGGATGCATTGTGCTCATTAGTTCTGTTTTGTGGCTACTTGGAGAATTAAGTTCCTCCATTTGAAATGAATGGTAAGTTTTTCTACATTGGCTTCCTTCCTTAGCAGTATTTGAGGTAAGCTGGCTGTTACTCTTTCTGTCTCTTTCAAAATGTTTTGGTCTTTAGTATACTGTTAAATGAAGAACTGGTGTGGTGCTTTCATCTCAAAGGACACACCATGACATATCCAGCTGATAAAACTGACGGAGAACTTTTAGAAGAACGGAGGATTCGGCTCAAGATTAATATATTACAACTCTAACTAAAATATGTAGTGGAGTGAAGTATCCTTTTCCTACTGTATTTTATTGGAGTTATAAGTTAAAGTGACTGAAATTTATTGCACAGTGATGATAAAAGTAGAGTTGTGTTACCTAATTGATATTTAAGATGCAAGAAATCTTTATTTTTAAAAATCGGTCATGAAAATAACAGTAATGTTATATTTTAATTAGTAGAATATAAAAACCCAACAATTGAAACTCTCTTGCTCAGAAGTGAAAAAGTAAAACTGTAGGTGAATTTAAAATTGAGGATTAGACCTCTCCATTTTGTAGGCAGTTAGACTCTTGACAGCAGGGTTAAATTTAGAAATGATCTCTAAAGATGCAGGTGCAGGTTTAAGGCTTCTTCTATCTGAATTTCCATTTGATACCTAAGGAAACCAGTCTGACAAAAAAAGTGAAAACATAGTTACCCACATATTAATGAATGGATAACAAGTTGTATGTAGATGTGCCTAATAGAGCAGTGTAAGTGTGTGTGTGTGGAATGCAAGAATGTGTGATAAATGAAAAAATAATACAATTATTTTAAACATAAGGGAGGTTTTGCATGAACAGACAACGGTAATGCTCTAGGAATAACTGAATTCTCTGTGTCTACCAAAAAAATCTAAACTGACAAAAAATTAATGTTATTTGCTCTTAGGAAATTCTACTTTTGGAATTCTGTTCTCAGTATTATTATTTTTAATTTATAAATTTCAAAGAAAACTTAATGTAATAATTTAGATATAATATTTCATCAGCAAGATGATAGTGTACACAGATAACCACAGTTTTACCTTCCTAATGCATAGAGTTAGAGCCTAACAACAGAAATATTATTAATAATAAGTACTGATCCTAGTAAGGATTAAGAAATAATCAAAAACAGTAAATTTAGAGTGACAATGTGGCTAGGTGATCTAGTGAAAAGAAATGAGCCCTGGTGTCAGAAAATCTTGGATACAGAAGCCCATTTCAAACCATATCTGGCCTTTTGACTATTTTCCTCCTATTTTTCCTTTCTGTTCTTCTCATCTTTCAATCTCCAGAGATTCCTTTTAGTGTATGTTAGTTCAAGCTTAAAATATCTGAAGGCTGGATATGAAAGACTGTGAATACTGACCTTCAAGAACAGACAGAGGACCATCTGAATTACATCAGGAACAAACAAGTTTATATACATAAATATTTTTGATCTTTATTCATTCTCAATATTTTAGTACCAACTCTAAGATACACAATTTTATCAATAGCTGAGCAGTTTGGAAGTATTAAAAATACTATAATATCCTTATCCAACTATTTCTTAGACATGAATCTATCAATGAAAAAAATGGATCTCATGAGTCTTTTGATTTTTTTTGTGGTCCCACTACAAGAGTTTAGGTATTTCATCAAATCTTTATCACATACTTTATCAAGTATTATCCATACTTATACTCTATATATAATTTTAGACATTATCTGTTATTATTGGCATGATAATCTAACCATTTATTTTGCATGTTACACAATAAAATGATTTTAGTGTACTATCAAACAAATGGACTGTTCCATGCTTAAACTGGATTTAGCATGGGCATTTCCAATTTTCTGCATGATAACATCTTTATTTCATTTGAAAATTTATCTCTTGCTTGTATTTAGAACTTAACTACTGTAGAACAACAGAAAAACAAAAAGAGAATTAAATATTTTACATAAAAATGTCCATTTTGTTTTTCAGTTGCCAGTGGCATAATTGTTATTTATTTGGGCTGTATTTTAATGTGGTAGTTTCTCATAATGAAAAAGGTTTAATCAATATTCTCTCAAAGGAAGCATAATACAGTGAATATGCATATACTCTAATCATGTCTGAGTATTGGAGAGGTGCTTCCTAAATGTCCCCTCAGAAATGAAAGTATAGTCTAGTTATTAAAGGACTGTGGTTGATAGCACTTTACACCAGCATTAGTTCTTCCAGAATTTTCTTCTATACCTCTTTCTCTGTGTCATCATTGAAAGCTACTAGAAATGTTCAATATCCTTCATAATGTAATAGGACTTTTTACATTTTTCTAATTACTCTATCATCATTACTTTTGGTCTGAAGCATTCCATGAGGGTCCTTTTTTTTTCTGTCAGGATAATTGTTTAAAACTTTTTTTACCAGAAAAAAATATCATAAAACAAGAGACTACTGTGGATTTGTCAGCAGAAGTTGCAAAATTATGATAAACAGTTCTCTGCATCATACTGTTAAATAAAACTACTTACTAAGAAAATTTACAAGATAATTTAATATGTAGCTGAAATCTTTCTATTGCTGAACTAATTTTTATATTATGTATAGGTGTTAAATAATCAAATCATTATGTTTAATGTTTTACAATAATCATCTATTTTGTTCTCTTTTATATTTTTCTTCTTTGTTACATGAATAGTTTCTAGTTCTAAAATTACTAAAGATTGCATGTTCATCGTCTTATTCTTTTCCATTTGTAGATATTTGATTATGTGTTTATACCTGAAGTAGGCTCACACTTCTGGTTTACCAACATTTTGTAAAGTCAATACTATTGAAATCTCATTGAAATGTTGATTACAAGCAGATTGTGTTACAACTGTGATTGAACTTATGATTTAGATTCCTTTACTTCAAAATCTTTTCTAGTCCAAAAAAGAAGGAAAAAATATTGAAACACAATAAAAATAAATGTATGATTAAAAGCGTATTTTCTGTAGAAATTTCAAGAATAACAAAGGACAATATAAAGATAAGGTTTAATTTTATATGTAGTAGATAATCAATTATCTGACTCTAATATTATTTTTTCTTTATATATAAATGGTCTGCATTGTACTAAAGGAAGATAAATAATGTAATTAAATTAAGAAAGATTAAAAAACAACCAGTTCAGCTATCACCTATAATTTAGGTAGAAATCCAAAAAAAAAAAAAAAAAAAAAAAAACCTGCCTTCATTTACACATACTCTACTGTAAGTATGAGTAACTAACAGAATATCTGACTCCAAATTTGATGGAGAAAACAAGATTAGGATTTGCATGTACCAGAAATTTAGTAATTTTTCATAAGTGTTAGAATTCTTTGACTTCCACAATGATTTCATTTTAATAAATACAAGTAGTATCCCTCATATTACGATATCTGAGTTAATCGTATACTAAATATATAAGATTATTGTAAGTAGTAAATTTAGTAATAAATAATTTGCACATGAAATCTGAGATTGCAGTGTAGTGCTGTAAATAGAATTAGTTTAAGGTTTTACAAATAACGTTTTCTGGTTTATTTTATTCTCCTCTCATTCTCTATTTCAGGGTTCATTAATATGATTCAAAATTTTTATGACTGTCTTCTTTGAAATATTTATTCCCTAGATGTTACCATTTTTTTAAGAAGATAAAATGAAAGAAAAATCCAAAAACAATAAAATAAATGCAAATACATAGTTATAACTTTAGAGATTCAGGTTAAAGGAGAAGGCAAGCTTAGTTTAGTTATAATGTCAATAGTTTAGTTTTTGCTCTTTTTTATGATGTTAATCCTTACTTTCCTCAGCTCACTAATCCTTACTGGAAACCTGAAACGTGCATGCTGAGCCCTGCCTAGACAAGAGCCTATCTTCAGGAATTCAGCTAAATCTTAGAAATGCAGCTTGTCCCTTGAGTCTCCGTTCTCCAGTTCTTGCTGGCCTGATTTCTGTTCTGCCTACCAACCCCTGGGCCCTTTGCTGAACTTCTCTAAACTTCTCTCTGACATATTTTTTCAGCTTTTGTCAAAATTTTTTTCCTTCGGGCTACTTCCTATTCTCTGTAGTCCATAAGCTTGCAGTTAGGTTTACCTGATTTAGTGAAAACAAAGCAAAACACCCAGTTCAATGTGAATTCCAACTAAAATACAAATAATGTTTAGTGTAATTATGCCCCATCAGATTTATGGGGCATATTTATACCAATATATATTACAATTAGTAGTATATTTATACTAATTTTTAATTTATACTAATGTTTAATTATAAATATTATATTTATAATATATGTAAGTATATTTATAATACATATTAGTATTAGTATTATATTCATACCAATATATGCTAGTATTGGTATCATACTTATATATTTAAAATAATATATATTACATATGTATTCCTGGTTTAGCTTATTTTCATATTTAACTGAATGTTCTGTATTTTATCTGGCAATATTACTTAGAGTATGTATCTGGAATAATGTCAGGCATATTACATATAGTTTCTCAAATTTCCGTAACAGCCAAGGAGATAGGTATTAACACTTTGATTTTAGAAATTAAAAAAAAAAAAAAAAAAAAAAAACTAAGGTAAAAGGAGATGGAATTTTTGCTCTTTTCCTGTCCTAGTGGTATACAAAAATTCTAATAAAGAGAGAGCAAAGTTTAGGGAAGATGGATCTGGGTTCATCCATCACACCACAAAGTTCAATGTGGAGTTCTGGTTTTCACTAATAGCTGTGGAATTTTGAGCAGCTTCAGCTCTGTAAGCCTCAATATCCTTATTAACACCTGTTGAGGATGATGATACTTCTTTAGAGAATTGCTATAATCATGAAAGTGAAGTCCTGAGCAAATGTTAGCAACAAATAAATTTAATTGATGTAATTGTTAATATTATAGATTTAAAATTATGACTCCAAAGGCTAACTGGTTGGTACTTTCTTAAGACTATCCTACCTACACAATAGGCTGAATTATTATTATTGTTTACATATTACATGAGAAGTATATTCTTTAAGGACTCAATTATTTTTATCATAACATTCATTATATTTTAACAGATTAATTTTCTATTAGACATTACATAATACTTATATGAATGTTGAAGGACACACAGAGAGCAGCACGTACATGTTTTGTGGTCTCAGGGTCAATATTTTGTCACTACTTATACCAGCTTTCTTATGAGAAGTTATTTTCCCCCTGTTTCTTGTCATGCAATTAGACTGTGACCTCTCAGTTCTGTTGTAAGGTTACTTGCCTTCTGCCTATGCCTTCTTAGAAAATTTTTGTTTCTGATTTGTCTTTCATCAAAAAAAAAAAAAAAAAAAATCAATGAGTAATTCTCTTAAAATTTAGGGCACACTACAAGTCAATAGGTTTCAATATGACCTTTTCTATGGAATACATATCAAATAAATATTTGTCATACTTTTTTTGATGTTAAGAATATCTAGGATGTTGCCTATTTTTCTCTTTGCTAGCTGTCTCTTGATTCCTTTTACTTGAGCTCCACATAGTCTTAATTACTGATGATCTAAGTTCTAACCATGTGGCTTGCATTTTATTAATGAGGATTGTTTTCTATAAATAAAACAAATAAAATTAAGTAGATAGACATGACACTTACACAAAACCAGATTAATCACTATAATCACTATACCATTCCCATCAGTTCACAATCATGTTACAATATTCCCCATGAAAAAGCAAAGTCAATCAAAAACACCTCTGCCTTCTCTTGTCCTGACATCCCCTGAGTTGACTTCCTGGTCCACTTTTGAGTGATGCTCTTGGAAAGAGTTGCCTCAAATTGCAATTACTGATTCCTCTCCTCTCATTCTCATTTGCATCTCTATTAAGGTTTTAGTTCCCACCATCCCATCAAAAAACCATATCTTTGCTACCAATATGTCCACATTTCCAAACCCACAATCATACACAATTTCACATAATTTTCTTTGCACTAATTCTATATTTTATACGGATATTCCTTGGCTGAAATAGTTTCTTTACTTAGTCTTGAGTGGATACCATGTTCTCCTAGTTGCCCTCCAACTCATTTGGCTACTCCATTCTCTCTCTACAGTTTCCTCTTCCTCCTCCCACCTTCTAACCTTGGGGTACTTAGACATGTGTTTTATCTACAACTTCTGTAAGTGAAACAAACCTGTCTCATGGCTTTAAATACAATCTTCATACTTTTAGATACCAAATTTATAACTTTAGCCCCCTTTTCTCCCTTGAATTTCAGATGTCTTGGCACAATAAAAATTTAAATCTAAATTAAAGAATTTAATTTAAATATTTCTGGAAAAACAGGTCCCTTAAACTTGAAACGTCTGAAATAGCACTTTTAATTTCACTGTCCCAACCACATCCTCCAATAGTTGTCAATAGATCAGGAAATGGTACCTCTACTCTTCTGGTGGCTTAAGTAAAAAATTTTGCAGTATAGTATCCTTGTCTCAATTTATTCTCTTATATTCCACATCCAATATCTCAGCAAATATTGTCAGACCTTCCTTCAACGTATAACCTGATTCTGATCATTCTTTCCCACTTTTACTCAATTTAAGATATATCATTTTTTAATTGGATTGCTGTAATAACTTCCTAGTTCTTCTGTATACTTCACTCTTGTGTACCTACCAGTCAGAGATTTCTTTATAATGTTTGAGCCAAATATACTACTTGAATTCCTGAATATTTCATAACTAAATGTCTCACTCAGGAAAGATTTCAGAAACTCATCCAAGCTTAAAATCATATATCTTGGCTCTTTGTACTTCTCTGACTTTACCTCTTATCACTTCCCCTTCACATACCTATTCCAGCCGCACTATCTTTCTTGCTTTTCCTGCAACATCCCAAATACTTTAGTCTTAGAGGTTGTTCTCTCTTCTGGGAAAATTTTTCCCCAGATACTCACATGATTTACCCTGTCCCTCTATTTTAGTACAACCTTGTCAGAAGCTTTTCGTGACCGCCTTACAAATGATAACACATTCTATCTGCATCTTGTTCTATGCTTCTATGTTTTACATTTTTTTTCAG
Source organism: Chlorocebus sabaeus (assembly GCF_047675955.1). NCBI lineage: Eukaryota > Metazoa > Chordata > Mammalia > Primates > Cercopithecidae > Chlorocebus > Chlorocebus sabaeus. Next base: position 24,220,912 of record NC_132918.1, on the reverse strand, counting down.
AACTCTCACCATGATAAGACACAGTATGTATTTGTTTCTTGTCTTTTTCCTTCTTTAGATTATAAGGCCCTTGAGGGTAAAAATTTTCTCTCTGTTCTCCATGCCTCACTGTTTTTTATTTGCTTTGTCATCTTCGCCTATTTATGTTGTGTTTACCGCTGCATCCCTATTACCTCAATAATGCTTGATGCATGTGGGCTTTCAAATATGTTTGTTGACTAAATAAATGAAAGAATGAATAAACAAGTCTCCATAATATATGACCTAATCATATAAAAATTTTAACATATAATTACAAAGTCTTCCATCAAAATTGTAGACTTTTATTTCAAGCAGCTTCAGAAAGCATATATGTATGTATATATGTGTGCGTGTATGTGTGTGTGTTTGTGTGTGTGTATATATATAAATAAATATAAATAAATAAATAAATATACATATATATATATAAATTTTTTTTTTTTTTTTTTTTTTTTTTTTTTTTTGAGGCGTAGTTTTGCTCTGTCACCAGGCTGGAGTGCAGAGGCATGATTTTGGCTCACTGCAAACTCCGCCTCCTGAGTTCAAGCGATTCTCCTGCTTCAGCATCCCAAGTAGCTGGGATTACAAGCAAATGCCACCACACATGGCTAATTTTTTGTAATTTTAGTAGAGATGGTGTTTCACCATGTTGGCCAAGTTAGTCTCTAACTCCTGAATTCAGGTGATCCACCCACCATGGCTTCCCAAAGTGCTGGGATTATAGATGTGATCCACCACACACATCCAGAGAAGGTATAATTATAAGGCTTCCAGAAACCTTATCGAATCACCCAAAGCAAGACTAGTATTATGGCTCCTAAGCATAACCTAAAATTTAACACTCATCACACCATTGGGTTATGATGTTTCTTTTTAATGATATATTAAAATATTTTTTCAATTAATATTTTGACTTGTCATAAAATAAATATTATTTTGATATCAATTCCTAGATGTTGATATACCAAAAACTGTTCAATTTAATTTTTATAAGGTAAAAATTCACTTGTTTTTAAATAACAGAGATCTGTGGATTGGTTAATATTAACATTTCATGTACAATAAGTGTGTGGATCATCTCATCAAGTTAATAGTACCTATTATGGTAAGATAAAAGAATACTGAAAAAAATATTAACATATAGAAAATAAAGGTGGTAGGGTTCTGATTTTTAGCATTCTGATCTTGAGTGTTATAGACGGAGAAGAAAAATTGCAGCAGGTATAATTTCTTAAAACTCATCAATCTGACCATAATTATTTTATACTGAAAAGTATTATTTAATAACTTGTGATTTTAAAAGCACTGCACCTTGGAAACAATATCATGACTTTCATTCAAAAATGTCTATCTGAGGGAATGCTGAAGAATCAAAAGCATCTTGTTTTCTTAAATTTTACACCAGTTTATAATTACAGCTACAGAAATATTGTTATGATCAAATGTATTTCTCTCACAAATAAATACATAATTATGAAATATGAAACAATGCATATAATATAAACTATAAAAAATAAATAAATAGATTTTGAAATTAGAAATTATACAGTGTCTTTTTGGATAAAGTTTACCTACTACACTGAGAATGGTAACTTCATAAGTAGGATGAGACATATTTCTGCCAACAATATATTCTTCTTATGTTTAACCACTGTTTTTCTGATTTTAGGACTACTAAAGTATTATTTTAGGTACCATAATTTAAAATAACTTTTTAAAATCAAGACATGTAGCTGGAAAAATTAACCCACAAAAATGAAAAATTAAAAAATTCAAAGCAAATGTTAGTTGTGTGACCTAAACTTTCCAATCGTCAGTTGCTTTATTTGTAAAATAGGGATATTGATGCATTTTACAAAGAGTGGTTGTAAAGAATACACGCAAAGTCTATCTGGAATATTTAGAACCTTGCTTGGATCTTAATGAAACATTTAGTAAGTAAGTGGAAACTATCAAAACGAAGAAAATCATGAAGCAGAGGAAGGGACATTAGTGAAGACAGCAACAATACCATCCTATTATCAATCTAGTTGTTGCTTACAGACTTATCCATAGGTATACCCAGATCTATTTGCATCTACAATAAAATACATATACACGCATTACTCACTGGGCAAGTTTTCACAATAACCACGTGAGGTAGGTTTTATTAGAGAAATAGAGACATAGAGGGAACAATTAACTTGGCAACTATGTGGCAAACATGGCTTCAAAATCAAGCTATTTTCCTCTAATGCCATGCACTTTTGATTCATCATGTTATGTTGGAAATTCAATTAAAAGTCAAGGCCTTTTCTTTGGAGGTGAAAAAATAATAATAATAATAAATACTTAAGTAGTGTGTGTTTAGGTTTTTAACTTTATTTTTTTTTCCTTTTTTGAGATAGAGTTTTGCTCTTGTTGCCCAGGCTGGAGTGCAGTGGTGCAATCTTGGCTCACTGCAACCTTGGCCTCCTGGGTTCAAACGATTCTCCTGCCTTAGCTTCCCGAGTTGCTGGGATTACAGGCATGCACCACCACGCCCAGCTAATTTTTGTGTTTTTAGTAGAGATGGGGTTTCATCATATGAGCAAGGTGGATCTCGAACTCCTGAGCTCGGATGATCCTCCCGTTTCGGCTTCCCAAAGTGCTGGGGTTACAGGCATGAGCCACCATGCCCAGCCTAGGTTTTTAACTTCTAACTGGGATTATTTCAACATTTTTAAAATTAAAAGTAATTAAAATAAAGAGTATTACATGTCTTAAAAATGTTTTAAAAAAATATCATTCCAATTATTTTCTAGGAAGTACATTCCTTCATAAATGCATTTACCAGTAAGTCACTCTACTTTTTATAGTGTTCATACAATGAGAAGAGTTTTAACCACAAAAAATAGTTTTTAATGAACACACTTATTTATTTTTAGGCTCTATCTGTTTTGCTGCTATCATTATTTTCTTTTATGCTGTTAACCTTGTCTTCTGTGTTTGTAGTTTTAAAAATATTTTAGGTGTGTTTCTGTCCTTATGTTTTTGCTAAATTCAATAAACAGAGAATCATTAGCCTGAGTCATATCTGATTGTGGAACAGAAAACTCCATAAAGAAAAATATTTAAATTCACATTTTATTTACTATGTTTTGTTACTTTGTAATATTTAAGCTATTATTTCTGACAGGTCTTTTGAAGCATTACATCAATGTGTACATTCCTGAAATTATTACTTTGATTTCTAAAAAAAAGATTTATTAATATCAGACTGAACTTAATATGTACAAGTGGACTGAATGTTATACTTTTTCAAACTAAAAAACATGTGCGGAAACACAGAAAACCAATCAGATTATTTCCAAGTAAATCGATCCTATAAATGAGATTTTCCATGTTTTAATAAGCCATTTTATACTGAGTGCATTAGTTTTTGTGTGTGTGTGTGCTGCACTGTGAGAGAGTATTCTGAAATATTTGATCAAACATATCTCAGCTTTATAGCTCTCTTTATAGATTTGCCCCTTTGGGGGACATCTGATTTCTCTATCTCATTCCACTGTCATTCATTGTGAAATATTGCTGCACTCTGAAATGGTTCTGAAAGTGGTCTTATGTACAGTTTAAATCGTCTCATCACACAACTCTTTCTTTTCAAATACATGACACTAATGGGTATCAGTTTTTTTTTTTTTTAACCTACATTTATACTCTATCTGTTAAAATAAGGTAAGTTACAGGAATACTGCAGTTGGCATTTTTGCCTTATTCATTTCTGAGTAACTCCTAAATTAATTTCTAAGGAGAAAAAAAAGGATTTAAAGTGATAGAACATTGACGCTATTATGATAGCAATAAAATAAATTCAAGGGTATTAAGCCCTGATTCTTTTTTAAAGTCATGAAAATGTTCCATTGGGTTAATTATGATAATATACCACAAATAATTATAGAATCAGAGGGCAAAATTTTTTTTCTTTACTCTGGAAACCACATGAACTATTATCTGTCAGAAAATCTAATTATAAGTCTGATAATAATTGGACTAGATGGCCAGATGACAGTCTCACAAACTTAAACTTGCCTCTAAGTCTCATGATGTCTAATTTTAGTCTGTTCTCTGCCCTTACCTCTATAACATTAACCAAGCAGGTATAAGCATACTAACATTTAAAATTACAAGTTTGCAACCAAATGCATTTTGTAAACATACTTAATGACTGCTTTAAAGAATTCATGGTGAAGGCAGCCTGGCGAATGTATAATACAAGGAAATGAAAGTTAATAGCCTTGAGTCACAGTTAATCTTTGTTCTGTCACCTATTAGTTGCAATTCACTTTTCTTCTGTGGAACACACTTTTCTCACTTAAAAAATGTTAGATAGTCTCATCATTTCAGCATTTTTAAATTCTAATAATAGAATGCGCATACCTCACGCCTTGTTGTGATAGTACACTGTTCATGTTAAGAGTATCTTTAACAGATATTATTTTGATATATTGAAGACACCTCTAAGAATTGTATTGTGGTGAAGTTCTATAATATTTATTATTTGAAAAATATAACAAAATGTAAATTCAATTATACTTTGCAAATTAATTTCTTGGTGAAGGGATTTGCACAAATACCATATAATAAGTATAAATATATGCTAAATTCCTATGCAAACATTTAGAATGAAGTAGCATGATTTCTCCACCCATAATTTCTTTGACCTTTACCCTGTTTTTCTGTTGTCCTTTAAAAACATGGAATGGTTCCAATAAAAAAAAAAAGAGAGAGAGAGCGCACCAAGAAAATATACCCATTTGGGAAATAAGTGATGTTAAAATACTATTATTTCAATCCATTTTTTATTGTGTCATATAAAAATATACAAATTAAATGTTAAATATTATTAAATTAAAACTACATTAAAAGCTTTAGAGAATAAATTATTGAGTGTATTTCAGGTATTTTAATGACATTATGGACATCTATATGGCCACCCTTCCTTCAGTGTGGGTGTGTGTATCTCAAATCAGAAACAAAATTGATTCTTTTAGGAATCTGTCAAATCTGCAATTTCTGATTATTAGAATTAAAATTTAGTAAAAAGGTGAATATCTATTTTCAAACTGTCCCGATCATTTTAAAATATCTTGTGTATTAACAACATTTGGCTTAGCATGTAATTTAGTCTTACCCACTCCCCATTACAAACATCAAGAACTGTTCTCATTTACTTTTTTCCAGATCAGTTAACTTCTGTAGTGAAAAATTTATTAATACATTTTTGTTCAAGTTTAATAAATTGCTCATTCTGTGATAAATTTCCTTAAAGTTAAGGGAATAAATAATAAATAAAATATTTTGATATGAGAATAGCAGCTGGTGTGCTATGATGTTACTTTCAAATTACTTTGTTAAGTAGTTTGTGATTTTATGATATCAAAACAGGACAAAATAAAAGTGACATGTCAGAACATTTATTCCTGGCAAAAAGCATTAGAAAATATTAATCATTTCAGAGAGGTTCTGAATAAATAAATGATAACTAAGAGGCTCTGAATGAATGAATGAATGAATGAATGAATGAGTATAGAAGCAAGTAAATTGCCTCAATATTGAAGTTTACCGGTATTTGTTTGAAAGCTTAATTGATTAATTAAATAGTTTTGAGTCAGGAAATTAAACAATTGTACTTTTTCTGGGCACAGAATCTAAGTTTAATCTTAGAGGAGATTAGAGCATGAGAAATAACTGATTTTTTTAAATAGACAAGAGGAATACAATTTTCTGTCAACGACAAGTTTTAATGGCAATGAAATAGTTATATTTATATTCCCATTTTACAGATTAGAAAAAATACCACGGAATTTTAAGTAGTTTGCCTACGTTTACATATACAAAGGATCTGTAGAAAGATTGACACTGGGCACATTACATTGGCTATCACACATGATCTGGAAGGCTGTGTAACTGCACCGTGAATGGTTTTCTCTGAGATTTTACACTGAAGAAGCTCTGAATGAAGAAAGTACCAAGGGAGGATATTGTAAAGAAAAGATTATCTGCAGGAGTAGAAAGAAGCTGGAGGGGTTTTGAAATAACGGTAACCTCCATTTTATACTATTTTACTAATTACATTTGGCATATTTTCCTTCTTTAGTGCTCTAGTCTTTCTCACAACCCAAGTTTAATTTCACCAATTTTCTGTACCATTGGGATAGTATTAACAATATTTCATTAAGTTCTGGTAACTTAATTTTTTTCACTATCAAGTTATTTCTTGGATGGGTGATTGATAGACGTATTATGTTGTACTGATATTTTTGCATATATTATAATGTCATCGACATAATGCACACATAGACCTGTGTGCTATTTAGGTAAAATTTTAAGTTCATTTCTACAGGTAGCATTAGAGAAAGAACAAAAGCAAATAAAATATATATAGGTAGCAATTCCAGTTAGCAAAGGCCTAAATTATATTGTGACTTCTATTTTGTAAGAAATCTTAAAACACCGAAACTGAAGACACCAAATCTGAATATCCTTTAGTGTTAGCTCAAAATAACCTTTAATTTTATTAAGAAATCAAATTTGAAAACCTTCCATCTCTTTCATAATTTATAAAGTAACTGAAAAGTGAGTTTTATACAATTGAATGAGATCTATAAAGGTTAAGGTTGCCTTAAAATACCAATGGAGAGGAAAGTGTTGGACTGTCACCTTCATCCATGATAAGGTGAGATTAGCCTTCTCATCATAAACAATTATAATACTGGACAAAACAAACAAGGCAATGAATTTCAGAAACTGGATAATGAGCAATGCAAACCTATGACATTTGAGAGAAGGGGAATGCCAATTGATAATGGAATAACTGGAAAAATAATCCTTGAAAAGTATAAACTATCAGTACTGAATCAAGAAGGAACAGATGTCTAGATAGCTCTATATCCTATGAAGTATAGTATATTTATAATAAGATATTTTCCCATCAGGAAAACTCCAGATCTAAGTGGTTTCATTGATGAAATATGTTAAATATTTAAAGACTTAAATAATCCCAATGGTATGCAAACTAAAAAATCTTGAAGCAGAAGGAAGATTACTACATTTTTTTTTTCTCAAAGACGAGATCTGTTCTGTCATCCAGGCTTCAGTGCAGTGCCATGATCATAGCCCACTACAGCCATGAATTCCTGGGCCCACGTGATCCTCTTGCCTCAGCCTCCCAACATTTTGTTTGTTTGTTTGTTTGTTTAATGGAGAGATGTACTCTCTCACTTTGTTGCTCAGGCTAGTCTCAAACTTCAGACTTCCAGCAATCTTCCTGCCTTGGCTTCCCAAAGTGGCAGGATTATAGGCATGAGTCACCATGCTCAGCCTAAGATTATTCTTACATGAAAGCTTTACAAATAAATTAAAATAAATAAAATTATATACTGATATTCCTCATGAATAAGAGGAAAACATCAATAAATCATATTATTATTAGAAAGCAATATAAAAATGACACTGTATTATGACCAAGTTGTTTTTATTCCAGGAATTCAAGATTGTTTTAATATAATTCACCACACCAACAAAATTAATGAGGAAACAAAGCAACAAAAACACGATGGTCCTTTCGATAGAAGCAGAAAGAGCATTTGTCACAATTTCATATCTATTTATAATAAAGACTCTCAAGAAATAGGAACAGAGGAGAATTTCCTAAATTTAATATAGGGCAAAACTACAGTTAATACAGACAATACTAAAAAGATGAACTCATTCCCTCTAAGATTTGAAACTATATGCTTTCACATCCATTATTTAATATTGTGCTAACACTCCTAGAGAATGCAATGATAAAATCATCAACAAGAAAACAACAGATATAAATATTGAAAAGGAAGAAGCCGACTGTCCACAACCATTCACAGAAAATAGCTTATTTAACCCCCAAATTAAAAATGTTAATAAATCTACTAAACTTTATACGTGAAATTAGCAAGGTTGCATGACATAGAAAATCAAGTGTATATTTAGATACTAGCAAAATCTAAATTTTAGAATACATAAAACTCTTAGGGATAAATTTAATTAAATATATTCAAGGACTGTACATATAAAACTTTTAAACATTTATAGAAACTAAAAACATAACAAAATAAAAGGAAAGGTAAACCATATTCATGGATTTAAAAAGCAGTAATGTTAATATAAACATTCTCTTTATATTAATCAATAATTTCAACACCTCATCAGCTTTTGTGAAAACTGAGAAACTGATTCTAATCTTTATTTGGAAACGCAAAACTAAAATAGACATAAGTGTTTTTTTTTTTTTTTTTTCCAAATCAAAAGTTTTGTTTGTGAAAACAAAATGTACTCCTTTAAACTCTCCAATTAAAAAAATACTGTGTAGACATACTATATAAGACACTCCAGTACTGGCATAAAAATAGACATTAGACCATTTAGTGTGACAGAATAAAATGTACTCATTCATATCCAAACATATATGGTCAGTTGATTTTCAAGAAAGTAGCCTAGGTAATTTAGTAAGTAAAGAAGTATCTTTTCTACACATGAAAAAATGCTCATCATCACTGGCCATCAGATAAATGCAAATCAAAACCACAATGAGATACCATCTCACACCAGTCAGAATGGTAATCATTAAAAAGTCAGGAAACAACAGGTGCTGGAGAGGATGTGGAGAAATAGGAACACTTTTACACTGTTGGTGGGATTGTAAACTAGTTCAACCATTATGGAAAACAGTATGGCGATTCCTCAAGGATCTAGAACTAGATGTACCATATGACCCAGCCATCCCATTACTGGGTATGTACCCAAAGGATTATAAATCATGCTACTATAAAGACACATGCACAGGTATGTTTATTGTGGCACTATTCACAATAGCAAAGACTTGGAATCAACCCAAATGTCCATCAGTGACAGACTGGATTAAGAAAATGTGGCACATATACACCATGGAATACTATGCAGCCATAAAAAAGGATGAGTTTGTGTTCTTTGTAGGGACATGGATGCAGCTGGAACCCATCATTCTTAGCAAACTATCACAAGAACAGAAAACCAAACACCGCATGTTCTCACTCATAGGTGGGAACTGAACAATGAGATCACTTGGACTCAGGAAGGGGAACATCACACACCGGGGCCTATCATGGGGAGGGGGGGTGGGGAGGGACTGCATTGGGAGTTATACCTGATGTAAATGACGAGTTGATGGGTGCTGACGAGTTGATGGGTGCAGCACAGCAACTTGGCACAAGTATACATATGTAACAAACCTGCACGTTATGCACATGTACCCTAGAACTTAAAGTATAAAAAAAAAAAAAAAAAAGTGTCTTTTCTAATGAATAGTGATGTAATATCTGAATATTTATATGGGAAATAATGAACCTCAACCCCTATATTAAAAGTTCACAGGTATGAATTTAAATATATTATGAATCAAAAGTAAAAATCTAAAACCATAAAGCAAAAAAAAAAAAAAAAAAAAAACCCAGAAAAAAAACAGTCTTTACAAATGTTGGTGTAGGGAAATACTTATTTGATAAGATGGAAATAAATTAATAAGTTGAGATTCACTGAAATTCAACATGTCAAAAATCAAAGTAAGATAAAAATTGGGGAAAAATACTGAAAGTACATAGGATATGTATCTTAAATATACAAGAATTCTTACAAGTCAATGAGATAAACACAGTAAAAAATTGCAAAAGATTTAGACATTTCAAAATAGAAAAAATACCAATGACCAGTTAGCATAAGAAAAGATGTTCCACATCTATATCCATCAGAGAGAAACAAAGTAAAAGCACAAAGAGATGTCATTACAAAGCCAGAAGAACAGCTAAAATTGAAGATTGATTAGTTGCGAGTGATGCTGAAGATGTGAAACAAGTGGGGCTCTGGTACATCATTGCTTTTGGGAGTATAAAGTTCTCAACTAAGGAAAATGGTTGAACAAGTTCTTTAAAAAAATAAGCATGTGCTTATATATGTTCCTGCAATTCCTCTCACTTTTACTCAAAATAAGAGAAAAAAAAAATCATCTACAGATTTTGTACAAAACAAAAGTCTTCCAGAAAAATATTCATAGAACGCTAGTCATAATACCCCAAAAAAGAAACAACGCATGGGTGAATGGATAAACAAGCAGTGGTACAATCATCCACAGGAAATAGTACTTAGCAGTGAATAACAAATAAATTCCTTACACATACAACACAGATGAATTGCAGCTCTGTTATGCTGCGCAAAAGAAGTCAGACACAAGACTATATAAGCTATGATATCATGAATATAAAATTCCAGAAAAGGTAAAACTAATCTATAATAAAAATAGAATCAGTGATTGACTGGACATGGGGAGTAAGAGGACTGTTTGCAAAGAGGTGGGGGGACTGTATTCTGAGGCAATGGAATTATGCTTTATCTTTATGGAGTAGTACATATTGGCAAAACTTACTGATCTGTATGTTTGTTATGTATATTTTTATAGTATGTACATTATATTTCAGTGAAGATTATAAATAATACACATAGATTTACTAATTAAGAAGAATTTATCAAAATATTTCATGAATCATGAACTTGAAAACTCATTTTCCTAAATGATAATCATAGCTCCAATTCTACTTTTACTTTCTTAATAAGACATTTTGAAGTTCTAAGGAAGTAGGGACTAGCAGAGTTTCTCAATCTTGGCATTATTTACATTTTGGAATGAATAATTATATCACTGTGGAGTGCTGCCCTGTGCATTACAGGGTGTTTAGCAGCATGCTGGGCCTTCATCTGTTCCCCCAGTAGTGACACTCAAAAAGGGCTCCAGACATTGTTGAATGTTCCTGGGGGGTAGAAAGAAAGGGTCCTAGGAGGAAAGTCTTTGACCTTGGAAATTACAGATTTGGGACATCAAGCCTGTGGTCAGAAAGATGTGGATAGATTTCCAGACCTAACAGTTGTCAACTTTGTTTTCACTGCAGTTCACTTAATTATTCAAAGCTTCTATATTAATTCACATGTATAATTTGAAAATAGATAATGAACATCAGGATATTAACATTATACTTGACATCAAATCAACCCTTAACATGAATATATAGTGTTATTTTCTCTGTTCAACTGTGCAAATATCGTCTGTGAATAAAATTACTAAAATAACATCTTGTTATTACTACACTACTTTACAGTTTAACTTTTTATAGCTTATGATCTCCATTACATATATTTATTATTATTAAAATATTAATTTTTATTTATTTCCCATTATAAGGATAATATTAAATAACCTTATTAAATAATTAATAAATAATTAAATAATTATTAAATAATTAATCCTATTTTCAAAGATTTTTTTTTTGGTCTATTATATGGGTGCCAAAACAAGGCATTTAACACATCTGATTCTTTGTGTTCTCCATTGTGAAACAAGAAAATGTAAATTCCTTAATTATTGCAACATGCAAAAGAAATGAAGTCTTTTGAAAAATTTAGGTTTCAATAATTTAAAAAATTATCCTTAAATCCTTAAATTATTTACAGTCCCTAGAATTTAAAGAAAGAATTAAAAACATATATAAGTGATGTAATATGGATAAAGCCTTGAGGGAGAGAGCAGAATGAGATATAAGTAATTCTAATACAGCTCTAAAAATAAGCTGATGCTTCATTCCTTGAGCAGAAATTTATGCGGATGTTGACAAAGAATAAAATATTTTACAGCCACAGGTAATATAATAACCCACATATCTTGAAAAGGCAATATAATATTTTTTACTCATACTACCTTTTACCAACTCTCATTCAATCATTAGCCAAATATTTGTTAAGTATGATAGATACCCATCGTAGTAATTCAATGAATATCAAATCAAAACCACAGATTCTGTTTCAAGAGGGTAGTTTAGTATAGTTGAGGAGGAACAGCTTACAATGAAAGAGGAAATAGACCAGTTACAGTCAACTTCTGTGAGAGTGAACAAGAGGTCTGAAGCAACTGCACCTCTAGTAATTAAAGAAATGTTGCATGAGATGTGTAGTAGATTAAGACTTCAAAAATGTAGCACTTTGTCATTAAAGAGGAAAGAGGTGTTTTAAACAGGGCATATTGCTAGAAGAAAGTTCTAAGGTGCAGTTAAGCTGAGAATCTTTGGTATTAGTGAGATAGCTGGCTCACCCAGAACCTGGTGTTACTGAGTAATGTGAGTTGCAGCAAGATTATAGAGACCTTTCAATGCTGGGTGGAAGAATTATAACTTTTTCCACAGTGAATAAGTATTAAACAATTTGAAAAGAATTGTACAATTGATATCGTAGAAATATACATACAGTGACATGAAGTACAAAGAATTCCAAATGGAGGGTGGAAAAGAACACCAGAGAGCAGTAATGTAACTATCAGCGTTTTGTTTAGTTATAAAAGATAATGTGAAAGACTGAATTACTGCATAAAACAATTTATGATTTATGTAAACACTTCTTGTATAAATTTCTAAATTTCTATTTTTTAAAAATTATTCACATTGGTACAATTTACTCCCATGTATAAAATGTGGTTTCGGTTTACAAATGTAGTGGAAGGAAAAAAAAAATATTTTCTATAGATACATGCACGCATTTAAAAAATATATATTCTAAATGTTTATTTTCTTCTGACTCTTGAGGACATAATATCACAATATTTATAATATGTGGGGGAAATATGTTATTTGTAATGTCTCTGATTGTCTAATATCAGCCATAAGACTACTCAGGTGGAGAACAGTTTAGCTAAACCCGCATGGCCCCAGTGAAACACAGGCTGCCTCAAATCTGAACAGGTCTATTAGGAAAAAAATAAAAACCAAACAATACAATGGCAAATGTTGTGTATTTTGGGTAATCTGAGGGCCAATTGCATCACCACCATGTTCCTTCAATTTCCTAAGCAGAGATGTATTACTTCATGTATCAGGTATCATGGTACCAAGCTGAAGAACTTGGAAAGAAATAGTCCTGCTCTGACCTCAATCTGTGAACTTTGTAAAATTGCAGGTTAAAAAGTATTCTCACATTAATTTAAGTTCTCCAACTAAGCATCTTTTTCTATACAAACTTTGGCTAACATTGTTGAAATGCTTTGAAATATTCTGGAGATAAAATCGGAAGATTTTTTAAATAAAATTTCTATGATGATGATTACTTTTAAACACTCTGACACAGGGAGTTGAAATGCACTTCATAAGAAAAAATAAAACCAGCTTTGGTACACATAGAATAAATAATTAAAACATTTCTGTGTCTTTATAATAAAGTTTTCCCCAGAGACCAAGCAAAACGAAGCAAAACAGATCAAACCAAGTCAGAGAACAATGACAAAAATTAGCACTTACCCATATTTTGCAAAATTTGCCCACCGTTTCACTATGGATCTACTCAAAATTTCCTCAGCTTTTGTGTAATTAACTCTTCTTTCCAGAGGTAAACCAAAGACAAATTCAATTTCATAGCCATGCATCACTCCCATCCATTCTGGCCACGGAAGTTTGGAGGATCGGTGTTCAAAATAGTAGAAAAAGGCATTATTTCCCCATTCTGAGAACTTCTTGGTGAACTCCAAGGCAGGGCATATGATATTATAATCCCCAACAACATCATCCAACGCCTCACGGTAGTTTTCAGGTCTCTGATCATCTACCCAGTCTGTGTAATGAAAAAGGATGGATTCCTTTCCAAACTCACTCACACCTGGAAAAAATATTTTTAAACCTTCCTGAAATTCGTTTCTAGTTATGATACTATTGTTATCTTTGCTGAAGCCAGGAGCACCATAGACTAAAAAAGCTGTCCCTTCATCTTTATTAACACCCACCAAGATCTGGGTTTTTTTAAATTGTCCAAGTTCAAGTAATATGTCTGGCATGTCAGTGAGAAAATCACCATCCATGGTTGGACCGAAGTTTACTGACAAGAGAGTCCCATAGGGGACAACAAATGCTTCATTCAGAAGTATTTCGTGGGGATCTTTATTTCTAAGGCACTTGACTATTTCAGTCTCATTATCTCTAGAGCAACCAGTCAATTTAGCCAAGGTCAATGTTCTGTTCCTAGCTTCATAAAGAGATGTTACTGCCCAAGGAGCATTAGAGGATCCACTTTGTAGAATGGCTCTGGTGAACAATGAATGGCTTCCAGGAGAAAGCAAATGCAGGCTAACTGAAGCTGCTCCTGCACTTTCTCCAAAGAGAGTTACACTTTTAGGATTTCCACCAAAGGCTGCTATATTTTTTTGAACCCACTGAAGAGCCAACTGTTGATCAAATAAACCCATGTTCCCTGGAGCCTCAGGATTTCCTGGCAAAGCTAAGAATCCAAGGGCACCCACCCTATAGTTCATTGACACTACAATAACTCTTTCAACTCGAGCCAGAAACTTGCCATCATAAACATGTAAAGATGATGTTCCAGTCTGAAAACCACCACCATAAATCCATATCATTACAGTAGCATTTTTTGGTTTAGGTGCCGGAATCCATACATTTAGATATAAACAGTCTTCACTGAGGTCAGTGTTTGGGTTCCACATCTCTGATCCATGGAAGCCTGGAAAACTTTGATCTATGTTCTGATAGCAAGAATTTGCATATTTTGTGGCATTCCAAACATCAGACCACTTGGTCAGAGACTGTGGCTTTTTGAATCGAAGTCTACCAAGAGGTGGCTGTGCATAGGGAATTCCAAGAAAGGCTGTTACCGTGCCACCAAGAACTGTTAAGTTCATCCCTCTGACTTTTCCATTCTTTGTTGCAATTACGATGTCATCTTCAGTATGTGACTTTCCAATAAGCATGCAGAGCAAAAGAAACCAAAAGAGAAATCTGATGCATATGATTGTGACTTTGCTATGCATATTGATTTCTGAAAAAGAGGTAAGTATAATGTTTTATAAGCCTTCTGCATATAGCATATTATACTTTACTGATGATAATTACCTAAAATATAGTAGTTAGTAATTCTACACATTATGAAAACAAGAGATATTTTAGTTTTAAATTTAGAAAAAAAAATAGTGGAATGGAAAATAAAAAATACTCATTTGGGGGATATTTATTGCGAAAGTTTTGTAAGGAAGAGCTAGTAGAATGTTTGTCCTAGTCAAATTTAATATTACTTCTGACTATATGTACAGTTCCACCAAAAAAGCAGTAAACAGTAGTCTACCTACATCAGATATAATTTCTACCTTGGTAAGAGGAGAAAATACAAGTTCATATATTCTCTGAAATATCATGACTGGCTGGTTCTTGGCAGCACTGTTAAGTAGGTTAAGAACTTTTAAGGATCAATAGATTGTCATTATTGTCCTTTTCTGTGTTCTTTGTCTTTTCTGTGGTCCCTTTTGCCAAGTGATATCTTCCTCTGTATGATATCTTCCTCTAGTATATAAACTGAAGATAATTTAGACAAATTATTCATAGAATATTAAGTAACGAATATA
The DNA here is from genome assembly GCF_047675955.1 of Chlorocebus sabaeus. Lineage (NCBI taxonomy): Eukaryota > Metazoa > Chordata > Mammalia > Primates > Cercopithecidae > Chlorocebus > Chlorocebus sabaeus. The sequence goes on along the minus strand of NC_132918.1, from coordinate 24,205,425 downwards.
TAGTAGTCACTATTATTCTACAAACTGTGAAAGCTAACAAACATGCCACCACTGGTAAGGGCTGTGGAAAAATAAAAAGTGAAGGCTGAGGATATATTCCAGGTAATTTCTCTAAAATTTAATAAACATGAGGGACTCTCTATCACATTTATAATGTCAATAGAGAGAAGCAGGGGCTAGTATTGTAATGTCTGGGAGAAGACTGTGGCTTAAGAGGAATTTTATACTCAGTATTACTCAACATGTATTAAGATTTGTTATAGCAATTTGTTAACAGATTAAAGTATATGCAACTAGTGAAGCTAAATGTGTTAGCACAGTCAGAATTACTTGCATTTTTATAGTGAAAAAAATGACTGAAATTAGAGGATCGAAGCTTAGAAACTATTGGGCCTCATGGCAGAAGCAAAAATAATCTTTGTGACCTACAAAATCATAAATATTTGACATTTATGAAATATTAAACAATATTTAATGGATGACATAGACTATTGGGGAGATCAAAGTTTTATCAGAAATTCATAATGCAGACATGAGTTTCTTTTCAATAAGAAAGAAATTAAAAATCAGATTTGGAAACTGTGACAAAAAGGGACAGCAAAATTTAATGCAAATATCATTTAAAAGAACTAATGCCCCCCCCCCCCTTTTTTTTTTTTTTTGAGATGGAGTCTCAGGCTATCGCCAAGCTAGAATGCAGTGATGTGATCTCAGCTCACTACAACCTCTACCTCCTGGGCTCAAGCGATTCTTCTGCTTCAGTCTCCCAAGTAGCTGGGATTACAGATGTGTGCCACCACTCCCAGCTAATTTTTGTATTTTAGTAGAGATGGGGTTTTACCATGTTGGCCAGGCTGGTCTCAAACTCCTGACCTCAAGGGATCTGCCTGCCTCAGCCTCCCAAAGAGCTGGGATTCCAGGCATGAGCCACCACACCTGTCCATAAAAGAACTAAAGTGTTTATGTAACTGAAAGAAACCCAACTAAACTAGTCAATTGCAAATACTGATTCTCATTCACATAATAATAACAAAGATTCATTAATGTACAAAGTCTTCCCTTTATTTTTTCTCAAGTTGTAATCCAACCTACACAACCAATGAACGAATCCTACAAATACTAAGCATTTGTATTAGTTTTTTTCTTTATTTAATTTAGATTTCTCAAAACAAAGAGAATAAATAACTATTCTAATGTCTATGTCCCAGACCTAGGATATCATATTTCAAATCAGCCTAATTCACCAATGGTCATAGGACATCTGGTGACCTACAAGTATTTTTTATCCCAATAAATAACTGAATTGATTAATTCATGGTCTGGAGCATTTGGTTCAGGACTTGATACTTAATGGATATATCTATATCTATATCTATATCTATATCTATATCTAATTCTAACAATATCCATATGTATATGCATATATATTTACATTTAAAATGACTGCTATAATAATAAGGTTTAAAAAATCAAGCTACAAGATTATTATTTTTTCAGTTATGTTTGGTAGAATTAGATGTGTGTTAAGATCAATAAAACATAATTAAAATATATTTTTAACAGCATTTCTACATTCATGATATTTACGTACTATTATATAATAATAAATGCAATTTGTTGTACAGTCAAATGAGAGGGATACATTCTCAGAAATGCATTGTTAGGCGATTTTATCATTGTGCACATATTATAAGTGTACTCACGTAAACTTAGATGCTATAGCCTACCACACTTTTAGGCTATATGGTATAGGCTGTTGCATCTAGGCTACAAATCTGTACAACATGTTCCTATACTGAATACTGTAGGCAATTGTTAGAAAATGGTAACTGTATGTGTATGTAAGCACAGAAAAGGTACAGTGAAAATACTATATTATAATTGCATAAGACCACCATTATTGATTGAAACATCATTGTGTATTGTATGACTGTATCATAAATCATAGTAAATAAATAAAATATAACAATGACTTAAAGTTTCCTACTACCTGACACTAATAACATTTCAGACATAATCAAAGTTTTAGAGGCACTACTGCTTCAGTTCTTTTTTCTTTCTGATAACCACTAATCCCTTTCTCATAAATAAACTCAGGAGAGCACCCGGAGAAAAACAAAGTGCTAGTATGATTTTTTATTTTCTTTTTTGAAAACATCCTCTAGGAAGAAAAAGTGAATAAGGTGCAAAGCTGATTGGGCTGTTCGTTCTAAGCTGCAATTTAATAAATTAATTGCAGCATCCCTGGTTGTATCCATTCTCCCTCTTGCCTAGTTCAGTCAATGTTCTTCTAAGTCTAATGCAAAAATCATCTGATTTTTTTCTTGATTTTATTGAATATTAGTTTGTCTTTAGAAAGCAAACTCCGAATTGTAATAAATTTTGGTCTCTGATAGTTTTCAAACTTGTTCTATAAACAGTTTAATAATCTTATTGCAAAGCAAGTACTATAGTTATTACAAAACTGTATTTGTGTTTTGTGTAATTATGAAATGTGGTTTCATTGTTTATGTTAAATAGTTGCTGTAACATCTAAATGGTTGTAATATCTTCCCAAGTCACTTAATTTGATTTAATACAAAATTTGTTGTATGTTTATATTTATATTTTGTGCTGAGTAAATCTTGTTATATAACAATATGATATGAATTAAAATCTTTAATTTTTTGGTAATGATATCTGAGTCATCAACTTGCAAATAAAGTAATTAGTAACAATCCAAACAATCCTTGTAAGCATATATTCACTGCAAGAATGACAGTGTAATGCCAACTCATATGTATTGTTGCAGAGTGTTATGTGACATTTAGTGTGTACTTTAATGTAAAAATATGCAGATGTTCATATACTTACTGTTAGTGTATTGTAGGCTAATATTTTTATATTTAATTGCAGTACTTTATTTTTTAAATAAGCATCACTTTGCCCTTTTTATAATCTGGTATTCTCTACTCTAACATGCTGCTCTGTAGTTTTGACATTAAAAGATTTTACACATTTTAATATGTTTATCATGTAATTGAGCAATCAAAAGAGAAATAAATGAAAATAGAACAAAAATATTGAGTCTATATCTCAAAATTTTTATGAATGATTAAGATATTTAATAAAACCTTATTTTTCTTTCAATAAATTCTGGTGCAATTGGATACTGTCTCATTAAATGATTCTGAGAGAACATAATATGTTTATCATAAAGAATGAGGCACATTTTCACAATTACAGCTGTATATCTGAACTTAGAACAATTTGCTTATCAAAATAGTATTTAATATTGGAAATAAAGACAGGAGTTTTTGTTTGGAATTGAGAAAATCACAGTTTTTGAGGAATTGAGTTTTTGAGATAACTGAGTTTTGGAGGAACTGAGTTTTAGTTTGGAATTGAGAAAATTTACTGGCAATTTTTGAAAATGCTAAACTGTTAAAACAATAAATTTCAAATAAAAAAGGTGACAAATCTTTTTTTTTTTTTTGCATTTTTAGTTCAATTTTGAAGGTACTATCACAATTCCCTAGCTGACATTAAGAAAAAATACGAAATGTTATACTGTAAGATATGAGTACGATAAAATAATTTGTATAAAGAACTTTTATTTGGGATACTTGACTATCAAACAGATTTTCAAAATAATGGGCCAGCCAAGAATTTTTAAAGGATGGTCAAGCAAATATTCATAATATTTTCCCTGTGTATATAGTAATTTCCCTATCTTTTAACAAGTTACAATTAAATGAATATTTATTTCTACTTGGAAATAAACCCTCTTAAAATTTTAGAGAAAGAGCCATCTAGGTAATATTAATATGATCTAAAACAAGCACTATTAAATGTATTTGATGAAATTAGAAAAACAATATCTTATATCAAACTTAAAAGCTTGTTTTGTTGCAGACTAAGTGAAGCGGGGAATTGAGGAAGTCTGTTTATAAATAGACTACATCACTGTCTTTCAGGGATTCTTCAGCTATGCTTTAGGCATGTATACATATAGAAGACACTACATTAGATATAAGAAACTTAAGATGTGTATCTGTCCTCAGTTAGGAAGAACATTCACAAACTTCATCGTGTGAATAATTTGAACATTTGTTAGATTTCTTGAGTCTTGTTTGAAAATTAAATCTTCTCTTAGGTTGCTATCCAATTACAATTCTCTTAACATCTTGGACCGTCTAATTTCGGTAAGAATAAACAGATGCTGGCAAGAAACCATCGAAATGAAGATAATATACAATATAAATATGTATTACACTTATCAAGAAATGAATCAAAGAAGGAACCAAATTTATAGATAACATGTGACTTATTTAGCTACTATTAGCTTATATTTTATAAAAATGAAATATGGAGTACATCCCAAACATATTTTTACAATTAAAAAAGTGGGACATTTCAAACAAATGATAACTAAAAAAATTAGGAGAATATAACAGAACTTTGATAATCCAATTAGAAATTTTATTTGGCATCCAAAAGGCTACTTTATTTCATATTCAGAGAAAATTCTGAAGATTTTTATTCAAATGTTAAAGCCACACCTTAAAAGCTCAGACTTATCCTTAAACAAAGTAACTATTTATATAAGTAAACTGTCATTTTATTTATTGTAACTATGAGTTTATATTAAGAAAGGTATTACACAGACTAGTGACAGGAACTCCTAATCGAGTTTATTATCATGAAATATATTCATAAAAACATAGAAGACATACTCATAAAAGTATATAAAAATAGAAGTCATAAACAATGAAATCACATTTCATTTACTTTTAAACATTCATACATTTTATATCCTTAATATTTGATTCCCTTGTTAAAGTGGAACTGATGTTATCAAAATAATAGTTTTACAAGATTATAGGATGAGCAGAAGGTATATTTGCTTACTATTTCTATAATAGCAAAATAATAGCAAATGTAAAACATTTTGCTGCAATTTAAACAGACATATAAAAAGTGAACAAAAAGGGCAAGGGGATGTGTTCATAATCATTGTAAATCAAATTAGAAAACAGTTTTTTTTTAACATAAAATAAACTTCAGTGTTTCATTTGTCAATTGTTATTGTTAAAGTTTTAGGTGACAAAATGTTGACTGAGAAAAGTATTTTGTTCAGCAAAAAATAAGTTAACTATTAACTGTATTCCACTTAAAAAGAAAAAAAAAACAACAAAGTAAGACTAGTCGAAGATTACTTTTACAGAGAGATTCAATAAACAATGCATTTAAGGGTAAACCAGTATGAAATGTTTTTTCTTAGGAAGCTCACATAAAATATATATCACTGTGATTCCACACGTGCTATGGTCCTTTATACAGAGTTGAATAAATTCATTATTTTCTCAGCAGTTAAATAAACAAAGTCTGCGTTCCCTGAATAATAGGAAGATTTGATGCATGTGCCTGCTGGCTCGCTTCCTCTGTCCCATTTGCAAGCTTCAGTAACTGTTCTCTACAGAGCACCAAAGGGACACAACAAACACGTGAAGAGATCACTCTTATCCCACAGAATGAGCTTTACAGTAACTTGGATCTCTATATGACGGTGTAAATTCAGAGCAACTTACCCGATTCTCTGCAACAAAGGTGGTAAACTTTGCAAGGAGTGAAAATCATGTAATACTTCAGAGAAATGCAGGATGCAGCTGCTGCTCCAGCCTGTAAATTGGACTGCACTGACATTCAGTGTTACTGAATGTAGCAATCAACTGTTACTGACAAAGCTCGCGAGAGTTGGCAGCAGCAACTTGATCTAGAGGCAGCCAGTCTTTACTTTCTGACATCTGTTCAGAGGCTAATGGTATGAATGCAATAGTGATTCATTTACAGTAGTATTACAGGATTCATGCTTTACAATTGCAGGTACTCTTCTAAGAAGGAAGAAAAAAAAAACATAGAAGCTTCTTTAAAATAATCTGAAATGTAACAGAAAACGCATGTTTCTTTTAACACTATCTAAACTTTAAAAAAATTATTTTTTAGAATATACATATTTCCTATGCTTGTCTTAATATTTGAAGATGTATATATCATTCTAAAGAAGTGCTATTATCAAAATCCATTATAGCTTCAATCTGTGCTAATTATGCAGCTAGAGAAGATAGTAAAAGAGAAAATAAGAAACAGAATTCTCCATATATAAGCTATGCAAATCAAAAACTTAGTTCTATGAACTGAATGGATGTCTCTGATATGTATCTCCTCTCAACCCCCACACTCCAACACTTATTTAAGTCATACAAATTTCAGCATTGGTAATTTCCTATTCAGAAGACCCTGCAGGCAGTCATATATGATGAGAAGCCACAATGTTCTGGTCAAGACAGGAAAAAGAAAATGAATAACCTTCACCAAACTCTATAAAGAGACAACGTTTGTCAACTGGCAGTGCACATGCTCTGGGGAATATATTTATGTCTTTGGCGCTCATCTTTCTTGAAATGATGTTCAGGAAAATAAAAAATAATAAAAAAAAACCTGTAATGAACTCTTTAATCCCTATCTTCTCAATGCAGTATATTCTGAATCTTCTGTAAGTGATAGCTTTCACTTTTAAATCTCTTACTTTTGGGCTCACTATGGAGTAAACAGAAAGCATGGGTTAATATTTGCAAGTGAGCACTTTTTTTGCCTTTTGACAGAGTGTTAAATTTTCAAACAAACAAATATAATTGGCATTTGTTGTAATTCTAATTTATGCCATTCATTATAATTGACAATTTACATTAAATATTTTATATTATTCCAACAAATATGAGAGTTATTATTATTAACCACCTCATCAGATGAGAAAACCAAGGTTTATACAAGTCAGAAGCTTACTATATTCCTTACCACTAGTACCCGCTGGGAAACAGAATTTTAATCTGTATTAGTCTATTATTTCATGTCAAATGCTTCCAAGAGAATAGCCATTTTGGTCTTTTAAACTTATCTTTTCTGTGAAAATTGTTACTTAGGCAGTATTGACTCAATAATAAATATCACGATCACAATTTATCATGATCATAATTTATAATGTATTTAGAATATAGTTTATGTAATAACAACTTAGTTACACAAAAGGTACAGAATACATGATCTATCTAAAAAGGAGGAAAAGGAGGTGGAGTACAGTGGTTCACGAATGTAATCCCAGCATTTTGGGAGGCCTAAGTGGGTGGATTGCTTCAGTCTGGCAGTTCAAGATAAGTCTGGGCAACATAGCAAAACTCCATTTCTACAAGAAAATGGGTCAGGCATGGTGGTGCATGCCTGCATTCCCAGTTACTCGGGAGGCGGGTGAGGTAAGAGGATCACCTGAGCCTAGGAGGTCGAGGCTACAAGCCATGATTGTGCCACTGCACTTCATCCTCGGTGACAGAGTGAGATCCTGTCTCAAGAAAATTAATTAATTAATAAATCAATTAAAGCAGGAAAAGGCTTTTAAAATGGAAGTACACTGACAAATTTGCAATGATCTATATAGTGGTGGCATTTCTGTTTAAAATAAAGTAAATCTGATGTTCTACATGAGAGTTCATGGGTTCAATATACATGATTTTTAAAAATCCAAATGTCAAAATTATTCTCTCCAACACAAGTCTACTGCGTTGTTTCCTGTGTTAACATACAGTCAGCCTATCAAACCTGGCAGTTATTAAGGAATGTTTTGTGATGTTAGTGAATTCAGCAGAGCATTTTACACTCTTTCTGTATCTACTCACTGCTAGGTAAAAATATGTCACATATATACACGTATTTCATTTTCATCTTTAAACAGGAAGCCAAACAATAAAATAATTGGTTTCAAGCAGATCTTTATCTTTAATGCATGTTTAAACTGGCTAACTAGCAACATCAACTGATTACACAAGTTGGCAATTTTTCTTCTGCTCAATGTCTTTACTTCAAAGAACCATCTTCTGTTACTGCCCCTGTAGTTCTTTTCTTCACATGATTTCACAGCTTTGCCACATTAGTTCATTATTTCAGTGCACCTCTAAAGCATTTCTTCTTCCTGTCTTGGGAGTTTCTTCCTTGTGGCTCAACTTACAGCAGCTGCTTTGCTTCTGTGAGGTCATCATTTTCTCACACACATCCAGCGGAAGGATGTAGGTCACACAGAGTGAGCTTGTTTTAGGGTTAGTAGGCAAGCACTATTCCATTACCTCACAACCTGGATGGTTAATGATCCTGCTGTTAAATGTTGAGTATGCCTTGTAAGCGACACTGATGAAATACCACAAGACACTTGACACGGCACTAATACTGCTCAGATTTTGCAACCATATATGCTGAAGTTTGGGCAGGACAATCATTATGGTCTTGGCTCTGTGATCACTTTCAGTTAGCCAGTCACAGTGGTTTTTTGCTTTTACGGTTCCACTGTAACTCAGTTACCACTGTTTTCTAGATAGTAGCATTCAGTAAGATTTGAGATGGTGTGAAAAACATTAATCCTGTATTACACATTAGTTTCCCTTAGGCACACGGATGCCAAAAAGGTGCTCTGAACTTACATTAATTTTATTCACTTTTTACAATAGCACTGTGTTCTCTGAAATAAATATGGATGTAAAGAAAAATGTATTTTTATATATATATATATACATATAAATTTTTTTTTTTTTTCCCTGAGATGGAGTCTCACTCTGTCCCCCAGGCTGGAGTGCAGTGGCACAATCTCGGCTCACTGCAACCTCTGCCTCCTGGGTTCAAGCAATTCTCCTTCCTCAGCCTCCTGAGTAGCTGAGATTACAGGCACCCACCACCACATCTGGCTAATTTTTGTATTTTTAGTAGACACAGGATTTCACTATATTGGACAGGCTGGTGTCGAATTCCTGACCTCAGGTGCTCCACCCGCCTCAGCCTCTCAAAGCGCTGGGATTACAGATGTGAGCCACTGCGTCCAGACCAGAAAAGTATATTTCTACATTTTACATATCACAGAGAATGAAAAGATCATTTTGTGTATTCCAGTCAATTTTTAAAAATATGTGTATGTGGTTATAGTTACACAGACAAATATAGTGGTAGTCAAATGGCTTATCATCATTCTTCTTGCTTTTTATCTTATAATATTAATTTCCTATTCAAATATTTTGATTACTGTATGATATATTATCATATGGGCATATTATGGTTCATTGTATCTCTTGTTATTTATATGATATAATAATAATGTTAGGTAATAAATATTATTTGAAAGCACTATTCTATCCACTTCGAATACATGAATTCATTTAAAACTCATGACTACCTTTAAAATAAGCACTATTATTATCCCTATTTTACAGTTGAGAAAATATAGCCACAAAAGGTTTAAGTAACTTGCTCCAAATCATACAGATACTGAGGTTAGTTTCTGACTTTTTTAATGTAAGTATTATTACAATAGGCATTTTGCATATTGATATTTGAGTGCATCTTTTAATTATTTTCTTAATTTATTTTCCCAGAATTGGAATAACCAAATATGATGGGGACAAAGTACATATACATATATGTATATATGTGTGTGTGTGTATATATATGTTTATATATATATATGTGTGTATATATATTAACTCTTCTGGAATCCTACACAGACTGTTGAATAGAAATAATTTTCCAACAATTTTGGCACAAAAGGGAAATGTTTTTATAATCAGACTGAACATGTCTCTGGAGCCCAGGGCCCAGACCCTCACAGCTGGATGTGGCAGGTGTTTGAAGGTGGATATCTCCAGAGATATTAGAAGTAGGTCCAGCGCCATAGGTAATAAAATTCTTTAGTGATGTCGTGGCGACTAATATGGAAGGCCTTGCAGGAGGTGATATCTGCAAGGGATAACACATAGATATTTTGGGGTTAAGGGAGAGTGAGTGATGGGAGGTCTGTGGTGCTTTTTACATGAAGATACAGATAGCTTGGGTAAAGGAATTATGGAAAGAGATCTACAGGAAACAACAATTTGGTTAGACACTAGAATATTAGATTCTAAGAACAGAAATAAAATCAAGAAAAAGCAACAGCTTCTAAGAAAATGTGGTGCCAAGTGGATTTTCATGGAATTGGCAAAGCCAGGAGAATCAAAGTAAGAAAAAAAATTCTGAACTAAATTGTTCAGGGCTTGAACAAATAAAAGGCGAAACTCATTATTTTAAAACATAAACCAAGAGAGAAAAACAGCAAGCTTCTTTGTTTATCACCTAATTTACTGAATTGGCTTAAATTTACTCTTCCCAAACCCTTGACTATTCTTGGAGTCTCGCTCTCAGAAAAATTGCAAAGTAGTATGTCATCAAATTAATCAAAGTGCTATTTAAACATCTAGATTTCTAGGCCACATCCCTGGACTTTGGTTTCAGTAGACTTGAGGACAGCGTTATACTAGTGTCCTCTGTGAAGCTGATAGAGGAAGTTCACAAACTACACACTAATAGGCAAAGTCCTGGAGCCTGGATACTAAGGACATTTTTGTGCTACCATATATATATGCTTTTTCTTTTTTTTATTCCTTATTCTCATGCACAACTGTACCTTTTGCTTCAAGCTAATTTGGAAATACGTCACACATAGTCTTTGGTAGCCTACTTTCATATAACCTACCTTAAGTTTTTCCAAAATAATGCTACCAAATATTTTTTAACTTCATTTATATGCCTATATATTAATTATGTGTATAGGTACAATATAATTTATCTAACTTGCTTTTATTTTATATGAAGACTATTTTAAATTTTTCCTGGAAATAGTAACATAAAAATGGACTTAATAATTACAAATATTTTTAAATGTTTTTTATTTTCCGTGGAAGAATTACTTAAATCAGAATTCTTCTAAAGATATCTATGCTTTTATGACTAAGATATATCAACCAACTACCTTCACAACACGTCAGCAATTTATACTCTTACCAGCTGTCTAGGAAACTGTATGTTGTTCTCATGCCCCAAAACACAATTTAGTGTTACATATTCTCTCTTCTGTCATTGCATTTGATAAAAATGTACTATTTTTAATTTATTTGCTTATAACTGTGACCACCCATATTTCAGGTGTTTATTCATTTCCTAAAAAGTAACTTTTTATTTCTGTACAATTTTAAATTTATGGAAATTTTCAAATCAGTGCAGACAACTTGTATATACTATTTACTCAGATTCACCGTGTGTTAATATTTTAAGCCATTTTCAATTATGTCTTCCTTTACACATAAGATAAAATATGTGCACTTACAAATTAATTTTTCTGAATTATGTCAGTTATTTGCAGTACCAATGTCCTTTATCCCTCAACACTCTGGTAAGATCTATGAACATTTCCTTCTCTCTAGCTGTAAATATAATAAGTGAACTCAATCAACAATCTGGTAATAGAATATAAGACTATTTGAGAGGAAAGGCTCTGTTATTATGGAACAGCTCTAATTTAAAGAAGAAAGATTATTAATATATGTAGAAGGATTAACATGGCAGAAAAAAATTTTCAAACCTTGATGAATATACTCATTCAGTTAAGAATTAACAATTGTGTTAAGACCACTAGATGCATGATTGAAGGAAAACTGGATAGATGATATTCTTGAGAAACCACACATATTACAATCCAAATTTTATAACTAAAGCAAACGGTAAATCTTAATGTCACAAATAGCAGAATCAGTAAAATGTTAGGTAAACAATATCACCTAGTCTATCTAAAAACTTTGAATCTTATTATCACATTTATATATGAATTCCACTTTATATGAAATAAAGAAAACAAATGCAAGAAACAAATTGTATCTCAATGGAGCACCCAGACAATTCCTGAAAGTGGAACATTCTGGCTTGGTCATTTCAACAAAACAATGAAAGTAAAGTTCTATGAAAGCCTGGGCAAAATGCAAGAGACGTAATCACATGCAGTATGTGGTTCATGACCGGAAATGGGTTTCTTGGGGGATAAATTTTGGAAATTTAAATAATTTGGGGGTACTAACTTAGAAAAAAATAACAGGTGAAAATTCTTGAAGAAGTGGCTTGCAGAACATTATGAAAAATATAATCCCATTGTGGTGTGCACGTATACAGACAGACACACACACACACACACGCACACACACACACACACACAGAAAGATTTGGAAGAATAGAAATTAAGATTTTATGCTCAGATGATTTGGCAGTGATATTTATACAAAATTATGGAACCAATTTATTTTTATTTTCCATATATTTAAGAAAATAAGAAGAGATGGAGCTGCCAAATTTTCATTATTGAAATGATATAAACTTCATGTCAAAGCAAGTTAATAATAATAAAATGCCAGCACTTTGGGAGGCCAAGGCGGTCAGATTACGAGATCAGGAGATCGAGACCATCCCGGCTAATATAGTGAAACTCCAGTCTCTACTAAAAATACAAAAAATTAGCCGCAGTGGCGGGCGCCTGTAGTGCCAGCTACTCAGGAGGCTGAGGCAGGAGAACGGCATGAACCCGGGAGGCGGAGCTTTCAGTGATCCAAGATCGCGCCACTCCAACGCCACTCCACTCCTGTCTGGGAGACAGAGTGAGACTCCCTCTCAAAAAAAAAAAAAAAAAAAAAAAAAAAAAAAGAAAAGAAAAGAGAAATCGGAGTTTGAAGAAACTGAGGCAACGAGATTTTAAGGGGAAATGGAGTAAACAAATTGAGAGGAAGACTAAAGATAACAAATTAAAGAAAAAGGAGCAATTTGGGAAACCACCCTAAAGAGTAGAAGTTTTGGGAAGGTAGATGCATAATAAAGACTTCTAGAAAGATATTTATGGTGAAGTGTAATTCTCTCCTGAGAATCTTCAAACTTGTTAGGAGAAACCAACACTGTTTTTTGAAAGTTCTGGAGCAGATGTGCATGTGGGTTTTTGTGTTTCTGTGTATCTGTGTGTGTGTATTTGTGTACATGTGCTACAGAGACAGTGGATACAAAAGTATCCAGAGTTGGGCTTCCAGGGAAAAAATGGTACAGTCTCATTTAATACAATAAAGCGGCTGAATATTAAATATATTAATTAATTAAAAATTGTTATGCTATTATGTTTCTGAGGTAGAAAATTGTACCATTTTATATAATTTCTTCATTTCTGTAATTTGAAAAGTTTCCTAATTTGCATATAATATGTTCAAATAAAAATAAGCTTCTTATAAAATACATTTGATTATCATAAGATCACATTTTGGAGCCAGGCAGTCATTTCTGACATGAGAGTTAAAGAAGAGCAAACCAGTGGTACCCTCCACAGCAGGGACTCACCTTCAAAACCAGGGTCATCTGGTGCTGTCTTCTCAGATTTTTTTCTCTGTCTCAATGTTTGTCTTCAGTCTTCTTTCCCTTTATCATCTTTGCAACATTCCCAGATATCTGTCTTTCTGTTATTTTTTATTTTTTTGTGAAACTGTATTTTATTATTTCAGAATAGCTTTGTAAATGCCAAAATTTAAATCTTATTTCTTGCGGGGAGTCAAAAGCTACAATACAGAAATTGTGAAGTGCTGAGATTCACCTTTGTTTTGGAACTGGATCACCAATGTAATGCCAAATAATCTGACATTTAGCTAAACACTGTATTGTTAGTATATGACTGCAATTACTAAATATAATTAGGCAAATAATAATTAATCTTGATATGTCTTAGTACAATCTGTATCTTAACAATGTTTTTCAGTCTGCTCATATTTGGTGATTATATCCACAGCATGATTTTATCTTAAAAAAGAGATTTACTCAGGGCGTATTTCTAAATACATAGAAGCTTATTTTGTTGGCCATGAAAAAACATCAGTATAATTTACTGCCTCCAAGTAACTGTTTTATTCCTGACTTCCTCTTTAAACCCAATTATGGTACTTTAGCTGTTTTCTGTATCATCATTGTTCTGAAGTCAGATTTTTGGCTCTGTTTAAATGATGAACATGACATAAAACATATAGATTAGTGTTACAAATCCCCAGAAACATAACTGGAAAGGACAACTTATTTACAGGCCTCACAAAGTATTCTGCAGATAGACAACCATATCTAACTGATTTTTATGGACAAATTGTTAAAACTATGTCTACATGAACTTTGTAAATTTAAATCAGTAGTCACAGAAAAGGCATGTAAAGCTGTGTGATGATTGTGTCGACTTAACTGAGTAAATGAATGCCCTAATAGCTGGGAAAACTTTTTTTTCTTGGTCTGTCCAGAAGAGATCAGCATTTGAATCAGTAGACTGAGTAGCTCTCACCAATATGGGCAGGTGTCATCTAATCCCTTGAAGCCTCACCTAGAGAACAAGAAGACAGAGAAAGAGCGAATTTTCTCTCTTTTCTTGAGCTGAGACATTAATCTTCCCATCCTCTGCTCATCTTCTGCTCCTGGTTCTTGATTCTTGGACATATATCTTCCCCACTCAATTGTCGAGCCTTCGACCTTGGACTGGAAATTACACCATTGATCAGTTCTTCTGGATCTCTGGCCTTCATATTTAGACTGAATTACACCAACAGCTTTCCTGGCTCTCTAGCATGCAGATAGCATATTGTGGGAATTAGCCTCCATAGCCTTGAAAACCAGTTTCCATAACAAATTACATCTTCTCCATCTCTACATATCTTGTTGGTTTTCTTTCTCTGGAGAACCTTGACTAATATGAGATCTCAAGAGAGAATATGCATTTCTGTCTTACCTATTTCATTAAGTTTTGCGGAAAAAATCACATGGAGTAATACACAGACGTCTTGTTATGATATTGCCAAAAGTTTCCTTTATCACCTACCCCATCTCTTATCCTATAGATATTTTATGATTTTCACATCTTTCTAAAACACAGAAGTATACATATTGAAAACCACTTATAAACTATTTCTGGATTTAAAAAGAAGAATCAAATTGATATTACAAAATAATGTATAACAAAAACACTGCATATAACCCACTGTAACTTGCAACTGAATAGATATTATTATTAAAAGAAAATTGATAGATGTAAATGCTTGTTGGAAAAGAAACAAAATTGTAAACGGTGAAGAATCCCATGCAAGATCTAAAGAAAAGAATGATGAAGAAAACCAAGAGAAAATATCACATTAGGAATTGTAGTAATGAGAAGAGAAATTAGTAAAACAGAAGATGGGGAAATGACAATGGGAGCACCAAAAGCAGAACTGAGTTCTTTGAAATATTCCTATCAAATATCTGGGAATAAATATAACAAAATATACACTTTGTATGATAAATATTTTACAGTTTTATTAAATTCATCAACAGATGACCTCTTCTCCCCCAAATAGGAAACTATATCTTGTTTACACATGGGAAATCTCAGGCCTGCAAGATGTTCAGTCTCTATTTGTTACACAATTTCAAATAAAATTTCCTCCAAAATTTTTAACAAACCTGAAAATTCACTTGAAAAGTTATGAAAAGTAATGAGCCCAAAATAGTCAATATATTTTTAGAGAAGAAAAATAAAGAAAAATTAATTTGTCTCATTTGATATATTTAATAATGCACTTCAATGATTAAAATTATATAGCATTTGGATATATTGCATTTGGATAGTGATAAATAACTTTGTAGAAGAGAATAGAGATTCTGTATCCTCAGTTGTATATAAGGATATATTATCTGGTATATTAGAGGGATATTAGAACATGACCTATGTAATAAGTGAAATGAAACAATTGTTCATCATATAGAAAGTATTTTGATTAAATTTCTACTTTACAAACCATACACAAACGTATTTCCGCATGAATATGAGACCTATGTATGAAAAACATAAGGACCAGATTATGACTAGGCAAATTTTCATGGTCCAAAGTAGAATAGCATGTAATAATCAAGAATGAAGATAAACATCAATACCAAAGAGTTAAGAGAAAACATCGACATGTGGAATGGCATGATGTGTTTTTAATACATTTTAAGTACATACTAATTTTTGTTTTGTTTACCACTGCATATGCATTTGGTTGGATGAATATAATGTTTGGATAGTTGTTATATATGGAGAGATAACATATTTGTAATATATCTATACTATTTATTGAACTTCTTGAAGCTTGACTCCTCACCACAACCGATAGAAAATTTTGAATTTTAAATGTATTTGTATGTTCATTAACAGTTTTGTCTTTTTCCCCATAGTTATGGGTTTTAAAATGAGAAGAAGGACCATGTCCAGTTCATCACCCACTAGTGCTCAGCCCTAACAGTGCAACTCTGGTGTTCATTAAATAATTATTGAATGAATAAATCCCTATATTGTATACTCCCAATCACAATTATCTTTTTCTAATAATTGTATACTTATTATTTAAAAATTATCTTTGAACGTTCATTTATAAGATTTATATATTCTGAAAAATTATTCCACTCCGTTTCAGTTTAATCTTAATGTATTTTTCTTCTATTATAGTTTTTTATTTAAAATAGTAGTATGTGATTATTTTCTCTCTCTAGTGTGAAATAGAGAATTAATAATTATAAATTACTAAAGTTACTAAAAGGTATAAATACCTTTATATGTTTAATTTAATCATTATTCTCCCTTCTTTATACAGTACGTTCATGCTATAAAATAGGAATTTGTTGACTCCATTTTGTGTTCTATTACTGTATATTTTCTTCTTTATATATCACACTATATTTGGATTTCCATGTTTTGTGTTGAGGGTTTTTTATTTTTGGTAACCATATAATATGAACTTTTTTTTTTCAGCCTTTATTTTAATTTCTGGGGTACATGTGCAGTGTGTCCAGGTTTGTTACAAAGGTAAACGTGTGCCATAGTGGCTTGCGGCACAGATCAACTCATCACCTAGTTATTAAGCCCAGAACCCATTAGCTATTTTTCTGGATGCTCCCCCTTCCCCTGCTCCCCCAAAAGGCCCCACTGTGTGTTGTTCCCCCACAATGTGTTCATGTTCCATGTGTTCTCATTGCTCAGCTCCCACTTATAAGTGAGACCATGCAGTTTGATTTTCTGTTCCTGCATTAGATTCCTGAGAATAATGGTATCCATTTCCATTTATGTCCCTGCAAAGGACATGATATCATTTCTTTTCATGGCTGCATGCTGATCCATGGTATATATATACCACATTTTCTTAATCCAGTCTATCGTTAATGGGCATTTGGGTTGATTCTATGTCTTTGCTACTGTGAATAGTGCTGCAATGAACATACATATGCATGTATCGTTGTAATAGAATAATTTATATTCCTTTGGGTATAAACCCAGTAATGGGATTGGTGGGTCAAATGGTATTTCTGCCTCTAGATCTTTGAGGAATCACCACACTGTCTTCCACAATGGTTGAACTAATTTAAACTCCCACCAACAATGTAAGTGTTCCTTTTTCTCCGCAATTTCACCAACATCTGTTGTTTCTTGACTTTGGACCTTTATATTTTTCTAGATGAACTGTCATTTAAAAAAAAAAAAACATAATAGTATATCCATCCATTAGAATTTGGCTTATAAAAAAGCAACAGAAAACCAACTCATATTAGCTTAAGACAGCATGGGTTTTATTTTTCTTACGTAAGGAATCCGGAGGTACACGACCATGAAAGGAAACTAAAAAGTGAAGGTGTTTTTAGTCTGCCATATTGCAACACTGAATATAATTTGTATTTTGTTAGTAAGGAAAAGGCCAAATTTGCATAGTATAGAAAACTATTAATATTTACCATTGTGTAGTATTTTTAAAAGTTCCATCAGTTAATTTCATTAATTAAGGAAAAGTGTCTTCTTATAAGTAAAATGGATATCTCTCAATTTATTTATCCATGTACCTAAAAGTTAATGTAAAACAATTATGATGTATTTTAAAATATGATTTATATCTTATGTATTTTTGTATGTCTTTAGTTAACTTTTCACTAATTGGCAATAATTTGCAAATATATGACCAGAAAAATATTTTTATTATTTTTTTTGGAGATGGAGTCTCACTCTGTTGCCCAGGCAGGAGTGCAGTGGCACGATCTCAGCTGACTGCAACCTCCACCTCCTGGGTTCAAGTGATTCTCCTGCCTCAGCCTCTCGAGTAGCTGGGATTACAGGTGCATACCTCCACACCCAGCTAATTTTGTATTTTTAGCAGAGCTGGGATTTCACCATGTTAGCCAGCCTTGTCTCAAACTCCTGACCTCAAGTGATCTGCCTGCCACGGCCTCCCAAAGTGCTGAGATTACAGGTGTGAGCCACTGCACCCTGCCAATATTTTTATTTTTATTGCTAAGCATATTCTGTTTCCCAAAGCACAAATTGTAATGCCAATAGTGATTAGTCTTATTTCTATTTTCCTCCTTTTCATCTGCCTAAAAAAAATAGGCATATTTTTAAGCTTAGTTATACTCAGTGCTTAAGTCAATTAAACATCTGAAAAGGCTGGGGTAGGTAGTCACAGAAAACAAAATGGATGCACTTAGAGTAAATACCTTATGGTTGCTTACATGTTAATTTTCTCATATCACAATCCTATATTTGAATTTATAAAAGGGACCTAATTTTGTTTGATTTTGTGAATTTACGAAGATAAAATTCACCTTGCTAATTTCCTGGCACATAATACCTACTATATAAAAATTTGGTACTTGTTTGACTATATTAACAAAGTATACAGTATATCTATTCTTTTTCTTAAAACTTCTTTCAATGTAAATTGTACCTCTTTCTCTAAGAATTTCATTGTTAAAAAGAGAAAGCACACTTAAAAAATGCTCCTTATCACTGGGGATATTTTTTGAAGTCATTCATCTATTATAGGTGGTTATCTACTACAGGGATTCGTCAGTACCTTTCCCCAGGGTATTTTCTCAGCCAGCTTTATTTCAACTGGATGCACTCATGGAAGCAATTTATCTGCAGGTTGAGCATATCTCTTTTATCTAAGGGAGGCAAAAGAAAATCTGGAACATCAAATTCAGAAAGACATTCCTGAATTAGTTAGACACGCACCTAAGGTGATTATGTCAATGGTTGTAGTCATGAAATACAATGGCAAAGGGAGACTTCATGGAATGTATACGTGCACGTAGGCATTGGTAATCATGGCTCCAATCAAAACCTTACTGTTTTCGCTTAGAGGAAGATTTGTATAAAATTTTAATATACCACACACAATCTTAGTAACAGCTGATTATTTATGACATTTTAGAGGTAGATCATTAGCAGTGTTTTGAGAGCTACTTTAATCAGAATTTAAGCTTTTACTTAAATTTTACAATATTTAATGGGGCTCAATTTCTGTAATCGAAGACTTGAAGTACATTTATCTGGGAGACTTCCGGTATATGCCTGTTTTCTCTGTATAATTATTAATAACGCAAGCTTTCACTCTAAGATATTTAATGACCAATTACATAAGCCCCTACTGATGGTAAAAGGAAGTCAATGAGAAATACTATAACATATTTCTATGTGACAGAAAACAAATATGAACTCATAGTAATATATTTTTGTGTAATGATATGGCTATTAACGATTTATATATATTCAAGAGAAAAAAAAAACAGTATCCTTTTTTTTGGGAGATCACTCTGTAAACAAAGAAAGATCTTCAAAATCTCACTGGCATGATTACTTTTCATCATATTTTCTTAAATTACCAAGGCATTTCATCACCTGTTAAGATAAAGCAGTTCATAGTATCAGCCTGGCACAGAGAGGATTTATTGACTGTGTAGTCTGGAATGTTACATAGTGATGAACATAAACCCTGCTTCTTGCCACTCACACTTCACCTTACAGTGTTGCAGCTGTGCTTAGCAACAGAATGCCAGATGGCACGGAGACATCAATTGATTACTACTCAAGAACAATGTCACTTATCAGAACAGATGACAGATAAATTGACAAAGACAAGGCTATGTTTGCAAGCCTGAATAAAGAAGCACTTTAAGTAGATTTATGGTTGCATTTTAAAACATATACTCTTTGGAAACTGTTGTCTAAGGATAAAGCAACAAACAATTATATGCACATTCATGCTTTGCTAGAATCTTTTTTTAATGCTTAGATTTCTGTACTGGTCTACACATGTAGAAGATAATATAACATATCAAAGCTCTTTGTTGTATGCTATTGCAAACACCAAATTATCTAAACTGTGTTTTAAAAATGCATTCTTAACTATCTTTTTGTGCTGATCAGTTAACATTACAAACTTGGGCTGGAGAGAAAAGCAGTAGAAAAACTGCCTAAAGAATTCTGGAATTCACAAGCTGTCAGCATGAGTTATCTGTTCACAAAGAATGGCTTTTATGAGTAAGCCTTGTTTTTGTAGAAGACATTTATTATCACATTTGGCATCACTTTATGTAGCATATCTTGGATTGTTTGCACTCAAATCTTGGCTGTGCAATATATCTGATGGCCTGGAATGGATGTCAATGCTGAAAAACACACATGCCAGGTTACTCAACTTAGCTGTGGTAAATAAGTCCTTATTGATTTTCAAAAATAATATTCCTTAGAAGCTTCTTGATTATTGTAGCTTCTCAAATTTATTTGAAGAGATGCTAGCATGATAGCAGAAATTCCATTTCAACAAATACAGTTTATTGCTGCTTTTACGCAGTGCATGAATTGCTGATAACTATTGTTCCTGATAAAGAATGTGCATTTACTTAAGTTCAAATATAATATTGCTTTGGACAGAAAATTGATCTACTCATCTGAAATGTTACCAAAGTGCCTCACTTCCAAGTAAAAGAAGAGTTACTTGGAAGACCTAAGAAGACTATTGGAAAAGACAGCTCCGTGGATCATGGCGCCTTCTGTGTTGAGTTATAATTTTAACTCAGCAAATGTAAATTTATTGTCTATAACCGACCTCATTGTCTCTCAGAACACACTTTCTTGCTGATGGTGGTGGCAGAGGAGTGGATCTTACCCTTGCTTCTTAAAACATAATTTGATCTCCTCTGATTTAAAACAGTTATTTTATTTTCACTTAAATATTCTGTCGATATAAAGTTGAAACACACTATCAGAACTATTTTCTGCTTCAAAGGGTCTCTTTCTGCCATGACTTTCTGAAGTTCAGTGCCTTGCTTCAGTGTGAAGCATTTTAGTCTTTATCAAAGGTATTATCCATACACATCATCTTGTCCTCACTGACCTTTGCACTGGCCATCAGTCCTGAACTGATGGCTGCAGGTGTGCCCGTAGTTCTGACTGGTTCTAGATTATCAGGCTGGCATTCACTGAGGATGACTGTGTAGCCCTCCCTCCCCACCCCCCAGTTCCAGATCACAAGTTTATCTGATTATGTTCTTCTCTGATTCTAATTTAGGGTGTCTTACGGGTCACAGGTCTTCCTGGTATTGCCATATATTCAAGAGAAAATGAAGAATGTCTGCAGCTCTTGCATGCCTCAAGCAAGCTGAGAGATCCTTGTGACACCATTTTTGCCATTCCTTCTGCAAGTGCATGTCAGGCCGCTATTTCTAGTCTTCTTGGTTATCACATACCTCAGGGATAAGGTCTCTTTCAGCTCACCCCTTTCCCAACCTTGGATTTATTTTATCTTTTCCCAATTGAAGGCTTGGGGCCTGGGTCCTTATCAGAGATCTCAAGACCTTAAGTATCTGGATATTTATATTCCTAGCACTGTTCAAACATTTATTTCCTTTCTATGTCACAGTAAAGCTGCCATGATATCATTTATCTATTATGTCCTCTATATACTTTGGCTTTGGCAAAGAGCCATGCTCAGATTTTTAAGTTATATCTAGATATTTGAAATGAAATTTCTAAAATGTAGGGGGAACATTAACAACGCCTATTATCTTTCTGTAAATGAAAAAAGACATCTAACTTAAAAGTAAAAGTTGAACAATAAATACTTTATTTAGGCTGTATTTGACCTTGCTCTAATACAAAGCATGCCATTATTTCAATAGGTATGGAAGCCAGGGTACAACCCAGTTTATTAGGAATAGAATTCTATTGCTGTAATCTACAAAATATAATCTCGATTTCATCCTACCTCAGTAAGACTTTCCCTACTGGAAAAGACACGTACTCTTACATAAGTGTGCCATTTAATCCTAGAAGTTGAAAGCTGAATATTATCAAACTTGATTGTTCTACCCACTTGCCATTTCTCCAAATTTGGCTAGATAAAATCTGGAACCTAACTTGTATTATCCCATATGAACACTAGAGGGAACTATGCCTTTCCCTAAAAGAGTAGTACTTAAAACAGTACTACCCTAAAACAATAATTGTGCCTCAGAATCACCTAATGGGCAAATTAAAGCATATTGCTGACCTCCATCCTCAGAGTCTCTGATTCTATAGGGCTGAGATGGGCCCATGAATTTACATTTTCTTCACTAGTAGCTTTGCCACCAGCACAGGCAGCGCTTTCTTCGAGCAACTGTGCATCATTATCCTGTTGTAACTCACCATGGCATCTGGCTCAAGAGTGATGGAGATGTCTTCATATCTTAAACAATAACAAAACTCAGCGTGATATTCTTCTCTGACTTCCCAAGACTTCACAAAAGTGGCATCGTGTCCACATTTCCAGCTGAAAATTTTCTTTCTGGCCTTCATATTGGCTCTGGTCTTTTCCAATAAATCCCACCCCTTTCAAATACTCTGTAGGCCACAACACTTAGAGCTTAAGATGTTCCTCTGGGTATGTTCATTCTGTACCTGAAAAGAGGCTCAATACGTTGACAGTTCAGAGTCCTAGAAAGAAGATTTACAGGTTATTTTATAGTTCCCTCTTTTTCTTCTTACTTTCCCTGAATAACCTGTTTCTTCCTTGGTATGCATGTATATGTGTTTGTTTTCCTAAAAGATAATGACCTTGAGCTCAAATAACTAGGCTTCTGGTTTTTATTCTAGGGATTGGTAATGATTCTGTGGTGTGGATATAAGTCCTCATGAAT
Organism: Chlorocebus sabaeus; assembly: GCF_047675955.1. Classification (NCBI taxonomy): domain Eukaryota; kingdom Metazoa; phylum Chordata; class Mammalia; order Primates; family Cercopithecidae; genus Chlorocebus; species Chlorocebus sabaeus. Next base: position 24,182,532 of record NC_132918.1, on the reverse strand, counting down.
AACAGATCTGGGACTGGACTCCATAGTGCAATCACTAAGGTCTTTCCTGTGTGTATCACTGTAAGTTCGTGAATTCTCTTCTGATGTTCAAAGGGCCTACAATTGTGCAAGAAGTAAATATTGAAGTGTCCACATTGGCAATTTTGAATAAAGCTCAGAAAAATCTCGCAGCATGTGTGAGAATCACTGCCATGGGATGATTCACAGGCAACCTGCTGGAAATTGTTGATGAAGACCTTGCCGAACAACAATAAAAAGCATAAACTACATGACTTCTCAAACCAGCTTACGTAAGGCATGTGCTCATGTGAGAACTGGTGCACTTCAAGCCTTGGCTTGCCTTCCGTGGTGCTCAGTGAGAGTGGTAGGGCTCATGCTGGCCAGGCTTATGATGCTGTATTTGCTTCTTGACACGTGGTCACTTAAGTTTCAGCACTCACTATTGCAGGTTTCATTGTCTTCTTCTAAACTCTATTTCAGACCAGATGAGGTATATCTTCTAGGGGCTAAGTTTCACATCTTTACCTCATTTCTCCAATTATTGATGTGACATAAACATATGTCCTGCCATTTAAAAGGACTTCTCTTTTGCTTTTCGAGAATATTTTTGATATGGTTTGTCTGTGTCCCCACCCAAATCTCACCTTGAATTCCTACATGTTGTGGAAGGGACCTGGTGGGAGGTAACTGAATCATGGCAGCAGGTCTTTCCCATGCTGTTCTTGTAGAAGTAAGTCTCACGAGATCTGATGGTCATCATAAGAGTGAGTTTTCCTGCACAAGCCTTCTTCTTCTCTTGTCTGCTGCCACGTGAGACATGCCTTTCATTTTTCCACCATGGTTGTGAGGCTTCCCCAGCCATGTGGAACTGTCAGTTCTCCATTAGACTTCTTTTCCTTGTATACTGCCCAGTCTCAGGTATGTCTTTATCAGCAGTGTGAAAGCAAATTAATACAATTTTATTCTCTTACAAAAGCTAAATTTTATAAATCAAAACTTGATTTTAAAACAGACCCTTGAAAAGCCTATATTGTAAGGGCTTTTTTTCTTCTTTTTATATTCCTGCTATGTTAAATTTCCTTGAGGCAGCATACATAGCCCAGATGCACCCTGGAACTTGCGCAACTCAAGCACTGGGATCTTAGGTGTAGGAAGGCAATAACTTTGACTTAGTGCTATCATTTCTGCTAAAGAATAGCTAAGGCAAAATCATTAACGTAAAAAATACTGAAAGCACTCTTCAGTAACCAATGTTTTGTGTCAGAAACATGCTACAGTACCACACGCGGGTAACACCCCTTTACTGATTAGCGTATAATAGCTCCAGGACACTATTTTTTTTCTGATATAGACATAGGGTTTTACAGACCCTTTTAGCCCCGATGCTTAGTACAATAATTTGATTATTAAAATTCTTAATATATTTTCACTGAAAAGGATAAGAGAAAAAAAACAGGAGATCCTAGTCATTTTAAGTTTTCATATTCATAGAGAAAATGGCAGTAATCTCTGGAATTGTAGATTAATCTAGGACAGAAGTTTTCAAAGTTTTGAGATTTTGGACACCTTTACATATTTAAAAATTATTGAGGATTTTAAATATTTTTAAAATATAAATTATACCTATTATTAAAGCATATTGCTTTAATAGACCTTTTTTAAAAAAAAAAAGCATGTGTGAGAATCACTTCCATGAGATGATTCACAGGCAACCTGCAGGAAATTGTTGATGAAGACTTTGCCAAACAACAATAAAAAGCATAAGCTACATGACTTTAAAAATTAGACCTTTAAAATTTTTTTCAAAAACTTAAGAATTAATTTATTTAATTCAGTAGTACACTTACGTGTTGACACAAATACATTTTTATATAAAATAACTCTTTTTCAGATCAGCAAACAGCATAATCCTAAGAGTGTCATTGTTTCACATTTTTGAAAATTCTTTTAACTATCTACCTTAATAAAAGACAGCTGGACTCTCATATCCACTTCTAAGTTCAATCTGTTATGATTTCACATGTTGTACAGCCTCTGGAAAACTTCACTATACATTATTCAGATAATAAATGTGAAAAGGCAAACAGGGTCTCAGTATTAGGAAAATAGTTTGACTTTATGAAAACCCTGAAAGGGTCCTAGGGAAATAGAGGCATCTCTGATCACATTTTAAAAACTGTTGGTCTCATTATTCATGGATGGTTCTGTAGTTTTCTTATAGACGCTAAATACAATTCTCAACAATTAAAAAAATGTAAAAGTAAATAGATAAGCAAAAGAAAAAAAGGAAATATAGGGAAAAACTATTCATTCTCTCTACGTCTATTTAAGTCATACCCTTATAAATTTACCTATATGTTTAAAAAATTTTCCTAAACCAGAGTATATTTAATGTGAGGTACAAATTGAAGGAAGAAAAACACAGTTTCCACATTTTTGTAACGATTTGTTTTGTATAGTACATTTACAAAGGTATGGTTAAAAAAATGTGTATTATATTTTTCTTAATGAGAAAAATATGACAACTTAGGACCACATAAGAATAATCAAAATATCATACGATTATTAAATTTTAGTTTTTAATGCTGTTATCATTTATTTCAATAAAATTTCCAGATATATTGAAATTTTAATAAAATGGAGACATCAAATTTATTATGCATCAACCAAATTCAAATTTACACACACTTAAAGCAACTCTCAAATGTGCCTAGGTAAAAAGTGTTTGTAATTCAGTTTTGAAATATAAAACTGAAAGATAGGTGGCACATAAATTGGCATATAATTCATCAGCTGTGGTTTGTAGTCTTAAAGTTCAATAATGACTGCCAGTATAATACATATGTAGCTAGGTGAGAATTGTTATTTGTAATATCGAAATATAAAGCATACAATGAAATTAAAACATTCAGAAATATTTGTGTATGTTCGACATGGTCTCGTATCTTCTTCCACTGAGTTTTTGGAAAGTGTGTTTTTGTAAGCAGAGTGGTAAATGAGAGACATACACAAAACAGAGAGTAATATAAATAAGCTAGGACCTAAAATATGCTAGAACCTTTGTGTCTTTCTCCATACATAAATCAGAGAAACAACATTGATGTCAGAATTGAGACTCAGACATTCAAATATTAGAGATTTAATATCTCAGTATTAAAGAACTGAGAAATATGCCATTATGATCTGTGTTTCTGCCAGTTATTTGTATTTACATTATATGTGATTTATTTGACTTCCTTGGAAATTATCACTCAAGATTCCAAGTCACTAGCTCTCTATTTATATTATCTAAAGTCTTTTACAACTCCAGTTTGATTAGTCTTGTTCCTTTGAATAACAGCTTTTATTTTTTCCTCAATGGTTCATTTTACCTATTCTGTAACCTGTAGTTAGAGAAGAATTGGTATAGCACCTCAATTCATATATCTTGATATAACCATTTATTTTTCACTTGAAATAATATTTTTCTCCATGTAAGGAAATGAAGTTATTCTCAAATGATAGACTGGAGAGCTCTGTGGTTCAATAGTAAAATTGTATGGAGATCTAGAAAATACCCTGGGCTTAAAGGTGTTTACAAAACAAAAGGTGTTTGTAAAACAAAAGGTGTTTTGTAAACACCTTTAAGCCCAGGGTATTTTCAGCTTCTTTTAAAATAAAATGAATAAACTTTAAATTGATACATTCCATCAAAATCTTCTCTTGAACATATTTTACCTCAAAGATTGAAACCACCAAACATAATAAATATATTCACTGGGGAATACATCATCCTTAAACCAAAGCAGTGCCACTAAACATTTCTAAAAAAACTCACCACATAAGCTTCTTTCATAACAGAAGGATCTGTTATTCTCTGAATGTACAAGTAGTATGTGATCATGAACATCTCATTATAAGCATCTGTGCAAAGTTTCCAGATTCATGCCATGATTCCTACATATTGGATAATTTATCATAGTGCCATCTGTTTAAAAAACATAGTTGCCAACATGGATGGATTATCAGAAAAAATAAATTATTTTGTGTCTTTATGTAAATGCTTTTGATGATATATGCATGAACATTCTGCATAGATCATTAGCTTTTCAAAGCAAAATAACGTTGTAAACATGGAAAAACCTTTGAAAATAAATTTAATTCCAATCAAAGCAATAACTCAACGAAAATGATAACCAAGTATCAGTCGTTCTGGTCAGTTCATGAAAAAATGCATAGAAATAAGCAAAGTGATATTTTGAGAAAAATGTTCCATCTCTAAACATTTGTGTTAGTCTCATATAGTTACAAACTTGTTTTCATAGAAACATAGTAAATACATATGGTTACTTAATTTGTATGTAAAATTTCCTATTGCAATTTATTTGTAATTACAATTATTGTCCTTTATAACTAAAGAACATATTATAAGTGATTAACACTGGAAATAAAACGCAGTGCATCCAAGCTTTGCTATATCACAATTTGTTGAGAAAATGACCTAAAATTGTAGTTCACAGACAATCTGGATGCAAGGAAATTTGAAGTCAGCTAGTCCAACTCCTTTATTTTAGAGATGGGAAATTATTATTCACAGTGATTAAATGTTCACTGTTACAAAACCAGTTGTATTAGTCAGAGGGATAGAATACACACACACACACACACACACACACACACACACTCATGTAGACAGAGAGATAAAAAATTATTCTAAGGAATTAACTCATGTACCTTTGGAAGTGAATGTCCAAAATTTGCAGGGTTGGCCACCAAACTGTAGTCTCAGGGAAGAGATGCAGTCTGTATTCAAAGATAGTGTGCTGGCAGAATTCCTTCTTGCTCTGGAGAGGTCAGTCTTTGTTCCATGCAGGCCTTCAAGTGATTGAATGAGACCCACCCATATTATGAAGGTCATCCGCCTTATTTGGTGTCCAGTGATTTAAACGTTAATCTCGTCCAATAAACTTTTTCACAGAAATATCCAGAACAGTGTTTGATCAAACATCTGGGCACCATGGCCCAGCCAAGTTGATACAAAAAATTAGCCATTCACACTACAGTTTACATTGCACTTTCAATGTTCTATTTCTATTGCTCAAGGAACTCTTTGGGTATTTATACATTTCCTTTCATGGTATTTCTTACACATCACTCTCCCCTCACAGAATTTAGTATATACGAAATTGCCATTACAAAGTATATTCTAAAAATATACTGAGTATATGACTCCCCTATTAAATGGACTGAGATGTCTGTTTAGGTTCAATAACAAGTTTCAGATGTTATATAGATCCTAGATAATAAGGATCTATAATTTCTAGAATTTTTCATGCTGGTTATAAACTTTAAGTAGGATCATAACCCTAGAACTATTTAGAAAGGAGAAGGGACCTTAAAACTAAGTAAAAGTAATTAACTAAGAGGTTTGTGCCACAAATATTTAAAGGGGTCTTCTTGAGTATACTTAACACGAAGAATTTCAATAAAGGTACATATCAGCCCTTAATATAAAATTATTTTGCACTTCTGTGTCCTTATTTCTGCTATTTCTTTTCTGATTTTCAGCTCATTCTCATTCTCCAAAACAAAACTGAACCATCACCTACTCCTCTATTTTTTGGTGGCTCCTTCCTCTGCTCGCAGAGCGACTTGTTGGTATTTTCATATTTCAATCCAGACAACTTCCTATAACATAGTTTACTCATTTAAGTGAATCAATATTATTTTCTATAACAAAATTCCAACACATTTAGCATTTAGTTCCCTGTAAGAAGCATTTATATATTCAAAGTTTCTTTTTTTTTTTTTTTTTTTTAGAGGGAGTCTTGCTGTGTCGCCCAGGCTGGAGTGCAGTGGCGCCATCTGGGATCACTGCAAGCTCCGCCTCCCGGTTTCACGCTATTCTCCTGCCTCAGCCTCCCAAGTAGCTGGGACTACAGGCACCCGCCAACATGCCCGGCTAATTATTAAATCAAACGTTTCTGGAACTATGAAAGGAAACCTTTTCATCATTTAGGATTGGTCTTTAGCAATTTTATAATCCGAAACAATTTTTCCTGATGATTTTCACGATGACAACTACTATGCAGATATTTGTTAATATTTATTTTCTTTATTAAAAAAAGAATATAGTCGTCTTTCAGTATCTTCAAGGGATTCATTAGAGGACTTCTTGCAGATACCAAAATCCACTGATATTCAAGTTTCTTACAGTTGATTCTGTATATCCATGGGTTCTGCATATATTGACATGGAGGGACCACTGTAATGTCTTCTGTAATGTTACAGTTTTAGATGTAATATCAAAGTTTCTTTCTGGATTTTCTCATTTACTAATTGCTGAAATATTTGCCTTTAATTGGATCATTAATTTTAATCATGGTTGAATCATAAATATTTAAAATATATAATATTTTCATAGGTGTGAAATATTTGACAAAAGGTACTGTGCCTATTCACCCCTTTTTTACTTTTTTAACCTTTTTTTAATGTTGTGGGTATATAGTGGGTGTATATATTTATAGGGTACATGAGATGTTTTGATGCAGTCTTGCAATATGAAATAAGCACATCATGGAGAATGGGGTATCCATCCCATCAAGCATTTATCCTTTGAGTTACAAACAATCCAATTACACTCTTTAAGTTATTTCAGAATATTCACCACTTTAGCAACGGCAACTGCCATCTTCATAATAGGTACTACTAAATAATTATTATTTTAAAACAATAAATACATCAGATACACTATGTGACAGCTATTAAGGTAAACTGATTTTGGATTTCCATCAAGACAAACCATAATAAAATTACAAATTTCTTTTTATGCTATTCTTAACCTTTTATTATGAAAAGGCTCAAACATATATAAAAGTTGAAATAGTTATATACTGAACACCCTAATATCTACCACCTAGATTCTACGATTACCATTTTGCTATATTTGTTTTATCCCATATCTATCCATCCATCTACTTATCAATCCATCTTAGTTTTTTGATACATTTCAAAGTCAGTTGCAGACCTCAGTACACTTTATCCCTAAATACTTTGGCATGCATATCATTGACCTGAGTTCAATATTTATTTGTGGACTTTTTTGAAGTAAATTTTACCACATATCACCTCGGTTTTTTTTGTTTTGGTTTGTTTTGTTTTGTAAAAAGTACTATGCCTTTCCTATCAAGCTCTTTAATGTTGAGAACTGCTTCTTACTCAACTCTATCCCCACCCACCAAATATCTAATAATGACACTGATAATGAGTGATAAACAAAATGAAAATAATCATGTCTAACATATATCAAGTACTTTCTTTGTTCCAGGCACTGCTCCAAACATTTCAAATGATTTAACAAATTTATTTTTCTTTACATTCTACACCATTCTGCTATTAGCACACTTTTGCACCTTACTAAATTCAGGAGCCCTATACTGTCTTCTCTTCCATCAGAAAAAAAGTTAAGATTTAAAAAGCTCTTACTTGAGAGTGTTTAATAATATAAATGGACACATCACCAAAGGTTTTTCTTTTTTTAAATCCATCTAACATGGAAACATCAACACAACCCGCAAGAGATAATTATAAATCCATGCTGACTACACTTGACATTTAGGTACATTTTATTTTGAAAGTCATAGTTAAAATGAAATATTAATATCTTATGTGTGGATAGAGCAACACTTTATAGTAAACACATTCACACGCACTTTCAAATTTTATGCTTTTTAAAAAAACCTGTGAGACACGTAAGACATTTTTAAGTTCCAACTGCATAAGGAAAATCTCATTGGTCTGGTTCAATTTTTAAGTGTGATCACTAAGGTCAAAACATCTCTTAGTTTAGGAACTGGCAGTTGTTAAATCCTAGTATAATCAAATTTTGTTGGAATAGTAGGAAAAATGATCTCATCTGATAAAATTCAGGGCTCCTATGGGGTCTATTGATATGACAGTATCCTTTAATGTCTTTTTCTTTTTTCTTCTTCTTTTTTTTTTTTTTTGGTCATTGGGAAGCCACTAGGTCTTAGCTCTCTCCTGCTGGGTAACAAATTATCACAAACAAAAAAATAGAAGGCTTAAAACAACCAGGATTCATCATTTCACAGTTTCTGTGGGTCAGGAGCCTGAGCTCAGCTGAGCTTTCTTGTGTGCCTAGCATTTCATAAGGTTGCAGCATAGGTCTGCCAGGGCTGCATTCTTATCTGGATGCTTGACTGAGAAAGGATCTATTTTCAAGCTCGCTCAAAGTTTTGGCAAGATTCATTTTTCTTCACAATTGTATGACTAAGTGCCCCAGCTTCATACTGGGTAGTGGATAGAGCTCACCCACAGCTGCTGTAGGTTGCCCCCAATTACTGCAGGTGGCACCTTCCTTGTCATGTTGAGTTTCCTAACATGTCAGTTTACTTCATCAAGCCACTAAGGAGTGTCCCTAGAGCCAATCTGAAAGCAAGATGGAGTCTTACATAATCTGATATATCCATAGGAGTGACATCTCTTCACCTTCCTTTGCCAAATTCTATGTATTAGAAGAAGGCTACACCTCCTGTCCACAATCAAAGGGAGACTATTACACAAAGGTGTGAACCTCGGGAAGACCCAAGCTTGTTGGGTGTATGTATTCCATAAAAACAGGTTTTATCAGTCCTAGATGAAAACAGCAGAAATAAAACTTTCTCTGAAGTTTTAACATCACTAGCAAATGATGACTCTAGTATTTAAAAATAAATCACTCTTGTTCCCAGAATTAAAACCTCTATATGATGAAAACTTTGTATCTGGCTCTTTTTCTTGGCTCTTTGACTTCTGTTACACAGCTTAGCAGCATGAGTCAGTTCAGCCCTGGCTTCAAGCCCCTTCCCAGCTTCATCCCTGGCCTTCACTCAGTATTCACCACTGTACCTAGCTGGCAGATGATGTGTTTCAGATGCCTGCACTCCACACCTGCTTCTGAAATTTAAAATACAGAGGGCATGGCATGGGAAATAGGCCCACAGGAGACTGTCTGGGAAGAGAGACCCCAAGGCAAGCAGAAAGTAACTCAACAGAAAGCAGAGGAAAATCAACTGAGGAACAGAGAAAATAAGATGATAAAATGAAGGCGATGGCAGGGGTGGAGGGAGACTCTTCTCTTTATGTTCTACATGTTTTATCTGGAATATTTTTAAAAATGCAGACGTGGCTGTAAGTACAAAATTGTAGGTGGCAAATTGATACCCTGAAGGCTGCATATTTTAAAGATGTAAATATATGTGAAGCAGGCTGCAGGCTGCTCCTCCCCCATTAGGAAGGATGGTGGAGGTGATTCTGGTGAATGGTGAGCAAGGATGCAGTATGGAGACTTAGATGGAAGGGCAAGCAGTTCAACGGTAGTCCAAAGCAATCCTCAACATGAAGGGACCAGGAACTGAGGTTTGGTCCTGAGGCATATAGATAAGCATCAAAGAGACAGCTAAGCAGTAAGGTCTTTGGAGTATTATTCTGGGAAAATCCCTAAGAAGGATGTTGTTCTTGAAGGTAATGCTTGCCACGTGGTGAGCTGGCTGCACATGTCAGGAGTATAACAGACCGTGGCAGACAGAAGATGTTTCCTACAGCATCAAGAAATCCTGAATGCCCTCTGCTTTAGTCATCCAATGTGAGGCTACTTGTTCATTCATCAAATATAGCAGTCAATAAAAGAGATGAAAACACTTTCTTTTGTGGAATCTAGCATTTTAGTCAAGGGAATCAGACTCTCATATAATAAATATGTACATTAAATAATGACAGTTGATAAGTCCCATGGAAAACAACTAACAGGGCAAGGGGTTTCAGAGGCATTGAGTTAATTATAAGATAAGCATCACTGAGAGAGTGACATTTAAACAAATTATTGAAGAAAGTAAAGGTATAAACTATACAGATGTGTCCTGAGGTGGAGTCACATCTGCTGTATCTGAGGAATAAAAAAGAAGTAAGTTTTCTGGATGAGACTTAACAAGGGGTACGTAGTTATAGATGAGAACAGACAAGTAACAAAAGACCTTATCATGTAGGACCTTCTAGGACATTAACAAAACTTTGGCTTTTACCCTGAGTGAAATAAGAAACTATTGGAGTGTTTAGACTGGTAACAGGAGGCCTGGAAATTTTGCTGGTAAGATGCTGCACCTACAAGCAGGCTTCAGTGTCCTACCCTGTGACTGATTTCTTTCCTACTCTTTCTGACCTCCAAGCTGTAATAATCCTATCAAACATACAGAAATCTCCTGACCTTGTATTTGCCCCTAATTCCAGCAGGTGATACTGCTGGAATATGATCTGGGAAATAATTTTCAGGCATTGACAAATACCGTTGCCTTTTAACCAAGCAGTACCTGATGAATGTGCTTGAAAATTTAATTTTTTATATTGACGTTTTTGTAGTATATGAACATAAAACAAAATCTAAGTCGGCAAAGCACAATTTTGATGTATTTGCAGGTCACTAAAATCTGATGATAGTGATCTGTATAACATCAAGTCAAGGACAGAGGCCAGTGATGCCTAAAATCATATTCTAATTTCACATATTTTCAGTATATGACTTTTAATTATTTTTAAATGGGAAATGACCCACCTCCAGCCTTCGGATTTTAATGTTCCCTAAACTCTTTTCCCTTTCTCCACTTCTTATTTTTATCTACACAGATGTAAGCAATTACCTGGTTGTTGGACAAAATCTATTGGTATGCATTTTTCTATTTGACAGAACTAATCTACCAAAAAAATATAAACACTGGGGATTTTATTTATTCTTCCATCTCCATCTGAAACCAGTGTGAAACAGAAAACAAAACAGGAGCACTTGCTCTTCAGACTTAAGCTCTTCCCCAAGTGAGTTCTGCCAGGCCTGGATGGAAGCTCAGGAGATACGAAGCCCACATGGTCTCACTTAACTCTATCAATTAAGGTAGCCTTATAAAACTGACATTTTGTACTTTTTTACCTTTTTTCTCAATTTGTTAGAAACATTCAGGTGATGTAAAATGTTTATTAGGCCTCTTTAAACTCTAGACACTCTTTGTAAATTAAAGCAGACATTGGTCCCCAGATAATACAAGAAATCCGAACCCCTAGTAATTAAGATGGCTATATCATTGTGAAACCATGTTTTTTCACTGTTTTCAGCTTTGTGCTGAAATTTCTTGTCAATCTCATTCTTGTAATAGTAAAATGCTACTCCTAGGTGAAAATGATGGCACATATTCCAGACTTCAAGCTTAATTCATTTTGATTTAGCTAGAAGAAGTGAGCACATGTTTATGTCTCTGTTAATAAAATAGATGACATATCTTAAAATGCAAATAAACAATACCAGCACAACCCATTTTTTTTAATTGAAGAAGATTTATGTATGGGGCATTTATGCATGATCTTAATTGTATAGTTTAATGAGTTTTGACCAATGTATATAGCATAAAACCAACGGGCAATCAAACTGCTTCATGACCTCAGGATGCCTCTAGTGTCTTTTACAGAATATGATTTTTGAGGGCATAGGGTTAAAATGTAAGTAGTGGAAAACCCAATTTAGAAGAATATCAGGATTTCCAGGCTTGGGTATAGTTCAAAAAGCATCTCTTCACACAAATAACATGGGAAAGTGGGAGTGTAGGTCTTACTTCTGCCTTAAGAGTACTAACTTATGAGAATGTGTTGTGAAAATAAATGCTCTAAAAGTGAAAAAAAAATGGGTGGAACGCCTAGAACATTTAATCAAACCCCTAGAAGCAATACAACACCTACTTTTAATATCCCTGGATGAAACATCAATCTTTAACATCCATTTGCCCATTGTTGATTTGAAGGCAAAAGATTTCCCCTGAGATCTATGTTTAAGTTAGGTGTTTCAGATAGCTTTTTCCTTATTGTTAGATGAAATTGCTGGACATAGACAGTTAAGTTAGAGGACTACCTCTTTAAATTTTCAACGGCTTCATGTGTGGCATAACAGGATAGTAAAGAGCTATATATGTGGGTCCTCTTTGTAGAAGAGCTTCTACCAGTCTTGGAGTGTTCACTTTTATCATAAGAAAGGAAATATAAATTTACTTAAGAAGATAAGTTGCTCACTCATTTTAGATATTTCAGCTGGATTTTTCCAGATAGTTATAATTTAATATGTCATTTTTTCCTCTCCTAAAATAGCTTAGCAATCTGCAATATTTATAAAAATGTAATGCAGGATTTTTCTCAGCCCCTTTACTGAACTTACTGGAGGGGCGCCCTCCTACTCAGCCCATGGGCTCAATCCCTCATAGGAGAAAACACATGAGTGAGCAGGTGTGGGATCCAGGCACCAATACAGGAACAAGCTCTGTGTAGGTCCCCCAGCCAGATCAGGCCTGTAGCCTCTGGGGGAATGCAGTGGCACCCAAGGGAGGGTGCCCATGACACCAAAGCCCCAGACGTGGTGTTGCAGTACTCCCTTAGTTCTGCCATCCATGGACAGCAATGTGTTAGCAGCTCAGTTAACCCCTTGCCTCATCACAGGAGGTGGCTACCCTCCACAGGCAAGGGAAAAGGGCCGATGTGACAGCCTTTCTGTGTACCCGGACTTAATGGGTCCCAAGCTACTGTCCAGTGTCCAAGAAGAAGGTAACGTGGATGGTTGAAGGGTGGTGAAGGTGGAGAATTTTCTGAGCAGTGAAAATGGCCCTCAGCAGAGAGGGGAGCTGGAGAGGGGATAGGAAGGACAGATTGTCTTCACCGAATTGTCTCTTATCCAAAGTCGGGTCATCTTCTCTTTACTGGTAGAATTTGGGCTCTTATAGGTACAGGATAGGGAGTGCATGCTGAATGGTTTGCGAATATGCAAAAAGACTAAAGTGAAAACGCCACTCAGAGGTGATCATGACAGTGTAGAAAACCAATTAGGAGAAGACAGGTATATTTAAAATAGATGAAGAGTGGAAATGAATCAGAGGAAAGCACATCAAACAGGAGGACAAATTCTCAGTCAGGTCTGAGGATTTAACTTTTAGCTTGGCTTTCAGGCTTCAAGCTGTATTTGGCTTGGACTAGGGTTACACCAGGTACTCCTCTCTCTGCCTAGGCATTTGCCTGCCTTCTGTCACTATCAAATGCAAATTGACTTAGTACAAAAGCTTTAAAGATTTCGTGTCTCAGGGAAATAAAATAATCTACCCCAAACAAAACTCAAATAAAGCAAGTGTAATTGTAAATAATATGAAAATTTAAATAAATTTTAAATAGTATATTATCAAATAAATAGTAAACATTAGGAGAAATTTCTTATCTTAAAATTTTTTTTTCCATAAGTTATTGGGGTATAGGTGGTATTTGGTTACATGACTAAGTTCTTTAGTGGAGATTTGTGGAACCTGGTGAACCCATCACCAAGGAGTATGTACTGCACCATATTTGTTGTTTTATCCCTTGCCCCTTCCCACTCTTCACCACAAGTCCCCAAAGTCCATTGTATCATTCTTATGCCTTTGTGTCCTCATTACTTAGCTCCCACATTTCAGTGAGAATATGCAATGTTTAGTTTTCCATTCCTGAGTTGCTTCACTTAGAATAATAGTCTGTAATCTCATCCAGATCATTATAAATGTTGTTAGTTCATTCCTGTTATGGCTGAGTAGTATTCTATCATATATCCATAACAGAGTTTCTTTATCCACTTGTTGATTGATGGGCATTTGGATTGGTTCCACAATTTTGCTATTTTGAATCGTGCTGCTATAAACATGCCTATGCAAGTATCTTTTTTGAATAATGACTTCTTTTTCTCGGGGTAGATACTTAGTAGTGGGATTGCTGGATCAAATGGTAGTTCTACTTTTAGTTCTTTAAGGAATCTCCACACTGTTTTCCACAATGGCTGTACTAGTTTACATTTCCACCAGCAGTGTAGAACCATCCACACCAACATCTACTGTTTTTTGATTTTTTTGATTATGGCCATTCTTACAGGTGTAAGGTGATATTGCATTGTGGTTTTGATTTGCATTTCCCTGATCATTAGTGATGTTGAGCATTTTTTTCATATGTTTGTTGGCCATTTGTGTATCTTCTTTTGAGAATTGTCTATTCGTGTCCTTAGCCCATTTTTCAATGGAATTGATTTTTTTTTTTTCTTATTGATTTGTTTGAGTTTGCTGTAGATTCTGGGTATTAGTCCTTTGTCAGATTTATAGATTGTGAAGATTTTCTTCCACTCTGTGGGTTGTCTGTTTACTCTTCTGACTCTTCCTTCTGCTTTGAAAAAGCTCTTCAGTTTAATTAAGTCCCAGCTATTTATCTTGTTTTTATTGCAATTGCTTTTAGGTTTTTTTTGGTCATGAAATCTTTGCCTAAGCCATTGTCTAGAAGGGTTTTTCCAATGTTACCTTCCAGAATTTTTATAGTTTCAGGTATTAGGTTTAAGTCCTTAATCTATCTTGAGTTGATTTTTTGTACAAGGTGAGAGATGAGGATCCAGTTTCATTCTCCCACATGTGGCTAGCCAATTATCCCAGCACCATTTGTTAAAAAGGGTGTCCTTTCTTCATATTTTTGTTTCCTTCATCAAAGATCAGTTGGCTGTAAGTATTTGGTTTTTTTTTTTTTTTTTTTTTTTGGGTTCTCCATTCTGTTCCATTGGACTATGTGCCTATTTTTATGCCAGTGCCACACTGTTTTGGTGACCATCACCTTATAGTATAGTTTGAAATCAGGTAGTGTGATGTCTCTAGATTTGTTCTTTTTGTGTAGTCCTACTTTGGCTATGTGGGCTCTTTTTTGGTTCTAGATGAATTTTAGAATTGTTTTTTCTAACTCTGTGAAGAATTATGGTGGTATTTTGATGGTGATTCCATTTAATTTGTAGATTGCTTTTGGCAGTACAGTCATTTTCACAATATTGATTCTACCCATTCATGAGCATGGGACATGTTTCCATTTTTCTGTGTCGTCTATGATTCCTTTTAGTAGTGTTTTGTAGTCTTCCTTGTAGAGGTCTTTTGACTCCTTTGTTTTGTATATTCATAAGTATTTTTTTTCAGCTATTATAAAAGTGATTTCGTTCTTGATTTGATTCACTGCTTGGTCATTGTTGGCATATAGAAGAGCTACTGATTTATGAACATTAATCTCATATCTGGAAACTTTGCTGAATTCCTTTATCCATTCTAGGAGCTTTCTGGAGGAGTCCTTAGGTATCATCAGCAAACAGGGACAGTATGACTTCCTCTTTACTGATTTGGATGCCGTTTGTTTCTTTCTCTTGTCTGTTTGCTCTGACTAAGGGTTGCAGTACTACGTTGAAGAGAAGGGTAAGAGAGGGCATCCTTGCTTTATTCCCATTCCCGGGGGGCAAGGAATGCTTTTAACTTTTCCCCATTCTGTACTTTTTTGGCTGTGGGTTTGTAATAGATGGCTTTTATTACATTAAGGTATAACCCTTGTATGCCCATTTTGCTGAGGGTTTTGATCATAAAGTGATGCTGGATTTTATTTAATGCTTTTTCTGCATCTATTGAGATGATTGTGTGATTTTTGTTTTTAATTCTGTTGATGTGGTGAATCACATTTATTTATTTGTGTGTGTTAAACCATCCCTGTATCCCTATCATGAAACCCATTGACCATGGTGGATTATCTTTTTGATATGTTGTTGGATTCAGTTAGCTATTATTTTGTTAATGATTTTAGCGTCTATGTTCATCAAGGATATTAGTCTATATTTTTCTTTTTTGGTTGTGTTCTTTCCTGGTTTTGGTATTAAGGTGATTGTGACTTCACAGAATTAATTAGGGAGGGTTCCTTCTTCTCTCTCTTGGGGAATATTGTCAAAAAAATTGGTATCAATTCTTTGAATTTCTGGTAGAATTCTGCTGTGAATCCATCTGGTCCTGGACTTTTTTTGTTGGTGGTAATTTTTAAATTACAATTTCAATCTCGCTGGTTGGTATTGGTCTGTTCAGGGTATCTAATTGTTTCTGATTTAAGCTAGGAGGGTTGTATTTTTCCAGGAATTTATCAATCTCTTCTAGGTTTTCTAGTTTATATGTGTAAAGGTGTTCATAGTAGCCTTGAATGATCTTTTGTATTTTAGTGGTGTCGGTTGTAATACCTCGTTTCGTATCTCAGTGAGGTTATTTGGAATTTCTCTATTTTTTTCTTTGCCTAATATAAGAAAGGACACCCTTTTCAACAAACATCTTTTTGTTTCATTTATCTTTTGCACTTTTTGTTTGTTTCAATTTTGTTTCTCTCTGCTCTGATTTTGGTTATTGCCTTTGTTCTGCTGGGTTTGGGTTTGGTTTGTTCTTGTTTCTCTAGTTCCTTAAGGTGTGACCTTAGATTGTCTGTTTGTGCTCTTTCAGACTTTTTGATGTAGGCATTTAAGGCTATGAACTTTCCTTTTAGCACTGCCTTAGCTATGTCCCAGGGGTATTGACAGGTTGTGTCATTATTGTCATTCAGCTCAAATAATTTTTAAATTTCTATCGTGATTTCATTTTTGACCCAATGCTTATGCAAGAGCAGGTTATTTAATTTCCATGTATTTACATGGTTTTGAGGGTTCTTTTTGGATTTGATTTCCAGTTGTATTCCACTGTGGTGTGAAAGAGTGCTTGATATAATTCCAAATTTCTTAAATTTATTGAGGCTCATTTTATGGCCTGTCATATGGTCTATCTTGGAGAAAGTTCCATGGGCTGTTGAATAGAATGGGCGTTCTGCGGGTATTGGATGAAGTGTTCTGTCTATATCTGTTAAGCCCATTTGTTCCAAGATATAGTCTAAATCCATTGTTTGTTGTTGTTGTTGTTGTTGACTTTCTGTCTTGATGACCTCTCTAGTACTGTCGGTGGAGTATTGAAGTCTCCCACTATTTTTGTGTTGCTGTCTATATCATTCCTTAGGTCTGTTAGTAACTGTTGTATAAATTTGGGAGCTCCAGTGTTAGGTGCACATATGTTTAGGATTGTGATATTTTGCTATTGGACAAGACCTTTTACCATTATGTAATGTCCCTCTTTGTCTCTTTTAACCACTGTTGTTCTAAAGTTTGTTTTGCCTGATATAAGAATAGCTATCCCTTCTTCACTTTCAGTATCCAATTGCATGAAATGCCTTTTTCTATCCCCTTACTTTAAGTTTGTATGAGTCCTTATGTGTTAGGTGGGCCTCCTAAATGCAGCAACTAGTTGATTAGTGAGTTCTTAACCATTCTACAGTTCTGTATCTTTGAAGTGGAGCATTTAGGTCATTTATATTAAATGTTAGTATTGAAATGTGGGGTACCATTGCATTCATCATGCTTTTTGTTGCCTTTATTGTTTGTTTTTAGTTTTTTAAAATTTTGCCTTTTAACTTGTATTTTTTTATATATATAGGTCCTGTGTGCTTTATGCTTTAAGGAGATTCTGTTTTGAGGTGTTTCCAGGATTTGTTTGAAGATTTAGTGCTCTTGTTAGCAGTTCTGTTAGTGGGGTGGCTTGGAAATGGAGAATTCTCTCAGTTTTCATTTGTCTGAAAATGACTGTGTCTTTCCTTCATATATGATACCTAGTTTTGCTGGATACCAAATTATTGGCTGAAGATTGTTTTCTTTGAGGAGATTGAAGATAGGGCCCCAGTCCCTTCTAACTTGTAGAGTTTCTGCTGAGAAGTCTGCTGTTAATCTGATAGGTTTTCCTTTATAGGTTACCTGGTGCTTCTGTCTTACAGCTCTTAAGATTCTTCCTTCTTCTTAACTTTGGATAACCTGATGGCAATGTGTCTAAGTGAAGATCTTTTTGTGATGAATTTCCCAGGTGTTCTTTGTGCTTCTTGTATTTGGCTATCTAGGTCTCTCATAAGACCTGGGAAGTTTTCCTTGATTATTCCCCAAATATGCTTTCCAAGCTTTTAGAATTCTCTTCTTCCTCAGGTACACCGATTATTCTTAAGTATGGTCATTTAACATAAACCCACATTTCTTGGAGGCTTTGCTCATGTTTTCTTTTTCGTTTTTCTTTGTCTTCCTTAGATTAGGTTACTTCAAAGACCTTATCTTTGAGCTCTGAATTTCTTTCTTCTACTTGTTCAGTTATATTGCTGAGACTTTCCAAAGCAATTTGCATTTCTAAAATTGTGTCCAAAGTTACCTGAATTGTTGAATGTTTTTTCTCTAAGCTACCTATTTCATTCACTATTTCTCCCTTCACTTCTTGTATCATTTTTTGGATTTCCTCTACCGGCCTTCACCTTTCTCTGGTCCCTCCCTGATTAGCTTAATAACTAACCTCCTGAATTGTTTTTTCAGGTATGTCAGGGATTTCTTCCTGCTTTGTATTCATTTCTGGTGAACTAGAGTGATTTCTGGGGTGTGTTGACGATCCTTATTTTATCATATTACCAAGGTTGGTTTTCTGGTCTCTTCCCATTTGGATAGGCTCTGTCAGAGGGAAGGTCTAGGGCTGAAGGCTGTTGTTCAGATTTTTTTTGTCTCACGGGTGTCCACTTGTTGTACTCTCCCCCTTTTCCTATGGATGTGGCTTCCCGTGAGTCAAACTGCAGTGATGGTGTTCTCTCTTCTTGGTCTAGCTACCCAGCAAGCCTACCCAGCTCCTGGCTGGTGCTGAGGATTTCTGCACAGAGTCCTGTGATGTGAACTGTCTATGGGTTTCTCAGTTGTGGATACCAGCACCTGTACTGGTGGTGGTGGCAGAGGGTGCTGGCTCCTTGAGGGTTCTTAGCTTTGGTGGTTTAATGCTCTATTTTTGTGCTGGTTGACCTCTTGCCAGGAGGTGGCGTATTCCAGAAAGCATGAGCTGTAGTAATGTGGAGAGGGACCAGCAGTGGGCAGGGCCCTAGAACTCCCAAGATTATATGTCCTTTGTCTTCCATTACCAGGGTACTGGAAGGACCATCAGGTTGGGACAGGGCTAGGTGTGTCTGAGTTCAGACTCTCCTTGGGCGGGTCTTGCTGTGGCTGCTGTGGGGATGGAGTGAGATTCCCAGGTCACCAGAGTTGTGTTCCTAGGAGGATTACCACTGCTCCTGCTGAGTCATGCAGGTTGTCGGGGAAGAGGAAAAAGCCCGCAGTCACAGGCCTCACCCAGCTCCCACGCAAACCGAAGGGCTTGTCTCACTCCCTCGGTGGCACCCACAGCCTGTTTACAGGCGGAGGGTGGGCTTAAAAACTTGTCCGAGGCTTTCTGCCTCCCAGCTGCAAAAGAAAAGGGCTTCAGTTCTTCCCCCACCTGGGAGGTCTGCAAGCCGGATTCACACCCTCCCCTGCGCTCTGGCCAGGAGGCTTCTCTCCCTGCTCAAATTGTTACAAAGTTCAGGTGGGGAGGTCCTTCTCCCGGTGGGGTTTTACCCCCTGCTCCTCTGGCCACCCTCTTGATGGATCCCTGTGGTGCCAGGCAGGAATGGGCTGCGGGGATTCAGTGAGCTTTCAGGGCCTCCCTGCTGCCTCCTCCATCCCTGTATTTCAATCAGCTCCGCTCTCTAACTTGACTCAACTCCAAGTCAAGTCGGGAACGTTTCCAACAAACAGACCTTCAGCTTCTCCGGTGGGTGGGTGTGTGTGGGAAAGGAGGGTCTGTCTTTCCCACTTCTGCAGTTGGGGCACTCACAGTATTTGGGGTGTTTCCCTGGTCTTGTAGGAACAGTCTGCTTCCTT
Organism: Chlorocebus sabaeus; assembly: GCF_047675955.1. Classification (NCBI taxonomy): domain Eukaryota; kingdom Metazoa; phylum Chordata; class Mammalia; order Primates; family Cercopithecidae; genus Chlorocebus; species Chlorocebus sabaeus. Next base: position 24,162,899 of record NC_132918.1, on the reverse strand, counting down.
CAGAGTGTCTGTGGGTCCTCTCAGGATTGCTGGTTCGTTCTTGTAGTCAATATGGAGCTAAAATTCACAATGCAAGCCTCTGCATACTGCTCTGTCCGGAGTCACAATCTAGTCCTGCCTCCTGTCCGCCGTGATCCACTGTATCTCTCATATCTTAAATATTTTTAATATGGAGTTTTACCATGTTTATCCTTTGATGATGGTGATATTGATGACAAGAGAACTTAATCTCTCTCCTAGTACCAGTCTCTGGGCCAATGTTTTGCATGCATAACCTCAATGCATCGTCACTGCAACTCTGTGAAATAGAAAGCATATTATTCCTGGCTTCTGGTTGAATTAACTGAGACTCAGCAACACTAAGTAATGCCTGAATTGGCTTATCTGAAAAAGTGGCAGACTCAGGGTCCAAAACCAAACAGTATTAATCCAAAGACGTATGCAGTTTCCATGACAGTATTTCTCCAAATATGGGCCATGAAAACTTTACATCATTGTCAATGGAAAATGCAGATTTTGTTCTCACACTGTGCCTTCTATGTGTATGTCCAATGTTAATTCAATAATTACATTTTGACCATAGCCCATTCTTAATACACAATTCCAACATCTACGTTTTCCTAAGAGCTTAGGGTAACTTTGAAGGCCAAGAATGAATAAAAAGAATTATTTTGTCCATGTGACCATCTTTTGTAATGGGAAAAGATAATTTGTGTAGACTTTTCTTGTCTATGAAAATTGTCTAAATATTATGGCATCAAAAGAGAGTGACTTATTTTTACTAAACATGAAATTCTGTTTAATGTATAATAATGCAATGATTCTCAATCATTTGCCTATCCCTCTACATGAAACAACTGAGGAACAAAATGCATTCCTGTCAGTAAAAGTGACTGACTAAAGCAGTGATCTAAAAATGGGAAGAAAAGGAGACGTGTAGTTAATTAAAAGACTCTTAACCTCTGATTTATTTGAGAATCCCTGATGGCATTTTGTCAACCATTAGTATTGTTAACTTCAACAATGTACTGGTTTGAAAGTTGGTGAAAAAATCATAGAAATATTATTGACAATATTCATAAGATATTTATTTTTGGATCAAACATCATACATGTAGTAATGGAAGTACAGGATGTTTGGGAATTAGCCAAAATGAAGGTCCATTTTATCTTGTTTCACTAAAGAAGGATTAAAAATTGCTTGCAGTTTAACAAGAGGAAAAGTATATCCTTGCAACACAAAATTGTGGGTAATACATTTTATTGTGTAGTAAATATGTATAAGAAAAAGAGGTTTATTATATACTGTCTATGCTGACATAGCATATTTTTTTGACATGAATACATAATTTATAGAAAATGATTAAATCATTTCAGAGATTATTTTACATTCTATCACTATAAGCTACATTTTGTTGCTAAAAATTCAATGATCAGTTCTAGCTTAGACTGACAGATGTCCCCAAATTAAGATATTAGATATTTGAATTATTCATTCTGAATAAAACCACAATGCCAAATGCTGCCACAGAATGTAAAGAAAATTGTCATATCAATTAAGAGGAAGTCAATAACGATCCGTAAGTTAAAAAGTCATAATTGTGAAGGCTGAGTATTTAGTTAGGAATTTGAGTTTTATACGTTTAAGAATACATCATTGACATATTAACTATTTCTCTGTTTCATTATCTATATAATGTAGCAGTACTTAAAATAACATTTTGTCAGCAAATTTCAAGAATTTTTGGAGTTAAAAAACTCCAAAACTTACTGCAAATTGATACCCGGTACACATCCCAACATTATCTCGGCTGTATGTCTTCACACGCCTGGAAAGCTGGTCACAATGGAGTGTTTGAAACCATCATTTTCTTTGTAACTTTTATACAGCACATAGCCTCTTGAAATCTTGTCTGTATTGCAGCTCTCTGTGTGCATCTTTTATCATCTCTACTGAACTCTAAGCTCTTTGAAGGTAGAGTCCTGGTGTTCATCTTTGTTTCTGTGCTTATAGATTAGAGATTTAACAGTGGTAGGTTTTGAGTTTAAAAAAAAATGTACTTTCCCAATTTTGTTCTTCCCATAAATGACCTGAGCAGAGAGGTTATGAAAACAGGTATTGCATTTCTATGATATAATTCATAGGAGAGCCAAGACCTTTGGTTTCTGCAAGCTGTTATCACAAACATAGGCCATTTATAGTTGCCATAAACATTTGTTGCAACAAGAGAAATATATAACAAGCATTTTCTCATGTGGATATGACTGCATTATGAGTTTTCAAGTCTCTTTTCTCCAGTGTATTGTGAGAATTAAAAATACTTATCATCTACTATGTGATGCAGTGGGTTGTGTGGAATGAGGAGGAAGAGGAAGCTGAAGTACTAAATCTACTGATATCTCTCTTGATCATGTTTCTATGTGTCTGGAATCAGTGACCAGGCCAGAGTCAAGAAATCTCAAGAAGTTTCATATCTCTAAGTGCAGTTCAGAGACCAGGGATATGGAAGTACAAAGATGGACTCAGTAAATTGCCTAAATTATGTGAATATGCTCAAATATCATTAGTTTCAATTTATTACTTTTTATCAAACCCAAAGTACACTCAATGTTTTACATTGGTTACCTTAAATTATACTTCCTTTCTATGGAAATAACTGTTAATACACAATCAATATCTTCTTATACTGATTAAAAATTGTTAATCAAATTATAAGATCTTACATTTCTATTAACATTGATATTTGAATAATTAAACCTGAACAGCTACACACTTTAATTAATAAAATTTTCTTTCACCAACAAAAAGAGAGCCGTCAGGCAGTACAATAAAAGTACCTCATTTTAAATACCAAAATACTGAATAATTTTACATTCAACCCATTTATTAGGAATAATACAGAATATGTTGCATGACAAGCATTCACAAATGTGAATATAAGATATTGACATAACCTAAATTAGAATATGCAAATATATTTTATCACAATATTTTCCCTATAAAGACGAAAAATGTCATTTCATACAATTTAGAAGTATGTTCAATGTGTCTTGAAACAACAAAAAACTCTATTCAAACATAAGTATTTCCAGAGGAAAAAAAAAGAGATTTTGTTTGTTTGTTTGTTTGTTTTTTAATAATATGTAGCCACAAGAAAGAATGAGTTCTTGTCCTTTACAGGGATATGATTGAAGCTGGAAACCACCATTATCAGCAGACTAACACAGGGACAGAAAATCAAACATCACATGTTCTCACTCATAAGTGGGAGTTGAACAACGACAACACATGGACACAGAGAGGGGAACATCACACACCCAGGCCTGTCGGGGGATGGGGACAAGGAAAGGGAGAGCATTAGGACAAATACTTAATGCATATAAGGCTTAAAACCTAGATGACAGGTTGATGGGTGCAGCAAACCACCATGGCACATATATACCTATGTAACAAACCTGCCCGTTCTGCACATGTATCCCAGAACTTAAAGTGGAAAAAAAAAAAATGAAATGAGAGAGTTTTCTTGTACTGGCCATAGGGCAACAGCTCACTTCATTTGTACTGAGTTTTCTATATTAGTTATCGGATAACTAATATAGAATATTAAGAAATATGTCAAGAAAAGAGAGACATATAGAATTTCTAAATATAATCATCACTGTTAAAGATTCCTATAATTTAACTTTTTAAAGTTTCCTCATTAAATGGTGTTGCTGTTGTTGTTCCTATGCCCCATTCAACTCATTTAACACTTTAATGCTTCATGCCTTTTCCTGATACAAAGTTCCCTCACAGTCCCCCTTTTCCTTCAATATTGTTAGCAACTAGAAGTCAGAATTGAGAGTCCATCTTACTCCCCCTTGTATTTCCCACATAACTTATTGTGGGTTCATAGGGACCTCATAATTGTTAACACCAGTGGAAAGAATTCTCAATAGCTGACAAATATGTGGACAAGGGTAAGAGGTAAAAATAATAATGCTCTCAAGAATTGCGTGTTATCATTATCTGAAATGATACTGAAGTTTTCAGTAATAAAGTATAAAATGATAAAAATTAAAAATATAAATTGAATATATTCTCCTCATCTAGAGACATAGCTTTAGAATTAACTATACAGTCTCTTAATTATTTTCATCTTTGATTAATGACCAGGGTTACATTGGATAAAAAGTCAGTATTTTCTACTGGCAAATTAGGCAATTCTATCAATGAAAGTTTAGGCATGATTTGGACTGTTCTAAATAATTTGCATTGTGAAAATACTCATTTACCGTAATGTGTCACCACTATATACTCCATATGTTAAGGTGAAGGGTATGCATTGAAGTTTTTAGTCACGTCAAAGAATATAGATTTAAAATTCAAATGATGATGGAATCAGCCTGCATTAAAAAGCTGCTTTTCCAATTATTAGAATGGATGTTTGCATACATCTGGATAGTGAAAACAAAATTATCTTCTACAGTCAAATGGTAGATCTAAATATACAAAATCAAAGCAGAATTATGCTGTGTCATCTTAAAAGGAAAGGAAGTGTCAAAATTTGGTTAACAATATTAAGATCCCTGAATAAATAATAAAATATAAGATGATTACTAAAGGAAAAACAGAAAAATCACCAAAGCAAATTTATTAGTTTATTTACATTTTCTGTGTTCAAAGGGCTGTGATCATTTCTTAAAATATAGCAGTAAGTTGTATCCTTGTGTTCGTCAGATTAAATCAGCAAATTTAAATGATTAAAAACACATAATAAAGTGTATTAATAAAATAAGCATATACATAAAAGCATAACTATAATGAATGTATATAATATATGTATATACAAATAAATTCATGCGTGTGTGTGTGTGTATATATATACTAGAAGGCAGAGTGTGTGAAGGTAAAATGTGACAGAGTGTTCTACTTTAGAATGGTCAGTGAAGCAATGTGAAACATAGCTCTCAGAGTTTATGTTTATATCTGAAGGGTGACCAAAGGGTAGCGTAAAGAAGTGGCGGGGAGGGGCACAATTCAGTCAAATAAAACAGCAAGTGAGAAAGCCCTAAAGTGAGATTTACCTGTTGGAAAACTGGAAAGCAGGTCAATGTGGTTACAACCTAGTAAGTAAAGGTGATACCAATAAAAGGTAGTTTTGTGATAAAATTGTGAAAGTCAATGGGAATTCTTCACTGTCTACCTCATGTTTCTGCTACCCTCTGTGTTGGCTTCATTTTCAGGCAGTTTTCTTCCCATGGTGACAAACATCAGCAGGTCCATTCTTTAGGGCTCAGAACCCATGGACATGACCTAACTTCACAAACCTGCTCCTTTGAAGTCTATCCCATCCAAGTTAAAGGGAATTCCATCTTTCCTATTATTTGGGGACAAAAAAAGTTAGGATTACCTTTGTATCTTCTTTTTCCTACGTTCCAAATATAAGCAGTAATTCTGGTAGGAGGCACCTTCAGAATATTTCCAATTTCTGTCCATTTTTACCACACATGCCCCAGCTATCATCTTCTTTTACTTGGATTATTACAATAACGTTTTCAGTGATATCTCTATTTTATACTTATACTTCAGTCTATTTTCAATGCAGCAGCCACTTCTCGACCTCATCTCTACCTCATCTGCCATCCTTTCTCTTTACTCACACAGCTACAGTCACACTAATAAGCCACACTGTTTATATAAATTTTTCTGAACTTTACTTCACAGGATCTATCTCATGAAATTATTTAAATAATTATAAGTAAACATGCATTTGAATGTTTCTTGTTATGTTTCCTAAAACTTACAATTAAATATTAGCATGTATATTAATATTATTGCTGATTAAAATTTTGGTTTCTCAATAAAGAAAAACATCATACCATTCAAAAAGACTTTTATAATTTTGTTTCTAGTTGTTACTTAAGTTAATATAATACTATTATAATTTGCACACTGCATCTTATTTTGTAATACACCAAGTTAAAAATAAATTATTAATTTTGTATTAACAATGCTGTAAATTTGAGCCAAGTAGAAAAATAATATTCTCGATTCAAGATTTAGATTTTAGGTGACTGTAAATGCACAAAAACAATATCTTTCAAAGAAAGATGGATTATAGGTCAAATTAGCACAGGGTCTTGACATAGTCTGTGATTCTTGTGTGAATGAGAAAGAGTGGCAGGAGGTTCTTAACATACAAACACTGAAGCTAATGAGTGTAATAAAGAGGACATTACAAAAAAAGTGTGGTCTTTTTAAATTACTTATTTGCAATTTTTCACTTTGAGTTCCTTATTCTTGGATCTAAAAGGCAATTAAAAAAGGGACTTGGAGAAAATACTTCAGCCAAGAATAATTATCTGTATCTTACTGTGAACCCCGAGTATCTGGGACAGTTCTCAGGTAATTTAGAAAGTTTACCTTACCAGGGTTGAGGACGCACACCCATGACACAGCCTCAGGAGGTCCTGAAACTTGTGCCCAAGGTGGTCAGAGCACAGTTTGGTTTTATACATTTTAGGGAGACATGAGACATCAATCAACTTATGTAAAAAAACATTGACTTGGTGTGGAGAGGTGGGACAACTGGAAGCTAAGTCTGGAAGACTTGAAGCAAAGATGGGGCTTCCAGGTCATAGGTAGAGAAGAAACAATTGGTTGCATTCTTTAGAGCTCCTGATTGGCTTTTCCAAAGGAAGCAAACAGACATGAATTTATCTTAGTGAGCAAAGGGGTGACTTTGAGTAGAATGAGAGGCAGGTTGGTCCTAAGGCGTTCCCAGCTTGACTTTTCCCTTTAGCTTAATGATTTGAGAGCTCCGAGACTTGCTTTCTCTTCACATTACTTTCAGACTTTTATTGACCTCTAGTTTTCTTGTTTATGGTATTTTTCTTCTTACTACTTAAACAATGGTTAGATGGTAGTTCATGATAAGGGAACAAACATTAAAAAAAATAATGCCCTGTATCCAATAGTAAAAACACTATCTGTTTCACTTTCTGCACTGCTTACTTGAAAAAAGCATGGTGGGCATTATTGGCTCATCCAGTTAACTTTAAAGATTGTGAAATATCTTCAGTCTCTATGCCCTTAAAAAATAGGACATCGCATGTACTTTATATTCTAATTAATCAATTAATTATGAAATG